>NC_137586.1:44314636-44914636 GCF_963210335.1 Falco punctatus | reverse complement strand
TACCGTCTTTAACTCGCCTGTTAATATATGTAAAGACTACAGACTCACAGTCTTCTCTAGGGTTCTGTTTCAGAACAGAACAGAATTACCAAAGAACTCATGTCACTCCCAAATACTCGAGTTTTCAATTAATTTTCTGAACATTCCTTAGTTGTTGTTTTTGTTGTTCTAATATACATTAACATATTTGTTGTAAACATTGTTTCTAAGTTCTGGTTTTCATGTGGGTGGATACCCTTCAGCACTTCATAAGAAGAAAATTACATTGCTTTGTACAAATGCTTCATATCGAAATGAAAACCTTGCTGCTAGGATGAAGCACAGTTCATAAATTACATAAACAACTTACCATTTTTCCCTGGAAAATGAGAAACAATGTTGAATTTACAGACTTTCACTTCCGTAATTCTTTCTATTAAAATGCTAATTCCAAAATACATGTTAATTAATGCACCTTCCTCTCAGACAAGACAATTTCATAGCCACACTATTAACTTTAAACACTATTAACTTCAAAGTCTTTGAAATAATTAAATAATAATGTGCTTTATGGATTGTTACTGAAGGGTAGTGTAAAAGGAATAAAAGTGAGATGTTTATCCCAGTGGATGAGAACCACTTAAGAAAGAAAACACAATTTAAGGTTCATGAACATCATTTTTTAAAAGCTAGAACTGTAATTTCAAAGGATGATCCTTAGCACCTGTCCGATATTCAGTATCTTCCAATTCTCAGATGATTGCATGGCTGATTTTCTCACTGTGTTACCACCTTAGCTTCATTTCCAAAGGCATACCCTCCACTGCTGAAATATTTGCCTCACTTTAGCAGAAAAATGTAATCAGCACTTTTCTACAAAGGCCAGACTTGGCCAATACATCTCAAACTTGAAAATGGTTCTCTGTCTGCTCCCAGTCCAGAGCCATTGCCATGGTGGCAAGTAACATTGCCTCTTGCCAGAAATGCACTGCATCAGTTTCTTGGAGAAAACCACCAGGAAGTAAGTGCCGTCTTAGGGTTTTATTTAATTTTCCACCTGGCTTTTACTGTCTGAAGCATGGGTGGTATTGTTAAAAAGACCAAAAACATTCAGAAAAGTGGGGCTGAAAGAGAAGCCTCGCTGAATCAGCTGAAGCCAGGAGCAAAGGATATGGCCCTGGCAGTCACTGCTGCTGAGGGGCTCTCAGCTCATGGAGTATCAGGATGTGGTCCCAGTAAGTATTTTTTGCTTGGATTCTTCCCAACTTTTCATCCCACTGAGCTGAATCTACAACTTTCAGTTCATACTGCACATATATGGTATGAAACTGCTGCTTTGTTTCATTCTGGTTTTAATTTGTAACTTTGCCCAGTGCTTCAGATGTATTTTATTCCTCCCTCTTCACTGTCATGAGGACAATGTCCTTCCCTCCATGTGGTCTCTCACAGCGAAGGTGTAAGAATTCAGGGCAAATGCAAAGGGTACTCACGAAACACATGATACAAACGGAGACCTGGAAGCCAAGTCCTTCCAGAGCTACTCCCACTACTAGAAATCAATCCCTCATGTGATGTTAGGCAAATCATGCATGCAAAAATTTTCAGACTCAGGTATCACCTGATGGTACCCCTGTAGCCACACTCCGCAGGCCTTGTTTCATCTGCTTCATACCAACAACAAGCCAAAGTGACGGTGTCAACACTTGGCAGAGCTTCTCTGCAGTCCCCTTGACTGTTTCAGTGCTTTGCATAAAGAGCTCTAAAAAAATTTCACCATCACCATCTCACAGTCAAAATATAATAGAAAAGAAATCCATCTACGCACCAGAAAGAAGTGAAAACATTCAGCAGCTACCAGACTCTACTGACCAGCTTAATTCCCTGGTTTGTTTCACAATACATGGTACTTGGCAGGACAAAGCTCCTGCAGTCCCAACAATGAAGTATCAGCTGATCTGTAGCTTTTTTACATTCTGTCTGACAAGCTCTGCAAAATGTTTGTCTGAGACAGCTTTCTTCCTTCCTTTTGGAAGCTGGCTCTTGGAAACATAGTGTGAATGAAGAATGAAAACCAAGGGTATTCTGCCCGACTGTCCATCTCCTGAGGAAGAAGTTCCTCTGTTTTTTTTTCAGAATAATCAATAAATATGTGATTTCTCAACCATATAAACATAGAAAATGTATTCAAGAGAGAGGACTGAAAAGCTCATCTCAGAAAAATGTATTTTGAATCAATATCATATGTAAACAGCAACTATGTATGCTGTTTATACACCATGTTCTATAAAACAAACCTCTTCACTGTATTTATACAAAATTAATTTTTATTCAATGAGGAAAGCATACAAAGAGCTAGGAGAATCATAATATGCTTGCGACTAGTTGTGTAAATGTATGTTTAATTCTGCATTTAATGTTGCAAACAGTCTACTGTAGACAACCATTGTTTTTGATGTTGAGATATATGTGCCATGGGCATATATTTTTGAAAGAGAAGATGCTGTGTAGGGTGTAATAGTTGGTTCTGTAAAAGATTGTTTAGCAAAGCACTAGCCACTACTAGTCAGTATTCAAAAATATACAAACAAGTGTTTTAACTAGTTTTCCTTCATTATGTGCATTATAACCTCTCTGAATAAGCAGCTTGGCACAGAATCATTCCAAGGGACTGCATACAAGATGTATTTGCACATGGTATATTTCAGGTCCCATGAAGAGCTGGCTGGCAAGTGGAATTTTTTTCTACAAAAGAAATAAAAAAAAGAAATGGCAAAATAATGATAAAAAAAAAGTTTTGATCAAAATACAGCTAAGAACTGTAAGCTAAAGTAACAAAAGTAATAAAATCTTTCAGCTGAAAATGAAAATACTTTACTGTAGAGCTACTGTCTTCATATGCCAAGAAATACGTAATTTTGGTGTCCTACATCTCACTTTTCCTCTAGAAGCTGGCATACAATAATTAACAGGATCCCCAGGTTACCCTTAGCTTTCTGCCCTGCTAGGACCCTGATGGGCACCCTGAGACCTCCTTGCCATGGGGCACACCAGAGAACTTCTCTGTTAAGGAGAGATGTTTTCCTTTGGAAAATATCTTTGGAATCCATTCATGAATTTTTAAGGAATTAAGTGGATAGTCACCAAATATTTCATTTCCTACACAAAGCAGTATCCACTGATCTTTACTTTTTT
This sequence comes from Falco punctatus, assembly GCF_963210335.1. Lineage (NCBI taxonomy): Eukaryota > Metazoa > Chordata > Aves > Falconiformes > Falconidae > Falco > Falco punctatus. Next base: position 44,911,465 of record NC_137586.1, on the reverse strand, counting down.
ATCCAGGTATTTAGGGCTAGACCTGCTGTTTCTATTTAGCTGCTACTCAACCTAATCAAACCCATGCAATCACTGAGAAATTGTCTGAGTCTGGAACAATAAAATGCTAAACCAGGGCCTGAAGTAAGGATCTAAGGGGGTTCTCATTTTAATTCCTCATGAACCACCATCAAAATATCCACAGAAGACCTACCACAACAGACCAGCTTTTAAAGAAACGTTAAAATCAAGCATTCCCTGACCATGTTGTAGTCCCAGGAGGTGAAGACTCAAGCCAGCCTTCCCAAGTACTCTTGGCTGTTCTCCTTTCTTACTCTACCAAACTCTTGTACGCCATGGCTGAGGCACACCCCTAAAGCTGGCTGGAAATACTTGCACCAGGTCTGCTTGGGGTCTTGTTGTTCAGTGGTAACCAAAGTGCTAAATCAAAGTATAAGTGTTGGAAATTGATTAAAAGCCTGAAGTACGTTGCCAGGTGAATGTTCTAGGGAGAGTTATACCTGCACACACATACACATTACATATGCAAATGCAGTTGTTATTTTATGTATAGTATGAACATTTACATCACCTCAGCTGCCCATTGCTTCACCAGCAGAGGCCAATGCACAATCCTGGTTCTATCATGTTGCACAATCTACCTTTTTATTCTGCATTACTGGAAGCAATTTTTCTGTAATGTTAATTACTGCATTCGCCTCACAGTTATTCCCTCTGAAAGGTGTCAGTGTGATAGCTTATGTTTACATTTACAGAAAATTAGTATCTCTGTTCTGTCTCAGATTTCTGATGTTCTTGAATAGACTGGGCTGTAACGCTAAGGTATCAGCTTTGTTGCAGGTATTGATTGCATGACATAGATAAAATAACAAACGCTCAACATTCTGTTCCAGCCTGTGCATGTACTTGTACCAGACTTGCTGTGACCCAGTGGGGAAAATCTCTCTTTCGGTTGTTTCAAAGGCCTGCATAGACTCAAAAAGGAAATCTGCCCCATGTTATTATTGAAGTGTTGTTTTATTGTTTCTCGTAAGAATTTAACCTTCAGTCCAGTGGTAATTTTTCCTCAGGAAACAGATGATGAGCCCTCTGAAAAAGATGCTTTGCAGCCTGGACGCAAGATTGTTGCTGCAGGCTATGCCCTGTATGGCAGTGCTACGCTGGTCGCCCTCTCGACAGGGCAAGGAGTGGACTGCTTCATGCTCGATCCGGTACAGTCATGGTGTTAATCACATTGCCACTATCTTTTAAAGCTTTCCATGCTTGGGTTTACTAATTTTTGTTACTCCCTGACTGTAACCTAGGCAATCTGTGCAATTCTTTTTTTCGCCCATGTCCTGGAGCATCCCACTTCCACCTTACAAATATTTAATAACACATGGTTATGTTCGATGCCATACCTCTGTTTGTTTGTTTCTTCTACTCAGTGAAAGAGAGTTTAAGTCAAACAGCATTTGTAACCCTGTTCATTCAAACCAAACTGCTGGTTTGCAGAAACACTTAAGAAAATTTACGCTGAACAGTGTCTTTGCCTCCACTTGCTGGACTCCTTTTTCTGTCTCTAGAAGAACCTCAGCATGTTCAGTGTTATATAGTCTGGGACAAGGACCATTTTTTGATACAGTTCATGCAAAGTGAGTGATGTCAGGTTTCCTGAGTGCAATTTAGTTTTATAGCTAAGTCCTCTAAGCTGCGTACCCAACAATTTGCAAAAGCACAACCATACCCATAGAATTGGAGGACATGTGCCCCCCTCCCCACCCCCACCCCCCGTGCCCAGCCCAGCAGCCCATCAGGCGTTACTGGAGGCATGCAGAAAGGAAACTGCTCATTAGAGAAACCAGCAGTAGATGTGGGCAATAACATGGGGTGGGGGTGGGGTTGGATAAAAAGGTGTAATATTATCAGAATTCCTTTTAACCTTTATAAATGGGCCCATTCTAAGTGGGAAAAACTGGGAGAGTAACTGTTCTGTTAAAGACAGTGGAAAAGAAGGTGATAATTGCACTCAAACTGCAGACAGCAACACCTGGGAGCAGCTGACCACATTCACTTAAGGTATCTAGACAAGGCAGGCTTAAGGTATCTAGACAAGGCAGGCAAAAAGAGTTCAAAAATCAGAAGGCAGTGTAATTTCTTAATTTGTAACCTTACGATACGTGGACAGAGATTCACAATCCATCTGCTTTCAGGGCTGACTGATGTTCTTTTGATACAGTTGAATTGCTTTTTATAGTACCAATGTGACAAGTTCTTATTAATTTAACACAGGTTCTGTGCATTCTGCTCTTTTTGAAATACTGTGAAGCTATACACAAGTCTAGCACTGAAAGGACCAAGCTGTGCTAGCGTTTCTGCCATCTCTAGTGCGACACCAGTAACAGAAAGTCAACAAAATTTTTCTACTGCTTGTTAATATGCTGCTCTATCCTGTTCTTCCATAGGGTCTTGGTGAATTTATTTTGGTGGACAGAGATGTTAAAATCAAGAAGAAAGGGAAGACATACAGTCTCAATGAAGGTTATGCGAAGTATTTTGATGCTGCAATGACAGATTATTTACAAAAGAAGAAATTCCCTGAGGTAAGAAAATATTAGCACTGTATTCTTGCACTGTGCACTGGCAAGCACTGCATTCCATGCAGTCCTGGCTGATGGGAAAGGATTTGAAGTCCTGGATGAGTTCAGCCCACCATAACCCTTCTGTGCCATCAGGTCCATTTTGGGTATGTATCTGCTGTGGTTTTTTCTGGTGCCCCAACATCTTTTATAACTTAGACTTAGGTAAGTAAATTCATAGCTTGTTCGTCACTGTGTGGAGGAAAATGTGCTGTACATGAAGAACCAGTTTTTTTAAAAAGCCTCTGAAACCATGCCAGCGAAGTGTGGATGTACCCTTGTTTTCTAGCTTATCTGAATATGCAGTTCAGTCATATGCACAGACGGGCATTTGGGGCTAAATTCCACAGCACTGCCCAGAAGGTGCTTACAGGGATCTGGGTGACACCTTCTCCTTCCTGTACGTGCTTGGATCTGAGAAATGCATTTATCACTCTTGCACTGTCTGCTTGCATCATGTGGAGCATGAACCTATCCACAGATTGAAAATAAAAAAAGGTGTGAGGCACAATGTCACTGTATTCTGTTGTTAAGAGGATTATATTGTGTCCCTCAAAGGGGTAAAGCTGAGAACATCCCATGTCTGATGAACTTCCTTGTGGGGACATACAGCTCTGTATGGCCTCTAGTCAGTGCTAGGTGGATGCAACACAAACTCTCCATGTGGAAAGCTGGAAGGTCTCTAGAAAGTGTGGCTATATGACCAGTAAGTCACTACAAAATATGGTGATGTGGAACAGCTCAGGACTGAATTTTGCCAGGAAGCTGGTTTTAATGCTCTTTTTTTAAAAACAAAACAAAACAAAACCAAACCCCATAGGATTATTTTTTAAGCTATTATTTGCCAAGAATACTTATACAGGGCTCATGTAAAAATTGATGTATCCAGTAGAATACTTCAGGGTGCTGTACAAGGGAAAAGTAATGAGTAAGAATTTAAACCATAGTCCTGTGAGAAGCTCCTTCTCAGCTGAAAATCTGAATTTACTACATTCGATATAGCTGCAATGCGACCTCTTCTTAAAACCTCTTTTCCATATTACCCAGATTGTAGCTACAGAGGGTGTCACATCACAGCATTTTAAATATATTCATTTTGAATATTTGAGGCTATTTCGAAACTTCAAAGCCTGCTTTCAGTCCAGCTGTGAGAGAAGCAGGAGCCCCAACACAACTTTCATACTTCCTTAAAACTAAGCCAGCTGGGAAAGAGGAGATCGTGCTTTTCATTATGTTCACATTATGCTGAGCTATGTATTCAGTATAATGCACTAACACTGGATTTATTAATTTGTGTTGCAAACACTATTTTATCTCAAATCTGTGCTTCATTTGAGGAAAATCTATTGAAAATGTGCTGCTGTGCTAATGCAACAGAAGTTGGCAGAAGGTGTTTCTGTTATTTTAAAGCAAGCAGCACAGTAGTGCATGGATTATTTGGGGCAGGGGAAGCCTCCTCAGGGGTGCTCAACAAGCACATTGCTCTGCTTCTCTGAGACATAGGGTTGTCTGCGTGAGAAGGGTCAAGGCGCCAGTGTCACGGCTACAAAGCAGAGGGAAGGGCCCTGCCCACCTGAAAGCTTGTTATGAACCTGAGTTTTGGAAACAGCATAACTCAGTTCCTTGATTTAAAAAGGACATTATATTTGCATTGTGGGAGGACAAGAGAGAGAAGGTGTTGCTACTTTTCTGTAGCATGAAACCTGCTTCCTGGCTTCATCTGTAAGCCTTACCAAATACAGCTACATTGGTGGATGCTCCTGCCTTCTGTGCAGCACCCAGGTGGAGCATTACACCGCTTTGGTCTTTGTCTTCCTTTCTTCAGCATGTACAAGGGCAGTGGGGGGTATCTGCTGGATACCCCCTGCCTCTGACTTGAGGAGGAACTGATGTGTAGGTCATGGGGGATCCCTTCTTACTCAGGCAGATCATTCTCACTCTATGGCCTTCTGGCCGCTAGAAGCCAAGAGACTAGGCATTAATTTCAGGTACTCATCATGTTCTTATCCCTTTTGTTCCTTTGATCCTACTTCTGTTTCCTCCTTCCTGTGGTTCTTGGTCAACATGTTGTTCAGATGACTCTAATATTGCCACAAAAAAACTGGGAAGTTAAAAATACAACAGGCAAACAAAGTAGGATGTTGTCCACAACATGTCCTGTGTTCTGTATTACTGTCATTGGTGACCAAACATTACAATCAATATTTATGTGGAGAGCAGAGACTTTCCCTTACTATCTAACAACAGCATCCCTGATCAGACAGTTTGAACTACAAAGCCATGTTGACAAAGTTTCTTGTGGACCACCATTCACCTAAGGTATCAATACTGAATTAAAAGCACTGGAAAAGTGCTGCTGTTGTGCAGGCCAGCTGTAAATCTCCTACCATTGTCATGTAGATCTTAGTAGGAAATATTTGTCTAGACACATCTCTTCTGGAATGAGAGTCCAGAGTAAAGATAATTTTTTGTTAAGCATCACAAAATCTCCTGCTGCTTAGCCAGCTTGAAGAGCAAGCTGCTGTTTGTAAGGCTGCCTGTAACACATGTTTGTGCCAGCCTGCACCGTATAATGGGCACTTGATAGGCCAGAAACTGTTTCTGCACAAGTATCACTCTTAACTCCTTCCCAAAGTGTATTCTTCCACCAGTAATGCTTGCAGGGCCCTTGCCTCAAGCTGGCACTGATTCACTGATGGTAGAACTCAGATGCTGTGGGCATCGTTGTCCTTTGCTATTTCACCCATTTTTATCTTTGCTTCTTATAGCCACAATAGAAGTTGAGAGTCTTGTCACAGCTTGTTGGTTGAGAGCCATGCAATGGAGACTCCCTGGTTAAGGATTTGTCTTCGCAATGCCATCAAAAACTTGCCATCAACAGCACATTTCAGCATGAAGCATTCTTCTGGAGCCAGCCCAGGTGTGCCCCAGTGATATAAAAAAGCTAATAAAAACACCGTAATTTTGTCACCATAACTGTATGTGGAGCAAGGGATGCAGGGTGCTGCTGTAGTCTGTAGGAAAGAGTTTTTTCCCCCTGCTCTCCTGGTCGCTGTAGTTATGCCAGAAATACACAGTCTTACTCTGCTGTGGAGGAGCATAGCCTTTAGAAATCAGTACAATACAGAAGTGAGAAAGTGACTTACATCACATTGTGAAGAAAAAAAATCACAGGACCTACCTGTTATGAGCTATTTTTGTTCCTCTGGGTTAAGCGAAAAATAAGCAGGCAGAAGGGTGAAAGTAAGAGCAATCACAAGTTTACTAAAACACCACGGATGCTGACCAAGGAAACATCAAGGCTCTCCAATTCTTTCATTAGTATCAGCTGAAGCAGCATGGAGTGCTCACTGGGCAAACACACACTTTGGCATTACTCAGAACCCAGGATGAATCTCCCTAACATTCATGTTCTGTTATTTTGTTTGAGAAGAAAGCCTTGGCAATATGCCAGCATGCATGCAACACCTATTGACTTTCTCACCTGTAATAAAAACGTCTGGGTGACTGAACTGGAGAAACAAGAAGTAACATTTCTAGTAACTAGAAGCATTATTAATTCCTCCCATGCACGTAGCTGTAAGCTAAGGGAAGTGAAAATTTTGTTTCACTCTGTCCTTCAAGTGATAACTGTACCAGAATGGAGGAAATCCTCTTCTGTATTTTTCTTAGCACAGTCTCAGCAGGTTTCTAGCAGGTTAATTTCTGTCAGGGTAAGAAGCAACTAGAATTGTCAGTGGCATCTCATCAGCTTCACCTAACACTGTCCATGCACACATATATTGTGTAAATGACCTGCACACGAATAGGAAATCCAGCATACCCTAAATGTATCTGGTTATTTGTACAAAGGTGGCTCAGCTGTGTGGATCACCACCAGTAAATTTCATACATGTGGGTTGCAGACTTTTTATTTGATAATGTCGTGGAAGCAGTCCTTAGCAGTCTGCTTCAGGGCCTGTTTATCATCAATACACTATGACTTTTCTTAATGTTTAACAAACTTCCCTTAAGACTTGCTTCATCACCTTCTGAAACCTTAAAAAGAGCTCTTCCTTTGACTGGATTTTTAAATGTACTTTTAAACCATAATCATATAATCATGCAATTTCCATAATTGCAGGCTTGCATTGGTGTCTCTCCAACACCTCTTAAGGTGTTTTTTTCTGACCTCAGATTTTTACAGTTGCAAAGTCACAAGTGCAAACAGTTGTGAGATGGAGAAGCTATCATTTGAAATCTAAACATGTAATTATTTGAGGGTAAGCCATGGGAAATAAGGGGTCAAATACTTAAAACATATTTTCGGTTGTGCCTGGAAGTAACAGGGCCATGTTTAAACAAACTAAATATAAAAACTCCAGGCTGTGCCTTACCCATCATGTCTACCATACTCTACATTGTTTCCCTCTGAATTTTCAGTTCTAATGTGTACAAGAAGAAAGAATAATGGAAAACAGCATAAGTGCAGTCGAACAAGGGTTATCACCTAGGATGGAACAGTTCTCTGTTCCAGTTTTACTACCAGCTGTATCAAATATCCAAGTCTTATATTTAGTGGATTAGGAGTCAACTTCTTAGTGTTGTGTGGCATGATATTGTGCAATTCTATGAGAATCTCTTCCCATAAAAGAGAATCAATATCAAGACTTCACAGTTGCATTGAACAGTTTGAAAAAATTATTTCAAAATAGAATTATGTTTTTCTCTATCTGTTTTTTCCTCCCACTTATGGATTCTTTTTTTCCCAAATAACATCATAATTTTGCTGGGAAGGGTGACTAACTTGTGATGTCTGGAGGTCTTGGGGGTGGCATTGCTGAACAAGTTATTTATGTATTTCTCTGGGTCTACTATCAGCACAAGGTGAGCTTTGTAGAAAGCACTAAGATCATTTATTAGAAAACTGACCCAGACAGAAAAATCTGCAGAGGTCTTTTCAACTTTTAACATTGCAATACACAAATATATGTATGTGTATTAAATGTGCATGAAATCCCAGTCTCTAGTAATTTTCTGGGGAGGAGCAAATTCTTCCTCTGCTTCATTGAAGACAGAGTGAGAGGTATCAAAAGACCAACAGACTTCTTGGCATTGTAGCTTTTGAAAAGCTTTCCTTCAGTTTACATTTGTATTGTGTATCTGCCCTTCATAAAAGTATGGTGATGCATCACTTTTCTCAGGTGGAGCTTATTTGGTGTACATAACTTCTATTTGTGCAAGATACCTTTGCTTGTCTTCTACCTTTCCTACCTTACCATTTTTATGACCAGTAAATCTGAGACTGGTATGAATACTTCCCTGTCTGCTCTCACTAAAATGACCTGCCCTTCAGCAACATCACTTTCTAAGATGAAAGCAAGGAAAACAATATTCATGAATAAATTCCCATCTCCCAAACTAAGCTGCAGAATGAATGCTACGACCAATCTCATACCTTGACAAATAAGCTAGAAGAAAAAAGCTGGAGTCCTCTGGGAACCATCTGGACGTGTATTGAAAAGTAACATCCCTCCTCATGCTTAGGAACCAGTGAAGGATCAGCAATCAAATGGGTACCTTGTTCTGATAATGTTCTGATAATGAATTTTCAGCCACTGTTAGCAGCCATTGCTTTTCCACACTCTAGGGGTTGATACCAAATTGTGCACTCAAATTATGGGCACCCTGGTTTCCATACTGTGAATGCAGCTCTTGAAAGTGCTTATTTTAGAATTAAATATACAATCACTACATCTTACAAAATGCTTCAGGCTGGTTTAGTGTCCATAAGCAAGCATTGATTTAAGCAGCTTTGATTCCTGTTTCATAACAAAACTACACTCTGCCATGCTACTAGCTGTCTAGCCTGGTAGATATAATGCTTCACTCTGTTTTCCAGGATGGCAGTTCCCCATACGGCGCCAGGTACGTGGGCTCTATGGTAGCTGATGTTCACCGTACGTTGATGTATGGGGGGATCTTCATGTATCCTGCTAATCAGAAGAGTCCTAAAGGAAAGGTAAATCACTTGACTTACTCTCTGGTGAACTTAGTCAACCTGATACCTCTGGTTTTCCCAGAGCGTAAAGGAACAGTTTAGATACATAAACAGATAATAATTTTCCACCCCTGGAGAAAATTATTAATGGATATGATGGTCAGCAATCAAATTTAGGCAACTGCCAATTCAGGCCAGAAATCTTCCAGTGTACTTTTATATTACAGACTACTCAAATGCTTTTCACTGCAACCAAGGGCTTTATTCATTTTCCTAAAGAGAAACATTTCAGTACCACAGAAACCTGTTGAGACACCTATGCACCGCTGGCAGTTAGCAGTTATATCACAGGCCTAAGGAAGACCTGTGCACTTCATACTGGCAGCTAGAGTCCAGGTGGGATATGCTGAACTCGAGACAGGGTTTTTGGCCAATGTTAGACAGCTGAGTTTGCATACCTAATATTTCCAAAGGATGTTAAACCTACTATCACCAGACCTGCAAATACGAGCTTCTACTAACTGATCTGAAAACTTCGCCAGTGGAAGGTGCTTCACGCGTGCTAAGATGAGTATTCTTGGAAAAGATGATTATTCTTGGAAAAGATGATTTCCCATTTGGACATCTGTACAAAACACACTGACTGAATGAAGTGCAATGCAATCCAGTGACTCCCTGAATCTGCTGGGTCATGGATGATAGTCAACCTCAACTTTTCTCCTGCAGCATCAAATATCCTTTTGTTCTGAAATCTGAGTTAAACTATTGTTGAAAGATGAGAAACAGGACAAAAGAACAAATGTACGAAGTACCTGTAACATTTTACAAAAGTCAAGATTTTCAAATGACTTAGCCTACATTGACTATTGGATTGATCTGGCTTGGACTCCCGTAGTAGAGAAAGTAATGAAAGAAGCAAAACTGTACTATCATTGTAAACAAAAATTTTCTTCTTGCCTTCTCAGACTTCAGGTGTGTACAGCTCTTTTTATATAAACCTCTTCTTGCTGGAGAGGTAATGCCTTTGTGGTAGGTGCCGTGACCATCATCCTCCTGAAAGACAGTCCATGCACTTAGAGAGCTGATAGAAACCAAATGTCACTGGAATTGATCCAAAGGCTTTAGAGTAAATGCAAATGACATGCATGTAGGCCCTATCATCTAGAGCTCCTTCTTTCAGTTAAAAGAAGAGTGAGAACAAAATGCTCAATAAGCAGTGCAGAACCAGCCAATAAATAGATATTCTTTTCAAATCAGGTATGTTAAATAATATTTTTTATGAATGTAAGATTTATAGTTCTCTGTTAGGTGAAAAATGTTAAACCTATCTGAAGACAGAGCCCATTTGAAGACCCCTAAGTGTGACTGCACTACACCCTGAAGGAAAACTGCTTTTCTTAAGCCACGTAGTCACAGTTAAGCAACACAAACTCCACAGTGGTACAACAAAGGCTGGGCATGCACTAAAGAGAACAAAAAAGGCTATTGGTCTTGTGTTGCCTGTCACATGGAGTCCTTGTACCAGAAGTAGCACTTCAGTGGCGTTTAAAGATAAGAATGAAGGTAATATGCACTATTTAAATTTGTGATATAACATGGTTTTATTACAAACAGCGTGACAAAGGAATGATGGCTAGTAAAATCCTGAGTCCAACCCATTTCTTTGTCTCTACATACGGTTGCACTCTGTCACACTTCCTTTTCCCCAGAAAATATTCCCTCTTTTGCATATATGAAAAGCCCTTCAAACATAATACCTACTAATGTTGTTGTGCACGATCATTTCATAGACCATCAAAGATTCAACTAAACCTACAGAAATAATGTCTGTTAAAAAATAACCAGATACCATCTATACCCTTTTAAACACAGAAACTTTTGGCTGATGTCCCAAATTGTTTGCATTCCACCAGAACACAGGCACACCAGACGTAACATTTTTAAACATGTGAACAGATACCAGGGTCTAAACCAAAAGTGCCTCTGTACCAAAAGGGAAACATTGCTTTTAATAATTACTGCAGTTACTTCTGAAAACATAGCCACTATCTAAATGAGTTCAGGCCGCTAGTTATCTATTCACATTTCTGAAGAGCAGCAATCAAATCCTGAAATTTGAAACTGGGCGCATCAAGTTTCAAACTCCAAAATACCCTGACCAAACACAATGTGATTACCCCAAACTTTCAGGTAACATGTAAAGCCTGTACGTGAGCAGAGATTTTGGCTTTTCTTTCCCAGTACTGTTAACTTAGCTGGCTTAGATGTTTTCCTGGTATCTGTGGGCCTAGCAGCTGCTTTTGACTTTTTTGACAAAATACAGCTTCACTGGTGCTGCACATCAGTATGTCAGCTTGGAAACAATGGTGGTGACGCTTGGATGCAGGGTCAGTACACTTTTCCTTGAAATAGGAGGTGTTAAGGGAGGTGAGAACAGGAAAGAGAAGAAGGAGGAGCTGCTGAGAGACATCACTTGGTGTTGGTACAGAATTTTCCAAAATCACAAAAAGTTCTGGCAAGTCCTTTGGTGTAATTTCCCCCAAAGGCAGTCATGTGTTCTCTTTCTTTCTAGCTCCGACTCCTCTACGAGTGCAACCCAATGGCCTTCATCATTGAGCAGGCAGGTGGGATGGCAACTACAGGGACTGAGGCAGTGCTGGATGTGAAACCTGAGAGTATTCACCAAAGAGTCCCTCTGATCCTCGGTTCTCCAGATGACGTGCAAGAATACCTTGCTTGTGTACAGAAACACAAGAGCAGCTAAAGTCCTCATCAGACTTTGCTCATCCGTCTTCAGTCTACAGGAAAAGCCATACATTTCAAGATGGTGGATTCCAGCACTTCGCACCCATCTCTCAGTGAAAATGCCACTTTGTGAGAACAGGAAAAATAGTGAGAATGGCTGATGAGAAAAACCAAAAATTTCATTTCTCTTTGCAGACAAACATAAAAATCCTCTAACTCTGATTTATGCAGTGCAAATGTAGAGACAGACACCTGATTATTAAACAGAAGTGACTTACTTTATATAATATTAACAAAAGGAAGTGGGCTGTATCAGTACACCCATTTGATCTGAAGCTTTACATCTGACATTAGATGATTGGCATTGTTTGGGGCAGGATTTTCACATCAACATTCGCAATGCCGTTACCTGGATTTTCTGTCAGAGTTTTTGTTGCAGGTGCTTTTTATCTTGACAGCCCTGAGAAGAACAAAAGTCTCGAGCTGTCTGAAACAGTTCTAAGCTCCAAATTATATATGTCTTGGGTAACTAATAAAGATGAAAAGGCTACAAAATTTCCAGTTATTTCAGTTCTCTTCAGAAGAGGAAAATGCCCCGTGTTATTTACAGACAGGTAACCTTCAATGGCACAAATTACAATAAACCATTGCTATGGGTGTGACACTCAAATTGTGCCTGTCCCCTGTTTTTCCATTGTCCTCTGCAACAGAAGATGAGCTGTTGCCACCAAGCCACCGTCACACCTCCATTTGCTTTTATTTTGAAAGGTTCTCATTTCAGATTGAAGTTTGCCATTTTATGCACATCATACTGGCGTTCCTAATCACCTCCAGCACATCTGTCCTGTTGATGCCCTAGTGCCATGTCTCAGGCTTGACACCATCTAAGGAGATCAGGAATCACAAAAATTATTAATGAAACTAAATGTGTGATTATGTTAGGTGATAGAGGTGTGAAAATTGGGCTTTAGGTTACTTTAAGTATTAGACATCCTGATGCCTCTATAGCCCTCCTGCCTTATTTCACAGATGTCCCTTTTGGTGACCATCTTGTTGTAAGCAACTTGTGCCCTATCTGCTCGTTTTCACCCCCACTCCACACCCCCAGCCAAGGCTATATTAAGAACACTCTTGAGAATTATATTAGGACATAGATAGGAGTTCAACATACTGCTGCCAAGAAACTCCAGTGGTTATTTTTGAACTTAAAGCTACGTTCTATTCTTCATAAAGAAGAAGCAGGCTAAATAAAGGCAGACAGAAAAGTATACAGGACAGGTATTTACCCTCAGGTGTTGTTATCCCAGGGGGTCAGGATGTGATTTCAGTACTACTTCAGGTATCAAAGCACTCCTTCTGCAGGTCTTTGTCTGGCACTCTTTACAACTTAACAGTAGCAACTGTCTAGAATCAGCAAGTACAGCGTGTACTTGTTTATTCCGTTCCTCCTCATGTGCTTCCTCAGTCTCTGCTACCAACAGCAAAACACAAGCAACACTTAAATCCTGGAGAATGAGGAAGAAGCAGAAAAACCTGCAAGGGCTTAGGTAGTAGACAACTTTATACTGCAGAATGCAATTGTGCGCTCTGACTATGAAAGCTAATAAATCAAGTTTTCCTGCAAACAAAATATGCACATTGTGTATATGTACGCATCTATATGTGTTTATACATATATTTTATACATATATAGTCATTCTCTCTATCTCCCCAGCAAACTCCATGTAAAAACACAAATAGTTGTTGATGTCACCAATTTATTGAGAAACTCTATTGCATTTTTTAAATCTGAAACCTGAAACCTGAAACCAAGCACAGTTCAGGGCTAGTCTAGCTAACAATACCGGTACTGCATTAGAAGAAAGATAACCTGATCCTGTTTCCAAGGGGCCGAAAGAGATGACAAAGGACAGAGCAAGAACATGGATTTGGTACCCTCCTATATAAACACAGGGCCTCTAAAAATTACTACTTTGGGGGGAAATGCTGAAACAAGTTTGTATTGCAGTGGGTATGCACACTCTAGTGACCAGGATCTGTGTTCCTGTGTTGGCAGTCTGCACACTGCAACGTGTCAGTCATTCAGTGCCCTAGTGCCAGCAGAACAGTGCCTAAGTTGCCTTCATTTAAGTATGATTTCGCAGCAAAAACTGCATATAATCCCAGGTGCTACCCTTCCCATATATATATGTGGGTTTTTTTTCCCTGAGTTTGCACCTGAAGCACCTGTTAGTGGAGGAGCTAGTGCTGGGTCACTGATCTGAGAAACAACTGCTGTTTGGGTGGCTGTTGATACCTAAATAGTAACATCCACATTTTGTGGGCTCCCGGGTGGCTGGTATCTACAAAGAGATCAGTATCTTCACTGTATAAACAGCCCATGCAAACCCCAAAGGGAGATTAGGAAACCAGCAACTTTCTCCAGTGTGAACTCTGGATTTTCTTCACCAGAGTCCCCTTTTGACCTACTACACCTACACTGCTGTCTAAGCACTTGCTTATATGTTCTCTGCTATATCTAGCACAACCCTGCAATCAGACTGCTCTACAGAGTCCTTCTTAAACCTCAGGATAAGTTTGAAGTTTCCCTTTCCAGTGCAATACCAGTTCAAACTGTTTCTCCAGAGCTCTCTGACACAAACCGCAGGGTGTCTGTGGTGGTGGCTCACCACCCACACAGCCCTGGCGATACTGGGCCACAACTTCCCTTCATGGTCAGGGTGCCTGAAGGCATGCAGACAGCTGAGAAAACAAGATGTAGCATTTTTGTATTTTTATTTGAAAATCCAGATCTTGTATTTAGTGGTTGGAATGGTGAGAAAGGGGACACACCATGAGCTGCCATCAACACTACTGGGAGGAGCAGGAAAGCTGGCACAGGCCAGTGCTCATGACGAAGGCACTCTGACTCCGCTTCTGCATACAGAAGGTGGTGACACCTGGTGTTATTCCTCGGACAGATACTCACATGATACAAAATGGAAAATACATGGAAACATCAAGTACATGAAGCAACAGACCCGCATTTAAGTATTAGTTCACACATGTGCCTTTCTATCAGTATTTAATGGTTTCCTGGCATAAACAAATGCCAGCTTGACTTCCTATTACTTTTGGAAGAGGATGCGGAAAGGAAAATATACTAGTTGTACTGTGCCCAGTATGCAACGAACATGACTGTTCTGAAGGCACTGGTTTCTGACTTGTTGCCAAATCTAATTCCTATTTCCAGTTTCAGGACACCTTTGCACCTATTTCATAAGTAAAATAAAAGCAAACTACCTAAACCTAGCGGTATCCAGTAACACAAGCAAACACAGAAATTCCACCAGTCTCTAATAAATAAGCAGTTGTTCACAAATTACTTTGACTGGAAATTTAGTCTGAACAGCCAGGCGTAGAGAGTTGGCCTTGTGACTGCAATCATGAGACAGGGATCAGAGAACAGGTCGGGGCTGGCAGGCGTCCCACCAGCCTCATGGCACCCAGCCTGCCTGCGCTGCTGCCCTGCCCACCCTCTGCAGCCGGAGCTCGCCTTGCCCTGAGACAGCAAGACAACCAGAGTGGAGATGCTGTGTGAAATGTTGGATCAAATGTGACTTTAAGCATTTGAATCAGGAGCCCATACTTCATTCAGCTTTCCACAAAACATACACACAGGGATTTTAGTTGGTTTTTTAATAGAGCCAACTGATATTTCTGGAAAAAACAGGTAAGACTCTTCTTCATTTATAAAATGGAAGCTAATTACAGACAGAGAACAAGAAAGAGCTCTTAGTTTACCCAGATTATACTACCCAGCTAGGCTCACTGTGAGAAAAGGGTGGTTGGTACCTATGGAACAGAAGAGAGGGATTAACAGGAGCAAAGGTGATAAATTCATTAACTCCTGCAAGACTGCAAAGATGAAATTACCTATTTTCCAGAGATATCCAAGGCCCAAACGTGGTTAAAGCACGGAACAGAATGAACACAGAGACACAGGATCTCCACACAGTTACCCAGAGGTACAGAACCCCAGAAGTTTTGAGAAGAGAGTCACCATCATTCAGACTTCATGCTATCGTGGACAATACTCACAAACTCCATGCACTGCTACTGAAAACACTTTCAAGTTTTGTTCCTAGCTTTCTGCAAATACAGATGTGGTTTCAGGAAACAGAAAAATAAAAACCTTAAGCCATGCATGTGATGTAATTCCACTGAACTGATTTTAATACTTCATGGAGATAGGCGACAGATATGTTTTCCCACTGAGCTCTGCCCTGGGGGAGTTGCTCTCACCTGATGCAATGGTTTACATCAAGGTTTTTTCCAGGACACCGTTCACCAGGAGTCAAGCAGGTTTCTGGTAGCAGCTTTTGCTGCTACGACCGATGAAGGGAATTTGTGAGCCAGCTTGCAGCGGGTGTTGGCTAGGTCAGCTATGTACTCACACACCAATAAACAGAGCTTGGCCTAAGCATTCTTGTCAGCTGCTAGGCAGGTGACCCGGTGAGTATTTAATCACTTTTGAAGAGACACCTCCACTGGACATCTCAACACACCTGCTCAATCACCCCATCAGCTGTGCTAGGGCTGAATGTGTGAGGCCAACCTAATCCCAGCCCGGGGCAGGACTGTTCCAGATGTCTCATCGATTCAGCATTATGCTCAAATGCACTGTCAGCACATGCCCGGGAAAGCAAGAAGTCAACTTCTCCCCTCACCCTGCCGCTGCAGCACTGACCTCACGATCACGTGCTGTGAGAAACCTAACTGCGAGACACCAGTGCGCCGGGTCCGTACTTACCGAGTGACACACTATCTGTGTTCCGCCCTTTTGATTGCCTGGTTTCCTGTTTTGTTCCCGCACGGACAATTTTCTCCCTCTTTTAACAACTCAGCATGATTTCTTATTCCAGCACAGGAAGATAAAAAGGAGACTGCTCAAATGAAAAGCAAGCAGGGAGGATACACGGAAGGGTCATGCAGCAGATGTAGACCTGAAATTTAAACTCAGTAAAAGAGCAGAACAGCGGTGTTTACCTTTTTAGCTCTGCCGAAGCTACACCGAGAGAAAACAATGCCAGAGGAGGCGGCTACCCTTCTCTCAGAGGCACACACACAGCTGCTAATCAGCTGCACAGCCTCTGGCAGGCAGCCTCACCGCTTTCGCTCTTTTTCCTCTTCCACTCCTCAGTTCTGTGTCAGTTTAGATTAAAAACTTGGTGAGGAGGGAGGTTCCCTGGCTTTTGGATATACAGAGTGCCAAACAAAATGGGACGATAAAGTTCGTTGAAATGTCTGGAAATACTGCAACTGAAATAACACTTCATAACAATTCCTGATGGGTTTCCTGTGACCACAAGTTTGCTTCTGAAATGCTCTATTATGAGAGGAACGTGATCAAAACTTGTAACAGCACTGTATCAGAAAACAGGTCCCTTCCAATTCTTCCTGTGACTAGCAAGCAACTAATATCAAAACGGCAGCAGTATTTATCCTTAACCTTTGCATAAAGCCTTGTAAATTATATATAAACACCAGCAGAAGTTTCTTTCAACTACAGGAGAGTATTATCATAAATCTTCAAGAGTGAATGCAATTTCACGTCAGCGCTGATGTTTTCAGTATATATTACCTATTTCAAAAATACCCTGCCGTCAGCCAGTGTTTCATATGCTTGAATAAGGAAAGCAAACTGCAATACCAGCAAATGTGGCTAAGCAGAAGGAATGTTAAGAGGGCTATTGAGATGAACTTGCATTCACAATTCTCGCATTGCTGTGGTGTTATGGTAAAAAGACTGTGGTATGTGCTTGGCCATACACATATCTAGCAAAACTGGGCATTTGCAGACACAGCAATGAACTGTTCAGCGTTCTGTTGGCAGCCCTATATAATTTTTTTCTGTGACTTGTTAACCAGCCTCATAAAATGGTATATTACAGAGATGCATTTAGAGATGTACTTCCTTTGCAAGTGGGGAAAAACCACCTGTGACTTGGCAGCTCTAAAGCCACCTTTATTTCATTTCACTTTTGGCTTTTAAACAAAAGCAAGGGTGTTCCAAGACATGTGCTACAGCCTCAAGGAGTTCTCAACATCTCACTTCAGCATCAGCTTCCCAGACACCCTAAGGCAGTTTGAGTGTCTAACAGCCCAGCATTTATTTTAAACAGTTTTATGTCACTGCATGCATGCTGTGCAGGAAACCATTGCTAGTAATTAAAAAAAACCAACCACCTAATCATTAAAACCAGAACTCTGAGTATTTCCATGCCAGTTCCAGAGACTGATTTTCCCTAGCAGACACATAAAATAATAGCTGTAACAGCTTCAGAAGGCCCTTGGTGGCACCCCAGGAGAGCACACCTAAACCAGGCTTGGCCTGGGGGAAGGATTAACATAGACAAAGAACTGTGAAACAAAGTTAATTCCAGATGAATGTCCAAAGCGATCATTTGTCACTAAGTATGGATAACCCTTACCAGGCTGGAAAATCATCTTTCTCTTGTTCAGCTCTCAGCCCAACCACAATCTTTCCCTGTAAGCACTCAAAAAGCCAGCCTTACCAGGAACCCTCCTCTGAAGGGGGCTGAGAAAACAAATAGCTCGCTCTCTGACTCCGCTCTGACCACTTCTTCCCAAACCAGGACTGCAGAAGGTAAGGTAATAGGCATCAGAACTGCGGCACCACACCTGACAACACATGCTACTTCTAAAACACACGTTTCCCAGCATTACTTTATTCGGAAAGGCTGTCAGGTTTCATGTAGAAGTAGGTTTTGAATCTCCTGGAAGTGGTGAGAAATGTAAGTGAACAAAACAAGGAAGAAGCATTTTAAAAAGAACACAGTATGTCTTTTATAAATGCCTGTCTTCATGATTTCTTTGCCCCTTTACTCACAAAGGTTGGTGGTAGCTCTTCAACAGATGCTAGCATGATGGAAACAAAAACTGCTGCAGAAATCAAATTTTTAGACCACTGGAAAATCAATCTTCAAGCAACTTAGCACAAAAAAAGAAATAAAGCAGTCAAGTCCTCTGAGCAAAGCAAAGGTGGCTTCTTCTGAGGCTCCTAATATATCTAAACTATCAACCCATGGATCAGGTGTCCACCATGTAGCTAACCCTCCTCCTTCCCAAAGTGAAGTTTCAGGTGGGGTTCCTTGTATGTTTTCAGACGAGCCTTACTGAATGTCATCTAGGTTTGGTTTTGTGAATTAAACCTTTGCAAATGAAATTTTGTGTCTTAATTATACCACTTCCTCCAATTGCTTTAGGTGCCCCTGCACTTACCTGGAATTTCACTAATGATTTGATAAAGCCCTGATTACAGAATGAGAGAAAGTCCCCATTAGTGACTTAATCTTAAACAATACTATTCTTTCTTCAGAACAGCATAACTAAGTCTTAGCATTTCCTGCTATGACTTCCCAACAAAAAGAATGAAGGGTATTGGCACAGGCTGCAATTAAAAAGAGGCTCTCACTTAAGTGCAAAGAGAGCTAGAGATCAGAAGCACCAGCTCACATTATCACAGCCATCAGGGTATGCTCAGTTCCTTGGTTCATAGCCAGCAACTGCAGTTAATTTCCAATATGTAAAACCTGATTAATTGGTATTGAGAGATACATGGCAGGATTTTTTTGTTTCATTAAGGAGATTAATTAAAGAACAAATACTGCATAACTGATGTTCAGAAACTAGAGTGCCCTTATGTAGATCACCAGTTAATCAATTCACTATAGTAAAACTTCATTGATACAACTTACCGTGTTTGGCTTGCCTGTTAGGTTTCAACAGTGAGATGACAAACATTTTGTCAATATAGTCCTTAAAAATATTTTGAAAATTACTTTCCTGCATGGATTGTGTAGGGAGGTAGTAAGCTTATTTATCCCACTGTTAAGGTCTGGAAATTCATTTCATGTTAACAAAGATGAAAAACAACGTACATTAAACCAAAACCAAAATTTCATTCCACTTAGCAGTCAGGTAAGATGAGAAAATGACTGGTTTTAGAGGGAAAATAAATAGTTACCTACATGACAGCTAAATTCATCTCTGACTTGAGTTTAAAGAATAAGCACTTCATGTGTAAGTGGAATAATTTCTTTTCATGGTTTTCCTTGCCTCAAGGGTACTTGTCTTCAGAAACTTATGACAAACTACTGATAAATAGTCATTCACCAGGCAGATCAGAGAAACTGTTATTCTTATGAGACCTTTAGGACAAGCTGAGAAGCACCAGCACATGGAAACCAAATTCAAAACCTTTTTTCTTCCCAGATTTAAATAAAACAGTTCATTTTCACAAGGAAGCTGAAAGCAAGCAATGACTGGCAGAGCTTTATCACTTTACAGAACTGCCATCTACCATGTGTGTAACATAGTGCCCAAATCACATGTTTAGACACTCATTAAGTCCCCATTAACAACAGTAGCTGTAACTAAAGACAGGGTCTAAACAGGACAGCCTAGATAGGATGTTTTACTGGTAATACATGTGCCCTAGTATCTTTAGAAAGAATACATCTTGTAATAAATGCAACTTCAGCTATCAGCAGGAACACAAAACCAAAGAAAGCCTATTAAAAAAATAATAAATTTGAACACAGTCATCAAAAGCTTTAATTACCCATAACTTTTCTGGGAACAACTCGGGAGCTTTCTATGTACATACATAACGTGCATTCACTGTATCTTCAGAAAAGAGTGACTTTGAAGAGAGAGAACACTTTCCCTAACAGGACATTTACCATTATGGATTAATTTGCTACTTCATAATAGTACTTCTAAAGTAAATGAAACAGCTCTACAGAAGATAGGGCCATTGCAGTGGAATCACAAAACCAGATTTAATGTAATTCTTGACAGGGAACAGGTTTAAATTTCTAGCAGAGTGCCTAACTGCAACTTATACAAAATTTTAATGTTTACACTGTCATGTAAAGCAACTATGGGTGAAGCTGTCACTTAAGAAGGCTATGTAAATATTGATTTATCTACATGACCTGACTTACTCTGTCCCTTTCTTGATTATTTCATTCAGAAGGGAGGATGTTCAGCCAGAACAGTCAGCAAGTTTTGATGCATACAAGTAGCTGTATTATCACTTTTTATTTCTAAAAAAGTCAAAAGGCTGATACCTCTTCTGTGAGCTACGTTCCCATTCACATGCGTATGCTTTGGAAAGTTATTTCCTTTTCATTTCCCATCTGTTCATAAAAACTATCTTATTTTCCCAGCAACTTGTGTTAACCTTGGCCTTTGTAACCAAACACATTTCCCTGTGTTCAAATCCTAGCAGGCTTTGTACTGGTCTCAGTGTGCGCTGGACATTCTCACTGTCTCGTGGTTTTAATCAATATAGAAAAAAGCACCACTTCAAGTGCTATTAAGCTCACAGTAATGTTAGCTTCCAAGATTAAAAAGTAATCATAGAGACAGGTCTCTGTCCACCCCCAGTTCTGGGGCAGCAAGAACGAAAAGCAGCTACTGCCTAAGAAACCTACACACTTCATTTACAGCATTTTGATCTTGCTTCCCATTTTGAATGTACAGACCACTGCAGTTTCCTTCTGAAAATAACTCTTTAGAGGACCACCAACTCAGCTCCGTATTAATTTCCTCCATAGCTTCCACCAAGTAGTATGGATGCTCTCCATAACAGGCTCAGCAAGTCAACAGCTAAATTCTAACCGGTATTTCTGCTCTGTGGCTTGTTAAATAGCCACTGGGCTGAGGGAGGCTCTTCCTGTTAAAAAAAAAAACAAAACAACAAACTTGTAGGGAGACTCAGGTTGAAAGAATTCATATACAGGCAGCACACTGACACACTCACAGCTGAAGAGTAAAGTTTTGATTATTCTAGGTACCTCAATCTTGTTTTTCTTTCAAGAAGTGTTTACGAAATGCAAGCTTAAGATTTATTTTATCTACAATAAGGACAATCAGCTTTCATAATTTGTAGTCCAAGTGTTCCCTTGTGGCATAGCTATCAGATTCAGGAAAGACACTATGCATAAAAACCTATGGGTCCATAAACTCTGAACCGGTGCTGGTCAAACTGCAAAACTAGCCTCCTTCCCCTCCAGCCCAAATGCAAGAAGGTATGAGCCACCACCCAAAAACCAAAGCCAAATCCTCTCCCCCCGCTGTTTTTGGTATTATCAATTAATAATCCTCTGCAGAAACTACTGGCACCTGAAAAAAACAACAGTACATAACAGCTAGTAATTGTGTTTCAGCAGCACGAATACCTGCAGTCCTCCCAGAAGAGGAGGTACAGTGCAAGTCACCACAGTTCAGTCAGCCACAGAGTATCCAGGGATTAAGAGTCACCCAGCTTCACTTCCTGTAGGAACAGCATTCCTCCCTGCCCACCCCTTCCTTCCCCAGCCAAAGGTGGTGCAGGGGCAAGATACTATTAAGTGTCCTACAGACCAAGAAATAAGATTTCTCTCTGAACAGCCCAGGTGCTTTTGGGTGTTGCCACTGTACACATAATATTCAAAAGGAGACAGTTACTCTAACTACAGAAGTGTGGTACTTTGAGGTGCCATAAGAAAACACTGATGCTATTAAAACTAAGTGAAGATCAGATGATGCTGCATGTAGGACATGCAAAGACTGAAGATGTTATGAAGTACTAAGAACCAGAGATCGCATCACCTCTGGGTCACAGGACTAAGCCAAAATTCACTTAGGCACATTCTAGGGAACACAGTTTCAAAGAATGAGGGTCAGATTTTCAGTCACTTTGTTGGTTGATAAAGAGATTTTTCTACTTCCCATTTTAAGTAAGTCCATTCCATAACAGCTGTTAGCCATTCCCAGCTAGGGTTGCATTTTAGTAACTGATGA
This sequence comes from Falco punctatus, assembly GCF_963210335.1. NCBI lineage: Eukaryota > Metazoa > Chordata > Aves > Falconiformes > Falconidae > Falco > Falco punctatus. The sequence goes on along the minus strand of NC_137586.1, from coordinate 44,889,268 downwards.
AGAGGTATGCATACAAGCTTCAGTTACTAGCATAATTTAGGATGCCTGTTCAATAAGTCGCAAGTGGCAAACATAAAAAGCCAAGTCATCCATACACTGGCATTAAAGGGTTTATTTAGAAAGAAACTTTATTCACATTAAAATTTATAAAAGGAAAATAATCTATTAGATTCAGCAGTAAAAAGCCAGCAATATTACAAGCTGTATACATACCAACATTTACATTAAATTAAGACAAATGGCATGTCACCAACATGTAATAACATACTTTGAAAGTTTTACAATTAAATTGATTTTTTAAGGATACAAGTCTTAACTCCATGTGTGAACATGGGTTTGGTCATTCAGTTTAGAATCCCCTCTTGTACTGAAATGTTTGGTCTTCACATTAAACAAGCGGATAGCTAGCAGCTGTTGCTATTCCACAGTGGTTCTTCCTGTCCTTGGCCATGTAGATATATCCTTTGTCACCCCACTTCTCACCCCAGCTGAAACAGAAGTAAAGGGTTTGTTTTCATATTCAGAAGATACTTATTTACACATACCCCCATTAAGTGTTTAAATTGAAAACTGCTGCCTTCCACATCTGGAGAAAAATCAAGATAGCTGCAGCCAAATTAGAGTGCTTCCCTGCAATTAAATGCATATTACAAAAGAGGCACCCCAAGCTCACAGAAAATAAAGGCTGCAGCCATCCTTTCACTAGGTGGAGACCTTAATGTGCAATCCTTGATTACAAGTGCATGAAGCTCAGACACTGCTCCCAGCCAACTTTAAGGGAAGACCAAGACTGCAAGCAGCATTTGAGGGTGGTGTCCCTGTAAGTGCTGAGAACATGGGACAAGTTCATGTGACATGCCCTTTGGCATTAATTTATTTTCCCTCCAACCTAGAAGGTAACTCCACCTTTGAAATTCAAGTGTTACCCTATTTAACATAAATGAGCAATGCTCTGCTTCCAAAAAAAAAAATCCATTACACCTTCGCAATCCCATTTTCTCCTGCTCCCCCTGCTCAACCACTTTTAACTCCTACTAGCTTCACAGGCTGTTCCAGTACTGAGCTCCCTTGAATTAACTAAAAAGGCAGAAGAATGAGTTTGCTGCTTCAGGCCTATTTTATTAGGCTGCCATCAGCCTGAGTCAGGTTTAACTTTTGTCATACAATACAGCCTGAGAACAGTTTCCAGATTTTTCACACCGATTTTAATTACTGTTGCCTTCCCACCCCCCCCCACTACAAGTAACAACCTACCTTCCCTTCTCCCCTACCCCTAAAGGCTCAGAGAGATCTTACCTGTTCTTCACAATCCAGTATTTCTTTCCATCTACATCTTCTCCCTCAAAGCCATAGCCTACAACCAGAACACCATGGTCCAGGTCTTCACTGCTGCAGTCTGGTTCATAGTAGATACCTGCAGAGGCATAAGTTCACACATGAACAAGGTCTACTCAAGATGCAGAGATGCTCAAGGTGCAAGAAACCTCACCAGAAGCTTTGTGTATTTCAAATAAATATTGCATAGCCTCTTGAAAAAGTCATAAGTGAAGTGTATCATGGCAGAAACTGAGGGACAAGTACAATGCATGGAGAACCTGACTAGAATTAAAAGGAATCCTGATTATGTCTACATCACAAGATCATAGTGTTTTGGTTTTTTTACATATTAAACTGAAAGGTAATGAATAGAGTATTCAAAAAATTTCTCTGCATGCAAGCTGCTAACAAATACCCACCCGACTGATAGAACTGGAATGAAGAGTGGCCTGCATCAATAGCAACAGACACAGGACCCACAGCTGCTACTGCTTTCATGAGAGCTCTTTCATGTCCTTGAGGGATGTCAACAAAGCCAGTGTCATTAGCAGCATTGTACTCTGCCTTGTAGCGACATTCTTCATCATCCTAAATAAAGCAAGCCCTAGTTATTACATAGTTCTTCATTTAACACACAGGTCAGCACAGGAACTACCAGACATTGTGACTCTTCTGCCTTGGATCCTCTTCCATCCCTTGTTTTCAAGTGCTTTGAAAGGAGGAAAGGAGAGAGACAACACAGAAGCTGCTTTTTAGTTTCTGAAAGGTACAGAAAAAAAACAGATGACAGTGAGGCCTAAAAGGAAAGCTTTACTGGGATGCAAAGGACCATCATACATCCTGGAACCCTGCCTTCTTTGGTGGGCAGGACAAGTCTCTCATCAGGGAGGAAAGAAGCCCAGAATGCATTAATAGACAATGGAAAAAAGCCAAGTATTTTTTAATTACAAAGCAATCCAGAAACTGCTCACTGAGCAAATACTTAAAATCCACAATTTTAGTCCGTCATAGTTTGAAAACCTCTACAAAATGATTTGGAAGTTAATCATTCATACTGTATGACCTTACATACAGCATTTGTTAATTTGTGCTTCATTATGTTATTTTTTTACAGTGAAACCTGAACTGTTGGTGCCACAGGCATTTACTTCAGGGGAGAGGGCTGTTTTGGAAGTCAGGCCATGTGAAGTCAAAATAGACTGAAGCAAGCACATCCCTCCCTTACCTGTGTGGTAAATCAGTACTGAAGTTCCCTCCCCCCAACTGAAGGAGCACAGAGTACACCCTCAGTTGCTCACTTCTTGTACTCAGCAAGTTAGCACTTCCTATAATCACCCGGCATCTCCGGAAGAGCCAAGATAAGCAAGAAACTCAAGATTACTGGGATGCAGGTGATTAGGAACCCAAATCCAAAGGCTTCTATGTTATAATGAACAGCATTACTAGTGCCCATTCAGTCAACACACAAAATAAGCCACAAAGGAAGATATTCTATAGCGAGCAGAGCTCCAAACAGTGAAAAGCCCAAACCATGGGCTCTTCAAATGATACCCAATTTACTACTGCTCTTTTGCCCTCACGCCTGTTGAGCTTTTGGTAGATCTTTATTGGTGTATTTCAGAAGTCTGCCCATAATCTGTGTTTATGCACATTTAGCCCAGCAGTAGAACTTAAGACACTGCCAACAACTATGTTAAAAACCAGATCACACTAGCTGCAAGAATTACCTGGTCTATGGGTAGTAACTCTGTAACAGCTCAGTTATGGCAAGGTGAACAGCACCCCTTCAAGTAACTAGCACTGTTGACAAGGGCTGGGTTCTGGTTTGGTGTATCAACCAAGATAACACACGACATCTGATAAGAAGGCAGTAATGAGGGGGAGGAATAAAAAAAAAAAAATTGCTCTAGTTTTTCCAACAGGTCTGGTAAGATTTTGACCTCAAAGACCAGTACAGCATGTGATTCCTACTGGGGCTAGCAGTCATTCTAGTTTTCTTAGGAAAGATGCAACCAGAAGAACAGATGTACTGATTACTACTTCGTCATCTTCCTTTCTAGGCAAGTGTTTCCCAACACAGTTTGTCCACACAGAAGACATGACACTTGCAGTATAAGTTCAGCTATTATACTCACCTTTGCAGTGTATGGGTACGATTCCTCTGAATCAATTCCACCATTATCCTGCACGTACTGGAAAGCCTGGTCCATGAGACCACCATTGCAGCCTTGATTCCCTTCAGGCCGAGAGCAGTCCACCAGATTCTGTTCACTCAGTGAAACAAGCTTGCCAGTTTTTCTGAAGTGCTGCCCTTCAAGAGCACCTGTTGTGCTGAAAGCCCAGCAAGAGCCACACTGACCCTGAAGTAATGAAATCACAAGTTATAAATCTGTCCAGATTAGGCAATTACTTTCCTTATCACCAAGGCAAAAAAAAAAGCTAAAGCCACAAGACCAACTTTCATGTTTCTGGCATGTACAAATGAGGATACTACAGCCTTTTCAGTCACTAGATATTCTGTCCAGAACTCCTAAAAAATCCTAAAGGGGTACAGCAATTTTATCAAAATGACACTGAATTTAGTAAGCTTGTGCTTGGCTTCATTCAACAAGATCACAGTGCTTTTCCCCTATGGAAGAGGAGGTAGCATTCAGGAGATGACCTGTAACTGGTTAAAAGTCCACCATCAGAGAATACCTGGTCTTTAACTGGAGTTACATATCCCTTCTCTCTCCAGTCTACTGATCGTGGCACTTCCAGGAAATTGGGCTCAAGAAACTGGGACCCTCTGTACTTCCTTTCAGACTTCTTGTGTGTGTAGCCATTCATCAGCTGTCTGAACTCCTCAGTTGTCTGAAGAAAATTCAAGACATGCAGTCACTATCCATTACACAACACTGTTTAGAACCACAGGTTTCATTCCTCTATACGTACCATGTCACTAAACTGATTCATTCCCAACCTGTAGCTGTGTTTTCCCAATGTGTGATCCAGATTATGGAGTTCAATCCTTTTCAGATTCTTCTCCCACACCGCTCTCCTCCAACTTTCCTCTCTCTGAGGGGTCAGAAAACAACATACTTCAAGGAGGCAGTTCAAACAAATTTCACTTGCAAGATTGCGTGCTTTGTAATGGCTTGTATCCTTGAGCAAGTGGGAGACTACTCAAATGGTAAGTCTGAATGGCTGCTTAAGATACGGTCTTTTTGTCACCCTCATATAATAAAAGCACGGTACTGCTGAACCCATGCAGAAACACAGCAAAGGGACCCAGAAAGAGGGGGATTATCCCTCCCAAGCGCAGACCATTGCCAAACGCTGAAACAAAGCAGACATGACTCAGCGGGCAGGGCCCCGCTGCGAGCGCTCAGCCTAACCGAGCCGTAGCCCGGCGCTCACCTCATGGTAGCTCTTGCCGTGCCACGACTTCCACAGCCGCCAGTGGGTGTCCAGATCGGGGTCTGCCCTCGGAGCACCGAAGGCCAGCCCCAAGCCGAGACAGAGCGCGATCAGACACAGATTCATGCTGGCAGATCTGCCGGGAAGGGAGGGACAGCGGTCAGACATGGCAACTGGCAGACGAGCCGCCCTTCGCTCCACAGCCCCGAGCACGGAGCAGCCGCCAGCGCCGAAAGAGGCCTGCCGGCCCGCACCCCGCCTGTGCCCCGCTCCTCCCTCTGCCCACCACGGCGGGGACTGCCAACCGCGCACCCCAAATACCCCGGGGCGGACCCGCAGGCAGGCCGACCGCCCCCGTCGAGCCCTTCCCGGAGGCCCCACGCACTGACCCGGCCTCCGCCCGGCCCCCTCTGGGGCGCGGGGCCTGGGCCGCGAGTGTAAACAAGCCCGGGCGGCGGGGCCCGGGGCGGCTGGCCGGCAGCCCCCACGGAAGCGACCAGAATGGCGGCTCCTGCCCGGCGGGAGCCGCCCGGCCGCAGGGCAGGGACCGAACCGATGCACACGGGACGCCCGACCCTCGCCCTCCCGCCTTGCTGGACGCCTTCCCCCCCCTCACCGCCGCACGTCGGCCCGGCGCCCCCCCCCCCCATCCCAGCCCAGCCCAGCCCAGCCCAGCCCAGCCCGGCCCGGCCCGGCCCGGCCCGGCCCGGCCCGGCCCGGCCCGGCCCGGCCCGGCCCGGCCCGGCCCGGCCCGGCCCGGCCCGGCCCGGCCCGGCCCGGCCCGGCCCGGCCCGGCCCCACTCACCGACCTCTAGCCCCCCGCCAGCGCTCCCGCCTACCCAACCTGCCACCGTGCTGCCCCCGCGGCCCTTCTTATACGCGCCGCGGCCGTGCCCGCCCCGCCGTGACGATTGGCGGCCGAGCCGGGCCTCGCCCCGCCGGGCCGCACCTCCCGCCGGGGCCGGGGCCGCCCTGGGCCGCCGGCGCTGCCTGCCGCCACCCGGGGGCGGGGGGGGCGGTCCCGGTCTGACGGGCCGGCTGCGGGGACGCCGCGATGGCCGGAGCCCTTGGAGGCGGTGTGGGGCTGCGCCGCAGAGGCCGTTAACGTTGAGCAGTTCGTGTCTTAACATTTATTACGAGTGCCGGCAGGCTAGAGATAGCGGCAGCGCACTGAGCTGGCTGGAGTTTAACCTGGGGAGGACTTCAGGCTGGGAACTGGCAGACTAAAGAAAAACAGAATCTGGAGGACAGAAAAAAAGGCCAAAAACGTCGAGGTGTTTGCAGCCCAGGCCCGTGTTGCCGTGATGCTCTTGCTGAAGGTGCCCGGCCCTGGTGGCCAGCAGCCGGCGGGACTGGCGCGGGTGCCGGGGCGGCCGGTACCCCGCCGCAGTCTCCCCCGGGACAGCCCCCCCGGGAACAGCCCCCTTCGGGACAGCATCCCCCGGGACAGCATCCCCTGGGACAGCCGCCGCCGCTGCAGCCCCGGCGGGCGCGGGTCAGCGCCGCGGGACGGGCAGCCCCGGGGCTGAGGGGCATCTCCCACAGGCAGCGTCCCAGCCGTGGGGTCGGTGGTACAAGAAACGTTTCCAGGAAAGGCCTTTTTATTGCCTCGTAATTTAAAAGCTGAAAACGGCTTTTTCCTGCCGCTGGGCCCGAGCCTGGTAAGGTCGGGTATTTTACCACCGGTGTGGCCGGTATTTATGTGAGTAGCATCCAGTAATCTCTACTGGAAAACACCAGTTTGTGACACCAAGAGAGTTGCAGCACAGGTGAGATACTAATAGGTTTACACATGGACTTGGTCTGCATCTAACCAGGAGTAGACAGACCTTGATTTTTAACAGGGAAATTGCTTCTAGGAGTAGAATAACTGCAAGAGCTATGCAAGGTTCCCACTTAAACTCTTGCAAAGCCTGCATTACTGGTACCTTTAACTTGCAAACTTGAAAGCATGCATTTAGAATAAAAAACAGGGTTTGTAGGCTGTTGCACAACAGCAAAAAGGAAAAAAAAAATCATATGATATGTGCTTCTCCCTTTTTTGGTGTCTTAAGACACACAGTGTCTCATTAAAATAAACAATACAAGTTTCCTTATCCAGATTATCCCAGGAGCAGTCTTTGGCCCAAGGAAGTCCTACAGGGCCGAATACATAAAGAGAAGCTGGAGGGGTTGTCTTGTCTTTTCAAAGTACCTGTGCAAGTCTTCTACCACTGAACTAGTGTACTGATTCCACGAAAAAAATGTGCAAGTACACCCAACAGTGATACTCCTTCATTAGTAAGTAATCATAAGCAGGCCTTGTAAAACCTCTGGGGAAAGAAGGTATTTTAAAGCTAAATTAATTTAAGTGAAAACTTGTGTATGAACACTCAGGACTGATGTATCAGGATGTGTGCATCCATGTGTGTGCATATGTGTGCAGCCATGCCACTTCGAGCAGAAATATAAAACATGGAAAGGACTTATTCAAAATAGGAATGCAGAAAATGCACACTGGATACAAGTTTTAGGAATTACTTGCTCATCATTTTAATGTTTACTTGCTTTGCAAAGCTGTGTTATCAAATTTCTAGTGGTCTTTGTGGCTGAAATTTCTGAAAGTTCTTGCTTTGCCTTAAGTTCTTACATGGCTAGCGGCTGACTGGCCATGCAGACATCATGGAACCATCTTCTGAAAGGAAGAAAAGTGTGATTATGCACTGCAACAATCAACATTGCACACTTGTACAAATTTGAGTAATTAGTAGTGTGCATAGGTTTGAAATATTAAGCTAGATATCCTTGTGCTTTCTGTTCAACCATTTGTGTTTCCAGTTGTCAGTTTTGAGACCAGCCTTTTCTAAGGAAAATTACCCTTTTCCTTATTTGTAAATTAAAATGAAAATTGTATGCACTGAGTAAGACTATGCATTTGTATCTTTCCAGCATGAAACTTCTCACTACCTAAACAAACATGTAAATACCTCAGGAGAGTTAGATGAGCTTCATATAGTTTGACTAACTCATAGTTGGGGGGGGTTGTGGGTTTTTTATTTGAGTTGCATGGGATTTGAAAAGTTCTTACTTAGCAGCTTTTTGCTGATATTTTCGGTGCAATGGGACTTCTTAGTCCTATCTAGGTTAGCTTAGTTTCTGTAATTGTATCTGGTATCAACTGAGCATTGAAAAGGTACAACTGAGTTCTCAATGAACTAAGGACAAGGACTTATTTTCTAAAAGGGCAAGACGTTTAGCTGGCATGACAGGAGGTAAGGTCAAAATTACAGAAGGTCTTACACCATAAATCATGTCTGCTGCTCTGTAATGTGCCCTGAGATACACCAATACAAACTGATGCTTTCCTAGATGATATGAGGTCCTGTCTCTTTGGGGAAGTTACCATGTACTCAGGTAGCATGTGATACCACTGTGTGACCTTCCTCATGAATACTCTTAGTGCATATACACACACACAAATGCCAGATACCATTTTGACTGTGAAGGTAAGTTCACCCTACAAGTTTATTTAACTACTATACATAGTGAAACCTTAACCGAGAATTTGTTTAAATTCTTGAAGGAATCAGGAATACTTTCATCTTCAGCACATGGACTGTGGCTTGCACTAAGCCATAACTGTTATGTGGATATATATCAGTTCCCTGGGTATTTTGGGAAGGCAGCCTGGGAGCCCAGGTGCAGAAACATAAGCATATGCAAGGGAAATCAGCACAGCAACAGCTATGGTCAGACCCTGGCCATCACAAGAATGCTATTTAGAAACCTTGGGATAAGAAGCTGGCCCAGGACTACACCCAACTCCTGGATGAATGTTTCCTCTCCGAGATCTGTATTATATTGTCATCAATGTAAAGACTGCCAGCCGTGCTGCATACACTGTTCACAACTTCAGCCAAGGTAAAAATGCCATGCTGCACCGCTACTAGATATTCCTCTGTCCCAGAACCGTTCCTACTGCTCCTGTCTGTGCACCATGATGTGTTGACACACCAAACTCCAAGTCCAGCATGGTGGTGGTCTGCTGGGATGAACAGAGGGTCGGGGGCAGCAGTTAGAGGTAGTAACGGGGCAGATACTGCTAGAAGTAATTTTCTGTCAAACTGCAAAATCATGACACTGTACTGCAGTCAAACCAACCACAGCAGTCTTTGCTGTATTGAAAACATCTCTGTGGGGACTAGCAACTGTGTGGGGGTCTTGCATGCAAAGCAGTCCTTCCAGGTTAGCAGAGAGAAGGGGTGAATTCAAGAGCTCCTTCAGTTCTTCTGCTTAAAAGCTCAACTGAAGCCCTGCTATCCAGTCCAGAGGAGACCTAGATAGCCATGCTAATCACGGTAGTCATAGTCCTTTCTGCAATAACCTGAAGATCAAAACCTTGAAGGAAGAAGACCCTTGCCCATTATTTTAATCTCTCCTTTTTGGAGGATAACTTTCCAAATTGCTTTGAGAAAAACAGCTTTTGAGGAACTCTACACATACAAAATGCCAACTGATTTCCAAAGGCTTACCACTCTCCTAACACACGGGAACAACACCTCTTAATAACTGGTCATGTTTCCTTTGGGACAGCCAACTTTCCTGTAGTTGTCTGGCCCTACAAGTTACAATACAACAAAGGCCGTGCATTTCTCAGTAGTTTCAAGAACTTGCATAGCAGTGTGTTGTCTCTGCAGTCAAAGGGGTAAACTCGGCATTGATCTCCAGGGAAGCATCTCATCAACATGAAATTCAGCTGTCGTGCCACTGCACATCGCAGATGCGCAGCACAATCCTCCGTCTCTGGAACCACTCTATTTATTTAAGTGCAAGATTTCTGAAATTTGTTTTGTACTTTTAAATCCTTTTTCTTGTTTGTTCTCCTGCTACAAATGTGTAGAGGAAAGGGCCAACCTGTGTCTGCCAGAAAAAGACCCAGAAATCCTAACAGCAAAGCTCCTTCGTAATGGTAGTTGACTTGCAAAGCTACAGCAGGCTGGCAATGTATCAAAAACATCTGTGCAATGTAAACAGAATAAGCTATGTCACACTAAGCTATGACAAAGAGTGTGTGCACAAGCAGCTCCTACAGACCAGCTCTCTCAAGGTAACTTGTGTGCCCTGTTCCTTACTGAAGTAGAAACAATTGGTTTATTTGGATGTCATTTATCCAAACAGCAAAGGAAGGACATTTTATTTAGGCAAACATCAATTTTTGCATTACTGTGAAGACTGAAGTCAGGATCTTTATTCCTGGGATAAAAATAGCTGAACTGACTTGCTTAAAAAGCTATGACTGTGGACATGTTTATTTATACCATCTTAAAGGCCTCTGGTTTAAGTCTGATCTCTATGATTTTACCTTACTACACCAGGACTTAAGAATGGACTTCTACAGCTGCATGGTCCTAGTCAAGATGTATCTTAAAGTGTTATCTACCTTCAAATTGAAATTACTGTAGTTCATAGCGAGTTTTCAATGACTAACTTCTATCAGATGCTACCAAAAAAAAAAAAAAAGTTCCAGTTGCATGTGTTCTGTTCAGTCAAACATTGATCTAGTTTACAAAAGCACGGGTGTATTGGAGAGAACACTGTACTGATTCTACATGCCAGAGTCTTGTTTATGTGTAAGAAATGCCAGTCATATTTGTGTTTAGGAAACCAAAACTTTAAAAAAACAGATCAACTTTCTTTACAGAAAAATAATCTTGTTTTTCTTCTATTTTATGGTAAAGATTCTTCTTACAGAAAAAAAGCAAATTTCCAGCATGAGAGTGACTGTTTCAGAAAGCTAGGAGGATGTGAGAAGACAATTATAGAATGGATATCCCTATGCCATCTCAAGAAATGCTACTCACTTTAATACTTACTTTTAGTGGCAGTTTCAGAAAAGTTTTAGGAATCGCAGATATTTTTTTTTTAGCCAACTTGATTTGCAGGTAAAAAGGCTACCAAAAAAAGCATGAACGGTTTTCTTCCTTGCAGCTACATGGAAAGTAACCAGTTTTCCTCCCCAACCTGGGCATTCCTCACGAAGACCTGAGGTGGCTCTGGAGTTTATAATGTTACTCTGGCATCAATGACATTCATAAATACCCTCTTAAGAATCTTTGTTTTGGATTCTCCCAACTGAAAAGTCAGATTCAAACTGTGCTTCAGCTGGCGTACCCATAATGAAGTTAGTTGCATCATTATTAGGTTAGAAAAGGAAGCAGCATCTGCTTCAAAGGGACATAGATAGCATTCTGTGAGTTTTCTGAAGACCTGAGAGATGGCTGGGGAGCAGTGACACAGCCCCTCTGAAACATCTCTTTGTTTTCAGCAGTCTTGTGATCTCCGAGAACCATCATTTCCTCACCCAAGTGCCAGATAAGAAACTGCATTCCAGCTTCTCTGCTGGCCCACGAGGCAGACGACTTCGCCTGCATCTCAATGTCTTACCTGATCACAGGAGTTGGGGAATGATGCAAGGGATTGCTTGCCTTGCAGGAAAGACTGGGTGGGGGTCCTAGTATTGCCACTACTTCAGGGTTATGGTTTCCCAAAAGCATTATTATTTTCCTGTGAGGTTTTCTGATGAAATTATTTTTGTACGCGTGGAAAAAATGAGTTGTTCTGGTTTCTTTTTTCTTTTATCTTAACTTGTATTTTTTTTTAAAGAGGCTAAATACTGAGTCATACTTGAAGTCAGCTTTGAAGCTTTGACCATGGTGTAACTCACGCACTTAAAATTTAAAACCTCAATTTGATTGATTCTTCATTCTTTACTCAGTGTCTCCTCCTGATTTCTGACGGAGAGTGATTTCTGCGTTTTGGGAGATTTGTGATTTTAAAAGCTAAACTGGGGAAACAATGGGAGTGTATGGGGAAGTATGTTAAATCGCTGATGTAGAAATTCACAAATATAGAATAATTTTCACATCATTGATTGATGATTCTCTAAAATTTGAAGGACATTTTTGTTTTTTCCCTCTTACTATCAAGGTTATTAATTTCAAATTTTACACAAAAGTAGTTACTATTTCCTTACTTTCTTAATTTAAAATGTTATTGTAATAAGTTGGAAGTTGCAGCAAATTCTGTCTGTATTGTAAAGTTCTGCTGACCAAGACCAATTTTTTACTGCCCATCTCTACCCTAGAGGTCACATGAAGGCATTTTAACAGAATTCAGAGAAGTCTTTGTGGACTACTTAACATACTATTTAATGTTTGAAATCACATTCTGATTTAAACAATGATCCAATATTTCTGTTTTGAACCAGAAGCAGTAAAAAGTTCAGAGACATATAAATCTTTCAGTGCTGGAGTGCAATGTTTGTGCTTCTGCAAGAGTTGCAGAGCATGAAAGAAAAATCTGTTTGTCTGTCTCCTGTTGTTCTTGGAGCAGTGGTGTCTAAAGGGCAAGCTGACATGCTGGAAAGCATTTCCCATGATAAGCTTAGAGGCTGCGAGTGATGTGAGGAATTATTTTTAAACTGAAAAGTTACAGGCTGGGCTTCATTAACAGATCATGTGAGGAAAGGTTAAACAAAAGCTGCTTGCAGAAGAGGAGAGAGGCAATTGAAATAATCAAATACTGGTTTAAAGTTTGTTTTCCTGAAAATCAGGTAAGAGGAAAAAGAGACCAGTGCACGTGCTTTTTGAGTAAGAGCAGTGGTGACTCACAACTGCTGTTACTCCTGCTTTACAAACTGGAAGACTGAGGCAAAAAAGAAGCATTAAGTACCACGTCAGGTCGTTGTGGCCACTGAAATCAAATGTATGACCTGTGGATAGATCACTCTAGGCTCTTCAATACAGGAGTTAGACGTGGTAAATCATAATGTGTCTTTTTTCCCTCTTCAGCTAATCAAAATTAGTGCAAGGGTTAGCTCGTTTCAGGAATGTGAACAGATGTGATATAAATCAGTGCAATGTGCATTGCCTTGCCTGTCTCTGAGAGCCAGCTGAAACATACTCAACCCACTGAACACTAGGATGCTGGTAATTACTATTAGTTTTACATAATAATTTAAAGTATTTTAATAGTTGTTCAATCACTGTGACAGACACACACTACACCAGGTCTTTTATAGGACCTTTCTGGGCACCAAGGATCCGCTTGATTGGAATCTTCTCACCACTGTAGACTGGAGTTTCTTTTGATCTCTCCCTCTTTGGTCACCCTCAACCAGTGGAGCATCCTGAATGTACACCCCGAAGCACCACAGAAGGAAAAGGACTTCTGTGCTGGTTTGTCACATGGGACACTAAAGGTGAGTGTGCCCAAGGGGACATTCATCTGGATGCGAGATGAAGTTGGTTTAGTTAGTGGCCAGCATGAAACAAGATATTTTAGGAAACTGCTTCACATCGCAGCAGTATCTTGATGACTCCATGACAAGGCCATACATAGTGCAGCAGCTGCAGAGCTGAGAGCTGAATGCTGCCTCTCTGACTTGTCTCATGAGCAGCTACGAGCTTATGCAATTTCCTCTTGCTCCATACAGGAACATTCACAGGGATTTCACTAGACCTTACCCTTAGGCTTGCAGAAGAGCACAGTGAATGTCTGACACAACATTCATATGATCATTTCTCATCCCCATCACCGGAGTCTTCCTCTGCTCTTACAGTAGATGATCTCTTGGTGTGCAATCACACACTGCTAGAAGAGTGCCTATGGTAGCATATAGCTGTATTGCACTGTGGCCCACCTGTCTAATATTTGGGGTTGCTCAAGTCCAAGCTTCACCGCTCACATGTCAGCGTCCTTTGCTCGCACGTTGCTCCCCCCTTGAGCAGTATTACTGGCAGTCAAGAGACTCAGGTATACGCCAAGTAAGCTGGTTTACACAGTGGCTTGCAACAAACTCATTACCTATAATATTTAATGCAAAAATTTGACCGTTGCCCATCACTGGTAAGGTGATGATGAAACCCCTTTGCCTAGGGATTGTCTTGATGCTGCATGCCTGGGTTGCTTTCTGCACCCCTGCACCCTGATAGCAGTCCCAGATGCCTCCCATTAGCATGAAAGGCAGACAGCTGAGCACACACTGCAATCCAAACACAGCACTGGCTGTTTCCTCTCCCCCAGTTAACTTTCTTTTAAGACTTTTGTGTTTGACTAAACAAATAACCGTTTAAAACACAGGCTGCATTTAAGGGAGAACAGTTTGGGCTCCCTTCAGCTTTAGTTAGCAAAGGCTGGGGCAGCCACACGGTGTGGGCGCAGGAGCCACGGCTGATGTCTCCCCCCTCTGCACCGTGGGAATTACTTTGCCTGGGCGAATGCAGGCTGCCTCAACGACCACCTCTGCTGACAGAGGGCTTTCCTTGCTGCAGACTTTGATGCAAATTTACACAGTCCCTCAGTCCTGACATTTGGATCTAGAACTAGGTACATTCACAGTCTGGCTGCAAAAGGTTAATCCCCGAATAAACTGATGCAGACAGACAGAAAGGAAGGAAGGAAGAAAAAAAGGAAGAAACATACAAAAGATTCAACACACTAGTAGTCTAGGGTTTACCTAGAAAACCTTATTTTGTGACTATTTTGACTATATGTAGAGTCTCAAACATCAATAAAATGTTAAAATATTTTTCTAACTTTTCTTTTTTCATAGCAAGGAGAGTATTTTTGGAATTGATTTTGGGGTTTTCTTTTTGCATTATCAATAATTGTTTCATGAAATAAAATATCTCTAAATCAAATATAACATCACACACATTGTTTTGTCTATTTCTCAGTTGGCTGAATTTCTACTGTCCTAAACCACCCATGGAATGTACATGAAAATGCTTAGAAAGCAGGGTAAGCTATTAATGGAAGAGCATGCTTTAGTGATGTTCTGCATTTAGCATACTACGATCATTTAAACAAAAATGCTTCTTTGTTTATGGTATTAAAAATTTCTCTCCTTGAAGCAGTAGCTGAGAGTAAAACAGAATTCTTTAATCAAATGCCAGATAAGTCTTGGTTGATCTGGCTAGAAAGATTTCTAATTCTACATATAAAGCTGTTTTCCCCTCCTTTTCTTTACTTCTCACTCAAAGGCAAGCTGAGCACAAGTGGCAAAAGCCAGCTGAGACTAGCTCATACTTCTTTCTGTATTTGGCTACATTTAAAACCTACTTACAGAACACTGCCCGCTGCCTGGTATGCAAGTCTTCAGTTGCCTGGTTTGTCTGAAGGGGACTTGAAAACATTAAATCAGCTTTTAAAGACCTATCAAAAAAAGGCTGGTAGCTACAGATTTTCTTTAAAAAATAGTTTAGAAAATTCAGACTTGGATAACTGGCTGGCTTTCCATGTTTGCTTTTAAACACAAACCCTACAGGCTTGGGGAAGAGTGGCTGGAAAGCTGCCTGGTGGGAAAGGGCCTGGGGGTGCTGGTCCACAGCCGGCTGAGCGTGAGCCAGCAGTGTGCCCAGGTGGCCAAGGCGGCCAGCAGCACCCTGGCTGGTACCAGACACGGTGTGGCCAGCAGGACCAGGGCAGCGATGGTCCCCCTGTACTGGGCACTGGTGAGGCCGCACCTCAAATCCTGGGTTCAGTTTTGGACCCCTCATTGCAGGAGGGACATTGAAGTGCTGGAGCATGGCCAGAGAAGGTCACCAAAGCTGGTGCAGGGTGTGGAGCAGAAGTCTTATGGGGAGCAGCTGAGGGAACTGGGGCTGTTGAAAAGGAGTCTCAGGAGAGACCTTGTCACTCTCTGCAGCTATCTGAAAGAAGGCTGTAGTGAGGTGGGTGTTATTCTCTTCTCCCAAGTAACAAGTGGTAAGACAAGAGGAAACAACCTCAAGTTGTGCCAAGAAAGGTTTAGATTGGATATTAGGAAAAATTTCTTCATGGAGAGGGTTGCTAAGCACTGGAACAGGCCACCCAGGCAAGTGGCTGAGTCACCATCCCTGGAGGCAGGTGTGATACTTAGGGGTATGATTTAGTGGTGGACTTGGCAGTCTCAGTTGAACTTGATGTTCTTAAAGATCTTTTCCAGCTTAAATGATTCTATCATTCTATCATTAATATAAATTGATAGTACGTCTCCACTGCAGGCACTATGTCTTAAAATTTCCATTCTTTGGACATGGAGGTATTTAAAAGATGTGTAGACATGGTGCTTAGGGATGTGGCTTAGTGGTGGACCTGGCAGTATTAGGTTTATGTTTGGACTTAATGATCTTAAAGGTCTTTTCCAACCTAAATAATTCTATGACTCTCTGTTTTTAAATGATACCAGAATGGCTAGCATGGATATGTCTGAATGTTTTAGCTGTGGCCGTAACATGCCCTTTTCACCTGGACTTTGGGAGAATTTTGTGTCTTACAGATGATACCGTACAAACCCAGTGCCACCGAGGCTGTTTGCTCCTCCTGCGGTAACCTCAGTGAGGTAGAAGTTCACTTCCTCAGCTTCGCGTCTCTCTGCTGCCGATGGTCTTTCTCTTAACCTTTCCTCATGTGACAAAGGTTGTGTGCTGACGGCTCCTCAAGCAGAGTGAAAATGAAGACAAACAAAGGACAAGGTTGCCAGAAGTGGCTGATACTTGAGTTAAATAGAACACATGGGATTTCTTAACATTCTCCCTGGCTTTTTCTCTTCCGCCCATCAGGTCAGTTCATAGTCCTTTACAGTGCTCTTTTATGCCTCAGCTTCTTCAAAACAAAAAGGGACAAAATAAGATCTTCCTCCCTCCTGCCCCCAACCTTTATCAGCAAGACCATTCACTCTCTAAAATTCAGTTTCATTAAGTGTCAGCCTTACCTTATCACTGTCCTTTGAGAGAAGCAGAGAACAGAGAACCTAGATACTGCCTAGTACATATTGTATGTTTTGGGCTAGGTCTTGACCGAAGATAATTAGAACAAAATTAAAAGGAGATAATAAAATACCTCACTGCAATGGTATCACTGCTAAATGTAGTGCTTCACATTGATTGAATGCCTTCCTCTATCATGAATATTAACTACTTATGCTTTGTTAATTAAGTCCTGTGAGGGAGTGAGGGGTCAGTTCTGAAAATAATTTGGGACTGGTGTCTCTATGAAGTCTCCGCAGAGCTGTCAGGGTGCTTTCCCACATATTTTCCTAGCTAAAGCCTGACTGCAGTGATATGTTCCTTGGTCTGACAAATTAGTGTATGTGTCACTGCAGGGCTGCCTAAACTTGAAAGTTTAGGCAGAAGGTGAAAGCCAATTCTCAAGCTGATTTTTCTTTTTTGCTCTCTCCCTTTTCTTTTCCTTAAATATAGAATGTTAGAATATTCTTTGAAAAAGGCCCAGAACCATTTGTTTTGTGCAAAACACTGGAAAGACTACAAGAATACATCAGCTAGGTTTGTAATTCATCAGCTCAGATGTAATTCTGCATCCTGAATTCACTGCAGGCCTGGAGGAGAAAACAGACTGGAAATACCACAGTCCAGTGAGCCTTTGTCTGTTGTTGCTGCTGTTCTCCTTGAGCAGGGCTATTCAGGAGGGTGCTGGTTACCTGTTCTCATGTACTACAGCAAAGGTACATTCATAGAAAACCAGCTGCAGTGTGCAGTGGTTTTCTTTTTTCTGATAAGACTGCAGATAGTGGTGCTGTGGGTGGTTCTTTATGAATGCTAGGTATGTGAGATACAAGAGCACAGTTTTATCCTCGAGTCCCTGGAGAACCTTCTCCTCACCTTTGGTTATGTACTTGCAATTGTGTACCTGCGTAATTCATTTGCCTGTTGTTTTCCCGGTGTTTCCATTTTGTTCTTCCCTCACACTGGTTCTGGGAACAGCCGAGGTTACCGCACATTCCTCAAACAGCTTTTTGAAGCTAGGGTTTACTAACCCCAGTGTTTTTCTCACTAAATTGCTGAGTGTGCCACAAAGCAGGGAGGGCAAGCAGAAATTCGGCACAAGTCTTCTTCTGTTTTCCTATTTTGGAAAGACAAGAAAATACTAAGTTTCATGTTAATCACAGTGAAGTGCACAGCACCTTATTCTGCACCTTAGGTAGGCTGAGCGCAAAGAGCGGCAGTAAGACTTTCACTCAGTAGGCAATGCAGAATAAATGGTGAGATTCACACTTGCTGTGCTCCTGCTGCCTCAGTCAGACCATAAGTACCTTCTGGGTTTTTTTTTCCCTAAGAATCTGGGACCTACGGCATCACATCATCCATGTATCCATTTCCCTTGACCTGCATCTTTTGAGCACATTGGCTGTTGCAAGTCAGGTGTAAAAGGAAGAGAAGTCTCCACCATTTCTGGATGGCAGCAGTTTTATAGGAGAGAAGAAAACCAAACTGGGGACTCTGGGCAGCAAAAGCCAGGTAGACCACAGCTGCCACAAAATGGTGTTTGGCAGCTGCTGGTGCTCCCCCATCTGTGCATGTACAGCTCCAGACTATATGTGGCACAGCTGTCTCTTGCTCAGTGGGGATGGGAAGAGATGCAGAGAGCAAACGGGGAACAGAAGAAAGAGAGGTCCCATGCTAACGAGAATTCATCGGTGCTGCCCTCTCACCACTTTTTTTCTGCTATCCATGCTGTTCCGCTGTCCCCACAGCTGGTTCTCTCACTTACTTGCAGCAGATCCTATAGCTGCTTCTGTCGCTGCTGAAGACATTCTTGAAACAATGAATCATAGCCATGAAGAGCAAGAGGGAGCACATTCCCACCTGTGCTTCTTTTGTAAAGAGACTGAAGTGTGTTGAAGCAAAAGGACAGTGCAGTATTCTTGGTGAAGAAGATCAAGGCTTTGTGCTGCAAGCAGGTAGGTGCTGCAGACAAAGGAGCAGGCAAAGGCAGGGTGAATTTTGCTTTTCCATTTGACCGGTTTTGATTATGTGCAGTCTTCAGGGGTAAATGAAATCTCTGTGAGGACTGAACACCCTGCAGCTGCCAAGTATGATGTGACAATGTACTTGCCATCTGGAACAGAAGCCAACAATGATAATAAACACCAATAATTTTTCTAACTAAACACCTTAGAAAAGCAGTCAAACTGAAAGGATCAGCCCTAAAGCTCAACATACTAGGTGAAGAATCCAATATATAATACAAATTTTAAGAATAGATCACTTTTCCATTTCTGTAGATGCTGCTTCTAAAAACACTTGGCAGGAACCTCCAGCCGTTCCACTTCTGAAGGCACTGAAAAAACACGCCCTGTAATATTATCCACAGAAGTGATTTCTTATAATTCTGTGAATTTATTCACATGAATAAACCACAAACACACACTTTTAAATGTTTGCAGGGACAGGCCCTAAAGCTGTCTTCTTCAGTGGAATGGCATAATAATTATTTTTTTTTTGCTCAGGGAATAGCTGATAGCTACCTCTTTTATCGACTTGTAATGTGGTGCCTGAATTTTTTTCAGCATTGTAGCAATGAATTTCATGAAGACTGTAAAATAAAAAATAATTGTAAGTCACACATTCATAGTCTTACTGAAGAAAGTGTGTTTTGAAGAGTATATCATTTAAGGTGATATTTCTCAGAGGACTAAATGGAGAGTAACCTGACATTTTTTACACCTAACTTGAGAAATTAGCAACTTTCTAAGAGTTGTGTAATCAGATTGCATTCTGTAGAGACCAGGTGGAACTGGTGAGAATAATTTTTCTTCTTGCCCCAAAGGTGCTGTGAAGCTAATGCAGCAGATGTTGCATAGATTGCAGATGTCTACAATGCAGAGTATAAGGATCATCAGTGTTTTGTTCCAACCTGTACAAATGTTACAGTAATATTTCATAGTTATATACATCCAGTGTCCAGCGAGTCCAAACTGAGGGCTTGAATATGCTGAACTGATGGTGGTGATGGTGCTGTTTGTGCACAATTTTTGGTTTTTTTTCTAGGATGTGTTTCATCCTAGAGGGATGCTTCTCATTCTCTTCCAAACCCTCCTGGTTTTCTTCCCTCGGATTTTATTTGCACTCAGATGTGGGAAGTAAAAGGCTCTGAGCATCATGAGCTGAGCATTTTCTTTAGGCAGAGTTGATGAAGCAATGCCACTCTCAGATGAGATCAGCAGCCACTCACTCATGTTACTTGTACATGGAACCCAACAGGGTGATGGCAGAAAATCAGAGCTCCTGCAGAGCTGTCATTTGTCACTTGAAGAAGTTGATTTCTTCTAAGATTCCTCAGGCTGGCATAGGTGTATTTTGTGGGGTGTTTTTTGTTTGTTTTCGTTTCGGTTTTCTCACTCTTTGACTAAAAAAGCCATCCCCTGTGCTGTAAACATCCCTGCAATCTCTTGGTTTCCTTCCTCTCAAGTAGTTTCCCCTGACGGAAAAGCTGAGCTATCTACCTACATGGAGAGGGTAACTGAAAGGACAGCATGAGGCAGAAAATGGCATGGAGGACAATCTCCTTTACAGGGCCTTCCTCAGTATGGAGCCTGAGCAGAACAGGGTAAATTCACACCTACTAAAGTGGGTGGACACGGCAGCCAGCACACCGAGCAAAGAAAAGCTTTATGCTTTCCCTTTGAAAGACAGAACAACTCCCAGACTCATTTTGCTGCTGCAGAAGTAAAACATGCCTAGATATGTTCCTGTCCAGCCAAGCATTTACAGAGACATTGAAGTGCATTGAGCAGGGGCGATGCCAGCATGGTGACTTGAAATTCATGGGTCCACACATGACTTCCTTGGCTAGCAGCTATAGCAATTAAACAGGTTTTGCCAGTAGCTTGGGTCAACATAGTCTTTTCCCCATTAAACAGGTTACAACATGGTTTTTTGATTTGTGCTCTTGTTTACTGGATTCTTAGTCCAGCTGACAGAAAGCCTGAAGGCACAATGTTGCAAAGGGGGATGGCTATAGGTCCTCTGATGAGATATACGTCCCTCCTGTTCAGGCACAGAGCTACCACCGCAATGCGCTCTGTACATCTACAGGAGCCCCTGCACAGACGGATGGGAAGTGAGTGAGGGGAAGAGATGGGATCAGGGCATGTTGTGCTCTGCGGTTTGGTGATTGTGCAGTGCAGTGTCCCCAGGCAGAGACTTCAGCCAGTGCAGTGGTGCATTTGAGTGTTTCCCTGCACCAGACACCTCCTTTTATTTTACTAGAATGCACCATATACAAGGTGTGCAGGAAATCAGATGTAATAGATATGTGGTTATGCTGAGAAAAAAACTGGCTGTGTGAAATCACCACATTTGTTTATCTTACAGAATGGTCAGATGAGAGACCACTCACCTCCTTTCACAGGTGAATTGAGCAGATTCTGACTCCAAGGGTGGTGGGGTCAAAACAAGACTGTCTCTCTCACCTCCCAATAGCAAGTGTGCTAACAGGAGTCGAGGAAGGGTTGTAAAACAGCCAAACAAAGGAGGAATGTTGCAATGGTCATTTTGAAATAAACCTGTTTGTGATGAGCAGTGACTGATATTTATGCTATGATTCATATCAAAGTGCAGAACCTGCAGTTTTACTCTGGCTGACCTTTAGGACAGAAGCAGCAGCAGATACTGTTCTAACATCTGTGAATGAGAAAGAAAGCATCAAAGCTGCTCTCGGCTCTGAGACTGCATTAACTCAGAGCCGGGCTTGTTAAAAAGGTGGCTGGAGCATCTCTCCACTGCAAGGCACTGCTTGGGTATAACTGACTGGAGCTTGCACAGCTGCACCTCTCTCTGTATTCACTTGCAGTCTCTCTTCCCTTTTATGTGGTAATTGCAATTACAAGGAACTCTTACCTGGCATGTTACATCCCACATTAAAGCTCCTCGAGGATGCCCTCAGAAAGTCCTTTACACCACCTCCTCCTCCTTGATGACAAGTCTGAAGTTTCTTATCTGTGTCTATGCTAAATTGCCGGCGACAGCGTCTTGCCTGTGTCTGTAAGCTCCAGGCACCTATTGGCGGTCTCCTTACAGGACCCCCCACAGACAGACATGCATGTTATCCTCTCAGCTCTACTGATAAGCAAACACCTACAAGGCAGGAGGAGGTCAGAGATGGTCGCTGCTTTCTATGTCTGGTTTTTGATGCTGTCAGAAGGCAGCTCAGCTATCTGCTTCTAGAAACTCGTCAAATTCTAGTGGGCACAAGTGGGAGTTGCATGTGATAACACTGGAAAATCAGCTCTTCTGGGGGAATCAAAAACTCAGGCTCTGTTTCTTTACAGAAGCACAGCAGAGAAGCTTCAGAATACAGGACTGCACTTCCACTCCTGCCCTAAGACTATTGCTAAATACCTAGTTAGTAAAAATGCCTGGCTTACTGCCTATCTTACCAGGGGAAAATGTGATCAGGAAAGGAAGTTTCCATAATCTTGAAGGATTATTTCCTCCAAGAAGACCTTTGATTCCAACAAAATCTTAAACATATGGACTTCTCAGTTCAGTCCTCAAGTGTATTTGGTGTTTTTTTCTACAAGTGCTTAAAATACTTGAAAGTGCAGTGAAGGATCTTTATACAGGCTGGCTGAATGACTCCTCTGCTTAGCACTATGCATGTTCTTTTTTTGGTTTTTCTGTGTACTCAACCACTGGAGCTAGTTCTGAACAGTTTAAACAAAACACCCTTAAACACTTCAGGGGGAAAAAAACCCAAACAGAGAAAAGCAGTTTGTGCAAATAGAGACAAATGCCTACACAAAAGCCGGGAAGAACTGCTTCCTGTAGGAAACCTCCTCGCTGACATTTTGCCCTTCTCATCTGTCTTCAGTTTTTCTCTTGAAGGAATTTTTGTTTCTCTTCATTTTTGTTTCAGACAGGGAAGATAACTTTCTATCTTCTAAATCAGTGCAAATGTATCTCAGATCTCAGCCAGTGCATTTTGTGTACCACTGGAAAGGTAAGAGCTGTACCTCTGCACTTTGGAAGTGGGTGTATGACAGTTACACACACCTGAAGCAATGACAGATCCCTGACCTGTCCTAAACTTCACAGCTTTTCTCCACAGCACAGCTCAGTCCTTCCTGCTTACTCATTTTGATGGGTCCTTACATTTGCTTTATAGGAAAATAATTCACAAATACAGATTCCCGAAGTCCTGGTAATTTGATGCATTTTTCCATACATATAGTAAATAAAAGGCAAAGCCTACGAGTAAATACAATTACAAGTAGCTTTCTGTACTCCCTTTTATTACATATACAGACTACTTAGAGACACAGAGACTCTGAAAGTTGTACAAAGGGACATCCTTGTCCATTCACATGCAGTGTGACCTTCCCAATCCGCACATCTTCCTCACCAGCTAGACCCAATGCAGAAAACATTACAGGGCAGGGAGAGTTGCAAGGAGGCTGCATCACTGATATCTCTGCAGCTGATGCTGTTATGCAAGAAACACCCTTTTCCCTGCAAGTAGGGTCAAAGGGTGAGAGGAGAGGTGCTGTAACTTCTTTAGTGAGAAAACATGGAGACTCAGAGCAAAGCTCACCCTGACCTACAGTGATGTTTAGCTGTGACACTGTCCAGGGTTTGGCATCCAGCTGCAATACTGGGAAACCCACCACTGAAAAGCAATACTCTGATCCTTGGTCACACCTCACCTGGCATCAGCGACCAAGTTGTCCTCTGCTCTGTCTCTCAGTGTGGTGTCTTTCTGAGCAGGCTGGTCCTGGAGCATGGCCCCTGCAGGCAACCAGGACCGTGTGTCAGCCACAGCGTGGCTGTTCCTGCTGCTTTGAGGTCAAAGAATGAGCGGATTTAATGAACACCATTCTTCAGAAGCAGGATCACAGAGTATCCTTTACATTCATTGGGTTTTATTAAAATACTAGTGAAAGTGCTTTCTGATTCCATTGCAGAATCAGCAGTTGGTTGTTGGTGGTTTTTTTAATGCTATCTCAGGCAAAGTGATTTAGACTAAGGTTTTGAAACCACCAGTAATATTTGGTGTGCAAGAAATGGAAAGCTGAGCTTTGTTTTATGACAGTACTTTGATTTTTAATTCAATTTGCTCATTATGTTGGTTTAAGAAGTGGTGTTTAAAACAGCTGCTGCCTGTCTGTAAAATCAGGGCTTTTTCCTCTTCTTTTCTTACTGAAAGGAAAGCAACAAATCAAATGCCAATAGACTAAAAATATCTGCTGGGTACACTGAAAGAGATGAAAGGGTCAGATGACACACAGATGAGCATTACTCATAAATATTTAATGGAAAGTAGTACCATAATTCTTCTTCGTGTTCTGTATCTTCTCATGCACATCTCCAGATTGCCTCTCTTCCTGGTGTTTGCTCTGTTGCAGCATGTAAAGCCCAGGTCCTATTGAGCTAAGCTAGCATGGCCCATGTCTACATCTCTGTGACGGTGCTGCAGGACCACAGCATGCCCTGCACAGCTCTAAGGAGCTTAAGCAGAAGAAATGGTCATCTAAAGGTATAGAGCCTCTGTGGCACCAAGACTTCAACCAGTTTTAGAAATATTGCCTGTGCTGAGCCTCAGCCCAGCCCTCGGAGGCAGGGCAGCACTATTACCTGCTTGCACAGAGGGCTGAGTCAAGGATGGACTCTGTGACTTCAGCAGTGCCACAAGGATCCTGTGGCACAGGCAAGAGCACTGCAAAATCCCTTTTCCTTGCTTCAGTACTAACCTTGCCTTCATCACCAGATGGACCAGAATTAGTCGTACCCAGAGAGAACTTGAGGAGAGAGGGAAAGGAATATGGTTGTCACTTTTCATGTGCTAACAGGAGTAAAACAAATTGCAGCTCCTAGTACTTCAGGGATGGCCGTGAGTCAGGAATGCTCAATCCCACAGCAGCGCATTTGCTGTGCTGCCCTCTCCTCCACAGCAGAGCAGACACGATTAGCGCTCAGGGCTGGCTTTCCTTGTTAAACGTCCCCCAGGACACAGGCTCTGCCATCTCACATTTTCCAGTATTTCTGGATTTGGGATAGTTGCTGATTTCCTAAAAGGGGGTAAAGGACTGTTTTAGTTTACTGTGATCTTTTTAAAGTGTGTTTTCTGCCAAGGGCTGCTGACATCTGGACAGAGTTTTGCCAGAGCTTGTGGAAATCATGTGGAATGGTTTGGGATGGAAGGGACCTTAAGGATCATCTAGTTGTGACCCCCTTGCAGGGGAACACCTTCCACTGGACCAGGTTGCTCAGAGCCCCATCCGACCTGGTCTTCTACACTGCCAGGGATGGGGCACCCACAACTTCTCTGCGCTACCTGTTCCAGTGTTTCACCACCCTCACAGTATCTAATCTAAATCTACCCTCTTTCGGTTTAAAGCCATTACCCCTTGTCCTATCACTACATGCCCTTGTAAATGCTTTTAGCTAAAACAAATATTAAAGTCAAGCCTTTACAGGATTTAAAACTATTTATGGGTGTGGTTTACCAAGCATCTTAGGCTGATCTGAACCAGCGTTACTCCTGAAAAAAGGCATTTTGGCCCTTCCCTCTTCTGTGACTTCTCATTCCTGCTCTGAGCCGTAGCGACAAGGTCATCGGGCTGCAGACAAAGCCTTCAAGACAGAGTGATAGCTTCCTGCTGGATCAGTGAGCTGAACTAGCTGAGCATGCCAGGTACTAGTGTGAGCCTGAAAGACTGCAAAGCAAGGGTGGAGAGGACAGGACGTCTGCTTTCAGTGCAACACAGCTTTAGAATAGCTTAAGATACTTAGGAATATGAACCATCAAATCTTACAGTGTCAAGACTAGAGTGCTGATCTGAGATACGGTAGAAGTTAAAAGTTAAAGTTGGTTAAAGTCACTCCTGTGTCAAGCTGAGCAGGGATTCTGACAAGCCAGCATCATCTACCCTTACATATACAAACTCTTTGCTTGTCTCTCTCAGTTGTTGTAGCAATATTCTGGACTGAAGATAGAAAGAAGAAAAAGCAAAATGTCAGAAACACAGAAGTTGCTGCAACAGGGTATCTAACCCCCATCCGCTGTCTTGAGTGCAGTTATAAACACACAGGCACCCACCCACACCAACTGCCCTGTGAGTAAGAGATGTCAGCCTTGGACAGACTTGCTGATCAGTTGCCAGCAGTCTCCTGACCAAAATATACGGACTAAAGCTTTGAACTGTGGCTATCAGCCAGAGGAGCACCTGGTCCTCTCTTTCTGCCCCAAACACCTAGTTACATTAGCTGCTGCATGCTTAGTTTTGTTTACAGTTTCCCACTAACCTCTACTATGCTTCCTTTCCAAGAGAGCTTTGATAAAGCTGAACACGGCACTTACTGAACTGGCAGAACTGGACTCCCTCTTGCAATCAACGTAAAGGGGCTCTGCCAGAACTGGATGTACGGGGCTCTCCAGGAACCCATACCAGAACATGTGCTGTCTTTAGAAACAGTGCTTAATCTTATTTCACAGGTGCCTTGTTTACCAGGACTATGGATGAACCAGGGCCAGCCTCTCTAAAAACCCTGGCTGCATCACAGGGAGTGAGGTTGGGTAAGTAAAGTAAAACAGAGGGTTTATCGCTGCCCTCTCTTGCCATTTAAAACTGTCTCTTCTCCCTACAGAAAGCAGTGTAGATGTTTCACAAAGCTGAATGCTGTTGATGTGTTTTCTAGTCTGTCTATTTCAACACTTAATTATTCCATTCTTACTCCCCCAAATGTCTTTTTTACTTGGCTCCTTGGAGCTAGCAATTACAGACAGGATTCAGGTAGCAGAGGTTAGGAGGAGCACATCTGGCTTCCCATATTTGAAACTGTCCCTGAAATTTGGTGCCCCAGTGGACTAAAAATCGGAAGGAAGGACAATAGCTATTTGTGACATAGTAAAGCCAGATAGCTTGTGAAATTTGTGCGAGAACACCAGCCTTTGATCACTGCTGAACACTGCACCTCTGATCAATAGCTACTGGTATGTAACGTCCCCAGCCGTTTGACAAGGTCAAGAAGCCGCTGATTTCACACATTTCCTTACTGTTCGCACTTCCATTCTAATTTCAGCACCATTCCCCTTTCATAAAATTAATAGAAATTGCTAGAAATGACAGAGAACACTGAATGAAGTCTTTTTCTCTCTCTCACTTATGTCTTACACTGTGGACCTTGTCTCTCCATGAGGGAGTCCAGGACAGTCCCTGGGCCATGTCAAGTACTGCGACTCTGCCCATCAGGAATGAGACGGTACCACTCCTGGCTAATGCTGGGAAATGTGAGGAGACATGCCAAGAGTCTGAACTTGGCTCTACTGTACCACTGTGGCTGTGGTTGTAAATAATTTTACATCTCTCATCGACAGTTGGACTGATTCAAACACTAACAATAGGAAGGACATCCTCACAATTAAGCATGCGTCAGATGAAAACTAAGTGGCAGAAGCAATTTAATAACCCAGCACCACACCTTGCCCCATGGCAACAAAGCACATCAAGAAGTTGCTGTTGTTGGCAGTGCTAATGGAGGGCTTGTCTGAATTATAGAAATGACACAGTATGTCTCCAGCTGGGATTTGTGAGGGTTGGGAAGCACTCTCTGGTCCATGGCAGAGTCTTCTGCTGGGCAAAGACAGGAAACATTTCTACTAAGCAAAGGAGAGAGGCTCTCGCTTGGTGCAAGACAGTGCTCTTGGACAATGTTTCCTATAAGCAATTCCAGCCCAAATTCTTAATAGTTACATTTCAGAATACGGCCCTAATCACTTAAGCTACAAGCTTTCTAGACTTCATTTTATTTCCTAGATTTGAAAAAGACAACTGGCTTTGCCTGGCAGATCTTTTTTTGAAACTGGGAGTTGCAGAAAGAGAGTAAAACCAGCTTGTTGTTGCAACTGAAATGACTGTACTTGCACCTGATCTTACAGCTTCTCAAATTCATCATTAGCACTGTTTGCATATTTTACTTTTTGAGGCTCACCTCAGCTGGATAAACATACGGAGTTGTGGGCAGATAACAGGAGTGAAAGAATAGGCAGCGAAATGTAAGTCCTTGAGTAGGACTGAGACCAGGTCTGCAGGTCAGTTCCTCCAAGCTACAAATGGAAAACTTGGCTTCGGCTTGTGCAACAGGGGGTTCTGGGACTGGTGGATGTTAAGAATAAGGTTGCAGGGGCATACATGGTCCTTGTAGATCTGACCACCTGTAGAAGGAACCACAAGCTTCATGCCTACTGTGTATGCATGGATCGACAATACTCTAAATATATTTAGGGAGGGTTGTCTTCATTCATTCACTCTATTATACAGAGGCATACAGAAGTCATGACTCTGCTGTGGGAATTACTAGGTAGATGCATAATAAGGAGTTGTGGCTCCAGACTGATAGTGGATTGAAGGGGGTGGTTCTATCATGTTTTGAAACTAATTCTTCTAATGACAGAAACAATTTGCATATTACTTCACTTACTTACCAGTCAAAATAACAGTTGGCAGCAGTCTCTATTAGTAGCTCGTAAGAGTGGAAAATTGCTGCCAAAGGTTATGTTTCTCTGTTGGGGAAAACTTTGCTTCTAGAGATTTCATTGAAACCACACCCTAAAACCACTGTGGAACAGGGACGGAGATTATAAACACTGGCTGAAAACAGGTGGTTTCCAGAACTTGCGTAGAAATTGGCCCCACTCCTGGGAATGGAAGAGAAAAAGTGGAGCCCAATGGACACTGAACTAGGCAGGAATGTTCCCCTCGCTGCTCAGCGCAGCGTACTGGGCTTTACACAAATACACATGAATGTCAAACCTGAATTTATCGCCATCCATGTGTGCTTATGAAGCCTATTCCTGAGCTCACTAGTGGAATGTGAAAAATGCTTCAAGTCATTCGTACCATAAAGAAAAGCATGCCAGCCATCCCTCTATTCTCTTCAACAGACGTGGTATTTTCTATTTGCAGTGAAAGCCACGCAAAATTCAGAGATCACATCCATGCTGTGTGGCCAAATTGTGCCGGAGTCAGGAGCACGGTTGGATTGGCAGTGGGTTGGCCCTGGGACCATTGAGGTTATCTGGCCAGCGCCAGCAGCCACCATGTCCATTCGCTTTGACCTGTGCTCTTCCCCAGTGTGACACCCCGCTCAGCTGGTGCTGCAGACAGCATTTAGCACGAGCGACTGCGGTGAGTAATTTAAAGCAGAAAGGTGGGTCTGGTAAGGGAATTGTGAAACTACTGCACTGCTGTGGAAGACTAGAATGTTTAAATAACTGAATATCCTTACTGAAGAATGCACAAAAGAAGCCAGGACTTCTCCATGACATCCTTTTCTTTGGTGCTATGGGAGTTCCTACAGAGCTTCCCTAGTTGTGATGGTAAGAAACAGGGTAACAGTAAGGTGCTAAGTGACAGCTGGGGAAGTGGTTCTTCCCGTAACACTCCTCAACCATCTGCCGAAAGATACTCTTCTGGTTTTAAGTAAAAGCAGATGCTGGGCCTTGGAGGTGAATGGCAAATGGGGAACTCACTTGGTGGCTTTGTGTCCATCCTTTACACTGATATTGTACACCCAAACCAACACCAGTAGATCGGGTTCCTTTTTTGTATTTTCCTGAGCACTTCTCAGCCAGGTAGTAGATAGAAAGGTCTGGAAATCCTTCTCTTCCCAGTAGCACTTCCCAGCTCTGTGTCTTGTTTCAGTTCCTGAAGCGTACATGGAAACTGTTAATCCATCAGTTAAACCTTCACGCAGCTCCTTCCTGAACCTCTGTAAACAGGCTGATACCGCAGGTCACTGCCTCAAGCTTCCTCTGAAACATTCACTGGCACTTGGCTGCCAGGTCGAGCAGCTGCAAGCCTTCTCACTGAACCAATAGAGCAAATCTGGCCCAACCTCTCTCATGTTAATTTGGTTACAGTGACTAACCACCTTCCACGATTTCCAGGCTAATTGCTATAACATTCTCCAGCTGCCAATATGGTCTGTAGAAAATTTTGATTCAAAGTGTTCTAATTGTAAAACATGGTGGCTTATGTATGACCAAATCAAAGAATCTCATCCTAGCTACCAAAGCCTTTAATGGGTGAAAGTGCCTCCAAAATAATCTCTTTCCAGCTTCTTCTGCAGATACACACTTCAGGAATGAGGAAATAATCCACACCGTAGGTTTAGGGAAGTAGGATCTGCTCCTGTCCTGCAGCTCACCTGGATTTGGCACTGGCTTTCATGTTCACTGACAGTTTGCCTTCAGTACAAAATTCAAGACCCGTACTCTGTTTTCCGCAGTAATAAAAGCTTTGGCTTAGGAATAGTTGATTGCTTTCAGCACTCTGCGGGATAATTTTTATTTTTTCACATTTGCAAGCAATAGAAAGAACTAAAAAAAGATGCCAGTGTTACAATGTTGTAGTGCTTTGTTAGTAAATTTAGTGATAGCAGTATTATCTGGTATTATCCCAATGTTCTCAGCAGATGACCCTTCTCTCTGCATTCCCTTCGCTTAGCTCAGGGGTCCTCAAACTTTTTAACCAGGGGGCCGGCGCGCGGATGCAGTGGCAGGCAGCCATCTGCGGCTGCTTGGTTTCCCCCCCTCAACCCCCGGCAGGGAGGGGGCAGGGGGGTCTGTAAATACCGGGGGCCGGATTGAGGAACCTGGGGGGCTGTATCCAGCCCGCGGGCTGTAGTTTGAGGACCCCTGGCTTAGCCGATTCACTCTGCTACATACACTTTGGTTTGCAAGCCGCCCTGTATAAGGGGTGTCAAGGTAAGACTGATTCATCTGTAGGGGGAAACAGACTTACAATGATCAAAGTATACTTTTTTGTGGCCGGGCTAATATAGCAGATTTTGCAATGCCATGAGCAGCTCAAAAAGTGAAGCACTCACAGTGACTCAGAGTCATACACACGTGATCACTTAGCATCAGCAGTCTAACCCCCCAGTGCAAGAGCCCTCCTTTCTCTCCCATGTTTCCCAGAAAACAGTTTTGAAAAGCACAACTTTATCCTCCCCTCCCTGTGCATCGCCACATGCTAGTATCTCACTCAGCCTTACTCACTCATGCAAATTCCACCACCTTTGCTGGGTAAGCGTTCCCCGCTCCCCCCCCCCCCCCCCCCCTTCCTCCCCCTACCCCTGCCTCAGCTGTTGAGATGCAGCAGAAGCGATCCTGGCTATGCTGCCAACACATATGGCCCAAAGCTTCCTGAGGTCAGTCACACTCAGCTGTGACAGTGCCTGAGTCCGCAGGGAAGGTGCCTCACTGAGCTGCACTCTTTGGATCCTGTGCAGATAGGAGAGAGCGAAGATAACGACGTAGACACAGAGCCACCAGGAATGCCTAAGCTATTGCAGCGGGTGCTATGACATTTCTGCCGGAGGAGGAGGTATGGGCCCATGCTGTCAACATCTCCTTGCCAGCAAACCCATGTAAGATGCAGCACGCCGAAGCATTTATTCCTGTTCAAGACGCCTTATCACCCTGCACAGGATTCTTCCTAGTCTTCCTGTCTGTCTATGAGGTTTGAGTGTATATTAGTTGTGTAGGTGTCCTAGGCTTTATGACAGCAGGACCCAAACTTTGGGCAACACAGTCCAGGTTTGTCCCGTCTCAGGGAGGCCTGTGATTTTTAAGATACATCCAACTGACTCAGAAGCATGGTTGCATTCTGAAGAATGATCTTTAAATATGCAAGTTTTGGATTTGGACCTCACCCAGAGTAGTCTGGCTGGTGCAGAAACGCTAGGTCAGTTTGGTTAACGCAAGCCTGAACCAGTGCCACTGAGACTCATCTGGCTTTGAGGAAGCATTAAGCTTCTGGCCTTACTTCCTGTAAAGTTTGTTAAAATAAATGGTGTAGCCACCCACACCGAGGAGTACCATCAGTCCTCTTCCATGCAGCTCATCTGACTTTTGGAGACCCAAACACTTCTACCTGCAAAGTCTGAGTGGCTTGGCTGTAACCCTTTTGGAAGCCAAGTACCTCAGGCATTATTAAAAATTTATTTTCTTCCTCTTTTCTACCCCCTACCTTGCCTTTCAAGTTGGCCTAAGTTTAACAGACGAAGAGTGAAACAGAAATAAATTTTAATATTGTACATGGGATTTTTTGGGCCACCTTCAAAGAAGATAACTGCACTGCTCCATCTCCTCTGACTTAAAGGTTTCAGCCAACAGCACGCTTCATTTACTTCGTTTGGCATTACTCCTCCATTTCCTTGGCAAAACTGAAAAAGTGATGTGATTCAAATCCAGGCACCCGTTTTAAACAATGATGCTGCAGCACAGCATCTTTGGAATACAAAGGTTGCAATGAACTAACAAGTAACTTCTCCTTGGAGTGGACAATTCAGCCAGCACAGGTTTAGGACCTGGAATTGGCTCCAGCACAGCCAGCTCTAACAGCTTCACTGTTGCTTTCTCTAGAGACCTCACCATTTAGGAAACCGTGCTCTGGCTACTTTCTAAACCTCCTGGCTTTGTCAGCCTCTTGACACTTGAGAGTTGCTAAACCTCTGTAGTTTCATAACTTTCTCAATCATTTGAATCACAAGGATCCTAAAATTTGTGGCTGCCTCCAGTTTACAACCTTTTAAGGTGAGAAAAATCATATATATCCACCTCTACCCAAGGTCACCTCTCATTGTCCTTCTTGTCCCACCCTCAAAATCTTTTGCTTTTAGCCACTGATCTGTGGCTTTCTAAACTCACTAGTCAGGTCGGCAGCAGAACTGCCACAGGGAGTAAAACCAGGAAAACCCAATATGATGCACTTTCCTATCCTATACATGCTGCTGCATGCCAGGGAGAAAAGACTCTACTTGGAAAAATGGTTTACAATAAAATGCTTGCTTCCTATCTTCTTCAGAAAATTTCTTCAGAATCTGAGTGCAGATGTCAGCAACATACATTTATAAACTTTAAGATCATCTGTAATGCATCTTGGTCTTCAGCAACTGTGTTGCAAGCTTGAGAGTTTGTCTATATTACAGATTTTGAAGACAAAATGAATGTTGGAGGTAAACGGCTTTATCCTTAAAATCAGAAGCTCTGCTCTGAAGCTTCAAAGAAATGCAAGGAAGAGTCTCTTACTGGTTAGTATGCAGCTTCACGTATTTCACCAGCAGGAGCTGAGCTTAGCATGTTCCTTGCACAAACTTATACATACTGTAAATTTATGGCTAAACTTCTTTGACCTTGCAAAGACTTGCATTTCATCCATTTCTGGAGTCAGGCAGAATCATTACGTTTTAAACACAGTTCTGAAAATTGTGGAATGAAGTTCTGCCTCTGCTTGCATCCACAAAGGAAAACAGGAAATCAATACAAGTGAAGCAACTGAAGGGATGCTCACTTGTATCACTTTATTAGCTTTTTTTGGTCAAACTTGTCATTTGGGACAATGATTTATATTTTTTTTTGGTCAGTGACACATGATTTATAGGAAAGCAATCCAAATCTACCCTATGACTGTGATTTGCTTTTCTCAACTTATTACCATAAAAACTGTAAATGATGCAATAGGCTATGACTGCCATTCAAAGACTCATCATAGCATCTGCTGAGTAATTTATATTCTCAGGTCTGCATTTCACAGTAAATGGAAGCAAAGAATCGTTAGGAACATGCTGTTGGGGAGAAAAAAAAAAGAAGAAAAAGAAAAAGAGATAAAGACTACTGCATCGATGTTGGCAAGTTGACCATGCACCTTGAGCACACATAAAGTACCTGGGGAGGCATGATGGGAGGACGTAGCTGGTATCAAAATCTTGCCACTCCACCACAAGTAGTACAGTGGTGAATTAAATCCCAAATTAACAGACACTACTGACAGCCCTGCATTGGAAAAACATCTCACAGTAGTCTCCACTTTCCTAAGACTTGTGACACCAAGTCGCACTCCTCTGCAGTCACACAGACTCAGTGAAGTAACTCCAAGTTTGATACCTGAGCAACAGGACTAAAGACACCAGCTAGAAAACTCGGAAGTCTTACGAGATGGGAGAGACCCCTCCACATACCAGAATCTGACACAAGTGCTGATCATGTCCACAGCTGGAAGGTGAAGCACGGTGGTGGCCATGAACTAACACAGGCAAATATGGGCTGTGGAAAGCTGGGCTCTTCGCTGGGCAACTCTGAGCAGTGGTGGGAGATGCTGAACTCAGTTTGTTAGAGGCAGAGTATCAAGAGCACAGACACCTCAGGGTAGGACTGCTCATCAACATACTTCTAATTGAGGATCGGACTTCTAACAGTTAAACAGGAGCCCAGTGATTTAATAAAGAAAGGGTAAAATATGCAAAGAAAAGTAGTGGGAAACAGCAACCAGCATGTTAAGAAGAGTCTATTTAATTCCTTTGTAACATGCACAGGGAGGAGGTGGTGTGCAGAGCTGCCTCTATGGAGTGCTGTACCAATTGTGCAGTTACCAGTGAGTAAATGTCCTGGTTTCGGCTAAGATAGAGTTAATTTTCTTGCTGGTACAGTGCTGTGTTTTGGATTTAACATGAGAATAATATTGATAACGACTGAGGTTCTTAGCTGTATAGACTTCTCAGTTTCTTAGGCTGCCATTGAGTGAGTCAGGGGTTAGGGTGGTGGTAGTGGTGCACAAGAAACTGGGACAGCTGACCCCAACAAGCCAAAGGGATATTCCATACCAGAGAACGTAATGCTTGGCATATAAAGCTGGGGGGAATTTGGCCAGGCAGGGAGATCGCTGCTTGGGACTGGCTGGGCATGGGCCAGCAGGTGGTGAGCAACTGTATTGTTGCATCAATTGGTTGGGTTTTTTTTTAGTTTTATTTCTCTTTCTCATTTTGTTATGTCTCTTTTCATTATTATTTATTATTATTGTTATCATCATCATCATTATACTTTATTTCAATTATTAAATTGTTCTTATCTCAACCCACAGGTTTTACCTTTTTCCGATTCTCCTCCCAGGCGGGAGTGAGTGGCTGTGTGGTTCTTAGTTGCTGGCTGGGGTTACATGACAGTAATGATAAGAGTTTAAACAAGCAGCAGCAGCTGCACAGTTCCCTGTGTGGTGAGGGGATCCTTAATGTAAAGGACCATTAACACAGCACAGCGTTCTCCCCCTTTGCAACACAGCATAATCTGGAGGATTTGTGATGACAGACAGACTCACATCTGCTGTTTTGGCTCCCATTGTAAAAAAAAAATACCACAAAGGAAAAGCTACATAGCAAACTGCTTTGGCTTGCCGCTTGTCAAAATGAATGCAAATCCCTCTGCTGCGGAGGAACCACCTCTGCAGTAAACAAATAAGTTTTGCTCCAGGGTACTAGGAAACCCCCCTGAAGTGAAACAGGAGGTTCCCAGAACTTCAGAAGCCAGGTGTTGCCTCTCCAGGACTGCGACTGTAAAGAGATAAGAAATTTCGGCCCCTGTCAGCTACAGAATAGGAACAACAAGGATGCAACAAGCAACAGTTTATTTGTAGAAAAACCTTTTAAAATTTTACTACATTGTGAGATTAAGGAAAAAATAGTATTAATATATGTACATACAATATATATAAACAAACACACATCGCACCAGTAAAATTACATGCTTTTTGAAACAGAGAATGGGTCATATTCCCTCATATTAATTTTAAAATTATCACTGCAAGAAACCTTGCTTCCTTTGTTTTTATCCCCATCAAAGTTTTCAAGTACAGGAAGTAAGTAATGCAGGATCTAATAGTAGAAAACCTTTGTTATACACAAATTACAACTGACAGCTATATTATTCTGCAGTATGCAACACTTGTGTTTTTTGGAACTCTATAGGGATATGAACTTTTACCTGAGGTGCATGGAAATAGTGAAGCATGATAATTGGCAAGTTCAAGAGATTTTCATAGTATGATTTGATTGTAATTGAAGCTGACTAGGTATCACGTCTATACCCATAGTACTGGCACAAGAATGCTCAGCATGAGTCGTTACCAATGTCTTAGAAGTGCAGGAAAAATTAAAAAGGCAAGCACCACTTGCAATGATAAGCATGCAGACAATTTAAGTGAAACAGAGGTAGCATGTTCTTGTAACTCCAGCAGGGTCATTCAAATCAACTGCACCCTCCCTTCTGCAAAAGGCACTCGCTTTTTCAGCTATAAACAATGTGGTTTTAAATTCAGTTGGATTGACCACAAATGGTGGATTTCTCTCCTTACAAATATAAAAAAATTAAGCAGAGGACATAAGGAAAAGAAAAAAAAAAATGGGTGTAAGAAATACACATGTCAGGTAATATGTGCTATTCCTCTCCCCCTGCCTTTTACGGGGAGAATTTTTATAAACAGTTGCAGTACATAATCCAAAAGTTAAGACTTTCCAGTCAAAATGGCAGTATTAAGCAGCACATTATATATCAGGAATAATTTCAAAACACCAGAAGTACATCAGCCTTTTTAATAGATAAAGAGCAACAATTCACAGTTAAAGGAGAAAGTTTATGCACAAAACGGTGGTGGTAGAGAAGGATAAAGATCCTTTGATGTAAACCCTCATAAATAGAAATGCACAAACTCTTGTAATGTATCTTTTATCCTTTCTGCAGTTTGAAAAGATGTCTATCCAAAACACCTGCTTTTACCGTGACACTACAGAGCTAATCGAATTATAAGATGTGCCACTGTTGCAGCTGGAAGCATAAGCCTCTTGACCATTAGCATCTAAGTTTATTTTGAATACAGAAGATGCCTTCAGTAAAAAGTCTGCTGCATCTCTGCGACCTAATTCCCTCAGCTTAGACATTAGGATACCTACAGTGCTCTCAGGAGCATTACTCCACTCCTGCAGAAGGGCATGGACTGGGCTTGAGAGAAAGTCATTTTGTGTTCCATTATTTGTATTGTACTTAGCAACAAGATCAGGGAGGCCCAGGTTCATGGCCAGAAGGCACCAGTCTTTGCCCATAGGATCAGGTGGATCCAAAAGTCGACTTAGCTTTCTCCTGGTAAGTAGATTCAGATCAGATACATGAATATCCATTCCTAGGCTTCCCTGGGAGTAGACATCAAGACACCCAAAACACAGTATACTGCTAAAGCTCTCTTTATATCCCCCCATAGTGTTAGTTAGTGATGTCTCCTTTTGACTCTGTGCACGGAAAAAGTCTCTAGGCTGGTAGACCATTACTGGTTCATGATGTTCCCTCAGCTGCTGAGGACTAAGGTAGTATTTCCCAGTCAGAAGGCCTGGTAAGGTTGTGGCCATTAAGTTATCAATGGTGCTGCATACAGAATCCAGAAGTAAACAGCACTTGACTTTCTCTGTTTCCAGTCCTCTGACTTGAACCTCTATACCCTGACCATGGTTGACCAGCAGCACTAAAAGCTCAGCTCCACGATTCATAATTTTTGATCCGTTCACCCATAGACGTATATCAGCATCTCCCTCTGTGCTCTGCTGATGAATCCACCTGCAGAGATTCACCTGAACTTTATGAAAAATTCCACAAGGAAATGGCGTAAGATGTTCCACAGGAACGATTCTAACACCACCATAAATCAGCACCTCATCGTCCTCATCTGTCCAAGACCTGTGGAGATTGTCAGTCTTTATAAGAGCAGGAATATCCACCATTGCTCCACTGCTAAGGTCCCTTGCACAAATATCCATGGCATCCAAAATCTGTATCAGCTCTTCCACGTCGCTATCTGTCACCAGACGCTGGATGTCCTCTATAGTGTACCGACCTCTATAGTGATGGAGGGCTTTTGGGTTCTCCACTGACAGGATTTTTCCAAGGACATTTGAACAGAGCCAGCGAGGATCCAGAAGCACAACATCTTGGACAGTTTCACTCTGCATGATGTTAATCTGTTTATAAATATGAAAGTTACTATTTACATCTTGTGAAGTACAAGATGATACCTCACATTCTCTCCTTCCGAAGTTACTGACACAATCATTTAATTAACACTGCTGATAGGAGGAAAACAAACAATGCATTTTAATTTCTTGCAAGTATTCAGAACAAGGTGCAGGTTTTGTTCTTGACTTCCGCTAGCAACAAAGCCATTACAGCCCAACATCTGTAAAGCCTAGCCATGCCCTGTAAGCTATTTATGCAAAGGTGTTATCCTATGATTCAATTTCTAACAGACATATATAAATTCTCATATGCAGTGAACACATTAGGCACTACCTCATTTAAGATGATAGCATACTTATCCTTTCTGGGTGTTTCACATTCTTACAACTGTAGCAATAAACTGTAACTCTTCCTGTCTCAAAGAAATAATGTTGAATGAAATGGGACCCACAAGGCAATAACGTTAACAAAAATAATTATTAACCAGTTTCTACTTCTTTGGGTGTCTTAACAGGGAGGGAAAAAAAAAATCCACCAAACTACAGACATTTCCTTAAATCTCATTAAGCAATAATATACCAAAGCATTATGTTGCTAATAGAGATGCAATTTAGACAAAGCCACTTACTTCTCCAATGCTATGCAACTGCTGTGCAATATGCCGTAGGTCATCTTCACTTGCTAGGGGGTTAAGGTGTTCCTGTACATCATACACAAACTGCTGCAAGGACATCAGCTGGTTGGGTCCATTCATTTTTCTCCATGAAGGCAGTGTGGAGATTATTTTTTCACACAGATGACTCATAGGTGGGCAAGTCTTACAAAGGCACAGAAAACACTCATTTGTAATTCTACTCTGCTGAGAATAACAGTCTGATTGTTTTTTGGGTTTTGTTTTTTTTTTTTTCCAATGAAGGTTACAAGATTTAATGCATCCATGAGTATATCCATGTCTAAAGAGTACCCCTTGTGATGGGCCAACCCTTAACTCTTCCATCTGGCATTCACTTGCCATGAGAGCTACCTTTTCTTAATAAAGTAAATTCCAGAAACAACTTTTTCATTGAAATGAGCAAACTTTCCAAACATCACCGTTATTACAAAGGGAATACTGACATATGGAACAAAGTTTAGTTTATATTGTCCTGCCTTGTCAAATGTGGTGACCACCTAGAATAGTGACGTCAAAATCTATCAGTTGCCTTCATGCATCTAGAAGGTAATCTTTATTTCAGAAATTGCCAACATTTAATTAAGATCTGTACTCATCAGTATTTGTACAGGAGCAATTTACTTCAGCAGGTGAGACAGCAGGGTACCAGATAAGAAATAAAGATGGTACTTTTTATCTCTTGATTATCTTGGATATCACTGAAGCCTTAATCCTACACTCTCAAGCCACATCACACACTTCTTACGCAGCAAAGCCCTCCTGATTTCAAGCTAGTGACCGTGGCTACAATAAAGTTTTGTCACAGAACAGAAGCTTATTAAATCAAGAGATCATTTGGAACATAAAATAGGCTGAATTTTGCATAAACCCAAACATATTCTTTGATCTACAGAATGAACTCAGTAATACAGTTATTTTTAATTAATTTTTAAAAAAATACCAATTCAGAAGTAGCTGCAAAAGTCTGTGTCTCACAAGTAAGAGGGCCTTTGGTATGAAGGAATTTAAGTTAAATTAAATGCATTTAGCACAGGCTA
This sequence comes from Falco punctatus, assembly GCF_963210335.1. NCBI lineage: Eukaryota > Metazoa > Chordata > Aves > Falconiformes > Falconidae > Falco > Falco punctatus. The sequence continues at coordinate 44,850,247 of NC_137586.1, read as the reverse complement.
CATAGCAACTTGACTTGGTCACCCTCAGTATGGAAGGCTCTGTGGATTCATGGTGGTAACATGAAACCATGGTTGTTTTACCTTTAGTCTCATATACATATACCTACACATACACAACTCCATAACACATTTTTCAGTAAAGTAGTGCAGTAAAAAGTTAATGCATATTAGTTCACACATTTATATTGGCAATTATCTTTCTAACAATCGAGGAAACTGTTCTACTCTGGTTTGGTTTTGTTTTTTTTTTTTTTTTACAAAAAACCTGCCTGAAATATATTTTGTTTCTCTGTAATGCTACGCTGATTAAAAAAAAAAAATTAAAAAAAAAACCAAAACCAAAAGAAGGGCCAATGCTGAAATCCAATCACTGTCAATTCAAAACAGGAAACTAACTTTGTACTGAAAATCCCAAATAATTTCTTTTCAAAAGAGATAATTTTTGTGACCTGTACAAAACGTATACAGTTTTGAAAATGCTGACTGAATCGTTAACATCAGAAGTTTGTTCATCACCAGGTCTGTCATGCATGCTGCTAAAAAACTGGAACAGCACTCATTTAAGTTTCATAATATAAATACTAAATTTACACAAGATTTTCACATTTTGGCTGTGCCAACCCAGACCATTAGATATTACTTACAGAAATTATCTGGCTTCTTATTTCTTGCAAATGATTTCGGAGAAGCTTCATATCTTTAGACCCAGATGCTCCAGCATCCAAGACAAATAACTTGTCTGAAATTTGCAGATCATTTCCAAATCTAAAAAAGAAAAAGCAAACAATTATATACTTAGTTCAAAACGCTGTTTTATTTTTTAATCTAGTTGTACTTCAGTCTTAAATTACACAGAAGTTATTTTTTCTTCAAGGAATGATGAAAAAGTTGAAGTACTGATTGTGCTAAGATATTTTATAAGCACAGACAGTATAGCTGCTCTCTAATTTTATTGAAAATAAACAGATATTGAGAGAAAGCTGTATTAGCTAAGGAAAAAGACTGAAGAGGCATAAGAAAATGACAACTGAATCACAGGACTTTTAATTACAAAATCAAACATTTTAACAGAGAAAGGATAGAAGGAATTAATTCTTTTTAAGGTCTTTATATTTATTGTTTTATTTCTTCTCACTTAAAATAATTTGGATGTCATTGCTATTGACACCAGCTGTCTTTCTCATTTACTTTTGACTTTTCAGCTGCACATACTTGTTTTCCTAACTCTGGACTGGTTTGCATTTTAAAAGGATTCTAACACCAAAGATCTGTTTCTAGTACAGTTCAGACAAGTGTCTATGCTTACAGGTATGGATGGTTCCTCGTACCATGTACTGCCCACTTATGTGCTCACCTTTATATAATAGTATGTTCATGAAAAAAACCCTATTTCCATCTACAAATAGCATGCTTTCCAAACATTAGCTGAAGAAGGCTGTAAGTTCCCTAGTTTCTAGGTACCTTTTGGATGACCTTGTAACCTCTGTGACTCCACATCATCCAGCTCTTCACAAACTGTGTAAGAATTACCTCCTGGTCTGGTTTTAAGTTTTTTCCCTACCCATCCTAAATCAATTCAGAGTAAAGGGCAGCTCTCCTGTAAAGTCCCCTCTTTCACACCCAGAGTTTGTAGCTGAGAACAGCCAACTTTTGTTCTGAGACTGGTGCAAAACCTGAGCACCAAGATGTTAAGACAAATGGCCAATACAGGCCTTTGGATGTATCCCAGTGTTTACAGGGTGAGACTTCCTATGCCTCAACTCATTTTTGCACCACTTGGCTCATTATAGCTCACTTAAGTGAGCAGCTCACTCACTGTACTATTTGTAAACATTTCTATCTTCACACAATATGAACATACTCAAAATATCGTAATATCACAAAGCATAAGCCATATAAAAACCTTTTACATATTTCTGTGCATTATAGTACTTTTTCTTTCCAATTGACATGTTCAAACACTACATATATAGACTTACCTGTTCCTGATTTCTTTCAACAATGACATATCTTTGTCATACCAAAACTCTCCTCCAACAGGCCGTGGAAGATTCACTATGTCAGCATGTGTGGCGACCAAAACAACACGCAGTGGTCTTTTCAGCTTCCCACCAAATGCTAGAACAGAAACAACAGCACTCCCTCACTATAAGCGTATGAACATGGCCATCTTACGGAGACAGGAAAGTAGCAATACATTTTACATTCTTCATACCAATCACTTTTGCAGTGGATTTACCAACTCTTAAGCATAGCCACTGTGGTTACACACCACTGGTGCCTTGGCTGTTATCTGCCTACAGGATTGTCTACATGATGTTCAATTTGAATAGCTAGACTCTTTGATTAACATCAGATACATTGATATTACATTACTTCATTGTTCTAACAAAAACATTAATAACACTAATGATCTCTCTATTAGCTACAAACTATGGTAGTGTGAGGAAAAATAATTTAAAACAACAGCTTCTTGAAAGGGTTTCTCATAATCTTTAGATGGTCCTTAATACTACAGGTGCAGAGTAGAGGATTGCAAGTAGAACACAAATAATCTACAACAGTCATAGATTGGTATGAACGCTATTTTGCAGTACTTACACAATAACCTCTCACTTATGTGAGAGTTAAGTAGGAAAGCCTGGCAGAAACCATGAAAAAGAATGAGAAAAAAAGAAAGACACAAATGGTATGAATGAGGTGACAGTACAGAACATAGAGTTTTCAATCTTTTCTCAAACTGATCTTCCAGAAATGAGAAGACATCATTAGACTATTTTAAAAAAAGATAGTACATCCAATCCTGCTATTCTAGTCTGAAAAAAACTTCACATGGGAGAAATATGCCTACATCACTGCTCAGTTTTCATCAACTAAGAGCTACAGAATCTTGATGTATTCATAAAAAGCCACATTTTCCCAAACTGCAGTGTAGCACTTCAAGGTAAGTATTTTGTAATATTTTTTTGGGGTGTGTGGGGTGGGTGCAGCTAAAGGACCTAGACAAAATAACTGGGAAGTAATTCCAAAAGTTTGAGTTTTCTGCTAACATCAGTTACTAAGTATTACTTTTTATTTGTAGTAGTACAAAAATGTATGGGTACCCAAATTGAACTGACCAGTGTAAACACTGATTTAAGCAAAGTGTCTAAAGAATGCTGATAATTAGATCAGCAAGAAGAAACTATTACCTCAAATTCTAACTCGGTCAAACCAAGAACTAAGTTTCTTCACTAGACTGAGGAGCTGTGAAAAGCTTTCAGCAACTGCAAACTAACTGTATTTTCAGCTTTGATATTTTTCTGCAAATTTCTAAGCTTTTACTTCCAGAAGTAATTTCACATCAGTTAGATCCAAATGTTCATATTGTTAACTTTGTGTTTTGATCTAAAATGGAAAATCAATGACAAGCAGATGCCTGAACTGACAACTGAAGGTCTGCCTTGGCTCATCATTATCTGGCTCAGACAATGCATACAGAACTGAGCAGAACAAAAAGACGGGGGAAATACTCTTTGCACTATGGAAGTATTTGATATGCTTGTCTGGTGAATTCCTAGCAGCATTATAAATGTTCATGAGCACTGAGTTGGATCCACTGACTGTAATAACATTTTGGTTCCTAGAACCAAGACACATGTCTGAGCTTGGTTTGTCCATGAAACTGTCCCAGTCTGCAGACCAATGCTCAGCTACAAACTTCAACAAGTTATATGGTATATATACCTAGAACTAGACATCTTAAGGAAAAAAAATAATTGTTTGCCTGAAGTAACTTTCAGTTTGTTAGAAAGGTTGAATATAAAACAAGTCAACTTCCTTAAAACTTGTGCAAAGTCTGAGAATATGCAAAATGAAATTTACAAGAAATATGGATTTCTGTACACCCTGGGCCACCAAAAGGTGAACATATTTGAAGTCTGAATACAACTCTAGTTAAACATGTTAAAGGTGCATGTACTGAGAGGTATGCCAGTCTACAATGGTTCTGTCCTGTTCTCACTGACAAGACTAATTTATGCTGGAAACACTTAATTGGGGTTAGATACAAATAGCACTTAAGCAATGTGTCTAAGACTGGTTTTACCTTTTAAATGGTTCCAACCCTCTGGAACACTTTTCCATGTAGATTATGAGACATAAAACTATATTTGCCTTTTACAGATGTAAATCCCAGTGCCACAAAGGCTGCCCTGTACATCAAGACCCTTTTTGGTTGGACTAAGTCATATGTACAACTCTTCAGGCTTGTTCAACAGATAGAATTTCCTTTCCCTAAGAAACCTTATATAAAGTTTGTTTGAATGCATGTGGATGAAAACACAGTAACAGTATTTGACACAGATGATAAACAGTTACTGAGAAACACAAGAAGCTTTATCCTAGAGTCCCCAAATATTCCATTAACAGGCAGAAAAGCGTACCTATTGGCTCCTCAACTGGGACTAACGATTTCAGGAAACTGAGCCAAAAGGTCACTTGGTTTAACTGGATTTCATAAGGCTCCTCGAGACTAAAAAGCACCATGTGAATTGCAGTGGGATCATTTGCAGCAAAATAATCGTAACAGCAGAAATACACAGGATTCCCAGAGAATTCCCAGATGCTGAAATCACCAACACCTGGAAAACAGATGAACAGTTGAATAGATCACACTTTGTCAGTAACAATAAAGCATCTTTCAGCCATGGAAAGACAAATGAGAGTCAACCTAATTTAAACTTTCACAAAGCTAAACCATATGCATTTGAGAAAATAAAGACTGCAGCTGCAATCATGAACAAAGAGAATGGGTTTCAGTCAGTTTCAGAGGCTGAGAAGGTGGGGTCCTCACGATCTGTTCCTCTCTCACATTCACTTCTCTAAGACATTCAGCTGGGTGCCACATGGGAGCATCTGTGCATTAAATGCATGGAGCCTTACACATTAAATTGGTCTCTGCCTCGAACAGCAGCAACGGGTCTTGTAATTCCCTTGAAAAACAAGAATAATGGTTCCCATTTGCTTCCTGCTCACCCCAAAAAGCTCAACATTTTTATTGATTTTTCTTTTTAACATGCCACCACTAGTATTAAAAACAGCTGAAGGACATTCTCAAAGAAGCCATTTGCTTTACAAAATTGTACTATTCACAACACATTGTTAAGTCAGGGCTGAAGAATCACCACGTTAAGGATTCCAACAGCACTGTGCTGCTTTTTGCCATCTCCTTTAGCTTCAGGTGAGAAAAGTACTGGTGTGTTGCACTGCATGGCACCTCCCAGATGCACTATATGTTTAGTGTGAAGTCTGGCACACTTGCACAATCTCTATTTAAAAAAACGCTCAGTAAGATGCACCTCACACTTCTAGAAGAAAAACCAGAAACCTCAAATCTGCTGTTATGAGTACAGCTATTCAGAGTTCGTCCGTGTGCACCCTTTCGTTCTGTATCAACACAGCACGGAAAGAAACCCCGTCTGACAGTCTGTTAACGCAACTCTATTTCACTGCAGAATTTCATTGGTTTCAAATTATACTGAAAGAGGAAATGAGCTGGACAAAGAACAACCTTTAACTATATGGCAAACTCTTCAGCATCTAGGACAAACATTTTGTCACTGCATGTGTTAGTGTGTATACCCTGCGTTCATAAATAGGTTTCCCTCTCCAAAGCAAAATCTTGATTAATCCTAATTCAGCCTGAAAACTGCAGCTTCTAAGGTGTGCAAAGCTTTTTCCTTACGAGGAGATCCTACTGGGAGAGATTTTGACACCTGTATAAGGATTAGCATGGCTGGTGGTGTATGTGAACCATTTGTACGGTCTTCACAGTCAAAAGCCACACGTGTCCTTATGACAGCTTCTCTGACCGACCCCTCTTACTGCTAACTGGTTTCAATCACAAAGCAGTTAGCTTTCTTTCTAAAAAACATGAAGCTCCACCCACCATGTTTGGTGTGCTCTAGGGACTCACCAAACATGCTCCAGCCCTGTCATGGGGTGAGAATGTTAGGTCCTTCATACAGCTGGGGGCCACTTACATGATGAAGACATTTGGGTCTGTGGGACCAGATTAAACCTGATAAAATCCCCAAAGGACATACTAGTGCGAAAGAGACTTCACATAGTAACTGGTTTGCCAACCCACTCTTACTATACCAAATCCCTTCTGCCCCAGTTCAAAATCATTACTATATGATGCTATAAGCATCTGACACAAGTGATTACTATGTGTATTACTCATACAGAACTTCATGAAGATTTACTTCCTGCTTAAACAAACCAAACCCCACCAGTGCTGGATTCTCAACCACAGTCACTACCATATCAAGTCTGATTTTTTTTTTTTCTTTCATTTTTGTTGTTAAAAACAAGCAACGTGGCATTAACCATCCCACAGCATTAAGGGACGCCAGCCCAGGGCTCTACTTACCATGCAAGCAGGCATTCTGAATGTCAATGGCCTTGGTGGACTGGTCATCAACAGAGAAGTGAGAGTAATGAGAAGGTGAAACGAAAGCTTCTAATACTCCTTTGGTCAGGCCAGGCTCAAACATCATACTACGACTTCTCACGCTGACATTCTCACAGCCAGGATAAAGATTTGTAATGCTTACTGAAACTGGGTCAGAAAAGGAAAATAAGATTATAAACCATGTGAAAATCACAACCAGATCACTTCAAAATAAGTATTCAAAGCATAAAAACTGATTAACTCCCCCCAAACTGCTCTTCAAAGAAAGGAGATGCCTACCAAGCTGTGAGCGTATGCAGCTACGTCCTTACTGTGAATAGTGAAAATATTAGAATGATCTCATGTAGCACTTATTGCCCTTTAGCAGATACACCACTGGGTGCGAAGCACAGAAAAAAATGGAATAATTTGTGAATGAAAGGTTCCAATAGTTAAAATTCTTCTATGTTATTTTTTTAGCTAAGGGCTGCAATTTCATGGCATGGTCTATTTTTATGGGCATGGAAATGCTACATATTCATATAGTTGCTTCCTGTAAGTCAGGATAAAAATATCACTGTGTAACAACTGTTTCTGGGGAGATGTGAGAGAAAAGCAAGCCCTTACCAAAATTATTTTACTAATAAGCAATTTAAGTTCATGCTTAATTCAGACTCCCCAAGAGTAACTTGAGAAATGAAAGGACTTCTTAATTGCCTTGCCCCATCTAGTGGAGAAAGTAAAGATCTATTTCCTTCACCAGATGATGACTTCTGATATATGGGCTTTAATACAGAAAGACACTACCTGTCAGCTGTAAAAGTATATGCTCATGTTTGATCCTCTAGTGTAGTACTTAAAATCTCTACGCTCTTGTAAATAAATACATGGTGAATTCACCCACTTACTTTTTCAGAATTTAAAAAAAACTCAGCACATGATCAAGTATAGACCAAACTTGTCTATATGGTTTAAAAGTGTATTTGATTATGTCACTCAACCCATCATATTTTTTACATGTTATATATTGCTTTTCATCCAAAAAGAAAAAAAACAGAAACAAGCAAAAACTAAAATGTCAAACATTAAAACAATACCATAGTTGCTTTTTTTGCATAGAACTGCACAAGTTTCAAGTGTACACAGCCCTGTACAACTTTCTGGCTTTATATCTAGGTAAACTATTTTCAAGTGCATGGGATTCTGTGGCCACACTTCTGCAGCCATTCTTCTACAACGTATCTCCCCCTTGTACAACACAGTAAATTAAGATAAATAAATCAAGACATTCTGATTGATTCGTTTAATCAGTTGCAAATGCAATGACAGTCTCTGAGCCAGGTAACTTGTCTTGTTAAGCCACTCTGTAAGCATTATCCAAAGGTTTTTAAAGAAAAAGGCAACCCTGACCTCATCTAAAACTGACATAGTACAAATACTTCTAAACATCAGTTTAAACTTGAGCTCCTCAAAGTGCCTGCTTAGCTTGTATATATTGTGCACCCTCTCAGTGTTAGAAGAGGGACTCAGACAAACAGTTCACTATGCTTTCCACTGTCTTGCCACCATTGAGGATTCTTCCAAAGCCAGGTGCGTGCTGAAATGTAAACCTGGTTAGTTCCTCCAGATCCTGCAGCTCTTGCCACTTCACGCAGGCCAACTGGTGCTACACGGGCAAAGCTTCCCTATTGTTTACACACACTTAATTCAGTTTAGAAAACCTCCATTTTTACCTTATTTGGAATCAACTTTAGACACCTCTGAATGGGTTAATCCCCTCCTGTACCTTACAGAAAAGCACTCCAAGGGATCAGGGGTAGTTCCGAATCCTCTGTTAGTACTTAAAAGATCACATAAAAGATGCAGCATCTGTTTCAGTTTTGCACAGTTTGGTGAAGCTACTCAAACAAAAAAGGCTAACAAAACCATGACAGTGGAATCTGGTCATGACACTGATGTTCACAGCCTAGGGCTTTTTGTGAAAAATAAACAGCAGTGTTTGCAAGTACTGTCCTCCACTCTCCATGTTCACTTATGGAGCATGTAAGTAAACAAAACCTTAACTACTTCTGCACCCTCCACACCTGCTGCTCCTCTTTGCTCTTACTTCAGGTATGAGCCTGTGCACAGAGAAGTCAACACCCTCTCTGCTTTGGTTTCTTACACACTTAGCCTGTCCTGTCTTTTGCAGTGCAGCCAACAGGTCTTCCTTAGGAGCTACACAGAGTAAGAGGAAAATGTTTTCTTGTTCAAACATTATAGCTTTGAAGCCATACCTGAAGGTTTGGAAGACAAAGGAGATGGAGGGAATCTAGTTGAGTTTGTGGAGGACAGCCTAGGCCTGCGTCTTCGGAAGAAGCTTCGTATCAGGCCACACTTGAGAGACTCCACAAGGGTTGTCTTCCCAGCACCAGAGTGTCCAAACAACTTCAGTTTGATCCGGGGCTGTGGGTTCTGTGTGTGCCGCAGCTGCTGGATAAAAAGCCCCCGGTGTGTATCCTAAAATTCAACATAAAGAAAAAATCAAAATGTGTGGCAGGGAACTTCTGCCTCTCAACAAAGTCAAAACACAGGGTTTAGATACTGCCAGGCTGGTGTTCATCTGAATCAGTTCCTCCATCTGCTTCATCATGATCAAGTGATACTGGCAGAAGAGCAGGGGTAGGAAGACAACCCACAGCTGACTGCATGCTCTCAAGAGCCACCTTGAGTCTTCATGAAAATCACATGACTTGAGGCTCAACATCAGTGAATGGGATCATTTTGAGCTCTGATGGAGAGGGCAAAGGAGGAAAAACTAGCCTCTTCCTGTACCCATTCTTACCTGTCAGTCTCAGCAGTGTAACCATTATCCACAATAATATATATAATATACATGCAGCACTGAATAATTTTGCAGCGACAGCTACCACCTCAGCAATCCAAAAACTTGATGTGCATTCCCCCTCTTCTTTACATCAACTTTTTTGGTACTTCACATATTTGGGAGAATTCTCCTTTTCCCTCTCCCACCTCCCCCCACCCAGTTCTCTGTTTATTTCCACTACAGTTCTTTGCAAGGCAAATATTGCTTTTCCCAGACCACTCTATCTCTCCTCTCCCCACACACTTGCTCTTCTTTACCTTAAAAGACCTCTTGCACACTATTCACATTCCAGTTTTCTACCCCTCCACTGCAAGTGTACATCCTCCGGACTGGCTTCTCTCTTTACTCCCAGGCCTCAACACATCTGCCTCCCTACTCAATTCTCCTCTCACAGTATGCCCTCTGCATGCACTCACTTTCTCTTTCACAGCTGCAATCTCATTCTCCTACACAAGCCTTCCTCAAATCCAATCGCATCTTCTGTGGAAGAGCTTTCCACTTGGAGCAATCCCATTACCCCTCTGTATCTTGTCTTGCAGTATCTGAAGGATACTCCTCCTGTTCCTGCCAAGGAGTTGGGAATGAACAAATCAGATCTGTCTCTCCTCTTTAGCCAGCAAGAGGCAATCAGACATGGATGCTCTATTTCCCACACAAGTTGAGCTTGAAAAATCAACTCAACAAGGGGGAATGCAGCGCGGGACAGCAAACTACCAGCTGTCTCTCACCACAGAAAGGCCTGTTTTAAGGAAACAGGGAGACAGCAAAAAGCTGGAAGGGAAAAGGAACTAGCTTCATCTTCCCTTCCTTCATTCCTCCATCTGGAGCTAAGAGAGGCTCCATTGTTCTACATTTGTACTGAGTTTAACATGTAGGATGAGTCATTAAATGAGCACCTACAGCCCTCCAAAATTATAAGCATGTGGCAATTAAGCTCAGAAACAGTAGTGCATGTAATTTAGTTCCTTCCTCGCTATTAGGCATTTATTAAATAACTTAGTCACAATGCGAATACTGCACCCCCTCACGGCTAATAGTGAATCCTCTGCAAGAGCCACTGACAGGAGTCTTCATGTGAGTGCCATCAGGGACAAAACCCTCCACAGACAATGGAAATAAAACAAGTGTCAGATACACTGCACTAGACTATATCAAACATTTTCAGTAGTACTAGAATAATTTCAGTGGTTTGATGTAATTTCATTTGATCAGATTCTCTGTTGCAAAGTGTACTCTGATGAAGTATATAATTATCATATACTTTCCCCATATATGTAGACAGGCCTGCAATAATTAACTATAATCTGCTATCAAGAAGACAGTTACAGCTATCAACATCTCTTTCAGAAACAATTTATCTGATCTTCTTCCTTTTGTTCTAGGTCAACTTGTACTGTTCCATATTTACATTGGGACAAACCCACACATTTATCCACCTGTATGCAGACAAACGCAAGGGTTCGGTGCAGGGATACAACTAATCAAAATCGATCCTGTTATAACACGTGTTTACAGAAGTTATCACTGCAAAAGAAGCCTGAACTTTGGCACTTTCTGACATCTTCACTGATACATTTTAAGGACATGATTCTTCTTCCACCCTGGCAATGTCTGGTACATCATCTTCTATTGCTACTATGAAATAGTAATTTATTTCAGACTTCCACAGACTCATTAATTAAAACCAGATTGTTTTAATTGGTCTTGCCGGTAATCTCCAGGCAGGTGGTCCCTGAACTTTTATGGCATGAGTGACACTGCCTATCCAGAATAATTGATGTGTATCAGGTGTGTCAGACTTAAAACAAGCCCAGAGCAGCTCTCCATTCTAGTTGTCTGGGGATTTGGAGATACTGAAATTGCAGAACTAAAAGAAGACATTGAAAACTCACGCAATTATTTCACATGGTATTACAGTTTTCAGAAGGGGCACAAACCTCTCATACTTCATAATACTTATCTAACTAAAACGGTGATGGTGGGGAAATAAGTCCTCTTGGGGGATATGCTAATTCTTAATAGTTTATTTTCCAGTTTCTTCTAAACACCTTAGATGCTTTACTAGGCACTGTCAGATACAGGATAAGAAATCAGTGGTGCAGACTAGCTTAGCCATTTTTGTTAATATGGCTATATTAGCTTTAACTGAGAGCATTATTTTAAATTAAATATATGAGAATAAAGAAAAAAAGAATACACCATTCCAGTAAGGATTTCTGCAACAGCTTTTTAGAATGGCTTGGACAAATATCTTATTGTATGATTTCCCATGGTCAAACTTTTCTTGGCCTCTTAAAAACATGAAAACCTCACAATTCATGCATTCCTAACCTTTTTAAGTCTTCCAAGCAGACTGGCTACGTGTTCATGCTGCTCTGCTCTGGCGAGATCTTCTGCTGTTTTCCCATCCTGTTAAAACACAAATTATTAGCAGCAGTTCCTTTCTTTTTTCTACAATAAAGAAAATCACATGCAACATTGCTCAGCTGCTCAAGGCAGTAACAGAATTGCTGTCAGATGCAAATGAAATGGGGAGACCTCCCCCCCAGCTAACAGCTAGTAACGATCACTCCCCACCAGAATCTGTTTTTTAAAATTGTCAAAAAAAAAAAAAAAAAAAAAAGGTCCAATGCAGAAAAATGGCATTTCTTTTACAAATTGGTGTCTGGATGCCACTGTAACAAGATACTTTGAATTCAGAACCAGAGAGCAATGCGAGTACTCCCCCATCTGAATTCCTCTTCTCGCCAATTAGAGGATGGCAGTGATTTCTAGATATTACACACTGAACAGATCTAAAAGTTTAAATAGTTCACAAGGAGGGGACAAATCAGCATATTCACTTGCATGAACAGCAGGTGAATTTTGTTTACTAATGGATAAAGAATGGCAGCAGCATCAGTCACTGGAGATTTCCAGAAAGTGAGAACATTGTAAGGGATGTGGTTTAAACTGCAACAGCAAATTTAAAAGGAGAAGCAAAGCTGCCTTCAGCATTCTGGTCTTGTCATTTAATTACCCATGTTTCACAGGTCAGCAGCTTAATATTAAATAATTTAATTATTCAATATTAAATAACATATTGGAAGAAAAATGGCTCACTACTTTCACTTTTATAACTACGTTAATGCTTTTGTATTTTTTTAAATTCTAGTAACAGATAAATAATTTATGAGCATTTTGCTTCTTTCACTCTCTCAGATTAGAGCTTTCAATTATTAACTAGTAGTGGAAAACTAAGACCCCTTTCTTGGGTTTCTAACTTCGCTTTTGCTAGTTTTTCATGTGAAACCTGCATTGTTTTAAGTAGTTACTGAGTTTACTGTAATTATTATCCCTACGTATGAAATATATATCTTTGACAACTGTGTGTCCACCTACAAAAGGCATTTGCAGGTTTCCATAAAGGTTATTATGTACTCCAGAACTTCAGACAGAACAGGAATTGAACATCAGCATTAGCAAGAAACAGCTAAAACTGTACATGATGGCATGAACTGACTAAATATGAACCAATACCTTACCCTTAAATTCCTTCCATAGTTGACATATAATTGCAACTTTAGTGAAGAAACATCTGAATGTATAATTTTCCTTAGAGAAGACATATTAAAGGGGAAGCATACTTTGTCTGTGCTGACCCTACCCTCTGAATCCCAGTTATTGAATCCTGAGTGCCTGCCGCATGAGAGGAAGAGTGGTTCAGTGGCTGGGCAGCTAGCCTGCCATCAGGAGAACTGCTTCAAAACTTCTAGTGCTTCCTGAGTTTCCAGTCTTGGGCACATCCAGGGGAATCCAAAACCTTCAAATAAAGGGGAAACCTTGATCCCCTTCCTACAAATCCCTGTGGTAACAGGATGTGGCCTTCACCAACCTAAGTGTGAATTTTATCCAAATCCTCAAACATCTGGTCTTCTCTTAAGTCCAAAGTGCTACTGCTACAGCCTGGCCTTGCACTGTTCCAGAGCACAATATGTTCCCATTCCAACACGAGGTTGGAGGTGGCTTGGAAAACTCCAGCACCAAGCAAGTATGCAGTGACAGATCCCTGCACAGGCACTGTCCCTTTGAATCACAGCAGGTCACACACCTCTGGTGGGCACGCCACAAGAGCCCTGGCATGGCTGGGGTGAGGTGACACTCTTGCTTGCTGTGTCTCATTGCTCCATGGGGGTTTGTTCCGGCTCCAAGCCTGGCCTTGGCTAAACAGCTGTACCCTGATAAAACAGGGTTTTTAGCTCAGTCACAGCTACTTGGGCACAAACACAATGGAACTAACCATCTGGTGAACATCTGGCAAGGAGTGTGGATGGCAGCAGCTCAGCCAGAGCCAGATCAGTGTGCACAGTTATAATGGGATGGAAATGACTGCTCCCAAAAATGGCAACAGGAACGGTTCAAATTAAGGCTAAGCAGATGTGTGCACAGAGCAAGCCTACCTGTAACAGCAGGATGTCTCTGTCATGACCCAGGGCTCTATCCCCACTTCCTAACAGGTTCTTGAGGTCAAGAGCAGCTGTCTGAGACAGCTGTCTGACCTTGGTTCAGACTGCTATGAAGGAAGATGACCTGAAAGCCCCATCAGAGGCTTTTGCACTACCTTTTGCTCAGGCATTGCTCTTAAGCTGTAGCTTTTGCCTTTGGTCCTCACCTCAGAAATACTACAGCTATATGTCTGCGTGTGGCCATGTATCCCACTGACCTGGTCCCTGACTTCTGGGTTGGACCTTGAACCTGTCTCTTCACTGTGGATTTGCCTGGCAGTGACCAGACCCTTCCGCCATGATCAACGAGCACAGTTCCTGACCTTGACAACCTCAGACCTGCCTCATTGTTACAGACTTGTCTGGTGACTGGGAGTCTTGGCCAAAGCTGGTTGCCACCACCAGCCCAGCCCTGCTCGCCTTGCCTGGGTACTGTGGGACTGGGCCCTTGCTGGTGAGGACACTGTCCCTGTTGGCCTTGTTTACTCTTGGCTCCTAGCTCACCTTCCCTTATGGAGGGATGCCTTAGCATGGGCACTGCCTGACACGCATAATTTTTGAAGTCCGTGGTCATCAGACCACATAGTAAACAAGACAGCCAGAAAAGCCTTGCAGCAGGTGAAGGATACACCAGAGCACTTGCAACAAGCACCAAGTACAGCAGAAGGAACTCTAGGTCAGCTTTACACCAAAACCAGCATTTTGAGATGTTCACACTGACAGATGTTAGCAGTTCAGTTCACATGTCTCTTGAAAATTTAGGCTCAAATCTGGAAGCTCAATTTATTGATTGAGGTAACAGGTGGAAAAAGCATTTTCTTCCATGCAAAAGAAATTAACAGAACAAAGTTTTCTTTTTTGTCCAAAACTGTGAACAAGATGAAGGTGTTTCATTCTTTGGATGTCTACTGCAGCATGAACTGTAGAGCACAACGAGAATTAGAAAACGCATACGCAAGCAAATGGATTTCAGGCAATTATTTTCTTATTCAGGCTTTCTTGAAAAGCACAGGCTATTTATGCACTGGAATACCGATGTGCAAGCAAAGCTGGCATGTGAAAAGGGCTTGGCTACAGGATCCATGAATGCATATTTCACACCTGGTGGTAATAATTCATTGCAATTGCTGACTGGCTCCTTTGTGACAAATCAGATAGCTATGCCTGCAAGAGCTGGTCCTGAGTTTAACTGGCTATTTGCAAGCATCATCATTCAAAGTTTTTAAGTAATCTGACAATTTTAAATTTGGTACAATTTCCGAAACTTCTGTGAGGAAAAGCCAAGAACATGATGCCAGCTAGCATGTAGGCATAACAGAATTTTTTGGGTGATATTCAAACACTCCAGGAGCATTATGATTTTCTAAGGTCATTTAACAACATTCATGCAATCAAACTCAAAATCAAACTTGTCCTAAAATGGACATTAGCCTGTGGAGGAGGTAGGGAAATCATCCTGCAGCCCAGTTACTTAACCGTGCTGAAAAAGCTACCTCCTCAGAAATGGCATTTTGAGAGAAGAAAAAGGTAATTAATTCTACTGTACTGGCCCAGAAAGAGCTGTTAATAAGACTTCTCATAGTTTAATGCCCACCTAGCAAACTAACGCAAAACTCAAATGCTATTAAAATCACCACATGCACTTCCTCCCTTTCTCTCCTCCTTTTCCCTTCTCTCTGCCATAACACTGCTGGAATAATGGATAATTATGTATATTCTGTCTGCTTCTCCTGTCAGATTAAGTATCAGCACAATTTACTTTGTTATCTCCTTCAAACTGATCTAAACTAAACAGATAAAGACTACATTTATCTTGGAAGGACAGGGTCCACACAGGCAATTATACCAACACTGCTGTCATGACATAAATGAAGTGATACAGCTCACGAATTCCCACGCCACTTTTTTATTAAATCTTATCTCTACAGTATAAAGCAGTGGAAATACAAATACACAATGGGACACTGAAAAAAAAAAATAAAAGAAAAAAAAGAGGACAAAAACAGATGACACAGGAAAATCTGTAAAATACCCCATAAAGTCCACTGCACGCATATTTCATTATTATTAACAGGGGACATGGCAATCTATAATCTAGTAGTTATCAAATAGTCATTTTTAGATGCTAAACTTGTTTAAATCACAATTCTGAGTTGTTATTCTCCTGCCACATGAGACGCACACAGACAAAAAACCCCACACTGCTAAATGTACAGGAAAACAACAAAACCAACTGTATTTTCTACCAAATGGGTAAAGCAAATGAAACAGAAGTTTTCTCCCTTTTCTCTCCATTTCAGCCACATCAGAGATACTGTGTGTATCATCTTCTGTTAGGTGAAGAACTTTGAAAAACAAGCACTTAACTAAAATCTAATCCCAACATGATGTCAATATACAGAACAAAATGCATTGGTTAGGGCAAGTAACAATGTAAACTGACCCAATGCATCTGAAAATCAAACATGGTCAGTTTATTTGAAACACAGTGTGTATGATGCCTATAATGTATCATGTGTGTGTGGTGTGTGCATGATGAAGGACATTTCATTCCTGCTGTGGGTATGTCAGCTAGGAGGACATTTCTCACCTTAGTGAGAATGAAAAATACCTTCAGTGGTGCTAACTGGAAGCAGTGGCACTGATTGAACTGGTACAAATGATCTATTTTACAAGGATATTTGCACGCTAGTTCACTCATCCATGCACCCACACATCTCCCAGCATGAAAATAAAAAAAAATTAATGCCCTGAAAGCAAGAAAAATATTTAAGATTATACAATACATTTGTATAGTACATGATGTGAAATGCCATACCTCTTAATGACAGTGGTCCACTGTGCTTATAGAAAACAATGCTACAAGTAATTTTTAGGTGAATAAATTCTTAGGTGTGGATGACGTGGTAGCTGTACTGTACCTTAATCAGTTTTAAATTCAGATTTTAAATCAAAATTAAAACAGAGAATGCTTTTCAAGCTGTGGATGTACAACAACCTGATTTATTTATTTAATTATTATTTAAAAAATGTAATTATGTTAGACCACTGTCCTTTTTTCTACCCTCCTCTAAGAGATGAATTTGTTTCCTACTGGCATACATCAAAGATGCAAGAAGCATAAAAATATCTCTCAATACTTACAGTGGTTGAAGCTTCTACGTTGGCACCAGTAAGACACAGGAACCGGACAACATCAAGAATGCCATTGTTTGCTGCCAGATGTAAAGGGGTTCTTCCATACTAACATGGTGAAAAGAAGTGTCATTGCCTTAGTCAAAGGACTTAACTCCAAATTTTATGACTAATAATCAAATATATTGTACAATTATACATACTGATGTCTTGCAAAAACTTTAAGAAAAAGTGCTTTTGATTACAGCTTAAGCACAACTGCTTAAACAAAGACTAGATTGACTATGTAAAAAAAAAAAAAAGGAAACAATTTTATAACTAAATCCCCCACAACTGTTGAGGAATCCTTGAGGGTTTTTTACTATATTTGAGGGAATCTTTCTAATTCCTAGTAAATTTAGTTGCATTTTGCTTAATTAAATATGATCCAGTTAAGCAACACTAAGTCCTTAATCTTTAAAGCTCTGGATTCTATTTCAATCCAAGTATTACTGAATATTACATATTTGTAGTCTCCCCTGTCCACCCGAATGAATAAAAGGGATGAATGGAAGAAGCCAGCCTGGAAGAATCTGTGCTTTCAGTGACAGAGAAAATGCTGCAAGTATTGCTTCCCCAATTTCTGCTTTTCTCCATGAATCTCTCCACTGACAACAGGCCATCATGACATTTACATCTGGTCTTTAGTGTTCAGACCTACTGTTATAAATACCACTACTGTATATTCTCTGCTTCTAATTCCTCTTACTATTACTTCACATATTTTTGTATTTTCAATATTGTTCTCCCTGTTTCAACCCTATGTTCAAAAACAAACTCACAAAATTACTTCACAAAAGAGTACCTGAAATCAAAACTAACTTTCTGATAACTGGAAACGGAAAAGATGCCTGGCTTCTCAAAACCCTACACCTCAAATAGCATCAGACACGGTGTGGCCAGCAGGACCAGGGCAGCGATGGTCCCCCTGTACTGGGCACTGGTGAGGCCGCACCTCGAACGCTGTGTTCAGGTTTGGGCCCCTCGCTGCAAGAGGGACGCTGAGGTGCTGCAGCGTGGCCAGAGATGAGCAATGAAGCTGTTGAAGGGTCTAGAGAACAAATCTTAGGAAGAGCAGCTGAGGGAACTGGGGGTGTTTAGCCTGGAGAATAGGAGGCTCAGGGGGGACCTTATGGCTCCCTACAGCTACTGGAAAGGTGTTGGGTGAAGGGTGTTGGTCGCTTCTCCCAAGTAGCAAGCGACAGGACAAGAGGAAATGACTTCAAGTTACACCGGGGGGTGTGGGGGTGTTAGATAGGAGATTAGGAAAAATTTCTTCATGGAAAGAATTGTCAAGCACTGAAATGAGCTGCTCAGGGAAGCTGTTAGGTCACCATCCCTGGAGGTATTTAAAAGACTTGTAGACATGGCACTTAGGGGCATGGTTTAGTGGTGGACTTGGCAGTGTTGGGTTAATGGTTGGACCTGATGATCTTAAAGGCCTTTTCCAACCTAAACAGGTCTATTATTCTAAATAAATCCACATGATATTCTACCACACAGTCTGGAATAAACAGTGTCCTCAATTGGTCTTACGTACATGTGGGACAATGCCAGATATAAGGACCAAGGATAAATGGTCGCTTTATTAATGCAGTCCCATTATGAGGCTTGCTGCTGAAAATGACCAGCAGAAATAGATTCTTTATTTGACAAGACCCAAACTCACTCTTTCAAATAAAGGGCGCTCTAAAAATCGCTCTAGTATACATGACTCCTAAAAGAATAACAGGACATAAACTATAACCATAGCTTCTGTAGCCATGATCCCACCCCCCTTGAGCACCTGAAGAGTGCTTAGTTTTTCATGGCATGCTTGAGGCCAGGCCACTGATCCCAGCTCAGCATTCTTCATTAGGAAAAGAGGTGCTAATCCAGCCTTGTGCTGCATTAACTCACCTTCCCCAAAATGTGTTCTCAGCTGTGGATCTGGATTTAATTGCCTAGTCAATCAGTTTTAAGCTCAGAGGCAGGATTGAGGAGCTCATAATTTTAACTTTTTTTCACTTGGCAGCAGGTGATTTTAATTATTAACACTGAAAGTGATCGCATTGGACAACCCTCAAGCCAAAAGCTCCACAACTTTCTTTGGCTGCCTAATACAGAGAAGGTCAGTGCTTTGGTAATAAAGGGAAGAGTTAACTAGCAAAATGTGATTGCCAGAATATGTACTTTTCCAGGAAAACAAAAAAGCTACAACACTTGAATCAAACAAATTGCAGATAGCAACATAAAGATTCCTGTGAGTAACTTTTAAAGTTAGTAGCAAATGTAAGATTTACACAGCGCAGAGAATGATGTTCAGAGGTAAATATCAAGCCCTAAGATTCATATACTTGTCAGCAGAGTCCAACAGCTGACCTTCTATTCAAACTAACTGAAGGAAGGTTTCCTTAAACAGTTTTTCTCTTAAAGATCTGTAGGAGGAAAGCCAGAATATTAAACTTGTAAAGGATCACATTCAGTTATTACATACGCTACAGCACTAGCACACCAGAAGAAGCAAGTAAGGCACTAGTACCTCAGATTTAGGGATGGGCTATTAAACGTTCTTTTTGGAACGTGCTTACAACAGTTATAGATAGTTCACATTTTTAGCTGGCAGTAATCCAGCAATACGCACTAGAATCAACATTTTTAGGTTATAACACTTACCAAGTTTTCCTGCAATTGTCACATGTTTGTGAAACAATGAGCAATAAGAAGTTCCCCAAAAGCAGACTGCTGACATTAACTTTTGAAAATAATTTTACATTTAACATTTTAATTCTGAGACTTCCTGTACCCTGCCAGTGACAATTTGTTTAATAGATAAATTAAAGTTCTTCTATTCTAAGATAAATGTTTGATTAGGATTTATTTTAATAAATCAACTCAATGCAGAAAAACAGAAAGCAGCCAATATGACACTTATTTTTATAACCATGAATAGAATCTGCAGTTGAGTTAAATCCCTTGTTAGATGACAGTGCAGATCTCTTCATATAATTTGGAAGAATTTAAAGCAGATTTTTCATAAAAATGTACCACTCTTCAATTCTGTATATAAATTACTGTTACTAAATAATGTCAAACCGAAGCCAGCAGCAATGCATTTCATCTGTTCTTCAGCATCTAGATGTAATCTGCACAAAGCAAAGCTATACAGCTAGGGAGGAAGGTTGGCTTATACTTCATTGGAGTTGAGTGGCAAAGTATACTGTAATAATTCACCTGGGCTCTTTCTTCATGGATCTTTAATCATCTATTCAACTGAAACAAATGTAGGTAAATTTGCAAGATGAGTCTTTTAATGCTTTGCAATTGGCCACTTCAAGAGAGAAAAAAATAAAAGGAAAAGCATTTTTCGTATCAGAGAATTGGAAAAGGCCATCTAATGCAATAGGTGAGCTGTTAAAGTAGCTCAGTACCTGTACTTCATTTACCTTGTTAGTGACATCCAAATTACAACTTGCTTCACAGAGTGCCATCACAATAGGAACATTCCCATCTTTGCAGGCCACATGCAAGGGCGTGTTGCCATGTCTGTCTTGGAAATCTACCAAACATTCTTGACTGATGAGAGTTTTAACTACTTCTATTTGACATCTTCTCACAGCAAGGTGTAGGGCTGTGTGACCATCCTGAAATCACAAGACAGCAGCTTGTAAGTGAGATTTAATAACATTAAAAATCAAAGAATTTTGCAGAGTCACAGTCACTTCATGTAACTGGGTGCATATACTTGCCTCAGGAACCACAGTGGGTTTTATTTTTATTTTGAGGGTGGAGGCAGGG
This sequence comes from Falco punctatus, assembly GCF_963210335.1. Taxonomy (NCBI): domain Eukaryota; kingdom Metazoa; phylum Chordata; class Aves; order Falconiformes; family Falconidae; genus Falco; species Falco punctatus. The sequence continues at coordinate 44,829,510 of NC_137586.1, read as the reverse complement.
AGATGCACAGTATCTGTCAGAATAGATCAGCTATGGGATAAAAGCGTATTTCTATTAAGCCACTGGGCTTTGCAGTGGAATAGATGAAAAGAAAATACACATTCTCTACTGATTACTCCCTAGGAGATGGGAGAGAGACCAACTGTAACAACCAGCTGAATATTGTAGTAAACCACTCTAGTGTTTACTTACAGATGTTAGTGATGCAAAAGTCATGCAACCTGCTTAGTGATCAGTAACTTTAGAGAGAGAGCTTTCCTTCTCTGTGGAACAACTTAAAGAGACAATGTGACTAGTAAAAACAATTTAATTCTTTCAGAAGAAAAACCATTTTTCTGAACTTGCTTTAGTAACTACTTAGTAACCATCAACAATAAAGGTAGCTAAAATGACAAGCATACAAAAAGTATAAGCAATGAAATGCCAAATTTATTTGTTGGGATTATACCATGGAAGGCAAAAACTGATTCTGAATCAAATAGATTTATATTTTTAAACTGTCAGAATGTAGTTTATTGGAAATAGGTGTGATTTATCCAACCCATAGGAATCAAAGGCAAACAGCAAATCCATCTTTTAAGTTAATACTTTGTTGCCAATTACCTAACGCAATGTTCCTACCATTTTTCACAGTGTTACTCATAAGATGGTAACTAATAAGTTGACAAAAATTCAGCAAAAACCCAATCGTGGAAAAATAATCCATGGGCAACTTTACAGACTGTTGCAGTCATCAATAGTCTCCATATGAAGTGCTCGGAAAACCCGTGTCATGGAAACAATGCTGGCTTGCAGCATTCAAATGAAGCAATTCAGAGAGATACAGCTGTGTGGCATGTGACGTCTGGATGTAATTCCTGACCAAAAGCAACTCAGACTAACCTTGTCTGTTGCATCAAGGTCAGCCCTGTGTTCTGCCAAGCATTCAACAATATCATGGTAACCCCTGGCAGATGCTGTCAGGAGCGGAGTCTCCCTTTCTTTGTTTTTAATGTTCACATTGCAACCTGCTTCACAGAGTGCTTTGGCAACAGAGTAGTAGCCGTGCCAAGCAGCACAATGCAGTGGGGTTTCTTCTTCCTGTCAACATGGAAAATAAACATTAAAAAAAAAAAAAAAAAAAGAGCTAAACAATGCTAGGAGGAACAATTCTGCAGCTTAACTTTTAAAGACAGGAAGATGACATGGAAAAAAGACAGTCTACTAATTAAGCCCTATAAAAAGATGTAATCTCTAATGCTGACATTCTTAAAACAAGAATAACGCCTGCTGATGTATCATGTGGTTACAGTAATACACTAGACTTTCATCATTACCTGGATTCTGAGGGTCCGTATTTCTCACCATAAAGCTATCTACTGAGAACAGCTTGCATGTCAGTAAGCTCAGCTTAGATGTTTCCATGCTCCTGAAGCTCACTGTCTTGGTTCTCACTTGAAAACTGATTCTCATTCATAAGCAACTTCTACATCCTTGTGTTTCAAACAGATCACTCACCAAGGAGATGTAAATCCCACTGGATTTGCAGTCTGAGGCAGTCTGTCTACCACATTCAAAAAGCACATTCTAATGATTTAGGAGTGTAGGCAGTGATGTGGCTACTTAAAGACACCTGAATCCTTTAAATGTGCATGATGACAAGTTTTTCAAACTGTATGTTTTGAGTTCAGTTGTGACTGAAGTTCTAGTTTGCATTTTGCTTGAACCCAGGAAGCTTCAAAATATTTACCTTCAAATTCCTTGTACTTCATATCAGTTATGTGGAGCATCATTAAGAAACTCAAATCTTTTACAAAAACATGCTACTGAGAGTAGGCTACTGAAAAGCAGGGAGGATTAAAACGCACGAAAAAAGTTGTTCTATCAAATTCCAAGAAATGGGCTATCCTTCCTGTACCTGGCAAATACCAATGAGGAGACAACTGATGATGATGATAGTAGAGGACTTGGACTGTATTAAAGATTTCAGCAAAAATCTGAGGAAAAAGAAATAGTCAAACAGCACATCCTGTGGGCCCTTGGCCTGCTGCTCCTTAAACAATATGAAGATAGTTCTAGAGGATGCAGCACTTGGGGAGGCTTATGGAACTCCCCCACACAGTTAGATTTGGGTCAAATGGATGGGGTTTTTTCTACTAAGATTTTTCTTCCCTGTTTTCTCACAAGAGTTCAGAGTTCTAAAGAAGTCTTCCTGAGCCCTCCTTTCATTTTCAAAAATGAGTGCTCGACACTTCAGAAAAGTCCCACGAAGGCTAAAAACAAGCTGGAGCCAAGGCAAAGACTAATAAAAGAGTTTTGACCACACATACTAAAGTCTTATTTGTTGAAGAAAAACAGTGTCCAGGACTCACCTTGTCTTGAATGTTTGGATTGGATCCAATGCTACAGAGAAACTGAACCACATCCACATGCCCATACCGAGCTGCGACATGAAGAGCGGTCTCCCCAGACTGCAATTGCAGAAGAACATGCCAGTGTAATTTTCTATGTCACCCCTAGATATACATTGCCGTGTACAGCCTGAATGCCTGTATGCTACATGCAGTACTCCTTCCTCCCTGTAACCCAGTGGCACAGCTGTGGTCAGCGGAGATCTCCCGCTTACAAGCTGTACTTGTATGTGACAGACACACTACCACCTGACAACTTATTTCTTCAAAGACATTCCTTTTTCAGAACTTATTTTCCTACTTAATTTGTTCCAGGTCATAAGGGGATTTCTGAGCGATATGAACTGGTAGCTATTGTTGTTGAAACAGATGTCCTATTTCTATTCATACTATTTCTGTATGCGCTCCCTCCACCCTGTATATACAAATGAAAGGAGCTGGCTTAACACCTTGGTATATCCTGGTATATTTTGTTCATTACATGCAATTATTTGCTATCTTTTGTTGAAATTATATGAAAAAGAAATGGTATTTTTATTAAGATAGTAACCTCTTTCCTAGCAGCCCTATAAGGAGTTGAACACTAATTTTGCTGATGTGCCTTTCTGTGCGTTAGTTGCCTCAACAAAGCAAACTGTGTTTCACAAGTATAGTTGTCTCTGTGCTGGAGCTTTGGCTAGTATAAAAACATCGATACAGTGTGATATTTTAGAAGCAACTAGTTCTCTGGGCAAATGTTGCTCAAGTAATACTGCTGAAGACAAGGTACGTGCTATCAGCTATTAATTGCTAGTCTTCATTATCCTCTGTAACAGTCAAATTTACTTGTCAGACAAAAGTGATTTTCAGTCAAGAGGAATGGAAAGCAGAATCACAATTTTACCCTGAATTTCAATGAGAAATCTAGTCTTCAAGCAAAAATTAATTTAGGTTTGTACTTCCCCACCTACCCACCATGTACTCACCACATTTAATATGCACACTTGGTTAACATTTGTTAGGAAAACGATCAGTACATCCAGCCACTTTGAAGCTCTGTTAACACAGCCCTGTATGTCAGCTTATAAAACCACACTAAAAAAGCCAGTCACATACTTGGAATTATGGCACAGCTGAAAATCATTCCAACTGGAAGACCTCTCTCTTTGATAAAATAAAAAATAAAAAAAAGGCTGTCTGCATGAAAAAGGAAAATAATTATTTTCTTACCTTATCCTTAACATCCAAAGGACATTTATTATCATTGAGAAATTTCAGTGTTTCTACATGACCATGTCGAGAAGCCCAATAGATTGCATTAGATCCGGCCTGTCAAAAATATTTGATTATAGATGTTACTGATTGATTTAGAATCCTAATTCGAGATTTTCAGCTGAGGTATACATGCACTTAGATGTACACAGATGTATTGAACAGCTATTCAAGCCTATATGAACATACTTTTTTTGAAAATACTTCAAATTGTTTGAACAACATAGCAACAATGACAACAAAACCCCCTCTATGGGCTCACTAACTGTTTGCAAGAATAAACCTCTTCCTCCTTGTAAGGGTATCTTTTGGAAAGAAGCCATGAGACAAAAACCTTCCTGCTACTTACTTTACCATCTATTAGAAAAGCAGACAGTGCTTCAAGTTTGCTTTAAATGAACCTGTGGTACAACACATTTTGAAAAAAACCTTGTTGCAAAGCATACGCTCCATCACATACAAGTTTTAGTTGCGATATTCCCCATCATTAAAATGTGCACTTATCATTCCATATTAAATAAAGTTCACCCCTTGAGTTCTAGGACAATCACTAGTTTTAATTGATTGAGGCAATTTTGTGAGCATGAACTGCATTTTAAGATTAGTATCATTCAAATTACTTCAGCTAATAAAGTGATCAAAATCAGAGAACACACACTAGTAACAAAGGACATCATTAAGGATTTGCTTTTCTCTTTTTGCAGTGTAAGACAGAAAACAGTCTCTACAGCCCAGGTTTCCTCATTTTCAGTACAACTTGGTCTGAACTGCTTGTCCTCTGCTAAATGTACTGAAAAACTTGTACAGAACGGTGACAAAGCAGAACGCTGACCTTATCTTGAATATCAATATGGGATCCACGCTTTAAAAGCAACTGAAGTATCTGAATGTTTCCACAGCCAGCAGCAATCAGTAGCGGAGGTGTTCCATGCTAACAATGAAATACAAGCAAGAACAATATATTTAATTTTTGAAGGATTAAGAAAAGAGAGTGGAACAGAAGGCAGGCATTGAATGGCATCACTGGATTTCCAGTTTTAAATCAAGTGTTCAGGGAATACTGTCTACAAAATAATTTGCCCCTTTGTTCAAAGAAATTTATTGCATAGCAATCTTCCATATTTTTGAGATGAATTCACATTTACTAAATCATTGAATCAATTAACCAACTGTTAACTCAGGACTGCCTGGTCCATCACCAAACCATGTCCCTAAATGCTGCAACTATGCGGTTTTTAATCACCTCTGAGGACAGTGATTCCAGCACCTCCCTGAACAGCCTGTTTCAATGCTTCACCACCCTTTCGGTGAAGAAATTTTTCCTAATATCCAATCTAAACCTCCCCTGGCGTAACTTGAGGCTGTTTCATCTTGTCCTGTTGCTTGTTACTTGGAAAAAGAGACCTGCCCCCACCTGCCTACAGCCTCCTTCCAGGAAGTTGTAGAGAGCAATAAGGTCCCCCCGAGCCTCCTCCTCTCCAGGCTAAACCACCCCAGTTCCCTCAGCCGCTCCTTATAAGACTTGTGCTCCAGACCCTGCACCAGCTTTGCTGTCTTTCTCTGGACACACTCCAGCACCTCAATGTCTTGTAGTGAGGAGCCCAAAACTGAACGCTATATTTGAGGTGCAGCCTCACCAGTGCCACAGTATTATTGATAAATGATACACCACACATTAAAGGCATGCTTTTCAAATTAGGAATATTAATGTTAAGCTATCATTAGCCCAGTTTGGCAAGGATGTTCCCTTTTGCAACTTCTTCATATCTACATTCCATGCCAGATTACTCAAGGTGTTTGCTGCACCACCTCAAAAACACAAGCCACCAGTAACATATGGGAAAGTTAGATGTAGCTGCATCATTAAAACAAAAATATAGTTATTTCTTGACAGGTTCAAGATCACATAACAATAAAGTAACAGACGCTTTACTTTTATATTGCTCTTCATGAATATTTCTCTAAGTACTTCATAATGAAGGTCAGTATAACCATTCAAAAAAGTGGAAATTAGAGTAGAGATGATTTATCCAAGGTTAAACAGCAGAGCCAGTGACAGAACTTTGGTCTCTCGGTTTCAGTTCCAATACTCCCATCAGTGCATCCACAGCACACTGAAATGCTGTAGTAGGCAAGTAATTTCCTTTCTGAACAAACGACACCATCTAATATTATGTGCACACAACCACTTTCTGCAGTTTCTTTTGATTCTAATAGTGCTTTGCAAAGTCAGTTTTGGCAATCTGGTTATTCCTACATATTCTGCCACAAGAAACAACAACTGCAAACAAAAGCAAAGGCTGTTATCTGATACATCACAGCTCCTGACAATAGATTTGATTAATACTTTCTCAAAGCCCTGGTTTCCTTGAAATGGGGTCCATTTTCAGGTAGTTTCAGAATACCAAACACAGAACACCTTAAAAATTCTCGTAAAGGAAGGCAGAATTACTTCCCATCCACTTGCCTTTTCATTTCAGATGTTATTTCTGTTTTACAACCACGTTGCTCTATTCAACAGCGTGATAGCTATTGCCCCCACACCTCAACACAGAACCACACTACCTTGTTGGGTTGATTGACATCATAATTTGTCAGAGACCCCAGAAGGTGCTGTAATCCAGGAACATTGTCATCATTGATGGCATGAATAATAGCTTTCATCACAAAAGAATCTTCCTCATCCTTGTAATTAAATGAGAAAGAAGAAAAATTGTTAGCTACATGGAAAAAAATCCCTCTCAAGAGCTGCCAAGACATCTAAAAAGATTGAAAAGTACAATTTTCAAGTTCTTCTAGAGTGTTTCAGCTGCAAGTTGTAATCCTTCATGAAGCATATGGCTAACACATATGCATGTTATTTGAAAACCCATACCAAAAACCCCCACGCTTTTTCTAGTACAATATGCTTCCCTCTTCACACACAAACCTGATACTCATGGAGATTCCAAACAGGTTTGTTTTATTAGGTGTATTTTCTTCTTCTTTCTAGGACTTACAATAGATGCAATACTTGCATGAAATGAAACTAATTCCATGTATCTATGTGAACATTAAAAAAACCCCAGAGGTACACAAATACAAACTGGAGTACCAGGTTTCACGCCATCCAGGTATATGACACAGGAGAGATACTTTGGACCAAGCTTTCATCTATTCAAATGGACCATTTAAAAATCGAGAACATGAGTAATGAGCCCAGATACCGCTGCAGGTATGACTTTTCTTTTTCTCCTGTGCACTAAAATGTCAAAGAACTGACATTTACTGAGCTCAATGTTTGGACCACTCTTACCTCCTCTCCCCTGAGGTTTCAGATTTTTTAGAACACTAACACTAGGCTACAATTCCTTCTGCTGCAACACAGGTGTGAAATGCTGATGCAGTGTTAAATGGCATACTGACAGGTGAGGTAGGGGAGGCCGGGAAAGGAGGGCAAGACAGAGAGATCAAAGAGCATGGAAAGAGAAAGGTAAGAGGAGGAAAACTGGAAACAAAGAGTGCAGACTTGCACAGGAGGGACACAGGGAAGATAATACGGATAAAAAGGGCTTTGCAGAATTTTTGAAGTTTGATCATATTAATGCACAGAAAAGATGAGGTTACTCAGCTCTAAACATACTAACATATATACTTTGCTGATCACAGGGAATTGGTGAAGTGTATATTAAAACCTGGACAGTAAGCTAAATAAGAATGCTTTTATATTTACAAGCATTTGTAAATATAAACCACACAACAACTGCTCCTGACTACTCAAGTCTAGTAGATGTATGTAATACCACTAAGTACTGTCTCAGGTTTTAAAATTTCCTACTTAAATAACCATTTGTCGTGACACTGCTGCCTAGCAATTAATTGGATCTATGAAGGTCTCAGTGATTCAGAATATTCTATTAAAAAAATGCAGTATTATTTTACTCTACACAGTGCCATGAAAAATTCAGATGCAACTTTTTCACATTATAATTGCTACAGTACAAAGAATCCTCCTGAATCAAACTTCAAAAACAAGATAGATGAATTTCTGGCACTAGCTATCAGCTTCACCATGGTAATTAATAAATTACATTTCAAGGTTTGTGTCACGTAGAAGATGAGACTATGGATAACTGACCTCTGTAGCCTTAAAATCTATTTCTTTCTACATATGAGATTAATGAATTATGCACGTTTTTCAATAGCCTAATATGTATGTTAGAATAATTTCAGAAGATGTTAAGTTTCAGATGTAGTAAAGCATTCTAAGCATGCAAGTACACACTTACCAGAGTATCATCACTTCTAGCAACACTCATGTTACTTCTGGACAAGAAAGATCTTGATAATCTTTGGCACAAGGATATTAAGCGCACTGATTGCTTTTTAAAAATAAGAAGAAAAAAGCTATATGTAAAAAAAAAAAATCAAACCCAAATACTTGTGATAAGATGCTATTGCAGAGATTTTAAAGGAATACTGTTGTATTAGCAAAACAAACTGACTTCAACACCCCCTCTACCTCTGTTTTATATCGCATTTGAACCTTTAATTTCTTTAGACATTTATAATCCAAATAGGCTATTCATATGCGCTAAGCAAAGCTATATAATATTTTTTGATTGCTACTGTTTCATCAAGCTGTTCAAATACAAAACAAACCAGATTTGTACCACATCCTCTTGTTCACACTAAAAATATTTAAATGTTCATATTTTAAAGCATGTACATACAGAAAACCTAAACTAAATGTATATTAGCTGACAGCACTTCTTACCATATTCCTAGACCCACCATTTCACTCTAGGGCAGCAGTCTAAGTACTTAAAATTTTAAAAATACCATAGATGTTCACCTATCACAGACTAAACCACAGCAAAAAAATTGTATCGCACAGCTGGGTATTTTGTAGCTTTGGTCCATAGCTTCGCAAAATCATCCTATTTCTTGGCCACTGTGACCATGAATAAAATTTCTTTTCTAATAATAGTGACTTGTGTTGTTTCATGTCTCATCCCTCCCCATGATAAAGAGATTTCTCATACAACAGTCTTACCCTTGCTTAGTTCAGTGTGAACTCCCCAGTGTGCAAGCTGAAGGAGGAGGGACAACTGTTTTGATGCACTGCTCCTTGCACAGATCAACACTTTCAGCTAATATCTTGCCCCATTTCTGGAAAGATTAAGTGATGCCAAGCTTCTAAACAGGTTTGACAGTCTCAGACCAAAAATCTTTTGCAAAAGACACTAGTTTTCCTTCCTACTTTGTTGCACATTGACATAACCACTGGAATAACTAACTCCGTGAGGCCTGCTTAAGGTATGTTTGATTTACTGGCACTTAGAAATGCCTTTTCTCTGAAAATGTTACCAATACACATGATGACAGCATTCAGCTGGATGCAGAAAATGAACAATCCACACACAAGCATTTGTATGCAGATGATTAACCAAGAAATGTTCTCCCATACCCCCATACTCAAGCACCTAATTTATCCCAAATGAAAGAGGAATGAGTTTCCTCTTCTTGACTCCTAAAGGCACTGATGTCTCCTTGGAGCAGGTAATGCTTCTGCATCTCTATGTCACCAACATTTTGAAGATTTGTTGAATGACTTACTTTCCATTTTCGTCGTGCTGCAAACTTTTTGAATTTTTCCATATTCACTGCAGATGCTTTTCTGCTAAGTGCTTGTTGGGTGTCTTTAGGCTATGCGCAAAAGAAAAATCAAGCTGTTGTACAATATCACAAATTACAACCAGAACTTTCATAAAGCACCTTCCTGTATGTAAGACACTGTTCTTCAGTGATGACTTCTATTTACATCATAATAATATTGTAAACATATTGTAATAATGAAGTAATTGTAAGCACATCATTTTAACATCCACAGCCTACTGGGGCATGCAGATGGAATTTCTACATAAAATGCCCTAAAGCAAATTCAGACCTAAGAATATTTCATGCAATACTAAAATACTTATTTTTTGAATTCAAACAAAAAAAGCCAACAGCCAACAGAACATTCGGCTTTACCCTTCATGTCCCTCTGTGATGGAGGCATTGGATCATCTCCTTTATTATTATTTATCATCTCCTAGATAAATCTTGTCTTCTGGTTAGATTTCCTGGCTGATTTTAAATTCAGTCAAACTTTTTTCCAGTCTCAGTGTAATAAGGTGGATGCTGCTGGGACCCTAAGAAAAATCACATCCCACCTACCTGTGCAGCAAGCTCTAACGCCGCACCCTTTGAACTTTCTCATAGGCCAAAGCTAAGCACCAGTAACCAGTGGAGTACACCAAATTTTGCATTATTATATGATACCATACCCTAAGTCATTTCTATGGAGAAATGCAGGTAAAGGTAGTAATGGGATGGGGAAAAGACAATATAGATCAGTGGGGTGGGGGTAGAATACCCACAAAGTTAAGATATAAAGGAACATAACAGGGCACAAAAGAACATGTCTTTTTGCAGCAGTGGAGACCTTGGTTCCCGAGACACAAACTTGGACAATGCTTACTTCAATGGTTTAAAAGATCATTTTAACATGTTCAACATGCTTAACTTTTCAACTGTTTAAGACTAACCCAGCAAAAAGTCAGCAAAGCACAGTCAAATCTGTAGTTTGGTGTACTGGTGTGGAAATGTCTGCCCTAGGGTGCTGAACTGTGAACTGGAGCAGCTGTGGCACAGATAAATATGCTGCTAACTGGTTCTCTGGGAAGTGGAGTGGGGTCAAATACCCACTGTGTATCCCCAAGACCTGGGAAATCACTGGCACTGCAGAGGTTTACTACTCACAATCAGAATGTGATACAGAATCAAAAAAACCAACTACACACATTAAGAACAACAGGTCCCATTTTCTCCCTCTCAACTTAGTAGCACCACTAACAGCTCAATCCAAACCAACCACTGTGTATCACTGAAAGAAGTGGACCGGCTCTGCATCAACTGCTTTCTTCAGTTTAAAGAGGAAAGGCCCTTTTTTACCCAATCTAAACAATGAAATTAGAAGATGAAAAATGTGAGAGGAAACTGGACTGGATTCAGAGAATGTTATCTTTGTAAGTCCAAAGCTCCCTGAAGATTAGCTTTTCTGCCTAAGCATGATTTTAATCTCAATAGCAGGCTACTTCTCTATTGCTAACTTACATAGAGGATATGTTAATGAAGTCCACATTCTCCATGTATTAATTTTCACACAGTTTTCCAAAACAGTAAAGTTACATTAAACAATTATGGCAATTCTCCTTGTTAAGTAACTTGAAAAGAAAAAGTGAAGTATGAAATGAAGAATGATTAAAAACAGGGCAACAGGCAACAGAGAATGAATTACATACTAACCTTGATCCAAGGATGCAGCAAGCTATCTTGAATAGTCATTCTCTTCCTTTAATAGAATAAAAGATGGAGCTGTTTCAGATAGTAAAAAATACACACTGCCACATGTTTATTAAATATATCTCAAAATATAATGCCATTTGAAATACTAGAGACACAGGCTGCAACAGTGCATACACAAGAGAAACAACTCACTTTGGATCCTTGACTAGAAGTCTTCGTATAAAATCTTTAGCGAGGGCACTGGTATTACTGAAGAACTCTTCTTCAAATTCATAATTCACAGCAGACACATTTGCTAGTGTTTCCTGTTTGGTGTCTCCAAGAAATGGTGACGCACCACTTAGACTATAAGACAGACAGACATTCCTCTCATTACATGTTGTAATATTGCCGTTTCAACCCTCTGAGATCAAATTATAGCAGAACATGAACATTTTTTCTTTTCTGCTCTAAGACTGCAAAGGTATTTTCAGGCAGGTGTGATCTAGTAGGGCAAAACCCTTTCCTGTAATTTCAGAGAATATTGATTAAGATGAAGCTGCTGTGGAAAATCACCTACAGATTTGAAGACAGCTTCCCATGCTATGTAAATTCTGATTAACGGCCATTCTTTCAAAAACTATACTGTTTCTTTTATGATCATTCAACTTGAATGATGATATGCAATCACAATGTTTTGACTTGTATGGACACCACCAAAACCGCAGAGGATAGAATCAGAATTTAAAAAATAGCATTTACAAGAACCACCCATATATTTTGGTACTTACAGAATGTAAGTTATTACACCAATGCTCCTGGAGTGAAGGGCAGGGGGTGAAGATGAGGGAGAGGGGAGAAAAAGAGATGGAGGCGAAGAGGGGAGAGAAAAATAAAAAAGGTTAGAACATAAGAATAATCACAAGAGATTTATTTCAAGTAAGATCCAATAACTTACCACATATCTGCTTCAAGACCAAGAGGCTCATAATTTACTATTTCAGGAGCTAAAGGAGAAAGCAGGAAGATCAGTACCTAGTCAAAGAACAGTTCTGTTACTCTGAGCCTATATATGTCAGAGATAATAAGCTAAGATGCTGAGAGATAAAAACATCTTAATGCAAGTATAAGTTGGAACTGAACACTACAAATTGCTCATCTAAATTTCAAAATGTCATGAATTACACACAAATTACATAATCTGTACCTCAGCCAAACCAAGCTAAGCCACACAGACTGTTTCACAGACTGAAAAAGAATAGTTTGAAGAAACCAGTTTTCTCACCAACAAACTCCGGTGTTCCGAAGATATTTTTGAATTCATTTCCAAAGTCAATTTTGTGTGCTAAACCGAAGTCAATAATCTTGATGCGAGGCTTTGGTACATTCCTGTCCAACAACATTATGTTTTCAGGCTTTGAGAAGGACGAGGGGGAGAGAAAGAGAGATTATACATAGGTACAAAATGTCTGACACATACCAGCATTCTTCAGCACTGAATATTTCTCTTTACCTCTTTCTGCCTCTTTAATTGTCTCTCCAGCAGAAAAATCCCATTTTTTCCTATTACAATCTAACATATGCTAAAAATCAGCTACAGTAAATTAGGATTTCATGTTGATGACAGAGTGTATGATTTCCACAGGGCCAACATTTTACCTCTTGTAGATACAACAGTTGCAGTTTTCATGTGGATGGACTCTAAGTGAAACACGATGTCTTCAGTAAGGGCCACAGCCTCTGTGCTATGGTCATTTGAGCAGTGCTTGGAGCTTACCAGAAACAAAGTCTAATAAACTACTATTTGGGCTTGGTTAACACTACTCCCTGAAAAGAAGTTTCTTTCACATCACACAAGCAATCAGAGAGGTATATCTTGTTGCCTTTGGATCTTCAAGAGAACTTTTTGGAGTGGTCTAGCTCCCAGATTGTAAGGCTCAACATACACACACACACACAAAAAAAAAAAAAAAAAAAACCAAAAAACACAAAAAAAACCCCACAAAACCAAGAAGGTTCTCATGTCTTTTCTAGTTTATTGTAAATTATGGACTTTGGATTATTTTGCAACAAAGTTTTGCAAAAACAGAACAACATCAGAAGATAAAACGTCAAGGGCAGCACTAAAGGAGCCTGCTTCTACACTTCAACACACCCAACTAGCATACAGAACCAACTACTTAGTCTCCATATCCTGTCATCCCCATAAACTGGCATGCTCTGAAGAGTTCCCTGAGCTACATCGATCCTGCTTACATCATTATGAACTTCTGGAGTCATTAAGAAGGGCTATTCATCACCCTTCTTTTACTTCTCTTCCCCAATTACAGGGGCTGATATGTGCAAACATAATGTTCTTCCTTCCCTCCCTATATTTCTATTGCATATTTTTATTGTTCAGCATACTGTAATTCTTGCTGCATACTTTAATTCACATATTCTTAGTATCCAGTGTAAGGATGCTTCGCTTTATTGTAAGCACATTGGCAAAAATGTACATGTCACGTTGTAAGAAATGTATTTCTTACTAGGTTCGTAGTTCTTTTCTCTTGCTGACTGTCATATGAAGATCAAATCTATTACTGTATGTAATGAGGACAAGACTAGAAAAGGTACGTTCTCCCTGAAAACCATTCCTTTCCCTACCTCATCCCCAGAACACATCACCCCTTTCAGAACTGCAATGCAATGTCGTAATTATGCCTCCTTTTCCTATTATAGACATAGCTGCTGACTTCAGCAGACTTCATGGAACGTTCAGTTGCCTACCTCTAAAAAAAAATCTTATAGAGGAATACTCTGAAATCAAAATATTAAAAAAAGTGGTAACTGAGTTTAGACACAAAAGCTCTCTTATAACCAAAAGGATGCAATTAACAAGTTTTCTAAAAACAAACAAAAAAGCCCCCAAAACAAAAAACAGAAGAGGAAATTATCTGCTATGTCTCTTTTGCAAGAACCTTTGTACTTAACTCTGTACTGTTTCAATTATAGTACCTATAAATAATGTTCACATGAACATAAGATGTATACAACAGCCAAAAAAAAAAATCAGTTGGAAAAAAGGCATTCTGTTAGAATGTTTCATCCAGATCCCAACCACATTCCATAAAATCATAATATTTTTTATTTCAAGACTGCTTGCTCAGAATTGTTTAATTTCATCGGAAGTTCCCATTTTCCATGAAGAATCCCACACTAAAACCAGACGGCAACTATTTACGGTTCAGTAATTTCTTTTCAGTGGCTGAGCTTTCCCCTGTCTACACAAGTTAGCAAACAAAACTATGGCCAAGATCTGCATGACGGCAGATTTGTGGCTGGTGTTAAAAAGGACTTGAACGGATGTTGCTTACAGTTATTCAAGTTTTTATCTGCTCAACATACCTTAAGATCAAAGTGAGCAATTTGCAGAGAGTGGAGATACTGAACACCATTAAGTATCTGTTTGAGAAATTCTGTGGCTTCCTCCTCTGTGAGAGATTCTTTCTCAGCTAAGAAGTCGAACAGCTCTCCACCTGCAACACTTGGAGAACAGAAGCAGAGTTATTGATGAGCTTTTGTTTCAACCAATGGGTTTTTAGCATAGCTATTCTCAAACCAGTTTTGAAAAGGATCCAGGTGCTTTAAACTTTGTCAATACCAAAAAAAGATTAAAATTACTTAATTCAATACTCAAAATAGTTAGTAACCACCCCTCCTCACCCTGAAAAGAATACAATAAAAAAGTCTTATTTTTAAACAAAAAAAGGTTTAAAAGAAACCACCAAAGATGGTTGGCTCCATCTAAACTTAAATGAAGTAAATCCCACCTACTCTCTGTTTGCACATTTAAAAGAATGAAATTAAATGGGAAGTATGTGTACTCAAAACATACTCATGTAATGGGACATCTAGAAAACAAAACTTTGTTTCATGCTAGTAAAAGATGTCCACCACCCCCATTGAAAAATACAGGATTTAAAGATTATTTTAAAATATTTACTGGCAGCAGTCCTACTATCCAGTTTTCGAACTCCTCAAATCATTCAACTTTTTGAAAATATATTCTGTTCTTTGAAACAGTGAATTACACTCAGCACATATGTTGCATTTTTAGTCTAACATTACCACACCTTTCCTACAAGCAAAAGTCATGACTGCCCTTAAGACTATTTCTAGCAGGAGTTTGAGCTGCACAGGCAGAAAGAAGAGAGGTAAGAAGTGAGAAGGATACATAAGTACATCTTGATGTTTGCATTTGAGGGAGAGGAATAAACTGAAGATGACCCTTTTCTCAACTCAGCCAGCAGCCTCACTGAAGTGACAGTAATTGTCAACAGAAAAAGAAATATTGAAGTGAAGTGAAGAGTAAACGTGAACTACAACTGTTCTTAAAACCACAACCCATCTCCTTTAAGTTTAAGGACATACACTGAGGATGACTGTCCACCGTGGCAAACTTTTTCCGGTTTATAAAAACAGCATTATTACCATAAGTGTCTTAGAGACTGCAAAGATTATCATATTATCCCCTATATTTTGCATTGTACTGATATCTTAAAAAAATTCAGAATATATACCTTAATTTATGTTGCCTTTTTGCAGGGAAGAAAATAACCTCTTCACGATTTAAAGTTCTGATTATGAAAAACAATGGGATTAACAGAGAACAGTAACTAAAAAGTGTGGGCAAAATTCTGGAAACAATTTGACTTCTTTATCATGTCTACTTTTAAAGAGTAATCTGCATTATTGTAATGTAAATTGCATGAAAAGTGTATTTTAATGAGTTCTCGGAGCTTTCACTAAGCTTCCTAGGCAATACAGAAAGTATTGTTTTGTGTTATTGTTTCTGTTGTAATATTTTCTGCCTGAAAGCAATTACTGAAACAAAGTGCTGTCCTGGTTTTGGCTGGGATAGAGTTAATTTTCTTAGTAGCAGGTACAGTACTGTTTTTTGGATTTAGCATGAGAACAACATTGGTAACATGCTGATGTTTCAGTTGCTGCTAAGTAGCGTTTACTCTGTATCAAGGGCTTTCCAGTTTCCATGCTCTGCCAGTGAGCAGGTGCACAAGAAGCCAGGAGGAAGCACAGCCGGGACAGCTGAACTGAACTAGCCAAAGGGATATTCCATACCATAGAACATCATGCCCAGTATAGAAACTGGGGACAGTTGGCCGGGGCTGGTGATCAGTGCTTGGGGACTGGAGGGGCATCGGTCAGTGGGTGGTGAGCAATTGTGTCACTTGACATCCCAGCCCCACCCTGCCCCACCTTGGGTTGTATTCTTCTCTCTCTCTCTCTCTCTCTCCTTTTAATTACAATTATTATCGTTGTTGTTTTGGTTTTTTTTAACTGTATTTCAATTATTTAACTATTCTTATCTCAACCCACAAGTTTAGTCTTTTTCTGGTTCTCCTTCCCATCCCACCAAGGCAGGGGTGCAGGGGGAGTTAGAGAGGAGCTGTGTGGTACTTAGTTGCTGGCTGGGGTTAAACTGTGACAAGTACCATTAAATATAAGAATTACAGACTGGAAGGAAGAGAGGTAATTTTAGTATTTTTGGTTGTTGTTGTAGAAACATTAAAATGAACTCCTAAAGATTAAATACAGTTCATTATTTTACAAAGGCTGGTCAAAAACATCTTAGAAATGGATACACATGCATATTTGCTCATTCTTCGTTTCTGACTAAAAAAAAAAAGTTTTCAGGCTGTACCGCTGCAGCACTTTGTGATGATGAACAGAAACGTGGGTGGTGACACAGTGCTGGCATTTCTCTTCGTTCCCAATTACTGAGCTAAGGGACTTACACATCACATGGAACTTGTTTCCACATGTTACCAAGTGAACGTTTGCTGTAGTTGCCAGGAGGCTGTCAACTGGAGCACAGCCATGCCACACGGAGCAGACAGACTCACTGTGGCTACTTCCCCAGCTGTGGGCAGCCATGGCAGCAAAACACAGCACCTTTATGCACTCAGCTTGACTTGGCACTGGGCTAACAGTCACACAGTTCAGCGAGCCAGCACAGCCAGACCCTCAGCTGAAGAAGAGGCTGAAAGACTGCAACAAACACACAGTTATCCAGTCTAGTTTTCATGTAGATCACCCAACCTGTGAAACACTGAAAGCACCTGCTGATGCCTAAAGCATTCACCAGCTGTCACAAATGCAGCAGAAGTACTCAGAGGATGCATTTTCAGCAATGCCAACTTGCAACACTGTGCTGCCCACTCTGCAGTCCAAAACAGACTGTGACAGTGTCGTGCAGGTATGGGGATGTTTTATGGCTGTTAGAGCTCACTCTTAATTCCTGGTGGCATTTTAAAGATACTTTACTTATTTTCAACATATCTAACAAAGAAACATAACTGCATTTGTGTAAAATGGAAGGAGCCTCTTCATCTTCAGCTTCTTCTTATCTGCAATCATTCCATTTTGTGCAATTTTGTACCCTGAAAGTTTAGACAGTATGAAATTACAAGTTTGACATACATGTGTTCTTCTGTGTCATCGCATCTGTGAAGAGTTAGTAGCACGAGATTGCATATAGCTCCTCTCTAGCACTGCTGAGTACTATCCTCCTGTCTTTGCCACAGGTTACACTGACACTTCTTAATCGTATCATAGTCCTTGTAACAGCGCCAAATAAAATGTTACCTGTATTTCACAGGTAATATACCTAGTGCTTGCAAATCTTAAAACTGAGGTCCTGAGACACTAACACACTAAATTCTTAATTTCTTAAATTTGGAAGTTAATTAGCAAAAGTGGTAGATATTTCCAAAGCATTGTGTGCTTCTGTAGGTTCAGCCCTTGCTTAAGGTGTAGATGAGTGAGAAGGGACTGGCTGTAATACACTCAAAGCTTCGCTTCCGAAGCAGCTGCACCTCTGGTCTACAGAATTTTAGCGTGCCCCTTCACATTACACACCTCACCCTTAATGCCTAGGGTGAGATCCTACATGGGTTCACCTCACAGGGCAGGCCATTGCGACCTCCTGTTGTTAACTCCTCAGATGCGAGTCGGGCTCAGCACCCTGGGTTCTGCCTTTGGGCACCGCCACTGCTGGCAAGCACAGTGCCCAGCCAGCTTCTGCTGCTGCTTACTTTCACCGGCAGGAACATAAGGCATGGGAGAAATGGGGTTGCATAGCAATGACAAATACAAACACCAGCCCACACAAGATGGCTCAGAAAACCCCAGCTTCCCAGAAAGGTCCCTCCGCTCCAGGCAGCCTGCAGGGGCCCTTCCCATACGTGAAGGACTGCGACCCACACCTCCGCAGGAGCTCAGTAACACAGATTGTGTCTCTTAGCTTCCTCTTCTCGCTCATCAGGCAACTGCTTATCCCCTGCCTTCCTGTTGACTCTAGCAGGTCTGATACTAAGCTGCACCACCACAGGTATATAGACAATCATGGTATCACTGCAAGGCAATTACTCCAAGTCACAGAGGATTAATACAGGTCCACAGTCAATATCCCTTATAAGTTTCACCTCCACAGTTAATTCACCAGATTATAGTGCTGCCAGGTCTATCAGCACAGAGTCTGCTTTCACAGATTTCACAACCAGTGTAAATATCTAGAATCACTACATGATCTTGACCGGACTTCCAGATATCATAGATCAAGAAATGGGTTAGAATGAGCCAGTATAGACATCAGCTGTGTAAGCTGCTGCATTCTTCTCAAATGTCCTGAAAAAGCTGCTGGGTTTTCAAGTCCAGGCCTGTGCCTCGGCCAGGATAACACAGTCCCACAAAGAAACACTGCCCATTTTACTAGCCCATGGTCACCTTCAGAGTTGGACCCAGAAGACAAGCAGAAAACCCCATTTCACCAATATACCTGTGCACATCCCACCTCATGTACAGAGGCTGTCTTAACATAAAGGAGAAGGTGAAGACAACTCCATATATCAGCCCCTATGACTGATCTTTTTGAATGTCACCCTCTCCCCAGAAGTGCACTGGTTCCACTTCCAGCAGGATGCCCCAGGCCTTGTTTCTAAGCTAGCATTGGGGTGGCTGGTGCACAAACACCCTGTTGAAAACTGGCTGAAACCAGATTGCTGTGCAGGATTCCAAAGCCATGCAAACTCACCCCTAGCCTACCTTTGGGGCTCTGCAGGGGCGCCATGCATCTAACAGACTGCTGCTAATCACCAGCTGGATAAAGATTGCTTCCTGAAGGGAGCAGAGGCAAGCAGTTCACCAAGCACTAGTCTTTTTCTACCTGTAGAGCACTTTAGAGTATCCATACCCAGTATCCTCTGGAAGCGCTGAGCTTCTCTCTGTTCAATTTCTATGTTTGCTGGTAAGGAATTACCAGACATCTTTCTAAGCTGTTGATCTGTGCTGTAACGCAAATCTGATCTCCAAAGTGCTAGCAAGTAACTGATGGGCAACAACCTATACCACTGCAGATTAACAGAGGAGCCTGATTACAATCAAGCTGCAGCTAAGTTCCTTTATGGCTGCAAAGCTTCTGTGTTCACCTTCACATACTGTTTTCCTTTAAAGCAAGAATTCTTTAACGTTCCTCTATAAAACCTTTCTGTTTACATTCAAACTGAATCACAATTTTTCAGTCATAATAGACTATTCAAATATTTTGCTCAATAAAGTAAGAATTTATGATTGATGAAGGTCACACCTTAAACCTAAAGGTTTATTATTATTTATTATTATTACTGACCATGTTATAACACAGAAGGAGTAAATATATTTTCAGTGTCACAACATGACTACATTTTGTATTGTTTTTGAGTAGCAGAACACTGTTAGAAATATTTTGTATAAACATTTTTACTAAGAGCAAAGCTGGTATGTGTTGCTTTCCTGATATTTCTAGGCAGATGTGCTAGCTTTCCTGAACTGCTACAAGTAAAATAAAGCCTTGGGTCAGTGGCATTCTTTCTCACAAAATGCACAGTGGTAAAAGCATTTTGCAGCCTTCCTGAAGGAAGGCTGACAGGTATGTTTGCTTCACGTATCTTCCTCTGGGAAAGATGTATCACACCGGTGGAAAAAGGACTTCTCAACAGTGCTTTTGCAAGTTGCCAGGCTTTCTTAACTATGAAACAGAACTGATCACCAGATCTCAGAGGAAGTCATTATGGGAACCTACAAAGGGAACTCAGAAACAATTAACCTTCAAAGTCAGCATGGTCACCTTGTAATGACTCAGTCACATGCCACTTTGGTCACATTGCTCATATTGTAATAGCACCTAAATGGAAATTAATGATTATCTAACTATTTCTAATCAAGTTAAAAAAACCCACACACAAACCCCAAAACCTAAGCTCAAACCCCTTGTTTGGAAGAAACTTAACCAGTAAGTTGAAGTTCACAAGGTTTACTGTATGTTGCTTAGATTTCAAAACAACATTAGCTAGTAAAGTTAAAGAATTGCAAAAACAATGTACTCCATTTTTTAAAGCAGATTTAATTTGATACATTATCTGTATTCTTCTCTAATCCAAAAATTCCTCCTGTCAACTTGTAAAAGAAATGTCTTCCCTAAGGATTCTGTGGTCAAATGTCTTTTGTATGACTCCTTGCATTATTTTGAAACAGAAGTTGGCAGTCCAAGACTAGACCAAAATATTGCTACTTCTGTTTTATTTAAGGTTAAGGGGGTTTACATCATCCACTTCATTTCACAGCCTTTACCAATTGTTCAGTTACAAACCCACTCCTCAGAAGTACAAAGTGTACCAAATATGTTGAAAGAGCAGACCAGGGCTGTTAGCTTGTTACCTTACCTACCGGCTGAACAACACTGTACTGAGTTTTTTCTTTAGGTAGCTACCAGAAAAATCAAAAGACATTTAATGGCATCACTATGCCGTATCATTTTCATTTGTCCACCTTCTATCAGAGATGCTAACTGTCATGAAATCCTCTCTAGTGTGCCTAATTTTTCCAATTACATTGAACAAGAAGTATTGGCCTTCAGAATGACCATCCAGAAGAACACAGGCACCAAAATCCAGACTAAGATTTAAGCAGTTGAGTCCTACTAAGAAGATGATGTGAACAAATGTGAATCTTTCATGCACCCAAACACAGCTAATATTTAGGTTTTCACCACTGAAGTTCTGTAAATGTCCAGAGTCTGGATAATGCACGTTGTTAACCCACCACTTTGGCTCAGCAGACTACCTTAAGTGTTTTGATCTTACCCAAGACATTCAAATTTAACATACAAAGAGCATTCAGACTTAGCACACAAGAGTGCCATGTATTTCGCTTAGGGACTGCAGAGCCCAGAAGCCAAGTGCTCTCCCTCTAAGATGAACTCAACGTGTGGCACAGCCACCCTGGCTCTAGCATCTTTCTTTTCAGCCCTGTCAAGCCTTCATTCTTACCCATCTACATGTCCTCTGTGGCCCTGCAATTCAGGATTTTCAAGTCAAAAGTGGCAAAACAAATTAGCATTGCAGAGCTTGCTTACTTGCTATTATATCCCAGTAAGCACTAAAGATTTAATCCTCCTCTCAAAATTCAGTACAAGGCCACTCAAGAACAACTTTTGTATGATTTACAGGGAAAAATCACAAAAACCTCAGAGCTCTTTCCATCAAGAGACAACTAAAAATAAAAGACTTCATTTTGAAGTGCAGACTTCAAGCTTCTCTGGCAGCCAAGCTATTATAACAAGTTGAATTAACTCCCCAATAAGATAGAAGGGGAATTTAAAGAGTTCATCGTTATTTGTTCTTCTTTACCTTCAACGAGCAACTCATGACATCATCAGAATTTTTATACACGGATCTATCATTCTCTCCTTGCTCTGTTGTGTTGTTTTGGTTAATATTATTAAGGTGGCAATTCTCTCTGAGACATTGCGATGCACAGGATGAAATTTTAAAGAAAACATACAGGAACTAACTTCTTAAAAATGCAAGAAATATAGTATTTAATGCACAATCACTTGTAAGTTAATGTCATTCCTGTCTTTCTGAGCTAAGACTTTCAAAGCTTTCTACTCCTTTTTTTGAATTTTTAAAACAAAACAGATATTAATCACTCAGAACTATGCTACAAGAGCTAATGGTCTTCAGTTAAGATTTCCAGTTCAGGAATGTTTTTTTTCTCATGTTTTTTGCAGAAAGAAGGATGAATACCTAACTCCTTCCACAGCTTCCCAGTGAAAAAAGTAAGCTATTGCGATCAAGCTATATTAAAAGGCGAAATCATGTGCATTACTTCTGAGCACTCTAAGGAACTACTATATAATTTAGGATAAGGGTATTTATTCTTTGTGGTTACACTGGGAAACCATAACCAAGCTTCCACAATGCACCACATACTGAGTATATTTTGTAGGTGTGCAGTCTAAATGAGTACATAGTAAAGTAGAAGGAAAAACTAGAAAAGACAGAGATTATGTATCCAAGGCCAGCAAAAGGGGAACCAAGTAGGTGTAAAATGTGCTCAAAGAAAGAAAATACTTATCACTGTGCAACAGAGGCATCTGTGTTTTCTAGTCTGTGAAGTCAAATAAAATCATGGCTTCAGCAGAGCTCACTAGAAATAGCTTACTATCGCTAACACATAACAGAAACTAGTTACTGCACCTGGATAGAAAACAGTAGTATAAAATTCTGACTTATTCTGTTATTTGTGTGATACAAGGAAAAAAGAAGAAAATGAAGAGACAGTGTCTTCCAGTTCGTATGTAATATGCACAGCACTCCTTGAAGATGGGAGTGTCCACAGACTGGGAATTTCAAAGGTCATTTCCAAATCAAGGAGAGACTTCCCACTAAGTAAGGCCTAGAAACATGAAAATATGCCCAATTTCTCTAAATATACCAAAAGACTGTAATAAAGTAAGGCTCTTCAAGGATATCTCATGATTGAGTGTGAGTGCTGAATCTTTTAAGGAACCACTTGATTTCAAAAGTTTTAGAAAGTAAATGTTTGGTAATACTTTTTTTTGCTAGGCCAGCTTCTCAACATAAGGTAGGTTTGAGAGAAAACCCTCCAAACACCCATGTGGATAAACGTTTAGACATGCAGATCCGTTTTGCATTCAGTATTATGAGGACCTTGCCACTGCAATAATTAACTAACTGCCCACATATTTCCACATACAAATCACCACCCTGAATACTTTGCTGACTGATGTAATATTTGCTGCAAGGCAATGAAGTGAAAACTTCTACAGTCAGTCGCTTACCTCTGAGAAACAGCTGATTAATGATGCAGTGCAGAAAAATATTTAGGAGACTGCACACAATACTACATACTGCTTGCTCAACCAGGAAATAAAAGTCAATAGCGAACAGGCAACACACCGTGTTGCACTGAGACCGTGCATGTTAACATATGGCAGCACCAAAAGGGCAGCTGCAGTGCCCTGACACCTGTGGGCTGCAGGTTCTACCAAGAACAGAAACCAGAAATACTTTTCCTCACTGCTGCTTGCATTACTACACTTGCTTACTAATAGGAAATCAGTGTTTCTTCTGGGTTTTTGTTTTGTTATGAATTTCTCATACATAGCTAGAATGTTGATTTTTAGTTCCTCTTTAAATACTAGAAAAATTGACTGAAATGCAATCCTGTCTGTATGTGATATACTGTATCATCTGGCAGTCATAAAGGGACACAAGCCCCAGGAAAAATCCTATGTTCTAATCAGAAGGAAAAATGGCCACTTCGGATGAATTCTGAGGTAGCAAAACAAGTTATTAAATAAGCTTTCAGTTTTATTTCTGTTTGTTTGAAACTGTTCTGTAAGAACAAAGAATGTCAGAGGAGTAGGTCCCTAGGCAAAATGCGAGTATTAGAAGAAAGAGATTACATATTTAAGTGTCAAAGCATGCGATTAGAACAACAATCTTTTGCCTTTTCAATAGCTTTACGTAACACCATGGTGATTTTGAGAACTACAAAAACTTTACGGCAACTAGTATGTTCAGTTTACAAAGGGATTCCTAATGTGCCATCTTTTCCTCTTTGACCCTTGAAATAAATAAACTTGCTACCTTCGTGATACCCCAAATAGCACTTCTTCAAGTTGAAACACTCACACAGCAGTTCAGAAAAACGACAAAAAAGTAAGGCTACAACGGAAACTGTATGGGACTGTTAGCAGGCAAAACAATTAGCTAAACTGCAATACAAATAGTTTGCTGAGCTTCATACTATCAAGCTTATGAAATATTAACACACATTGTCAGAAGTAATATCTGCTTCCATTCAATGAACGTTAGTAGGTACACATAGACAGACACAGAAATCTTGCTGCCAAAAGAGCTCCCATCCCATGTAGAAAGGGCAGGGGCAGAACAGTCCACATGCCTCCTGCCACTGCCCATGATTACTGAGTTTTCCTCTGAGCTTTCAAGACCACTCACTGGCCTGATTTCAGCTGGAGAGACTACAGAGCAGAAAGTACTGCAGAAGCAGTGATAGACCAACAGTAAGGTTATAGACAGAAAGAACGTGAGAGCTAGTATCAAGTGGTGAGAGGAAGAAGCATCACACTAATTTTGCTGTGTATTCACCACTCATGTAAAGAGTTCTGAATAAACCCCAGAAATGACAGATACTCTGCTAGAAATGTAAGGAACTTTTGCTTCGTACAGGTTGATAATTTAGCTTTTGTAAAAAAATAATGGCTTAAGTTATCCAAAGTTGACAAACTAATGCAAGCGTATACTTCCGGAACCAAAAAAACCAACCCAGACTACCAGTATTACAGTAAATCATCACATGCTGGACTAAAAGTCCAAAAGTATGTTCTAACATAACAAAGCAGTATCATTCATGTACATACTGCAGAAAAGATGAAACTCCAAAGCTACTTCCCAGTTTTCTGGTACCAAATAATTTGCTTGCATGAAATACTTCTTCTAAAGCACATTTAACTGATAGAGAGCAAGTATAGCAATAACGTAGTGTCAGGCATCCAAACTATGTAAAGACATGTAAGTCCCACCAGCAGACACTGCCAAACTGTAACAGATGAGTGAGTAAAGCTTAACTTATAAACTTGCAATCTTTGAGCAACTGGAAGTCAGACTTGAAACAACACAGAAGTATACTCTGCCAATATATCTACGTCAATCCATTAGCAATAACCTTGGAAGAAAAATGGGAACTAAAATAAGGATATGAAAGTTCAGTTTACATTTCAACAAGACAGAACTGGGAAAACTGTTCTCTGTTAGGGGGGTTAAAAAAAAAAAAAAAAAAAAAAAAAAAAAAAGAGAAAAAGTAGTCCGTGATGCTGTTTTATAGCAACACAAAACACAGTAAAATTTGCTAAACTAATCTCCACTTAGAATCTCTGTTTCCCTCTGCTTTAATCTTCAAATCAGTTTATGTAGCTCCAAGCTATTCTTCTGGATCCATAACATCAATAATGATTAAAATAACAAGCAGAAACAAATCCTAAATACGCTGCATTTTTTTTTTTTTTTAACTTTTATAGTACATTCAGAGTGAGAAATACGTGTGGAAATCAAGAAGCTACAACTCTGACTTAAAACAAAGAATTCTCAGGCTGGTATCTATCTTCTTTTGGGTTGGTAAGAAACATCCACTAAATCACTGTGATTCTCAGAGAAGTATCTACTTTTTTTAAAACAAACAAACAAAAAATATTGTTACTCCTCCCAGTCTCTAGAGTTACTTACAGTTCCAGGATAAGAATGACATCTGTTTTGTTCTCATAAACATCGTGCAGCGTGATCACATTAGGATGTCGAATCTCTTTTAGTATGCCAACTTCTCGCTCGATATCTTCCCGGCTCACTCCACGCCGGCTGGATTTTGTTCTCCGTTTCTTGATGAATTTTGCTGCAAACTGCTGACCAGTGCTTTTCTCACGGCATTTTTTCACTACAGCAAACTGCCCACTAACAAGACAAAACAAAACAAACAATCAAAAAAGAAAAAAGTTTAGAAAAGAAAAAGGAAAGAGTAAAGATGAGTGATTCAGGGAAGTTTAGCATCTGCTTACTACAGTGGGGGAAACCAGCTCTACTTCTGAATTACTAACTCAACTAAAGCACATGACTATTTTTCATGCAATCTGGAAAACCTGAAAAAAAACCCTAGAGGAGGCAGAAAAGTTAAGATGCTGCTTTTACATCACACAAGCATACATAACATACACATTCCAACATATCTGTAATATGTAATCTGTGTAGACCACTGGATTTCTGACAAATACGCACATCAGGGACTACTGCGCAAAAGTAATGGTTTCTGGATTTCTCCTTCCATATGCATGTTGAGGATAACTTCTTTGTTCAGCAAGGCAGACAGCCCTTAGTTTCCTTCAACCTATATGGCATGTCAATACTCACTTTGTTCTATCCTCATTTGGCTTTTACTAAGTTTTTAAAACCATACTGGGTTTCAGGACACTGCTTTGGTTTTTAAAAGCACTGACTAAATGCAGTAATACAATAACTGTAATTCTTGATGTTATCTTGTTAAGTAGGAAGACTTTGAAGGTGAGCAAAGCACCAAGGCAATGAGGAACAAAAACCTGTGACTGTATTACAAACCAAAAGAAACTCCAGGAAGCTGGTGACTTCAGCACGTTATCATTCACGTATAAGCCTGTTGCTGCTAGCTGTATACATTGATTCAGATCAGAAATCTCCAGGAATCTAATGCTGAGTTAAAGCAAGAACAAGATTTCTGATACTGCCGAGTTTCCCTTTAAGTCTTCTTAATCTCTTCCTGAGGATTTTCTAGCAATTCTGCTCTTGGTCTATTTCACTCTACGAAGAATGCACAAAATTACAAAGTGATAACAATGAGAAAATTTTCTGAAGTTAGCCAGAAAATTAATTAGCTGTTAATTAGCTGTTAACTGAAGAAGCAGTGTCCCCTAAAGTAGACTCAGAACCGCAATTAAGTCAAAGGCAAGCCTAGCAGGCTTGACTACAGCAATGTAACATGTAGGCACATATAATTCTAATTAAGGAATGCATGACAGATAGAATACAGAAGATAACTGACAAGCAACAGTGTTATGCAATAAATGAAGATAATAAAATGTTGTAAGGAAAAATCACAGTCATGATTTTTTACTTTAGAGGGCTGATCAGCCGAGAGTACTTTAGGCTGCTGGGTCACCACTACCATGCTGATCCCATACAGAACCCCAGGTGACAAACTGTTTTGAACTGGGACATGCAGTTGGGCAAGGCTTAAAGGACTGTCACCCACAGAATGCAGGGCAGAGATGGGATTTTCTCCTATGAACTGGAAAAGGACTCCAGAGTAGCCACCACCAGCTTGGAAGCCTTTGAATGAATCCATGGGCTATGAGAGAAGTAAACTCTGAGAAAAGCAGTTAACAGTCTTCTTAAGTTTTGAGGTTTGGTTGTATTTCAACGTTACGATCACCATTCAAGTTTCATTCTTCATTATTTCATGAAACCAGTTTATGATCTTGTGAAATGACTTCAGGATGCATGAAAAAAAATCCTTGCCTTAATTTCCTGAGCCCCCCCCCCCCCCCCCCCAAATTCTGCACAAAGTTGTCAAGGGTCAGGTTCAACAGACAGGGCTCAACACAGTATTACAAACCGTAGCAGACAGAGCACTGCTTTCCACCACACCATATCCTCTTGCTCATTACATGTTGTAGACTAGAACACCTGCTTCACTTGCCTAGGCTAGGTCAGCTAGTGCCATCTGAGATGCTCTCAGACACCCAAGACATTCATATGGGACTGGCAAATGAGACACAGGACCTCTAGAAGACCTGTATCATCCTAAACTGACAGTAGGGTCCTAGACAATGTACTCTAAGGGACATCAACCCTCTGCTTGGTTCAGTTCAACTCCACAACTCTCCCTGCAACAGTGGCTCCAGGTTTGATCTCCAAGGTCTGAGCAACTTTGCACTGTGGACAGCCAGTCAGAGTGGAGTATGCACTTAGGTACTCACACTGCTGCGGAGAAGTACAGAGTCTTCTGGCCCTTGCTTATGGGTGAGTGTCCTGGTTTCAGCTGGGACAGAGTTAATTTTTTTCTTAGTAGCTGGTGCAGTGCTGTGTTTTGGATTTGGTGTGAGATCAATGCTGATAGCACAGGGATTGTTCTAGTTGTTGCCTTGCAATGTTTACACTAAGTAAAGGACTTTTTGTTTTCTTGGGCCCTGCGGGGGGGGGGGGGGGGGGGGGGAGTTGTACACAGCCAGGACAGGTGACCCGAACTACTAGCTAAAAGGATATTCCATACCACGGCACATCATGCTTGGTATATAAGGATGAATTCCTTGTTTTGCTTTGTTTGCGTGCATGGCTTTTGCTTTACCCATTAAATTGTTCTTACCTCAACCCTTGAGTTTTATGTTCCTTTCCAATTCTCCTCCCCATCCCTCTGGGTCAGGGGGAGTGAGTAAGTGGCTGTGTGGGTTGCCAGCTGGGGTTCAACCACGACAGGGTGAAAAGAAGCAATTATCTCACTTTCTCACCCACAACATGCACACCTCATAGAGATGTTCAGCTATATTTAAAAAGCAATCAGCTTTTCAGAAAGTTCACAGTTCCAGAGAAACTGCAGTCAGGCAGTAGACAGATGTAGGCATCACCACAACTCTGAACAGCTACTCAAGCTTGCAGGTCAGAAAAAAGTAAAAAATCATTTCTTGCCTTTTGGCCACCTGGCTAGCTTTCAGGCTAGAAGGCTAAACTGCCTGACAAAGGAAGAAAAATATTTCTGCTCATGATTTAGCCATAGGATTGTATGTTGTCTGGTAACCACTTTCTTATCAATGGTCGCCCCTAAGTCCGGCAAAAGCTACTGCTTCATTTAAAAAAAAACCCAAACAACAAACCCACAACACACACCAGACAATGGCAACAACAAAACCCAAAATTACTGCTGACATCAGCTCTGGAGAAGCTGGGACTGAAAAGTAACTCTGAATCATACAATACATATTGATATCCAATCAGATTTAAATATAAAAGGTGACTGGGATTAAGAGTTATCTATGTTTTACTGACAAAGCATATATCCTTGACTTTTGGAAGATTCTGGCATTCAAGTTTCTGATCTTTAGACCATACTAGAATCTTTCCTTCAGCTCTTCTTCACTGAAGGGTATAATGCATTTTAGTCTTTCCTAAATAAAAAACACTAAGTATTTTTAAACATGCACTGGCTGTGGATCTGTAAGCCCAAGAAGGATGACTTTTCCACACTATTGGACACATATTCCACAAATACGGATATATTTGAATTACATGATTCCCCAAAGCCACTTCATGTTTCTGATGCCTTTAAGGGTAAGGCTGTTTAATCTTACTTTGGCAATGGGTCAGCCATGATGTTACAGCATGAGGCTGACCTACTGAAACAAAGGGGACCACATAAGACAAGCAGAACTCTTCTCTCCCCTTTTGAGCTATGTAGCTTTATTTTCCCAGTCTTTTAATTTTCTTCTCTCTCCAACTACAACCACCTGTTTAAAGAATGTCCCGATCTATCAAAATTCAATACAAAAGTGTTATCAGAAGACCAACACATTGTTTAAAACCACATGACTATAGATTGGTCCCATCCATTATTTATTAGGCTGTCAGGCTCCAGAAATCTTTGACATTGCTCAAGACTGCAATAAAGTTATCAACTAACAGGTATCTAGAGTACGTGCCAGTTATACACCAAATAACCTTCTTATTGTTGCTGTTGTGGTATTCAGCACATAACCACACAATTAGTTGTTTGTTATTAAATGCTGTACACGCAGATCACACTTAAGCTGCAATCAAAGGGGCTATTTCATGCCTGGGATCCCTAAGCCACACCATTTTACAACTCTAAACTCTTGTTTTAAAGCAGAAGAGAGGTGTAAATCAAAGGGTATTTATTGGGCTTTAACACACAGAACTGCAGTGACAAGCTGTTGTAAGTCAGCTCTGTATGATCCAGCACATTTATCTCCAGTAATGTTCTCCCACAGATCCTATAGTTTCACATCCAGCATTCATTCATACAGCATCTTCAAAGTCTGAAAACCCCTTTATTTCTTTAAGTTCCCTTGCTTTTGTAGGTTTTATTTAAAGTGGGTGGAGTAAAAAAATGATTGCCATTTAAGAGACAATTAAATGGGGGGGAAAAAAAAAAAAAAAAACAAACAGAAGTAAATTTTTTCCCATGTGGCAGACTCAGGTTAAACAGCAAAACAGGATGACAGCTCCATGTGAGAACAAATACTTCTGGTAATAACAGTAATTTGTTTTGTGAGCTTGTAATTCTTACTGAACCAGCAGTTAATTACTATCCTAAATCTCCTCTTTTTGGGACACTTGGCATGATATCTCCCCATCCAGTGATTTTTCAGACTTGCTTCAGAACAAGTACTTATCCCATTATCTAATCATTGCATCTCTCCATCTTTTTTACATCATAAGATCACACACACACACATATATATATGCAAAAGTTATGCAGAAAGGTGATGGACTCACCAATAAAGCGCCTATACTCTACCCTCTTTTGGTCCTGGCTTAGTGCGATCACAGAACTACTCCTCATTAGCATGAATTATGGAAAGTTTTAACTACAGGGTTGGACGTTTTAGAATCGAAGGAAACAAACAAAAAAGTCTTTTAATGTTTTCCAGAAGGATGATCAGTGTTTAGTGGTGGCAGACACCCTATACTCCTCCCCACTTCTAGCTTTCTGCACCAGCAGTTCCCAGCTTGCTCCTTCTGTGGGGAGTGGAACTCTTGCCCCAAAAAGCCTCCAAAAGAGGTCCATGCTGGACACAGAGATGCTCAAGTAACCTCCAGGGACCAATTTTGTAGTATTTATTTCCACAATAGGGCAACCACGGGGGAATCCTCTATGCCATCTTCTAAGAGCTGCATTCAAAAAACAAA
The DNA here is from genome assembly GCF_963210335.1 of Falco punctatus. Taxonomy (NCBI): domain Eukaryota; kingdom Metazoa; phylum Chordata; class Aves; order Falconiformes; family Falconidae; genus Falco; species Falco punctatus. The sequence goes on along the minus strand of NC_137586.1, from coordinate 44,798,687 downwards.
GTTTAATGGGGGCAGAGGATAAGACTAAGAAAAAGAACATTATGTTCATATCAGAGTAATAAGATGTCTTGGTATGTTTCTGACAAGCACTTTTTCTTCCCCTGTTTTAAAAATCTGGTATTCACTACTCAACTCTGAAAACGGGATTTATTAAGATCCAATTGCTTTTACTATTTGTTTGACTGCTTTACTTTTTAAAATTATACTAATAAAAAAGAAAGAGACATAATACTATTAGATTAGCCAATGAAAGAAACTGCAACTTAACCATAAAGCCATTTTTCCCCCCAGTAAAATAGTTATAAGCAAACTGGTGACACCTCTGTCATTCCTTCAAGATCTGCAGCAGGGAAGGCCAGCTGAGCAGGTGATTTCCACCTCCAGTAGCATCTCAGCCTCAGTCAGCTCCACCAGTCACCACTGCCACCCCATGACTGTCATCAAGGGCATCTGAACTGCTTCTACTAATAAGGTTAACTCTCACAAAGCTCTCTGGTGATGTAGCAGAACCTCACTAAGTCTTCTCCAAAGGAAAGGAACACTTCTCCACAAACTGTGAAGGGTTACAGCTACATTAAGTCCCTCTCCACCTCCTAAATCAAGTGAAACAACATTTTCAGTTCAGCTGCAATGCCAAATTGGAGGCAACTTCTTTCCCATCCTTCCTTTCTCCCTCTTTATGGTCTTGAAAAGGACAGTAAACTTTATGAGGCACTTGAGAGCCAATCTTGCATGTATAATGCCTGCAGTTCTGCAGCTGAGAGTCAGTTGCACAAAGCATTACACTTGCCCCATTGAGGAGAAAAGCTATTATCAGCATTAGCAGGGTGGGCTAAGCCATGGTTAAGAGGCTAATAGAGCACTCCAAACAGATGCGACTGGAAAATGGTAGTCTTTCATGTGTACCATGCTCAAAAGCCAACCTGTTTCATGGAGTAGCAACTTCAGCACTAGCCACCAGCATTATGCCTGCAAGGAAAACTCTTCATTGATCTTGACAGATAAAAAAAAAAAAAAGGGATACTCTAAAACAAGGTTATCTTGTCAGGTAGAGTTTCTCTACATGTGCATGCACAACTTTTCTTATCCCTGAGAGGGCATGTTAGGGAACATAAGGGTCCTTTCCTCAAATCACATTTTTAATTTTGCAGCGAACCAGAGTACAGGCAGAGAGGGAATGAATGTAGGACTGACTGATAAGCTTGTACCATATTTGTTTAGCCTCTCAAAGCTGGAAATACTTGTACAGTGCTCAAAATTTTTGTGCTACTTCCCTTGCCCTGCAATGTTTAATTCTCTAGCATGGGCACTGAGAAAATGCCAGAAGTATTGTTTAGCTGCCAGCCCTTAAAGTACTGGCTAGCTCTGAAAAGAAATAATGGCAAACAACACAAAGATGAGAACATGGCAGGACAGCTGTATCTGAAGGATACAGGATCCTGGAGAGATGATTAGGCTATTTATTGTCCTTTTTTTTTTTTTTTCCCTCTAACAGCTCTGGCAAAACAGCTTTCAATGTAAGTAACAAGTTTAGACTTCAAGTCTGACACAGACACACACCTCCCAGTTGGCAGTGGAGATGTCTGCTTTGTGTCCATGGCAGAGAAATGCATTTTCACAGCCCACGGTGAGCCCAAGTGGCAGCACTCAAAGTACTCAACCACTCTAACATGTACAGCACCCAATTACTCCATAGAAGAAAGACCCACCAGCACCTGAAACCTGCTTATCACCATAAACACATTTCAGCTGCACATAAACACTTGTTACAGGAAAGGGTGCACTGGTCATACCACAGTAGAAGTAGTAACTTTGGGAGACACACAAAAAACAATATTAAAGAAAAGAGGTGGAAGAGAAGTTAAATGTGATACAGCTTTTAAGCTAAAGAGAAAATACTCCTCAAATGCTATATGAGTGACTAAGCAGGAGAATAAATTAGCTTAAACCTGATGCACCACAGACATTGTTAAGACTGGTCTGTTCCAACTACTACTAATATAGAAAAGCAAATACAAGGACTTAATTAAACTTGACTATGAAACTATGAATAGTAGAGTGCTGCAAGTACAAAGGCAGAAGTGTAACACACCTTATGCAGTTGTGCAGCACATTTCCAACATGTATGGAGTTTGAATCAAGTTACAGTTTTCAGCCATCAGTAAAATGCATGCAGACACATTTTGGAAAAACAAGGAAGGGGAAACAGAGGAACAAATCATGGAAGATTTATAAAGCAAAGACACAAATGTATTAAAAACTGCTATTTCCTAACTTCTGAGTTCCTTGTTATGCACAGATATGTTTATACACTTATTAACTCCATAGTTTCCCCTTATACTCTAAGTCAGAAATTAGGAAAGGGATTTTCTTTTGGTATCAAATTACCACCAATTAAACCAGGGTTTCAGAAGTACCCTGATCCCAATATAGTGGCTCAATGTATGTGACGATAAAATAGTTTATCCTTCAGTATGACTACATCAAATATTTAATTTAGTTTTACCAAAACATCCGAAGTAAAAAAGGAACTCTTCCCTTATATAGTATTTTAAGAAAAAAACCAAACTTCCAAAATAATCTGTATTAATATTCTAAGAAATACTTGCAGTTAGAAAAAACATTACATTATCAGATACCGCTTTTCATCTGCATAAATCAACTGAAACATCTGCTGTCCTACCTATTCAAATACAGTTCTAACAGTGTAACTGTAAATGTGCTAATGAAATTAATAGAAAGATAAATGCTCTGATTGTATATATAACAGATGGTATCACAGGATGAAGCAATGAAAACGTGAGATTTCACTCTGTGAAGCAGGTGGGATAAGTTAACTTTTGAAGCTCCTCCACAGACTAAACTACCTACCATAACTTTGTATAACTGAAGTCAGGTTGCAGGATGGACCAGAAAGTGAAGAATCAGAGAAGTAGGGAATCTGTCCAATCTTTTCTTTTCTCCAGCATTTTATAAGGTCATGCCTCATATTTTTGTGGTTTGGTTATTTTAAAAGCAACTCATCATGCATTTCAGCTATGTATTTATCTCAAGCAGAAGTCCTCTTGTGCTGTCAGCCTCAGCACAATACACTGATGAAACTGGAGGTCTCCGTTGCTCTGCTGCTTTCTGCAGTTTCATTAGGCTGCTAAAAGACTTCTCTAGATGTTTACTAAGCTTACAAGAAAAGTGATTTTTCAGTCTCTTCTGGTTTTCTAAGAAAACAATGAGGAGCCACTAGTCCTAAGGGAGGACATAATAGCATGGCAAAGGCCTTTATCTATGACAGAGCACAAGAAAGAGACTACAGTGTTGCTGTTTATTATTTCTTATGTGCTTTATATTGCTCCGAGTCATGAACGAAAAATTTCAGAGGAATAATTACATGGGGAAAAGTGGGGGACGACGGAAATACAGAAGACTACTACTTTGTCTGTGTACATGTGTGTGTACCCAGTACTGAATGGAAGGCTATATTACAAAGTCTCTTCATGATACCAGTTTATTACAGTATTACATCACTTTCTGGGCCACACGTTTAAAAAGGCAAGTGATCAAGGCTGTGAGTAGCATTGCCAAGGCTTACAACATAGACCGTTATCCATGTACAAATTCGGTCAAGATTGCATCTCATTGAACACAGCTCCCCAGAACAGTAATTACTGTCAAACATGGAACAGATTAATCAGATGGCTCTGGCTGGCTCAGAGAAAGGGGATGATGAAAGAGAGCTAGATTTGGAACATTTTTAGTGTATCGTGCCCACATGCTGCAAGTTAGACCAAGCACACCAGCATACCTTCCTATAGCCCCTCCCCAACAGTCACCTAAAGGAAAGGAGCTGACCTGCTTGGGATTTTTTCATTCTGCTCTAAGAACTGACAATATTTTTCTAACATAGTTAATGCTTAACAAACTGTTGGAACATGCATGCATGCACACACCTGTACATACATTTGCTGAGCTGAAAAGCACTTATTAACCAGTACAGTCCATCACACAGAGATGATGAAAAGTGGATGTTACGTTATCAGCACTTTGACAGTAAACTTCAACTGCAGATGACTAAAGAATTGTTTACATTTAGCAACAAGAAGTTTAGAAAAAAAATGTAATTTAGCAATGATTAGGCTTAATTTTGTGAAGCGAAACAAAGGCTGAGTTGAATAAAAAGAGCCCAGCTCTTTCCCTCTTGTTTACATGCAATACATGCAAATGCTTTCACTCACTTTCTGTGTAAGTATAAATATGTCAGTACCTCTCTATACATCAGGACAACAGCATTGTAAAAGCAGGATACAAAAATAAAACATGACTTGATATTTTGTTTCTTGTTTATTTTATACACATTATACTGTGGGGTGAATGCATAGATATTTGATATAGTCTAGCTTTGTAAACAGTAACTGAGTTACTGTCCTTGAAAAGTGTTTTAATTAGAAACATAGCACCTTGAAAGAGAGATAAAAAGGAATCAAAAAACCTGCAATATTTGCATCCTGCTGATGTACTTTGCCTGAAGAGTAATACATAGCCCTTGCCAAGTATGGCTGCTATGTAGCCAATTCAGAATGCAGTCCTCTTATCTAAGAGTGCCTTCAACATTTTTTCCCTTTAAGGAAGGCTTTGTTTCAAGTCAGGTCTCTAAACCGAGCAGGATTTCAGCATGCAAAGTATGTTCTGACTGGGTAACACCAGATATCCCCACAAAGTTGCAAATAGCTACTCTGCACGATTCCCAAGCAATGGCCTACGACCTTGGACTGGGGAGAAGAGTGGAAGGACTTACGAAAAGCAAAGTTAGAGATGCTTAATTGTGTGATTCAATGTGAAAACAGTTACGAAAACACTTGAAAAAAATAGCAGCGTAGGTTCTGTTTGAACCAGAGGCCATTTCTGTTTTCCTTATGTAGTCCACCTCCTTGATATTTAATTAGATGTGACTGAACTGTGGCTTACTTCACTAGTTGAAAGGGATGTTTAGATAAGTACTTGAGTCACAGTGCATCACACATTACAGTATAGGAACAATGTTTAGGAACATTTTCATTACCCAGAATCAAGTCAAAGATATGAAATTATAACCAAGGATTAAAACAGAAACATGTATAGCAAATTTAATATAAAGAAATCACACAAAGAACATCACCTCTGAAGACTTTACCTGCATTGAACACAAATATGTCTCCATTTAAGGAAACCATTGGTCTTAGTTAAAAATAATAAGGAAGAAGAATACGGGAGTTATAGCAAAGAATGGAAAGCTCGGTACAAACCAGTTAAGTCTTTTGTATATACAATACTTCAATAAATATTTATTATCTAAACTCAACTGCCACACAAAGGCTGTAATTGTGAGACAGTCAAGGCTTACCAAGGCATTTCATCACTGTTAAAAACATTAAATAACAAAGTTTACCTAGGACTTTAAATACGAGTCAACACCCATAAACTCAAACCAGCAAATAGCAACTCAATAGTGTAACAGAGAGCTCTGAAAGTCCTTCAAAAGCCACCTGCTCAGAAGAAAATGCTTTGCAATAATGGTGCATCTTAAAGCCTCTGCACAGTTCTTAAGCTTAACCTCTAAATCTGCCCAAGTCGTGTTTTCTATATGCTACATTACTTAGTCTTAGATTCAGCTTAACATTTTTACTGATTTTTCATCTTTTTTTAGGGGGAAAAGTTTCCCCATGACTCAATTTCCCTCAATTTAGATAACTGTAAAATCAATTCAAGTTCCATTTTCCTAGGCTGTCTTCAAATTTTTTATGGCATTAAAAATAACCCTTATAATTTTCTTTTTCATAGCCAATAAGAGAGGAATTTATACAATTCAGATGCAAAGTAAGTGAAAAAAACGCAGACATGAAGTCATTACTTTATAATCAAGACATGACACAGAACAACCTCATACAAAATGTTACATAAATATGTAAGACTTTATACTACCGATGGATATTTCAGAAGATTTAAGCATTCACACAGAAATCTTCCAACTATTTCTCTAGGTAGTATTTCTCTTTTCAGCACTGGTATGATAGAATCACTTTAGGAAGCACTTGGAAGATTGCTGGAAGTAGCTTCCATCTGTTAAATGTAATACTCCATCTTCTTTCCAGTGAAGACCTTTGAATAAAATCTTTTATTGCTTTAAACATACAGCTGCAACTGTCTGATGAATTTACTCCACCTCCTGATTAGAAATACTAGCAGGGCAAACAAAGCTGACAAGTCCAAGATTTAAGAGAGGTTGGAATATGGCACCTCCTACTACTCACCCTCCTTTTCTTTCTTCCACCCCAATCATGAATTGATTTCCTGGTTACAATATATCCCATAAATGAGGTTTGCTGTCACCGTGTGGCCCACTATGGCAATGTGATGACACACTGTGCAACATGCAGCCCTCATTTTGCTGTATTACTGTCCTGCTTTTGGCTAGGATGGAGTTAATTAGTAGCTAGTACTGCACTGTGTTTTGGCTCTGCTGTGAGAGCAATGTTGATAATATAGGGATGTTTTTAGTTGTTGCTGTGTAATGTCTACACTAAGTCAAGGACTTTTCAGTTTCTCTGGGGCCAGCCAGAGGGCTGGAGGGGCATAAGAAACTGGGAGGGGACACAGCCAGGACAACTGACCCAAACCAGCCAAAGAGTATTCCATACCATGGGATGTCATGCTTGGTATATAAACTTGGGGGGCTGGCTGGGGCCTGCGGATTTTGCTTAGGAACTGGCCGGGCATCTGTCAGCGGGCAGTGAGCAGCTGTACTGTGCATCATGTGTTTTCCTTTCTCCCTTTCCCTTTGGATTTTATCCTTTTCCCCACCTTTTCCATTATAACTATCACCATTATTATTGTTGTTGTTGTTATTGTTCTTTCCTTCTTATTCTTTTTAAATTATTAAATTGTTCTTAATCTCAGCGCTCGAGTTCTACATTCCTTTCCAATTCTCCTCCCCATCCCTCTGGCTGAAGGGGAGTGAGTGAGCAGCTGTGTGGGGCTTGGTTCGCAGCTGGAGTTAAACCGTGACAATTACTAGTAGCCTTTCTTGGACAAAGTTTCGCAGTACAAATGAAACACTGCTTGTTTGCCTTTCACCTTTTTTGAAATACTAATTTTTTAATAAGCTGCATGGTTTCATAGGCTGTTTGTCTCTGGTGTTTACCATCTTCAGCCCTCTTCATGCCGTTCACTGTGCTCTTTTAATATAACTGAAAGGTTTCCTTCTCATTATTTTCATAACTGTCAGCCCACTGTATGTATTTTGCTCACTAAGCCCTCTTAATTCCAGATTTTTATGATCTCCACCTTTGGCTCCAACCTCTGCACTCTCAAGTCTACCCCTTCTGTACCTTGTTAGATCTAGGCATTTAAGCCACAGTGTCCAAAACTTGGAAAAAGTCTTCCTCACTTCTTCCACTGTGCTCTGTTCCTTATTGCTTTTCCCTGGGCTTACACATTCACCTCTTCCAGAGGCACAGTCAAATAAATGAACCAGCACTCCCCACAGCCCCTCCTAGCAGAGACACCCCTCTTGAAATCACCCTTTTGCTGCACTCATTGTGTCCTGAGCACAATGCTTCGTTTCCTTCCAACTTGCCCAGCTTACCTTTGCAATAATATGGCAAAGCACACCAAAGAAACACACCTGGAAAAAAACTCAACAAACCGACTGCAACAGTTACACTTCCTTTCTCTTCCCTTTCATTCACACCTTCCCAGCACCTTACAGCTTATTTGTTACATAGAAAGTCAGTCAGAACCTATTAAGGTCTCAGCGACAGATATATGAGACAGATGGACTCACAGCATGTTCTAGCTAGAACACAGTCTTAAACAAATTCTTTACTATAATCTAAACAAAGGAATAAAAAGTAAACCGTAACTTAAAGCTTCTACATACCTCATACTAAAAAAAATACAAATCTACTAACTTTCAAAGTTATTTACTCTCTTTGATTTAGATAGCTGAATAACATTTGTAACAAGCGTTTTAAGGGACAAGTGAAAAATAAAAACATATATGCACAAAGTCTAAATTTAACTTGACTACCAGGTTGCAGACAGCACATCATGTGGTTACCCATCAATCTGCAGCACTGGCAAAAGGATTAATCTCCAAATCCTGCTGCATAACCAGCATCAGTATAGAAAAGTACCTGCCCCGTATTCTTGCCTCCTCCCATCTCACATGCACAAAAACCCTAAAACTAAACCCACCCAAACCTATTCCTTAAGTAATGGTATTTCAGTAGGAAATTCTTGGACATTTACCTATCCTTTCACTTCTCAGCCCAGGCCAGACCCGTTTTAAGTACTGTTCCAGTTAAGGTAAAAACTACCTGCGGTTTCTGTATTCACCAAGATGTTTCATTTCCTAGAATTCTGTTATGTATGAAGTTTTACAGATCTCTTTTAATTCCAATCCACTGTTCTTCCAAAGATGTAAACATAATTTCTATTGGTTTGCTTTAGGTTTCTTACTCCTTTCTGTCCCAGCTCCCAGTTTTTCTAAGTAGTGGTATTAACAGTCTCACCATAACTGAACTGAATAGAACAATTGTCTAAAAACATAGCAAATCAATTTTTCTTTGGCTTATTGCATATAGCTCCTATTTACAGCACCTAAATATTTTTTAATAGTTACTCCAAAGACAGAAAGTTCTGGAGCATTCATACGCTCACCAATCTGAGTGCACAGCACAGTTCAATAGCTGGAGAAAGGGGAAGGAGAAAATAATGAGTTTTGTGAAGGGTTTTTTTGTTTGTTTGTTTTTGTTTAAAACCATTTCTACCCAAATCCCAGTAACTCTTCAACACAAACTCTCCAACCCCTTCCTTCCAAGGAAAACAGAGCCTGTGACCTAGAAACTCAATCTATGCATTTTCATGTTGACACATAAAAATGCTGCAATATACTGAATTTAAGATTGCTGCTCTCTGTTACTTTCATATTGGTTTTGTTTAACATGGAAATATTTCATTTTAGGACTTTGTGCTTCAACAATCACAGTGTACTTGTGAAAGTAACGGATGAAAACCACCAGTGCCAAAACCAGCCACTTTCTTCCCTTCATTAAAAACACAGTGTTCTCTTCTTTTGGTAGGGATTTGAAAGTGCTGTTGTGCAGCACTAAGAGAGATGGCAAATTTGGAGCATGACTGCTGAATAATTACACAGGCTCAGGTTAAGCATGCATTTTATTCGCATGAGTGCTCCTTGTGGAACAAGAATGAGGTTTCCAGTTAAGACTTCCAGGCGGAATTTGAGGAGAGGGGAAAATGTCAAGTCTTTGGAGGGCTGACTGAATAACTTTTTCAGAACCTAAAAATAAGAGGAGATCACTAAAAATTAAAAAGCTTGTTTCAAATGAGTAAAAGAAATAAGTGCATCATATTTTTTTTCATCTATTGGCTCTCTTTAATTGTTTGAAATAAAGTAACACCACCACCACCCTTTGGGATTCTGTCCATTTGTGTTCCAGATTCAGTGGTATCCACTTCATCACAAGAAACATCTGATTATCCTTGCACCATTTTTAATATGCTTTCTGTCCATAAGCACTTACTTTGACCCTTCATGAAATGTCAGCAATAAGCATTTAGTTAAGAAAAGAGCATTAAAAGCTTTATTTCTCAGTGTTGGTGCTGCCATGCAGAGAATACAAACATTTTTCCTGTACTTACATGCAGTCAAAGCGATCTTCTTTTGAAGTAGAGAAATGGATTAAGTGATTTCTAGAGATATCATGCTCTAGCTTTGTATTTTATATAACCCAGCTCATAGTTAAAAATGCATATTTTCCCAAATGCTCCAAAATCTGTATTTTACTCAATGTAGGTATAAAAATTACTGTGCCTCAAGAAAGATTAGGGAAAAAGTAGTTATCCAGATTTAAAATCATCTGAACAAAAGGATCTCTGGAGACCACAACATCCAGAACTTACCCAAATCCCATCACCTGGGATTCAGACTTTCATACTTCCAATATTACTACAACCTACTTAAGGTCTAAGTTCCTTGAGTGGCAAGTGGTGCTTTATTTTTGCTCTTAAGTTGTACTTGGGCTGAAAGATTAATCTACTGCATAGCTTCTAAGTTTAAACTTGCTAGAGAAAGCAACTTGTGCTTACTCAAAGCAGGACTACAGCTACATTGCAAGGCAGCATGTGCACAGGCAGCCACCCATCTGAAGCAGAAGCTCTCTCTTGGTTATCCTTCTGTGGGCATGGCATGCCTGCTCTACTCCAGCTGTACCCCTGCGTGTGGACGTAGTGCACAGAAACTCTCCCCTGTAAGCTCTTACCTAACACACCACCTCAATTTCTTACTTCAACAGTCAGTATTGTGAAGCAGCCCAAAGCCCACGTGCCTGCTTCTGTGACCTTTATGAAAGCTATGAAAACTTACATTGAAGGAAAGGCTGAAGACTGTTCTAAGCAGTGCATATACTTTCATTAATACAAACAATTTGCTCAATGAATATCAACAGTGAGAACTTTAAAAAAGTTCTAAGTCCATATGAGCATTACTAAAAAGAGTTTTCCTAAAACTCAGCTTCTGTGCCAAAACAGAGAGCCTTTTTCTAAGTTTGGTTTTGACTAACAGGGTGCCAGGAGATTTGTAATTCCAAACACCTGTGTATTTATAAACACCAATGTTGCATTGGAACAGTTTCACTTCCTACAGTAATTCATCCAGTCTACAAAAGACTCCCACCCATCAATTCCAGCTTTCAGTGCTGCAGCTCTTTCTACTCAAATGAAGAGTCAGACATCAGAATAAAAGTGCAGTCACATGGACATCAGCACAATAGTCACTGCAAGCTGCAATCAAAATCCTTTCCTCCCCTTACAAGGGCCAGGAGCAAATGAGTGCACAAACTACGGGAAACATTTTCAAAATTATGGTCTTAACCAAGGGGTACTTCTGTAGACCTTTGCAGTGCAGAATTGGAAATCATTGTACATAACCTGGCCTGGCCCTGCTCCACCCTCTTGCTTTATATATTATGGATATACAGTACTACACCAGAGATAAAACAGGTGGGAATAACTTGGGGACACTTGGTTAAGGGATGAAGTATGTCTCAATACAGCTCCAAAACAAAGTGATATTTGAACTCACAAATTACTTCGTAAACAGAGCTTTGACTAAGGGTATCCTTCCAGAAGGCTAGTATTCTCTAGTTCGAGCTGGCAAACAAGAGGGTAGTAGCCCTACAGAGAACAGTACTCGAGTCTATCCCTCAGTTGTGCTCTGCTCCAGAGAGTTATGAACGAGATTTGTACTTCTTCCCCATTGCTACTACCAGCAGTGCACTCCCTAGATTCAGTTCCTCATCTTGCCTCTACTTGGGACCTCCCTGCATCCCAACTAAGATGAGCAAGGCCCTGGAAAAAAGCAGAACCAGTGGCATTTCAGTATTTCCAATAAACTTTCTCTGTACATCACTTCACTTCCCCTCCATACTTCAAGAGGTATTTACTGCACCCTTTTTGCTGTCATGACTTCCTCAAAAGTAACATTAGAAATTCACTTCCTCAAAATCATTAACTCTTTATGTAATAGATTTCAGAGGCTTAGGGAGGAGGAGTACTCTCGACATGCTGGAAGGGTACAAAAGGCTTTCAGTTAATTTTTACTCTGCACCAAAGCTCTCTGGCAAGTTTTGGTCAGATGTTTCTGTATTACATGGTATTCTAATTAAAGGTTCCCCACAAGTGACAGACTGCTTTATGGAAGATACATTTGTTCTAGTTACTATATATTTTTGCACATGGAAATAAATGACAGACAATCCTGAAATATTTCACTTCACAAGCCATAGTCCATTTTAATTTGATTTTCTAGATACAGATTTTTCAAGTAAAGATTTTAAGTATTAAATGACACTAATTCCTGAAATTTTCTTGTACCTACTGCCTTCTTGAAAAAGGTGTAATGCCCAAGGAAAGAGAAGTGACTCAAGCTCCAGTAGTGCAAGCAAAGCTGTAACTAGTTTTTGCTATATTTTTTGTTACAAATCCAGTTCACAGAGGCATTTTATTGTGGTCTCAAGAACACAAATTCCGTTTATGCATTTCCTTCCTTTTTCTCTCATAAAGCAGTATGCATCTGCATGAGTTACATCTATTTGAAACATTACCTGAAGTAAGGTTTGTCTTAGCAGGGACTACTATTGCTTCTTTCACAGAGGCACAGAACTAATAAAAACCATTATGTCTGATGACCATGTGCCTCTCCACAGCTTTCTGCACATACCCCCTGTGCCAGTGAAACAGCAGCCTGCCCTTCTTTACTGTCAGCCACCGGCTTTTCAGTTCAATACAAATTGTCTCACGGAGGCCAGCACAATGTGCTCTCCCCCAGTGTCATGCTTCAATGCTTCATTTTGTTCTTTTTCATGTTAAACTGTCAGACAAAGAAAAATCACTCTGATGGGGGATTTCTCTCCGTTCTTTACATGAGGAAACATCAATGAGGAACTACAAGAGAGCAAGAGATCAGTGTGGTAGTGCATCTGCCACAACTGACCTTGCAGAACAGTTTGATGAAGAACACCAAATTTTAATTGTCCTTTTTCATTCTGAGGAAAGAGGTCTTAAAGACTTACCGTATTTAGTAAGAAAACCTGCGCTGCCGAAGGCAGAGCATAGCAAGCAGCATTTTCTTGTTTCAGCTCCCATAAAGGTCTCGCGCCCAGCCAGAGAAGGCAGCAGTGGCTGCTCCTTTGGAGGTCAGCACTCAAAACAGGGCTCTGTGAAGCTGGGGGGCAGCCTGGTTTTTCATAGGAAGGCTCAGTCGCTATTCATAGCATCTCAGAAACCCGTCTCAAAGCCAGTGTTTGGTCCTCTGTTGCTCAGTGTGCAAAACTCTCCTTTTGAAATCAGAGTCCTGCTACCCCTTTACCCCTGAGTGTTTCTGAAACCATTTTAGCTGCTCAGTCAATTTCACTAATACCAAAATGCTGGGTTCCAGAAAATCTTTTACTTTTTCCACACTGATCAGGAGCTGGTTGAGCCAGCATCATCCCTGGCATAGCTGGGAGTCCTGAAGCAGACCCTTCCACCAGCAGGAGGGAGATGATGCACAGATGAAGTCAGTACCACCTCTGAATCACTCCTTGCTGCTGCTGCAGCCAGAGAGCCTGGCACACAATGAGGAACACAACCAAGCATTTGACTGGGGAGAGGCCAGCAGGCAGCCCTAAAGCAGGCACAGCAGGCAGCACGCACCTCCTACAACAGGGGGAACGTCTCTATTGCTATCTAGTTCAAGCGTATGGGACCAAAACCCACATTCCATTTGCCCAAGGAGAGCAAGCCCAGGTCCTCAGAAAATCTTGGTTTCTTCCACTGCCCTTGCCTGCCTCATGCTTGGAATTGAAGCATTTCACCAGTCAGGAAGGCAAGTGTGCTGGTCCGCAAACAGCATCCTGGACAGACTGGCTGTCACCGCAGGAAATACAGTTTTGTTATTGCAACCTGTACAGCACATCCACCATGACCAACCATATGTGGCACACTCCTCAGCAGTCACAAAAAAAAATTAGTGACAGCCACTTGTTGTCTTGGTAGCCTGTCCACAAAAAGCGGTAACACCCAAGTTTGCATCTGCAGAGCAGGAGTCATGTGTCAAAGTCCCCCTTCCCTCACAGGTCAGGTGTTTCTCTCATATTCGCAGTGAGAGTGATGCCTTGGCCCCACAGCTTCAAGGTCCCAGTCAGGGCTGAATGCCAACAATATGCCAGAAGGAAAAGGAGTTGGGGGTGGGCAAAAAAAAGACGGGTTGCCAGAAGTGGAAGAGCACTGGGTCAACAATAAAGACAGCTCCCTTCCTACTTCCTAGTGCAATACTAGTGAAATTTCTATAGCAACTAATGAGTTCACACAGGTGTTATTCCACGTGTAACTGTAAGACTGTCTACCTGGCAGAAACATCACTGAAGTGATAGTGTGTTGGTGGTGAAAAACAAAAAAAAAAAGAGCAGAGCTCTGTTGTCATAACACATGGTAACTACTGCAAGGCTGGCAGTTAAAGATTGACTTGTGGGCCTGACATGGAAATTTGTCAAATGGAACGCACCTTCCTGTCTGAAACTTACCATCACACCCAAAGAGTCAGAAAAGCTTCTGAATTACTTTTCGTTATCTTGGCAACGCCACAGACACACCAGCAAGCCTCTTCTGTAACACCTCTTCAGCTTAAATTCATTGTCATTCTCAAGTTCTACCTGCTCACTAGGTACAACTTCAGGTACTTATTGTTCTTTTTGAAAGCCTTCTCAAAGCACGGGAAAAAAACCTCACCCTTCAGCATCAGAGAAAGTTTATCTCAAGGTCTGTCTCAAAGAACATTTGAGTAAACAAGCTGAAATCCTGACAGGTGTGTGGGTTCAGGCTTCCGCTAGGTAGTGAACAGGGTAAGAACAGGCATTGATGCAAGCAAACAGATACATTCATTGTCAGGGATACAGATATAAAATATCTTCACAGTGAGCACAAACTCCTCCTAACAAAGGTTTCTCAGAAGTCCATGTCCTTTTGGAAGACATAACACAGTAGCAGTTACACGGGAAAAGACAAGTTACCAGGCAGCTGTAAACAACCCTGCACACAACCATTTCACCATGGTGCTAGAAGACGACTGTTTATCAGAGATGGAAACGTGATGATAAGATGAAACCAGATGACAAAATGGCTTGAAGTGGCATGAAAGATAAATAACGTGATCTCTGCTGAGCAGGCTGTAGATGTTACTGCTATTGCTACCTAAGGACAAACACAGCTTTCTCATGACGGCAAATACAGCAGGTACTGGAATTACAATGAGCACAAGGGACACTGCCATCTTTGAAGATGTTACAGAAAACCCACAACCACATGGAAACCAGACCACCACCAAGAAACAGTCACTGCTTTTCTAGTCTCGTGATTTTTTATGCTGTAATTTTTCTTCCCATCTGCCACATGACTAGCAGAAAAAATAACCTTCAGTCAACACCACCAGGGTAGCACAAAACAGGCCAACACTGGAACCCTAAAAATGAAAGCAGGGAAGGTAATAGCTTTTTTGAATTCTAAAGTTCTGCTCCAAAGGTAAAGGCTATATAGGCCACATATTAAACATTTTAAGAAAATCGGGAGAGTGCATAAAATCAGTTTAAAAAGCAGTACTATAAAGAAAAACAACAGGAGGTTTGTCTATGCTATTTATTATCAATTGGGTAATTTTCTCCACTCATTGTCTTCCCAAAATAGTATTTTTCCATAATTCAGTTTAACTAATTTTCAGATTAACATCATATACTTTACAAGTTTATTGGGCTGGATTGCTAGCACAGTGGCAATTCTGCAGCATATGGCACTACAGAAAAGGTGCCCAACATATTGATATTCTCCTACTCTGCCTCAAAATGAAGCTGGTTCAAAGATGTCTACCCAAGGTAGGTATCCACCTACTCTCCTGCATGCCCAACTACTTATTCCTGTCATCACACCTCTTCTTCAACTGATCTCACACAAACAAAAATTACATCTAACCATTAAAGCTCAATGATTCAGTTTAAAAGATAATTATTTTTTTTAAAAAAAGGTGTTCACACAAATCATGGAGGAAGGTGCTACTGTGTGTCATAGGATGAAATGGCAATGAGCTGAAATTCTTAAAGCCAATGTTGTCCTGTGTCTTTCCAAGTCTAGATGCAGGACTGTACTCTAAAAGAGACAGAAGAGAAGTCAGAAAATTAGGCAGACTAAAAAGTTATTATATCAGACATGGTTTCGACTTCTTTTATACTACTTTTTTTTTGAACAAGAAAGGTTGTTTGCAAACACAGAGTTCTTGTTTTCTACGCCCTCAGTTTCCATTTGTGATGGCAAAACATCTCACACAAGTCCTCTGCTTGCCCAGCCATATCCCAAATCATTAACACTAGCCAGAGAAGTCAAAGGAAATAAATTTTGAGGGAGGCATGAGAGGTTGTTGGATTTGTGGATTTTTTTTTATTTTTTTTTTTTTGCTTCTCAGCAACCAGTAGTTATTCAGCATAATTTTCTAAAATTTCTATTCCTTTAAGATGCATCACCAAAGACAAAGATGAGGTTATTTCTTATGCACTATGATGTGACTAAGGAGAGCTTAACTAGGACTTATCTGGGTTTCAGTCAAAAACCTTTCCACAGTGCTCAGTTTCTTCCAACTACAGAAAGCTGATCACAGTCAGGTTAAGAAACAAAACTGAAAGAAATTACAGCTAGTTCACTAAATTTGGGGTACTATTCTGCAAGCATCAAATTTGATTTTTATATTGGGTAGTTACAGAGGTGGATTACCTGAAATGAAATATAAGCTCAATGTTTTGAATTCATACAGACAAAAAAAGCAAAACAGGTCAGAAAAATTTCCCTATAGATGACTTCCTCCCTGAATTATGAAGCTGAAAGGGCAGAATTGAAAAGATCAAACTTCTTTACACTAACTTTCCAGCAGTAGCCACTTCAAATGACCAGAACGGTCAAAACCTACAGTTGCCCCTAAACCCTAAAATCCAATAGAAACGAATAATATAATAAAGATACTCCTTTACTATGTAGTCTTCTCATCCCAGAAACATATTGGTGTGCACTTTGGATGTTTGGGAATATCAGCAGGAAGGTTGTATGAACAAGAGTGAGATTGTATGCAGGACCAACTTTGGTGTCTCCAAAGGAAAAAACCCAAGTGATTAACTCAACTGTTGCTTCATTATGAGCAGATAAAAAGGCCACATTATAGGCTCATCTCTGAAACAGTATTTCATTCAGGTTCAGAGTAACCTCCTCGAACCTAAAATGCAAAAGACTACATACCCTAAACACCTAAAAAAAGAGCTCAAAAAGCAATGCAGCTACTGCAAATGGCAAGTAAGGAACAGTAAATTGACCTTTAATGGCCTCTCAAAATCACTTGAAGGTGAAAAACTTGAAGACATCTACTCTAATTCTTTTCTCAACATCCTCCTACCCTACATAAGAGCAATTACAATTTTCAGAATAAAAATTCTAAATGGCTACAGAGAAAATGTGCACCACAGTTATATTTGCATAAGCAAGATAAATACTAACAATTAGCAATGTTAATTAAGATGAATGCAAGAATTCACTATAAGATGTCTTCTGACAGTAACTATCCCAACTTCACTGTTGTTTTGTGACTGATTTTTAAGCTGAACTAACAGTATTCCAGTAACTTTTGGTTAAAACAGCTATGACTGTAGTTACCAAAAAAAAAAAAAAAAAAAAGACCCCCCAAAAAGAGTATCAAGGTGGGCTTGTTACCACACAAGGTAACTTTCTGAGGTAGGTAATACAGTTAGGATGTTGGACAAAAAGGGGCTAAGAGCACATCACAGATAGAGGAGATTCTTTCAGACTAAAACTCAGGATGTTTCCATCCTTTCCTGACCATGAAAAATCCCAGCTTCTGGGTGTTTATTAAGTGATTCAGGACAGCATGGTACATTTTGATGGTCAGAGATAATGTCAAGGAAAAAATCCAACAGGCATCAGGAAGCAAGTATCATGTTGAGATTGAATAGCTGGCAAAGTGCAAAGGACAAAAAGCAAATGTAAACAAAGGTAACACCCAAGACAGAGACCAGAAAGCAGTGATGTGTTGTTTCTGATCGCATATGGAAACAACTCAACCTTGACCCAAGGAGGAAGAAGGGAGAAGAAAAGGTAGAAAACAGTTGATTTAAGCAAAGCTAGACATAAAAACAAACTGTCAAATGTACTTAACTTGGTCTGAGCATTACAAAGATTAACCAGCCTCTTTCTGTGCAACCTTGAAACATGGGGAAGCTACTGAAAAGACAAGGTGAGTAGCAGCACTTCAGGCAATAACTGACACTTGCAGCTCTGCTTCACTTCTGTTTGCACCCTGTCCCACATTGCAAAAGGACACAGCTATTACATATACCTATTGTAAAAGTAGAGTAAACCTGCTCTCACTCCAGCGTAAGGCTACATGGTGCATCTGATAAACATGCATTACCTACCACCTACATGCAGGCACCCGCCACCCAAATGCATGCATGCATATTTTACAGCCACCAACAGGGTGATATTAGCCATATCCATAAAGCTCATTTCTTTACCAAAAGGATGGATTAAATTCTCATGGATTCACGAAGCATCACATTATGATACCTTGCTTTTTCCAGTGTTTCACGTCTAACTGTAGCTGAGAAACTGTTTCTGTAAGATACCTCTTTTTCTCTATGTCAGCAGTTCGTCATTCTTGAGAAGGTATGAAAAAAAACCACATAGACACTATTTAAAGAAAACATTACTTCATAGATATAAGAAAACTGTGTTCAAATGAGACAGCTTAAAAGGCTTTTAAAGATTCATAATCCCCCCAAAATGATCAATATAATGGGATGAGGGAACAGAACTTTATTAAGCCATTTTATGCAGCTGACTGAACAGGACCTCTCAAAACATGATGATTACAATACCATGTGTGGGGTAAAAATGGAAGAAAAAACAAGCTCAGAAACCAAAATACTATACAACCTGTACGTTCCCACAAACAGGCACACAAAGCCTTTCCTCTTTCCCCCCCACCCTTGTTTTTAAGAAAAAGTGAGTAAGCTCCTTCACAAATACATTCTCATTCGCCTTTACCTCTATAAGACCTACTACAGGAGGACTTAAGGTTATAGAGTCAAGGACCTTGGGCCATAAAACTTTACAATATAAATTCTGGAACAATAGAACTGCTTAAAAAGAATAATATTAATGTAAAGGACACCCTTGACAACACATGGTATGCAGTACACACGTGAAATTTGAAAGGGCAGTCACCTTTTTCTCCCTTTTTTTTTAATTGGGATAACTAATATTGGAACACAAACAAAAACAATAAAAAAAATCAACATCTTCTGCATTCTAATTTTCAACTGAAAGTGACAGTCAAAAGAATGCTCCCACCTCAGCTTGCTTTCTCCACTCAAACAACAGGTGCATGACAACAGCAGGAAGGATACTACTAGATGCTACAACAGACAAGCTCTGAATTCAGCAGGAGCTGCACAATGATACAGAAGTCTCCTACAGAGGCATAATCAGTCCTCCAGGAAAAGATAAAAATTAATAGCTGATAATTCATTTATTTAGCTAAAGAATCCAACAGCAGCTAGGAAACACTGATATTTTTCCTTGCACCACACTTTGCAGAACATTAACACCAATAATCCTTAAAAACTTCACATGTGACACGCAAGTCGATTTTCCTGCCACTAATTTACTCCACAGGCTAGAAAAACTCCTGCAGCCCCACTTCAATTTGGACTTGTTTTATACAGATAGACATATACAAGGAATTCAGAAATAATTTCTGTCTGATCCATAGAGGCGACAGAGAAACATTTTTGCACTCAACTCTCATTTATGTTACACTACGCAGAGCTTAAACCAGACGTGTGTTAAGAGAGTTTTCACAATGTAGCCCTGCACTCACCACTGTAACAAAGGGCAGGAAACCAGGTTTCAACAGAGGGGAGCATCCGCTCTGCAGCAGCTTACAGCTTCGTATTTTTTCAGAGGTGGCCCCGATGAACTAGATAGGAAGCACCACCAGTATTGAAAAGAAGGCTGAAGTTTTGCAGGTGAGGAAAGCACTATGGTCTCCCTGGGTGCAAGCACGCAAACAAGAGGCAGCTGCACTCCCTGTCTTCTCACCACCTTTGCTTGAACGTTTGGGGCTAACAGCTATCATTGCATCTCCTGCTTTACTTTGTTTTCTGGTCTTTTATTATTTGTTTCCAAATCATCAGAGCCTATCAAATTTACCCTACACCTGCATGTAAGCCTTCTAAGGAACAACACGTAGGAATGCACACCTAGGTATTTTTCATTTGAGGAAAGTACAGATTCATGATTCAATTAGGCAGAGATACAAAAGTTTCTGTCTCTTTCTTAAGTGCCACACAGCATGAAGGACTGGTTTTCAAGAAATGCTGGCACTGACAGTGGTATTTCTGACAAAAAAAAACAAAACAAAACAAAACAAAAAAACACACCAAAACAAAAAACCAACCAAAAACCCAAAAGAAAAGATCTTGCAGCTGCTAAATCCTCACAGACAGCACCAGCACACAGCCCTCCCTCCCATCAATGGGGTCATCTTCTTCCAAAGGAGCACATGACTTTAAAGAAGTTATGACCACAGGGTTAGCAGACAATATATGCGATATCTCCATGATCATACTCTGCTAAGCAATTAGGTCAAACCATGCTCTTGAAAATTAGTTTAGCACAGTTGAAGGTGAAGGAATGAAAGTACGTGGGGGAGGAGATGAAGCAGAAAAGGAGTAGAAAGATTTATTTTAACTCTCAAGCACATACAAAGTCCTTGCCAGAAAGAGGAGTTGCACTGTTAGAACTTTATAGTGTATGAAAGGAACATTCTTGGCACCAAAAAACTGGCATCTGTGTACAAATAGAAAGAGTGGTTTTCAAAGTTACAAGCTGTACACAGAAACAAGAAGGAGCTCCTTTACATCAATGTGCTCACCAGTACCATCTTGTTCATTCCAAAGTACACTTTTGTCAATGGACTGACGTGGCTTAATAGTCAGGTAAGTAAGAAGATTTTTGTTGCCGTTAACCAGAACAAAGAGATATTACATGCTTTTATGGAGTTCTGTAATTCTGTTGTTTTCAAACAGATTCTCTTGCATGAGGAGGAATTCTGATGTCAGACTTTTTTCTATTCACATTTGGGGTTTGGAAATGCAAATTTGAATGAATAAAGTACTCTGGGTCTACGATGGCAGCAGATGTTCAGAAGCAAAGACACACTGAAAAAGCTGGAAGCATTGCTGATGGTTTGATGATTCTGTCCTGGAAACACATAAATTACTGCAGACACAAAACGAAGACATACAAACAACTTTACAGATTGCTGTAAGAAGTTCACGGAATTATTTTAAGTCTAAAAGCAGCCAAACAAAGACTAAATTATCTTTCTGCTTTAACGGTTAGAATAGGTGGGTGAGAGACAAACACCAGACAGGCACACACAAAACCTTCCCTGCTTCCTGTATGTATATAAACAATTCAGCTCTGTCTTCAGTTTCATATTATCCAGCATTCGCTTGTACAGTCTGGGTAACACCAGACATGCGTGCTTGTCACTGTGCCAGTAAACGAGACAAGAAATGCAATTTTATCAACATCACTGAAACCTTTTACAAGAGGCTGAGCAATGACCAGACACTATTTTTTTTTCTACTCTCCGATTCAGTTATTGCCTAGGCAGGAACAGAAATTACAACATTATCAAGGAAAAAAAATAAAACAATGAACAAAACCCCTCGTTGGCTATTCCTTTGTGAACACATGCATAATATCTAAATGCTGTAACTTGCCCTCTAAGGGCTATAAAACTGCTGAAGAGATAAACAATTTTTTCCACAGTTCCTTGAGGATTCATTTTACCCTGCAACTACTTTTCACTTCTAAATTTCATCTAATATAGTTCAACGTGAGATGGCCTAAGTGCACATCTATTATATATTCAGTTTGAAAACTTCAGTTAGTTTTTAAACAATCTTCTCCATGGTATGTTTAATCCCTTTTTTTTTTAATTTTTATTT
The DNA here is from genome assembly GCF_963210335.1 of Falco punctatus. NCBI lineage: Eukaryota > Metazoa > Chordata > Aves > Falconiformes > Falconidae > Falco > Falco punctatus. The sequence continues at coordinate 44,777,031 of NC_137586.1, read as the reverse complement.
TTAATATGACACTAAGCCATATCACAAAGCTCAAGAGCTCTTAGCTTCCTAGTATACAGACGACAGCAGTGCTAAACCACACTTTCCTGTCTCTCTCATTTGTACTCTACAGTCCACAAAACCAGTGCAGTGTCAGATGGACAGAAGCTCAGTATTCTGTGGTTCCCTCCCAAACAACACTTCAAAGTCACTGATCTTTGGCATGTGCATTGTTAAGACACTGTAACAAAAGGGAAAAAGTACTGACCTGTTCTAGAGGACTTTGGAGCTGGTCCTTTGTCAATATGCAGGCAGGGAAAAAGTTTCACTAAACATGATGTCAGTTATATCACATGACAAGTAAAAGTTATACACAACCAGTATGAAAGTGAACTTAGTCTAAACACACACATATCATTCTTGTAAAACTTGGAGATGGTAAGAACAAAAAAGTGAAAGTGTGGGAAGGTCCCACGCCTCAAGCTCCCCTAACACAAGTACTTATACTTCAGTGATTAAAGAACTAGGTGTTATCTTATTTGCCTAAGCAAGTACTGAAGAAATGCTTCAGACAGAGGTCTACTCACAGATATGGTGGTTCAAAATACCAATGTGAAGTCCATGCCGAAATGTAGTGGTATTTAATGTATAAGCTAGGGAATATGTACAGCTGTACAACCTCCAAGGCAGCTGGATGTCAGCCATTTCCTGTTAATGATGCTTGGGCTGGAGCTTGCTGAAACCCATTTGATCTGAATACATGTACATCTGCTAAAGCCTTTTCAGAAACCATCTTATAATATGAAAAGCAGAGTATGCATACTTGTAAACAGTTAAAGTAATAATTACATCTACGATGGAAAGGAAAAAGCCTGAAAGAAGGTGGGATAATGCACAGAAATGCACACATTTTCAAGCAAAGTGCTACCCTTACTGCCATTTACAGTATTAAAAAGGAGCTTGCACATACAGGTACATAAAGGATCAGTGCCTAAGTACGTACCTATATAAATAAAGAGCATAATATACCATGCTAGTACTTAACACTGGAGTTTGAGTCAATGCTTCTATTGTTCTTTAGTACTTTATTCTCCCCTTTATTTCAGCTTTTCAAGAAATCCGTAAACCAGCTCAGCAATTAACATTAAATCATAAGTTAGTCTTGTTAAATGTTAAAAGATATGTGACAAACATCTGACTCAGAACTGAATACAAAAGCTGTCATCCCTTGTTCAGAAGTTTTTACACCAGGAGCCTGGACTGAATATTAAAACATACCAGCTGAAGAAATATTTTTGTGATGTTGTTGCTGCTATTTCATAAATTAAATGTTTTGAGTTTCCTGCTTCTCTTCTGTAGCAATGGGTTCTGAAGCACGCCTGAAGTGGGTGTTTGTCCTTCAGTTTTAGAAGGAAGAATGTCAATGTCATGACAATGCTTATCATACCCCAGTTATGACATCCACTCTTCCATCACAATGAGCAGCTTTCCTTTATTTCACCTTTTCAGAACCTCCCTGTTTTATTGTATATGACCTATGATCTTAATAAGCAATAACAACGTGCCTCTAGGCAACATTACTATGCAGATTTTGATGCTGGAAGATACCTACATTGAATAGCCACAAATAAAAATACACAACTACATGATACTCACAGCACAGCTGTACCTGTTAGATGCATAAGAAAACATTGCTTTTTCAGTACCTTTGAAAAATCATTTAATATGGTGATAGGGTATGGACCATTCATGAAACATTTGCTAAAAAGAGGGTAAAATCTAATCTCTGAAAGCAGAAGTAAGGATGCATCGATGGCAAAGCCCCAAACAGGTTATGACTCAACTTTCCAAGAAACAACAGAGTAGTTAAGGTGTGGATGTTAAGGTGTGTTCATGTTTCAATACTTCCCATCAGGTATGAAGCATCACTGTAAAATCCGTAGGTATCTTACTAACCTTTGAGTACCAGAGCACAAGGAGAAACATACAACCTCAAGTTTATACTCCACAGAAGATGGCAGTAATTTTTTCTTGGGAAAATTTCTGCATTTTTTTCCTCCAATTATTAATTTGATGTTAGCTAAATATGGAAGAAACTCACCAAGCAATACAATCTATAAATATATCATTTGAGCAAAAAAAATTTAAGCCAGTGATAAAAATACTGCTTTTCCTTGACTGAAGACAGGTTTTTAAGAAGACATGGCATTACAAACAAAGCACAGTTTGTGTCACATACACAAATCCCATACCAAGTGCCTTAGTAACTGTCCATATACATTATGGGTTTATGAGCTGCTATTTACAGCCAAGTAATTGCCTGCTTCCCCAGTTCTTCAGCCTTTATTCGCAACTACTCACTCCCGCAGACAAGCTTGGGCACTTAGGAATTTAAAACACTTAGAAAAAATATTCCAAGTCGCCCCCTCTGACCTCTGTGCAAAGGAGGGCTTGTCTGACTACCCTATGGCTGCTGCCGCAGGAAAACATACTCAGACCGTGCAGTCACCAATCTCGTTGTCCAGTGTTCATTGACAGTCAGGTTTTACTTCCCAGTTTAGAGCAGATCTTCCACGCTGTCTTAGCTGGCCACACCTGCATGGCACTGATGCAGAGCGCAAAGGCACAGGCAGGCTTTACGTGCAGTTTAGTAGACTGAGCCAGCAGCATCCATCACAGCCGGAGGCCTCCCCATCCCTCTGGCCACGCATTCCTATGCCCTTGCCAGTGGGGCTCGTGTTGACACTTGCCTGATGTGCCCGAAGTGACCCAGTTCAGGGAGCTCAATCTGTAATCCCCTCCCGCTTCCAGGCTGCGCTCAGAACAGTGCCAGTGCTGGCACAGGAGAAGCAGCAGGAGAATGCAATGCAGTTCGGCGAATGAGGAACAGGATCATCCCATTCACTGGCCCTCTCATCAGGCTGGTTTAGCCACCCTGTAAGAACAGCCAGGCAGGTAGGGCAGCGCTGACCAAGAACTATCACACCCTTAGGAGGAACAATAACATAAAGGTTTCTTTTTAAAGGAACAAAAAGGAGCAGAAGTGGACCAGCTTTATAAGATACAATCTGAAATGGTTTGTTCTCCAGTTAATGTTAAAACTGGCAACAAAAGCAGGAAAAACAATCCTTCTTTTACACAGGAATGTGAAGTAAATAGTAGCAGAGGCCCTTTCAAATAAAAAGCAATGAAGAAAGATGAGACATAAGGAACTAAGCTGTTCCCTGATGTGCTTTTCTTTCCCAGGGATTCAACAGCAATTCTGTGCAGATGGCCCTGTTCACCGAGATAAGAAAATACTGCCAGACAGATTAATATACCAAAAAAGTCCTAAGTCCCATACCAAAATGTTTGAAGTCTACGCTTGCGGAACAAAAAATATCCCAGACGCACATAAAACATAACAGCCCAAAAGATAAAGAAAGCAGAAGATGACAAGGTGAAATGTCTATCTCTGGGATTACACCTGCATCAGTTTCATTAAAAGTAAAAGATCTGAGTATCCCAATAAAGGAATTAGTCAGCAAGAAGAAAGCTATCGAAAGAAAGTTAAGATTTATTACCATCAAAGACTCCCATGGCTTTTTTGCTCCCACTTTTCTTCCTGAAGAAATAATAAACTGCCAGTTTTATTGATGAAGCTATTGAAAACGCTGAGTTCTTGGCCACAGAGTTGTTAGACCCAAGCAAAACACCCACTAATATTATTTTCCTTTGTGGATGAAGGGGAAAAATCCCACACCTCAATCTCTGTTAAACTTGGCAGAATAATTTAGTTGTAAACCGTGCCAGAACAGAATATGGTATTAGCATAGAAGTTACCTCTACCCTGTTATACCTACATGACTAGGCAAAGGAAGCACAGTACCAAATAACACACACCACACAGAGTACATATGATTCTAAGTTTTAAGCACTGTCTTTCATAGTCTCATTTAGAAATACAGGCTTACAAAGGACCGTCTCAATGAAGTACATCCTCTTAAGCTGCAGACAGCCCTGCAATAGTCAACAAGATGACTAAAAATTAAGAAAACAGAAATAAGAGAACAGACGAGAGGCCCCATATCACTTCTCTATTACCACAAGACAGTTAAAAACCACCAGACTCCAGAAAATGAACACCCTTTCTCTGTCCTGTAGGAGTAACAACTTTGAAACGCCACTGCTTCAACAGACTATGTGACCTAGGGAAAATGTCCCTCCACCAGTTCCCATGGCAGGCACGTGGGCAGGTACTCTAAGTGAACACTTTATCAGCACATCCACCCAGAACCTCAAATCTTAGAGGACTACTTACTGATACTTGAGAGAAAACTGAGGAAAGGAACAAGAGCCCGGAAGCCCAATTTACATACCAGACAGAAAGCAGGGTTCCTCAAATAACTTGTGAAATCTTAGAAACACAGTATTAATTGACCACAAATAAAGATACTGTGGAAATCAAGTATTTCCAGTCCACCTGTTCAGTTACAGGCTAACTTAGGATCCTGCTTAACCAAGAAGTGCACAGACAGAATGCTACTGCCCAAAGCAGAATTATTCCTTTCCAAAGGCTCACTCCTCTGCATAAGTCAGCAAAAAATTCAATTAAACTATACTTTTCAATCAGGTTGTATGCACAGTTACAGTTTACACTGACTGTGAACTCTTCCAAGCTTTCAATATGTTTGTGAACACACAGTAAAAGATTTCTTTGTTTGTTTTTTTTTAAGTACAGGCAAGACCATCTAAGCTTCCTAACTTGCTTGCAGACGACACTGGTGAAGACTTGCTTTAGCAGAGTGGTACATCACTGCACTAGCAAGGTCCCTGCTGCTGGTGCTCAATGCATGCACATGGTCTGGGCAACCATGCAATGATGCTTCCTCCTCAACAGAGTCGCCTCTTGAAGTGGAAATTGTCTACCACATTTGCTTGTGTCATCAGGAAGGAATAAAGGAAAGGAAATAAAACATCAAAAGAGAATATGGTTGCAGACCATCATGTGTCTTACTCAGTGCAGTGTTTGTTTCACAGCAGTCTTAAACCATGTGAACTATTCTGGACTTGACTGAAAAGCACCTATTACAAGATGTTCTCCACTGCATCAACGTGTTGCACAACTATAAGAAACCACCAAACTCCAACACACTGAAAATTTAACACCTTTACTACAAAAGAACAGCATCCTCAAGGACTACAATACACCTGGGAATGGAACTCTGAAAGACAGAGTTAAAACTAATCTAAGATACCCACAATGACTGTATCCTTACCAGCTTCCTCCTTTCCTAGGACAGTATCATGCAGTCCTTCCCTTTAATTTTACAAGCTCAGTCTTGATACAATTTACGTTCTCCGTTCACATTGGTTTCACTTCAAAGACAAGTCCTCAAGTTCACTCTCCTGGAGGCAAACAGCCTTCCAATTTCCAGCCTGCAGATTCATCTGCGAACACTGTAAATGTAAATCTAGTTTCTAAAGTTTCTGTACCTCCCAAGTATTTTTGTTCTTTCAGTGCATTTAAAAGTCACACCACTCCAAGCTTTGTGGTGCTGGGCTAAATGTAACAAAGTCTTAGATCTCCTCTCAAGAAGCTTCTCCTCACAGCTTCATCACCAGAGCATCTCTTCTTCACTTTGTAACAGAACAGCAACAGTCTTTGAAATGGAGGAATCAGAGTTGTGCATACCATATAAAGGAGGATGTAGCAAGATGCACAAGGCTATAGGGAGACACCTGGCCCTTCAATTCATCTCTGGCATTAGCACGTTCCATAACTGCACCAAAATCTACAGGAAAACAACAACTGACCAAAACATGCAGGCTCCACTCTTTCTGTATCACGTCCTAGGTGATGAAATCTCAAAGTTCAACATTACCTATATTAGACTCCCTGGCACAGCCTTTGTACCCAGTTCTACTAAATCTCAACCCACAAATTTTACTTTTTTTTCCCCTCGAATTCTCTCCCCCATCGGGGGGGTGGGGGTGGGGGGGGAGTAGGTGCAGGGGCGTGGGTGGCAGGAGTGAGCAGCTAGTGCCTGCCAGGTTAAACCATGACAGCATGGGAAGTCAATGAATGAAGTTGATGAATGCTTTTCAGGATTGTTGGATAATTCTCCTTTGTGTCACCTACCTTCCTGCACTGGGGTCAAAATACAGTCTGAGAAACAACAGTATTATTTGAAACAGAGCTCCTATGCAAACCACTACCATCCAGGAAACAGCAACTACTGAGCTACAGCATTAACTAGCACCTTTTCTTAGGATACTAAATTGTACCAACCAGTTGCACAGGTCTGCTAACCAAGCCAGTCAAAAACAGGAGGACACCTGGCCATTAAGGCCAGCCGTGGGTATCACAGGAAACATTTGATTTCCTCAAAGAACTGATGATACACCTTTGAATACCTCTGAGCAAATGCAACAACCATTTGTCAAAGCTACTCTAGAATCACTGAACTGTCTGTCATTCTCCTAATTTCCAGCTTAACTTCTTTGTTGTTGGTTTATGTTCTTCTGCCTTGTAGTAAAGTAACTCTTTACCTCCATCCCTCCTACATATTTAACTTGACATAGATTTATGGAGGCAATCACAACTCCATGCAGGCTGAGATTTCATACTGCTTTCAACTGATCTGAGTGTCCAAGGTGGTGGGGTTTTTTCCCCCCCTTTGACCACACTACTACATAAAAAACCCCCAAACACCACCTTACACAGAAACACACAACAGAGGAAAGTGATACTGCTCCTTTCAGCCACCAGCAGTGTGGACTGAGCTTGGTGCACAGCTCCCATGATAACATAGTCTTGGCCTCCCTTCTCCTAAGCTAAAGGAGCCAGTTTCTCTTTGGTACACACAGCTGCAGCAGACAAAGTGATGTACTCAAAACATCTGTAAAGGGAGATAATGGGGAGTGAAAAAAAAAAAAAAAAAAAAAAAAAAAAAAAAGAGACAGACCAAACACCACTACCCCCAAACAAAGAAGGACAAAAAAGTAAAGCCCAGAAAGACATAAATAGAAGTTTCAGCACACCCCTAACATACCAGCTCCGGTACTGATTGTGCCTCACTGAGCCTGGCTAGAAAAGAAATCAAAGACGACCATTTTTATCTGCTTCCTGATGAGTTTAGATTTACAAAGCTTTGTGCTTTTAAACTGAAGGCACAGAATAATCAGCAAGCTCTAGTTTTAATTACACTTCATTTAAAAAAACCTACAAAGCAGGCATTATTCTCCCCCAGAGCGAGAAATAAAACTAAGCAGGACCAAGCAGTTCTACCCAAAAACCATCTGCACCTCTTGTGCTTTTTATGAAGCAAACCTCTCAGCACATTTTACAAGGCAGTAATTGTCACCAGTAGCACTGTATGGTGACAGCCTCTTGCAGCCTGCACAATCAGCAGCTTGTAGGTTATTATGCATTTGCGAAAAGGAGGCATTTTGAGACACAGCTAGAAGGTAAAGTAACTTGAGAGGCAAAATAATAATTTCTCCCACCACACTTTCCTCCAGTTATGAGGCCGCCTTTTTCTGTACCGGTACAACCACCAGGGCCAGGACTTGCTGACAAGCACAGAATAACCAGCATCTCCTCTGAGAGCTAACAAGACTGATACAACAGTTACACAGTTCACTAACAGCACAGAAAGGGTTCTTTGCTGTAATCTGAATTTCACAATTTTCAACCCTTGGAGAGAGGAAAAAAAAAAAAAAAAAAAAAAAAAGCAGCCAAACACACACCATCAACAACCAACGAACCATGCTACCTGCTCAAACAGCAACTTGTAGCCAGTTTTTCATGACCTTCCCAGGTCCTTGTCCCAGAAAAACTCATATATTTCACTCAATGTGCTGTAATGATCATGTTCTACTGGAATTTGCATACACATACTATATATATCTATATATATATATGTACTATGGAAGCAATGAATTCCACATGTGCAATATTTATCATTGTGCCTGTACAAATAACACAGGAAACAGCACCACAGAGGTTTGCACCTTCTCCATCTTCAGTACTTAACCTTTTCTTTCATACAGGGGTAAAACAGTTAACACATGCCTTTTATTGGAGCAATGCAAATGAGGTTACAGCAAGAAAATCAAGAACACAGACACTGAAAATGTCAGTGTATGACAGTTAAAAATTTTATGCCTTACATACAATACTTTCAGTCTTACCAGACCATCTTTCACATTGCTCCTTCCTCCACATATCATTTTTTAATCTGATAATTCATAGGAAAAGATGTTACACTATAACAACTATTAAAGATGACTGGCATGGGTTTTAAAAGTGATCACTCTGAAAGAAGTATCACCTCAAAGGAATTTCACATCCTATACATCTCACAACAGAGCTTGACAATACTTGCATAATTTTAGTACGTCGGCAAGTTAGCAAGATTACTTTAGGTTGCCAAGCCTGAAAAGTGCCACACAGGTCAAATTCTAGTTGCCATCCAAGTATTTTCTGTTTGGTGTTTTTAGTTTCCTCCCAACACAGAAGTGCAATGTAATCACAGTTATGGCGTGTGGATAGATGACGGACAGCCTTTGCAGCTTGCTGACTACAGAAATCAGTTTCCAGCATCTGGACAGAGGGTGAGGGAAGATAAAATTATTTCTTTTCACGCAACACTCAAAGGCAAAAGAACATTTTTCAGATTGTAAATACACATTTGCACAACTCCCTTTCTCACTTATCAGCATATTAGCCTATGCATTTTTCTCTCACAAGTGATACAGCTATTAGATACCTTAGATAGCAGGGTTAGCTTACTGCTTTTTACTGTTAGTGTCTCTGCTTAGTAAGCTACTAAGCAGAAACAAACTGGTTACCAGAACCACTGAGATTCATCATAGCTTTTATAAAACAAGTTGCAAATGTTTCCCTAGTGAATCCAACAGGTCCAAACAAGTTTGAAGTTTAAAATTGTTAGATACCTCTTCCTACATTTCGAATCGACAAGATTCTAAAAACTGCAAACCATAGTGCAATCCAAATACCATTCTTCCAAGTCCAAACCTTTACTGCAGTAATCTGCATCTCTTTCAGGAAGCACATGAAAGTTTAAAGAAAAAACTAAACAGGGGGGTGGGGGGTGAAAGAGAATGGAGCTGTTTGTAAAACCAGGAAGTCTCTTCAATTCACATAATTTGATACAGCACGCATGTATACCATAGCTTTATTTGGGTACCTCTCCCTGTAATTATTTAAGCAATGCTGCATTTCTTACAGTACTGTAGCAACTCCCAAGGAAGGCCAGTCACAGGAGGGTAAAAAAATAATAAATTTATTAGTTTGATCTGGTTTTAAGGTCTTCATTTGCATGCTCACCATGGTGAGGTTTTTAATACTGATGAACTCCAATTCCTATGTTTTGGGTAGACTGACGTAAAGACTCTGTTGCTGGGTATTTAAAATGCACAGTCACACCACACGCAACTGCAGGCAGAATTAAAGTTAACAAAATAGCTTTAGTAAATTTGTTGCTCTTTCATGATAATCTCTACCACCTCTTGAAATTTCACGGCTGGATGATTACTTAACACATCTGTAGGTAGCCTGCATCTGAACAATGCAAGTATCACTTCAAATTTCTATGATGGAAAAAAAGTATATGCAATGCAACATACACAATGATCAAGAGCTCAGTCTTCCATGCTCTGTGCTAATGACAACATCTGATCCACAGGTCTCACAGGACTGTTTTGGTACAAAAGCCTAAGGTAAGCCAACTTCAACAGCCATGAACGTGTTAAAGAAATCATGTACAAGCAAGACAAATAAGGGTGATGCTGTCAGCATTCACAATCCCAAGTTTCTCTTTTCTTTATTCTCCCCAGGCTTAAATCAAAACAAACCAAAGAATGGAACAGAACCCAAATATTTTGGCAAAATGAGAGAGGACTGTTTATTACTTTTTCTGCAAAGGTACTGTGAAATGCCAGAAAACTAGAAAGTTTTTTTATTTCATTTAAAGCATTTTTATTTCAAGCCAGGCAAACCTTATCCATTTTCCTTGTTTCCAACAACTCTAGGCTTTATGTCAAGCTGCGTTTAAACCTCCTTTATGAGTTTCTATCAAAAATTTCATTTACACAACTTATTTACTTTCTTCAAGATACTTTTCTTACATCACTTTCTTATTCAAATGATATTTTTATTCCAGTTACTGTCAGAACTATTATAAGGTAATGAAGACTGCTAAATAATTTACAAGGGAATATAGTGGCGATTAAAGTTTCTGAGTATTTGCATCTTCACTGAGCTTTCTCAAAAGGCAGGTTGGCCTAGGAACTTCAGGTTCCATTCATTCAAACACACCTCTGTTAATAAAAACTCATCTGTTCATTTATTCACCTTGTTTGCTGCATGACTGCAGCTAAGTAAGAGGAAATAAAAGAATTCTTCCCTAAGAAGGGAGGAAACACGTTGATATTGCAAAATGGAATTTTGCTTATTCCAAATTAAAATTTCATCATTGCTTAGCTCAAGTATTTAATCATGATGTGGGTTCCCATACAAGCACAAGAAATTTTAAAGTCAGAGGTGTTTTTAATATTCACTGCTTTCTGAGCTTTGAGCCTCAGGGTTCACATTTGCAACTGCATTCATATGCAAACGTAACGGTGAGAAACCTACCTAAAAGGTAAAGGAGGAATGGAAGCGGATGGGATTTACAAGAGAATATTGCAACCAACCCTAGAAAATTCAGTTTAAAAAGATGTTTAAAACACCACTGAACTAAACCATACAACAATTATCCCGAGATTTGCTTACTCTTATGGTTTTATGGCAATGCTTCACAGTGGAATAATCCTGGTATCTCAAAGCGATGCTGAAGTGAAAGCCTTGGCTCTTTTAAATAATTGCATTCAATTTTTAAAGCAAAAGCCCTGCCAAACATTTCACAATGTTTTACCATCCACTGGTATTGTCCCACAAAAGTAGATAAAAATGATGAGATCCTTAGTTTTCTTTACCTTTTTTTTTTTTTTTTTTTTTTAAGGAAAAACTAGAGTAGAGCTTAACATTAACATGTGGCTTTGAAAGCATGTCTGTTTGGAAAAATCCCCGTATTTTTAAACATTTCTTATGTAATTAGCCTAAGGGCAATTGTTCTATTTCATACATATGTATGGATGACCAAACACTTGACACTTTCTTTTTAAAATAAATACAAGAGAAGTTACATATACCTCAACACTTTCTGAACTAGCACATTGACATCATCATCTCCCCGCAGGGCCTTAAGAAAATTAAGATAGATGAATATAAGATAATTTCTAGATCTGTGTCTTTGTTTCCTTCTATAAAGTAAATCATGTATCAGTGTCTGTAAGCACAAGGATAATTTTAAGAGTGCAGAAACCTAAACCTGAATTTCAGTACACTTTGTGTTCTTGCAAAAAGCATGGAAATCAAATTCAAACATTTTATCTATCCAAATAGAGTATCTAGACCACCCAACCTAAACTTATGGTTTACCATGATAACATGTCTTTCTACCATGATAACCAGTAAGTTAATATGACTTTGCTGTCTAACACAGCCTGCCATTCTAGATGTATGAAAAAAGAACACTATGTGAAAATAAAAGTACATATTCATCACATACCTGTAGAACTCATTGCAACAAGCTTGTATATAAATGGGGTGAGGTTTATTTTAAATACAGTCCAATGAACTTTCTCATAACGTTAGGGCTTTTTGTTTGGTTGGTTGGTTTGTTGTTATTTTTTGGTTTTGTTTTTTAAAGAAGCTGTGTTGTTTTTCTAAGTTCTTCCTATGCCAATGACCTGTTCACTGCATTTGCTATTACTGGACCCTTCACTGGAAAGGTACACACAGGTAGACAGACATGGGATCATCTACCCTACACATGCTGCCCTGTGACAATTAAACACTGATCCCAAGCTTTGAAATTGGCAAGATGAACACTAGAAATGGATTCTGCCATACTGCTATGCTAAAAGGCAATTGGATTCCCCCTTAAAGAAAGGGGACAGGTGATGAAAAGGCCTTGCACATAAAAGAAGCTTTGAAAAACGGAAAGCGCTGAAAAAACAAGGCATGATAAGGCTTGAGGTCGGAGGAGATCACTGCACAGCATTCAAGAATCAAGGTTCAAGCAGGCAGCGCTTCACCTGCAGCGCTCCGCTCGCATCCCCGGATATGACTTCCAGCTCCAACGGCGATGCCCAGGCAGCGAACTTCACCGCTGCACGACTGACGAAACACGAGAGTTTCTCTCGCTTCTTAAATCGTGTTGTTGAAGTAAAACCGAACACACAATACACAGCGAGCCCTTCACTGCCAACACAATGCAAACTCCCGTGCTGCAGCCCACCACGTCCCCCGCCGCGCTGCCGGCCCCGCGCCCCACGCTGCCGCAGCTGCCCCGGCGCCGGCAGCCCGGCCCGCACCACACCCGGGCGGGCGCCAAGCCGAGGGCTGGGAGCTGCCCGGCTCCACAGCCCCCTCAGATCCGTATGAAAAAACCAAACGCACCGTTCCTAAGATCCAACTCCCTCTCCCGGCTTCGGGCGCCCCAGAGCGGGCGGAAAGGCAACGCGGGGCATTTCGAGGGGTAGAAGCGGCGCCCGCCCCTATCCCTTGCCCCGCCGCGCTCAGCGGCAGCGCCCCCCCGCCGCGGCCCGCCGCCGGCCCGCACCCACCTGCCCAGGTCCTCGCCCGTCTCGTAGTGCTCCTCCAGGTTCTCCTGCCTGAACACCGTCATGGTCGCCGCCGGCTTCAGCCCCTGCTCGGCGCCCTCATCACCAGCGCCCCGGAGCCGACGGGGCCGCCCCGCGCTCGACTGCGCGACCTGCGGAGGAGCGCGGCCGTGAACGCCCCTGCCCACGCCGGGCAGCTCCGCCCGCCGCCGGGGCCGCCCCCGCCCTGCCCACCCCGAGGGAAGCGGCACCCGCGGGCCGGGGGCGCCTCCCTGCCCCTGCCCGGGCGGCGGGAGAAGAAAGCGGCGCCCCGCGCCCCCGCCCCTTCCGCGGAAGCCGCACCGCCGCCCAGCCGGCCGCCCGCCGCATTCCTCCGCGGCTCCGTTGCCCAGTCAACCGGGACGTGCCGCCGGGCCTGCGGCGGGAACCCCCGGGCATCCCCGCACCTGACCCCGGCCGAGGGCGGGAGGGCGAGGCGGGGGTTCCCCTCCCCGCCCCCGGGCAGGGGCTGCCGGTGCCGGGTGCCGGCCGCCGCGCCGCCCGCTCGCCCCTCACCCGCCGCCGCCGCCGCTGCTCCTGCCGCGGCGCCCCGGCCGCTCCGCGACCTGTGAGGCGGCGACAGCCCCGCGGCCGCTCCCGGCCGGCGCGCAGGCACGGCGCGACGCCGCCGCGCGGGGCTCCGCCGCCCGGCCAATGAGAAGCCGCTCCCCGCCCCCCCGCCCCTCGCCGCGGCCTGCCCGCCCCTGCCCCGCCGCCGTGCGCCGCGGCCAGGTGCGGCCCGGCGGGGGGTGCCCGCGGCGGCGTGGCCCTGCCGCCCCCCCGCCCGGCGCGGGCCTGCCAGTGCCTCCCGGCGCGGCCATTGTGTGCGCCGCCGCCGCCGCCCGCGCCCCCGCCCCCGCCCCGCTCGGCGGCCGCGCCTCCGCCGCGGGCAGCGTGCGGTGGGGCTGGGGGCAGCCGGGAGGCGGTGGGCCCCGGCCTCCTCCCGCCCGCCGCCGCGCCCTGCGCTGTCAGGAAAGCGGTCCCCGCGGGACAGGGCGGGGCCGAGGGGTCACCGTCCCGCGGGACCGCCATGGTCCGCCACCGCCCGGCACCGGCCCCGGCCCCGGCACACACCCCGCGCCCGCTGTGGCGGGAGCTGCCCGGGGCCGCGCCGGCGGCGAGGGCAGGCGGGCGGCCGCAGCCCGCCCGGGGCGCACCGGGGGTCCCGGCTCGCACACACCGAGCCCGCCGCAGGGCGGGGGCCGTGGCGCCGCCGTGGCTCCCGGGCGCTTCGCAGAGTGGGCGTTTCGGTGCGGTCTGCAGGTGCCGTTTGATCACCAGGCTCGAACAATGGGCGTTTTAAAAATACAAAATCGTGGAACGGTCTCTGCGGAGTGTTGCACCTTGTATTTTGTGTTCGCCAACGTTCCCTGCGTTCGCGCGTGCTGGTGCTGCTCAGGTTCAGCTTCCCCAGCGCGCAATGGCTCCTGTAGTGTGTTGGTCCCACCACGCCAAGTCAGAATTTTGACCGGTCTTTGCATTTTTGCAGGCAAGATTTTTCCTCATTGCTCTATTTTCCTTCCATTCATGTTGTTCAGCCTTGCGCCAGTACATGATGTCGGGTAACTGAACAGCTTTTAACTTCCAGCTGAACTCTCGAGGTCTCTCAGAAAGAGAATTACTCATCAAAGGTGAAAAAAAGTTCAGTGCGGCCATATGATTTTACACTTACTTGATTTAGCACTTGAGAGAGCCTGGCCTCCTCCAGGTACAAGGCAACAAGTACAGAAGCCCTGAAATTTTCCGAGTGAGTCACAGTGTGACCTTGGGCAAGCGTCAAAAATTTTTGTGCCTACACTGATGTCATCTGTAAAATGAAGGGAGGGCACTTGAATGGATCGCTGGATGGCAAGTTACATAAAGCCATCTTCAAAGAGGGCAGCACAGTGGTGTCTCCTCAGACTGAGTTACATTCAGAACTATGCACCCTTCGCTGTTTGATTTATAGCCAGACATGCAGAAAGAAGTATGATGCTCTGCCTTGACTTCAGCCTGTTTTCTACATATTTATCTCCAACAGGTTTTCAAAGTCATGACTTGCATGCTTCAGGTTGTCAGAACTTCAACAGTGCTCAAGGTTTCTAACGAACACTGGATACAGGTTCAAAAGTTCATTTTGGTTTTAGAGATTCTTCGTTTGCTGGAAATGAGGACAATCACTGGAGCCAGCCCTTGAAATCTGAAGCACTCTAGCCTTGCTTGATTTCCAGATGTTTTTCACTTGTTTTGGGATTTTTTATGATGACCCTGAGCTCATACAGTAACATTTGTTGTTGCTTGTATGTATTCTGCACTGCAAGCACTTCTCAAACATGCAACTCAGTATTCCTCCTCTATGACCCAGTCCCACTTTAACTGAAGAATTGAAATTTCACTATTGATTCAAGTAGGAGCAGATACACGTTGGAATCAATATGCCATAACTGAGGTAATTACCGAGATGCATAGGATCAACAGAAAAATTAATTACTTTAAATGTTTCTTTTCCCTTTCATTTAATGCCCACACCTGAAGGGGGAAATTTGTTTTGTCACCTCTCTGTCTAGGTCTGGGATGCCTGGATTTTGTTGTTTAGGCCCCTCAATGAACCTGAGAGTTGTATTTGAATACTGTTGTGACAGCAGTAACAGCACATGTCCCCATGCTGTGTGCATGAGGAGGAGTCACGCTCCACTTGAGGGAAGACAGCCACTGAGGCACCTCTGTCCCTGGTATACACAGGTACAAAGGATGTTTGCCAGCTGAAGCACCATTCCTGTCTCTTCAGAGAAATACCGAACCGGCTGTGTTTGATGTAGTCCACTTTGAAAGACCTTGTCTATTCCTGGTGGTGCTCATCTTGCAGTCTAGGAACGTTTAACCTAAGTGAAAACCCAGCCCCATTTCTATACTTTCAAAATGCTCATCAACTTCCATGACAATGATATTGGATTACACATGTAGTAAATGGGAAAAATAATTTTAAACTGCTGTCAAATGTAATTCAGCAATTGTGATTGTGGTTTACACTTACAGGTTTAATAGCGCATTGGATGAAATCCAACCCTAATAAACTCAGTAGCAAAATCTCAATGATTTCATGGTTCCATGATTTCAAGCCAATGTGTATTTTTTTGTTTATTGCAATATAGCAGAAATAATAAGGTAAGATTAACTTTTACTTATACTGTTGTAAATCAGGAGTGATGATGTCGGTAAGATCATTTCAGTGTGAAAGAGGATCAGTAGCAAGATTAGTAACAACAAATGTGTTTTCAAAGGACTGATTTGTGCCTGCCAGCTTACTACATCGTGTGGTTCATGTGTATTTTGCTATGTAGAAAAACAAGTGTTCTGTTTCTCAATAAATATTACAAATAATTAAAATTTGCAGAAAGCATCTGTATCCCCAAGCAGTGTTAAGTGAAATGAAAGCTGCATTATTTCTGCAAGTCAAGTGATTTATAGCACTTGTTAGCCACTTTGCTACTGAATCTACACAGCCATTTCTACATGAAGATAAAGACAAGGAGGCATATTAAGTGTATTGTTTCAGGATAAATCTTTTCAAGATCACTGTCGGATTTGTTTCTGTCATTCAAGTAAGATGTCTCTCCTAATAATCTAAGATACTAATTATGGCAAAGAACATAAACTATTTAGACTGGCTATTATTTCTTTTGTGTATAGTTTTCTTTTTATGAGATCAGCATTTATTTTTGACATAACTATAAAATAAATTTCCTGGGTTGTGTGTGATGTTCTCTGTGCTGATTCATAGATTTTTCAAACCCATTTTAATTTCTCACAAGGCAATCTGGTTACTGCCCCTGAAAGGCGCTCTTCCATATTCATCAGAAATGCCAGGGATGACACCAGAATGGGAGGGTGATCATTAATGTCACAGAGCCACTCAGTTTTTGTAAACCCAAAGCATTTTTCTTACAAAAGGAGATGAAGATGTGCCAGTGACTTTTGTGATTAGGGCTCACATCCCTCAGACATTTAGACTGAGTCCATCGATTGCTTTCACAGAGGCCTGAAGCTGCTGACAAAGGCGGCAGGATCTGTAGCTTCATAAGGCAATACTTTTAGCACTATAACTAGACTCAACTAAGTGGTGCTGAGTAAATTTTGCATGCTGGAAAATCATTCCTTAGCATTTCAGTCAATAAACAAAACACTATTTTGTTAAAAATTGCTAAAATACATTTTATTGTTGTGTTTTAGAAGACACATAGAAGTCAGGTTTATAGAAAATTATCAGCATCACTTTTCTGAAAGCGCCACAGAAAGATTAGTTCCTCTTATATTCTCTAGGTATTTATGTCAGTTCCTCATTAAAAAAAAAGTGTTTCATCTCTCAAGGTAGTTACAGCTAATCTAGGACCTGCTAATTCATGTGTTTGTTCCTGAGGAGCCCATATCATGTACATCCCCCAGTGAAGCCTCTGTTTGGTAAGGCAATTAACTGAATACCTGGCTTGGACCAGTGAGTAGCAGATTATCTGAACTACTTCAGGGCTTAAAAGTGCATGTTTCAGCATCTCTCTGAATCGAAGCCCAAACCCAGATCATGGGCAAAGCATTCCTGAGTTTGGGTTACGAAGCTGTACGCCATCCCTTCTACAATGATGTCCTCATAGGGCAGCTCTTTGGCACTGAAAAATTCAAGCTGTCCATGGAAAAAGGAACACTCACATCTACAGTGGACTGGTTTTTCCCTGAATCTGAATTAAGATCGAGATTCTTAGGGCAAATGACCTAAGAATAACCACTAACCACAATCAGAACTAAATAGCAATTACACCTCTTTGACTTAGATTTCCTATAACTATTCTGCTGTGTAGATTTGGTCTCTGTGTTATTGTGTATTTATTTAATAGAAAACAAACGGCAAGTGATTACATTTTTGGCAGTACTATTTCTTTCTGGAGAGATTTACTGCAAGTCAAAACATTTTGACAAAGACTTTGTTATTGTGTATTTCAGTAAGTTAAATGTGTAATTTGTTAAAATTTAGTTAAAATGTTACTTTTAATAGTATAATATATATTTATGTTGCATATAGGATTACATATTCCTTGAGATAAAATATGTATTCTAAAGTGGCATGAGAAATTCCTTGGAGTTTTTGGCTTTTTAATTCTGAGCTCAAAGAGTTTGCTTTTCTACAAAAACAAAACCTACCATATATGTAACAGCATGTTTGGCAAATTTTCTGCAGTCAGACCAAAGAATACTCCTAACCTATATTTGAAAGAATAAATCAAGAAAACACTTGCTGGAAATCCTTGGTAATTCTCAAACGACTTCAGGAATTTTACAGGGAAATTGAAGGCCTTATTTGTACAGTATATTGTGCTATAAACCTTGAACTTGACTGACATCTCAGTATTGTGGTATGCATGTTTAATAATAATAATCATTTATAACATTTACTATCATAAAATTATGGGCTTTGCATCAGTTTCTTGCGCAATATGTACTAGAATTCCTGCCACTCAGCTTTGAAATGTAAAAGTTCAGCACACCTATCAGTCATATATGATACAATGAAAACATATTTACTCAGATCAGTAGGTTTCCAAAGGTAGTAGATGACAGGATGAGGTAGCACTTGCTGTCCTGTCTTTCTCTCTATTTCTTCTTTTTTCTTTTTCTAAGGGAGGTTCTACAATCCAAGTCACAAGACAAACAAAAAAATCGAACTATATATATAAAAGAAAAAAGTTAATAAGGGTAATTAGATTTATATAATGACTTCCACTGAACAGTCCCCAAACGCTTTACAAACATCGGTTGCTTTAATTATCCTTTGCTACACCCCTGTAGCAGCAAGGGTTGCTAAATGATTATGCTTGCAGCTGCTGAACAGGCACTCACTGCACTTGCCAGGGATGAGAACCACCTTTAGACAAAGCCACGTGGAGGGCAGAGGAGGTCGATGGAATAGTGCCTGTGGCGGTGTATTTTGGTGCTGTAGTCAGCCAAACCTCTCACACCAGTTTCCTGCCGATGTCAGCTATTAGAAGGGAAACATGCTTGCTGACACTTGGCCTTGGCTTGCTGCCTGGCAAAGCCACTTGTGGGTTCAAATTCCTTTGGCATAGTATGGTAATACAGCTGTCATAGCCTTATCCTTAGAAATAAATGCTGAATAGTATTTAATGTAATCGTTTTACAGATAAGGCATTGGAAGTGGAGGGGCAATACGGAGTTTAATCCCAAAACTACAGATGTGTATTTAATTGCTGAAAGTGATTTTTCTTTTTCTCTTTTTAGCTCAATGTGACTAAACTGTACAGGCAGAATGTCTAGAGGATCAGTCTGACTTACACAATATTGCACTTGAAGAGAGTGATGATGACTGGAGAAAGATATTATCCTAATGCTTAACTCCTTGTTCCATCTATTCCTTAAGACTGCATCCCTCAGCTCCTGTGAGTGAAGACACCTACACGGTGGTGTTTCCTTTGAGGATGTACTGTGAAAATCCAGACATAAAGTCATTAATGCTTCTAACTGCTGCCCCAGATTTTTCCTGTCTCAGTAGGTCTGGCATGACAGATATAACGTTGTGGAGTCCATATTAAGTAGCTCGTTACTACAGCTAGTGCTATTGTGTCCTCTGTTCTGAAAAAAAACACTTGCCAAGGGGATCTCAAAATCTGTATGCTGTGCTGATCCAAAACTCTATCTTCACACCAGTGCTTGCATGTGCCTATCACAATTTTTGTAGAAGAGGTCATAACTCAAGACTTGACTAGTGCTAAACCAGAATGCGTACAGCAGGTGATATTTGAAGGTAAAAGTGTGGGGGATTTCTTTTGCTGGATTAGTAGTACATGATAAAGGTTCCTCAAAATACTGGGCAACCAAGGGCAGCAGTTTGAAAATCATGGGATGGGATGAACTTATCAGCTGCTTGGCATCCTGACTAGCTACAAGGGGAGCCTTAAGAGATTAGCACTCTCCAGCTGTTGGTGAAATGCCTATGTGTTAAATCATTAGCATATAAAAAAATTGTCTGTTTGACTGTTTTGCAGCATTTGCTCAGTGTATTTGGGCTTTTCCAAAAGCAAAACATCCTTGAGTATGAATCTACAACATCCTTGAGTATGTCTCCATGGAGTTGTCACCTAGATGTTTGGGAGACAAAGTAATTACATTTGGCGTGCTTCATGCCCATACATTCCATCTGCCTATCTTGCCTCCCCATACAGTAAGCAATGAAACATTTGTGCTGTAATTTCTGAAGAAAGAAATTTGAAGTTTACGCTCTGTTTCCTTTGTGTGTGATTTCTTTGCCCAGGTACTGTACTATGCATGACACTCTGCTCCTGCAGAGTGCTTTTGCATACATGCCATGCAGAAAGCCAGGTAGAAGCATAGCTAAGCTTTTGCAGACTGGTGAATTCACCAAGCAAAAGAGTATAGAAGAAAGTACAAGAGGCTTCTGTTGTGTAAGTGACACTTAATCTTGCCTGGCTGATTAAAGAGATACTGTGTATTGTTTGAGTGCTGTAATCCGGTCAGTTGAAGTTCTCTGTGGTATATAGAAAAAATCTGTCCTGATGAAATGCCAGTTTCTGAAGCCGATCTCTAACTTTATTTGGTGTAAAGAGTAACGGTTGAGATGCTCAGCCATTGCCTGCTGAATTTTGGTCCCCTGACCCTCCCTATCCCCTTCATTTCCCCTAGCTGCATTGTTACATCAAGGTAATGCAACCTAAGTATGTTCCACCTTGGTACAGGTGGCTATGATAACCTGCCAAGGATCAGGGAGTCATGACAGTTTCTCTGGTAGCTCCTTTTTGCTGGGAGTGAATTGGGAATAACCATGGTGGAAAAAGGGCTCTCAGCCAAAAAAATATGTTCCAAAGCAATGCAGGATGCAGCTACAATGTGGATGGCCAGCAGTGAGCACCTCCCATGTCATATGATGCACAGTGTCTTAAAAGGGAGGTAGAATCTATTTTCCCCAGCTGAATTAATCCCTCCCAGCATGACTTTAATTCACGTAGTATTGTAAACCTTTAATTATTATTGTGTCACAGATAAAGCTGAACATGTCTCTTAATGAGTTGAGCTACTAGGATGGACGGATGGTTTGTTCTGCGTTTTGGCAATTATTTTCTTTCTGTGCAATTTTCAAAGGAAGAGTAGCTGCCATATACCTACATACTGAACCGTCCCAGTAAGATTTTACATCCTGAGTCAAGGACCTTCCTTCTCCAAATACCCTAGAGGCCCATCAGCTACAAATAGAACTGGTGTGATGAATGGTGTTACTGTTGTCATTGACAAAAGAAATATTTTTTTTATTTTATTAGTGATTGTCACAGTTGCCCATTAGGATGGAAAATTCTTGCAGGAATCTGTAGCTGAGATTCGGCAAAAGAGATCTGGAGATCTAGATGCTAGACACAGCATTGTGAACTCTGAATCTGGTGAAGTATGCCACTGCTTATATAGGTACAGGCTGGAGAGTTTGTAGTCACTCTGCTGGGTGAGCCTCCAAGCATGCATCACCCTGCAGAACAAAGGGTGAAATTCTTACTCGTGCTTAAATAAAGGGACTGCTTTTCAAACCCAGAGGCTTCTCTTGACTTCAAGACATGGGGAGTAGCATGGGTTTGTCCGCCACTTAAATACAGAATGTTACTTTATTATTCTCAGCATAAAAGTAACATCATGATTCATTCATAATCACCTTAGAAAAATGATACATTATTTACATGCATAGTGCTTAAATAGATACTATTGTATCCATAAAGAATTACTAAATGGGAAGTAAGCATTCAGAATGTCTTGTTCCTGAATTAACAAAGACATGCATTAACAATGATGAGTCTTGTACCTGAAACCATATTTAGCAGCTAATTTAACTGACAGGCAAGGAGAAGGAGTTCTGTCATGCAGTTATTTTTTGATGTGCAGCTATCATGTTATTGCAAAGACCTAATGTATAATACTGCACAAAGCACTGTTGGTGGGGTTTTTTTGGTTGTGGGGGGTTTTTTTGTTTGTTGGGTTGGGTTGGGTTTTATGGTTTTGTTTGTTTCTTTCTTTCTTTTTACATTACATTCTATTTAGACAAGTAGAAACTTTTATTTTTGTTAGAAAAGCACAAAGTGAAAGATGTTCAGTAATATTAAATGTCAGAAAGTTATCCAGGGCTAGTTCTTCAGCTGCTGTAAATCAACAAAATAAATTGGCTCAGTCCTGTAAAGTAATGGGACCAGGATAACTTAAGCAAGGTCAGTGTTTAACATGAATTAACTACTTAATTTAACCACTTGCTTTGATTTGGGGGATTTAATGTTAAAAAAGCATGCTTGAACCCAGCCTTGGAGAAATACCCATACAGCCAAATGCAGAGCTAGATACTCAGCAAAAGAGTGGTAACTGTATATTGTTTCAGAATAATGACATGGAGGCCAGGTTTTTTTGTTTGGTGTTAGGTTTTTTTGTTTGTTTGTTTTTTCTTTTCCCCTGGGACAAATGTGTTAAATTACATTGTGTTGTGTTCTAATCCTCAGACTCTGGTGTGTGCTCTGCAAGACTCTGCTCTGCCTGTTGATCTGCTACGGAGGTGTTCATTTTGAAGTTGTGGTGCAAGGGTGAGGTGGCACACTGAGTTAATGCAATAGCATGTTACCTCAGGAAAACAGGGTTCTACTTCAAACATGACATTGCTTTGGCAATGCCAGGCTAGTGTAGGTGCTTGCTCCCACCCCTCCCCGCATATCACAGTTCAGTGTTGTAGAGCTGACACCAGCAATTAGCATGTGTGCAAAGAGGTAGGGGGCTGTGGATGGATGGGCGCTTACAGGCGCCTCAGAGGAGACTGGACTGGACTGGACTGGAGGCATTTCAGACAGCACGCCCTGTGCTCCCTCAGCACGATGGTAATTGACTTGGCTTCTCTACACCTGTCAAAACAATAACTATCATGTCCTCCACCCCAAAACATGCAGATGAATAGAGGCTGGGGGTGGGGAGGGTTTGCTGATTATTGACGGTAATGAAGGAGAGTGGGTGGTGATTGCACATTGCAGAAACCTAGAAGAAAGGCAGTATGATATAATTTCACCCTGGGAATCTATTGCTATGGCAACAAAGAACAGATTTATTTATTTTTTTAATAGGGTTCAATAGAAAAGTATTACAAAAGCAGAAATAAGATTTTTTACAAACCTTTCCCCATCTTTGTTTATATTTTATTCATTTGTATTATTACTGAAATATTTTTAAGCATGAAAAATAAGTGTTTGTGGCCCACATACATTTTGCCTAAATGAAATAAAGTATTGCTGTGTTAGCTTTATTGACCTGGTGCAAAGACACACCAAAAATCCTTGCAGTGTTCTTTATGCTCAGTCTATGGACCACTTACATTTTACATTCCATTTACAGCTATTAAACTGTTCCTCCAGATTTAGCGAGATGTAACTGAGGTCAGGATTTGGCCTGCACCATTTTCTATTCCATATAGATAAAGAATTAATGAAAACAATTACTTTCAATCAAAGCCACTGAAGCAGGTTTTGATGGCCATTACAAGACACTTTGCCAGCAGTGTTTCACTTCAGGAGCGGCAGTAGCTTGGGCTGGTGAATAGGTGCTTGGGGAGGCAATCTTCCACATTTTCTGCATGAGAAAGGTTTAAGCTCTGCAGTAACTTTAAATGAAGGAGCAGTGCTAATCACCCCTCTACAGAAAGAAGTAAGGCCTTTTGTCAGAAGACCAAAAGAGAAATCCAGGAGCCAGATGAATACTGCATGCCTCTGTGCCGGCATTGCCTGTCAAACCCCTGGGATCACCAGTTTGAGTCTGCTGCAGACAAGCTGCAGGTACAGGGAATAGTGACCAGTCCTGAGTTTCTTTCCCTCTTTAGGATTTAAATGAGAATTATGAATTACTGGCTATATAAGTGAAGGATCAGCCTGCACCCAAGATCTGCTCCTCTGTTTCCCCTTGAGCCATCTTCATTTCGTTCTTCTAGGCTTCATCCCACACTGTTTTCCTAATGCTTGCACTATGGTAATCACATTTGCTGTTTTCTGCTCAAACACGATGTTCATTTCAATTACACTCATGTTTACACTATTTTAGCTACACACCAGGCATAATTACTTTATTTTTCATTATATTGATTATGTATTTTACAATACCTGCAGGCTTTCCATATGATATTAAAATTATATCTTTTTCACACCTTGTTGCTGAAATAGAACTTGCCACAGAGATCTCTGCTCCTCTGAGATACCCTGAGCGACATGCACAAAAACCTCTAGGAACATCAATAGTCACATTACAAGTTTGGTGAAGAAAGGCAGCATGCCTTCAGCAAGAGGCACTGAATCAAAAAAAATAATTCTCTCTGTATGACTAGTTTGCACAAAACACAAGAAAACCAAACTCAAAATTAAAACAAGAAACTGAGGAGAAAGAAAAGAGGACCAGAGACTCATTTTGAGTTGGGATTCTAAGGGCTTTTCTCTCCAACTTGCAGATAGGACAAGACAAGGCTGACCTTCTGTTTAACAGTTTAGAAGCACGTGCCAAGGTGTTAGATGCTGAAATACTGATGTCCCATACTTTCACTATATTCAGCATACATGTGTAGGAAATTAGATTGCCAGACATTGCTCACCTTTTGACCATTTTGGGAAGCTGGTTGGGGACCTCTGTTGCGTATGGAAACCTGTGGTTTGCATTGACCTTACTCAGACAGCTCTGCAGCACCCACTTCCTCATCTTTGCTGTCAAACAAGACTGCAAACAAACCTTAGCATGTGTTGAGTGTCTTGAGATGAGAAGGTAGGGGAAAGAGGGAAGCCTTCTAAGGGCATATTGAAATGGGGCAGTCTTTGGCTGGCAGAACCATCTATAAGGAGCAATGGTGCTAAGAAATTTTCTGAGACCAATTTTATTTTCTCTCCTCAAGTCTCTTGCCTATAAATTTCGAATTTGCAATCAAAGGACTCTGTCCAGATGACAGAGCTTCCACCACATAATTACTGCTCACAGAAAACTCAGTACTTGTATCTGCATCAGAAGTGACTGAACTGTATTTTCATGACACCAAAGAAGAGAAAATTGATCTCAGTGCTCTTGCTGCGTATAGCACAGGGGCAATCTCATGTGCCTTTTCAGCCTGGCATCTACTTCTAATATTTATGTGCTCTTGTTCTTACAGCAACACTACCAGTTTTCCTGCTTCCAGGCCCTCTGGTCTCTCTGAAGTGAGCTGAAGCCTTGGCACTGCTGCCACTGGCAGAGTGTGTGTGTGTGTGTGTGTGTCAGATTCTTCTATCCCTTTGTGTTGCTAATGGAGCTTAAAATGAACACGGCTTTTCTATGTGTTTGGACAGTAACATCATGCTGTTTTTTCAGAGGTTTTTTGTAGTTTTTTGGTTTTTGTTTTTTTTTTTTTTTGACTACTAATCACCAGAAGCTAAATTCAACTGTGCTATTACTCTACCCTAAGCATTAATTTTATGGCAGGCATAAACCCACCCTCTGTATTCTTCTAACACTGGTAGTTATTGGAGAGACCTCTGTGAATACTGTGGAGTACTTTCAGTTTGCTGTTAGTTAAGCCTAACTTATAATGATATTTTTTTGAAACAAGCTGTGTTTAGCATGAAGTGATTTTTTGTTGCGTATCAAACGCTTGGAATTTATGCAGCAGAGACTTCCCACCTTGTATATAACAGGAAAGTAGTAATTTTACCTCCTGTTAATACAGATTTACTCTGCCTTGAATCTGTGTAGGCTGCAGTAAAGGTGCAGGTTTCTTCTATGGAAAAGCTTTATTGCATTGGACATGAAAGAAATCAGTAAAATTCCACAGAAATTTAGCAGGTAATAGGTTTGAATGGAGAATTACATCCTTGCTGCAAAAAAAGGTTTGTTTTAAGTATTCTATAGAAAGCTTGTAATTCACTATTAAACTTCATAGGAATTTCCCATAAATGCTGTTTTTGGGGCTATTGCGACTGGAAGCAGACCCTAACGGTTAGGAAGCAGCACCCATTTCTTGGACTACTAAAGGTTATCATTTACTCTGCCTCACATAGCTGCCTTTCCTCTGGGAACACAAGGCAATCCAAAACCTGAATTTCATTGTGGTGGTGCACTTACCCAGCACCACCACTGTAATGGGTAGGGTGCTGGGGTGTGTGTGTGTGTGTGGATTTGTTGCAGCTTTACCCTGGTAGAAAGGGGAAGAGAAATGGGATCCTCTTTTGTAACTCCAAATCAGCATTGTAATCCACATTACATGGCATAGCTACAGTGCTGCAGTGTTGAGTACTGTTTAGGGGTCAGCAAATGAACATATTATTAGATTGGTGGGGTTTAATACATGCTGCAGTATAAGTGCTGAATTGTGTCTGCCTGTAGGCTGCAGAAGGAAATCCTCCTGTACATTGAGGGACTGCACTCCCATGAATGGCACTAAGTCTATGTGATTTAGGTATCATAGCAACCTCCACGAATCACCATCTTTGTTTCTCTGTGACTTGTTTATTTAAAAAACACTGCTAGCCTGGGGCCTGCCCTTCTACTCTTTATGGCAGCAGAGAGAAGGAATGCAGAAGTGGTCCCATCAGCTCCAGCATGAGTTGGGGGGAAGTATCATCTCCTGTACTGAGTTCTCCACAGTGGGAACTGCTTGGTGCTAGGTGCCTGTACAGCCTGTGCAGGGCATTAGCACCCACTGAGTTTTCTGACACCTAACACAGTTTTAATAATGAAAAGGCTTAGTTTTGCAATAGCACAGAAAATAAGGAAATACCTCTTAAAACAATCCTTCCCAAATGTGCTTTTCTAAGAAAAAGAAAGAATTCAAGGAGTTACTGTGCTGGCACAGAGTAATGTGTGGCTGGCCTTCCTCTTTGTGCTCACCAGGTCATGCTGCACACACTGCTGAGCAGGAGGTGACTCAGGAGAAAGTAAATCCCTTCAGCGCCCGACAGTAAGCAATTTGCTTTGCTTATGCTCACTGCTGACTTACCAGGTTGGAGAAGGGAACCTCAGGTCTACACACTTCTCATCAGGCTCCACTTCCTCTCTCCCTACCATTTGCAATAGGATTAGGGAACAGAGACTTGGCTCCAGACCAGGTCCACCGAGCAAGCAAAGGGGTGAGATTGATGTAGTGAGGCTTTTTTACCCTCTGCTTTGGCAGGTAAACACAAAGAAGGCGGTGCTGGAATTTGCTCCTGTGTAGGAACAGAAAAAGAAAATGCCATGTAGAAGAATAAATGCATGCAAGTCCTTGGGTTTCTTACTTCTGGTCAAGCTATTGTTTCCATTTGGGCCTGAAACTTCTGTGCAAGAGAAAATGCTTTCATTAACAGTTTCCCTATGAAAAGATCATCTACTACAGTGTCAAATACTGCATGGAGTGGAGAACAAGGAAAGGGAGAGTGAATCATCACTATGACCAAGCAGAACAAGACTGGCTAGCCATAAATTTCTACTTATTTCATTTTCTCTGCTGTCACTGGTATTCATGCATTTGTTCAAAATGAAAAAAAAAAAAACCAAACCCCCACCAGTTCTTAAAGCCACTGCAGTTAGATGGTAATGGCCTGAAAAGCAAGAATATCCATCAAACTCTTGAAGTTCTGTGTAGGGCAATAAAAACATACTGACTTTTGTAAAATAAAACAGAGGGGCTGAATGACTATCTGGAGTATTACATTAAATATATTATAAAATTTCATAAGCCAGTGGAGCATTTTTAAACTTAAGTTACTGATTCTGATATATGGCAACATAGATACTGCAAAGACAAAGCCGGCATTAACTTAAAAGCTCATAACCTTACCAGGCAAAAAGTGCTGTAGATATCAAAAAGCCTCAGAGATACTTGCGCATACCCCTCTGGATGAAGATTATTTTGTGGTTGCTTAGAACCTGAACATCTGCAATCTTGATTCAAAATGCAGCCTTTTGACAATAACGTAAATTTGATATTGCAGACAGTAGGGCTAAATCTGAACAGGAGTTCAGAAATGAACTGTAAAGATGAAGATCAGACATAAAATATAATTCTAGGTGAATGAAAAATATTTCATATTACAACTACAGAACCCAAAAATGTCAGTGCTTACAAGAAAGATTCCCCTATGCATTCTCGTAGAGATAGGTGGTGGCTCCATGTATGGAGTTCCAGGATGCATGTATGCATCTCCCAGTCTGAACTGTACAGAAAGTAGAAGAAAATAGGATGTAAGAAGTGTAGTCTAGCTGAAGGGAGAGGAAAACAGGAGCTGTGTGTTGGACTAAAGGATCTAAGCTGTATAACTGAGCTACCAGCAGTGATGGTGCCCTGTAACCATCAGGGCACCTCAGTTCCAGGATTTCAGACCAGTTGGTCTCTGGGAAGATAAACAGTAGTCTTGGCATTATACGGCTGCAAGCCACCTCCACACTTCACACTTTCATTTGTGGTGTTAACAGAGAGGCCAAAGTTGTAACACAGTGATTGTGCCTGAACCAAGTGTTTTGCTTCTAGGGAAATACTAAATACTTCACTGCTGAGCACTCTGATGTGGTCACTTTTTTTTAGCAGTTCGCTTTGGTTTTTTAGCAGTTCTTTCCCCCTCATCCCAATGTGAAACTGGTAAAAGAAACATTTTGCTCATGCAATTTTATTTATATGGGGTTGTCTGTTATATCTGCTGTATCAGTCATATTTATTAAATATTGTAAATAGCTGTGGCCAGTAAGATGCAGTTCCTTACAGCCTGAACTACCTTTCTTGTTTCTCAACAAGGTAGAGGCATCCTGAGGAAGTGGTAGAGGTGGCAGAAGTATTCCTGGCAGGAACATGTGCCCTTCCTGACTCCACTGGGATTTCTTCATTCTGGAATTACATGTGCATGATGTAGAGGGGCCTAATGCTCTATACATCTCCTTTATCTTAAACTTTGTTCTTTTATTTCTATAGTATGTTTGTTCTTATCTCCCTTTCATCCCATTTAGCTGGTCTCCCTCATATCTCTTCATCTTGCTCGATTTTTCATACCCCTTTATTTTTGGTTGCTAGAGGCTCTTCCTGCCTTGGCCACTTCCCGACACCTGGGCTCTGTCCACGCAGCTGAGGCTCAGTGAGCTGCCTGGTCCGACAGACCAGGGGCAGAGCTGCAGCCCAGTACAGCCCTGTGCTTCCTTCCTCCAGCCTTGGACCATCAGCTACAAACTGCCCTCAGTCTATCAGATCTGGGATCAAGGAACTGGGAGCCTTGGCCTGTGATCCTCATCCTTTTTTTCAGTGATCCTTGAAATTATAAAGAACACTGAGGGTGACTGTCCAGATTTTCTATGAAACTCATAATACAAAACATGTTGTGCCCTTTCCTATTTTAATTCTGCTGTTCCAGTCGTTATTTCCAGAGGACAATGATGAATTTCTGATCTCTGATTTCCTCTCTTAACAGGGCTCATTAGACTGACCTTGGAGTGCCTGGCAGTACCAGATACCTGGTCTTTTTTCCCCCTGACATTTATCAGTCACTCTGAAGGTATAATCTGTTTACAGCCCTTGAAAACCTATTTGCCTCATGTGAAGCTGGTGTCCTTGACTACAACTTGAGGACACACTGTAGCAGCTGGCTCATTATGAATCTAAAGGGAAACACAGGAGCAATGCCACCAACAGATAAATGGAAATCAAACACACAGGTGCTTATAATGGTGATGTTCCACAAGCTGGGACCATGGGAAAATGTTGCCTCAGGAACAAAGTAGATGGTATCTAGGAAGTTGGTAACAAAATCAAATCCATCAAATGAGGCAGATTTCCATAGTGGTTATATATGTTCTGACGGCAATAAAGTTTTGGAGGAATCTCTTGCCTCAGGTGTTGTTCTAATGGACACAAAGATCAATCTCAGTCCAGCATTCGCGGATTCATCAGGACATGGAGCCTCATGTTTTCATATGACCATTCATGTAAGAACAAAATTGGTGCCCCAGCGTAAGAAGAAAAAAGATCAATGGCTAACACAAAGTTCTTGACATAAGAGATTACTTTTGGTTTTTCCACAACGTGGTCCCAGTTTGCAGACCATGAAAGAGAGAACACCTTCCCATACAAATCCTGGATAAAAGAACATGATAACAGAATTAGTACCCATGGTTGCTGGGGTTCAGCTCTGTGCTCTTTTAGACATCATGCTTCTCAGCACAGCTTCCTGCATAGGTCTTGAAAGGCCCTAATGGACCTTCTGTGAGGAAGAGCACAATAATGTCCATCTGCAGTTCTTTCTCATTCAGACATTTGCCCTTCTTGTTTGTTGTAAGTGATTGATAGTGAAGAGTGTAGCTAATGGCTGCAGTAACAGGAATAATTAATCTTGTTTCAACACCTATGAAAAGAGCTGACAAGCCTTGCTTCACCAAAACAGGTATCTACTTCCATTTGTTAGGTAGGGTGAGGAAGTGCAAAGGACAGAGCTGGAAAGGTCTTTCTTTTCCAGGATGAGACTGTAGTTTCCAGACCTGGAAGTCCATGACAGCCTTTTAGCCTGTAGGAGAAGGTTTGTTGCTGGTAACAGACCCCTGACACCTGTTCACAGGACTGTTGGAACAGAGCAGTTCTACTTGTAGTTAGGCTTGATAAGTGAAGTCTTTTCATCATTTGATTCAGGGTACTTAGAAATCAGGGGGCACCATCACTGCTGGTAGCTCAGTTATACAGCTTAGATCCTTTAGTCCAACACACAGCTCCTGTTTTCCTCTCCCTTCAGCTAGACTACACTTCTTACATCCTATTTTCTTCTACTTTCTGTACAGTTCAGACTGGGAGATGCAGTTCACTTCCAAACAAGGTAGGTTATGTTATCCTTTATACTTCTTCTCTCCCAGCAGGACAGAACGTTGCTTGCTGAGGAAGCTGCATTTAAGCACTGCTAAAGCAGCCTTTCATTAGTACCTTTGCCTTTCAGTGGTGAGTCACCCTGTTCTCTCCTTCTGTGAAAGCTAATCTTAGTTGTTGTTTTGGGACAAATACTCTACAACTGCAGAGTTATTCACTAGCAGTGAACTCTGCCTTTCTATTTACAGCAAACTTCCCACGGTCTGTTGTCTTGTGATAGATCTGAACTTCACAGAATCACAGGGGGATGGCACTGTACCCTCCTGTGCTTAAAAGAGCTTGAGAAGAAAACTGTGATACAAGAAGCAGAGGAGTAAGGAAGGGCAATGAAACAGTCCTCCATGGAGATGCTTTGAGACAAACGTATTAGCTTTTGAGGAGGTGAAAATGAAGCTGAAGCCCTAAGAAACTGTGGGCCGTTTATTAGCCTCCCATTATACAAGCTTAAGAATTCCTGTGTCCTAGGTTGGCAGAAGAGCTGCTAATACACAGCATAACACCACCCTGCTAAAGAAGGTGAATCCATTAAAGAAAGAATCCATTGAAAGAAATGTTGTCATCATCAGTAATTGTGTGACTGTGTAAACACAGAGAACTCTGTGTGCCACAAAGATTTTGCTTCCTGCTGGGGAAATTATCAGTGATCGAGGAGTGCCTACACCTGTGCTACAGGGAAGTGTAAGACTTATTTAAATATGTACAATGGAAAATAAGACAGGGAACCAGAACACAAATGGTTGTCCAACCTGTAGTGACAGTGGGATCTATCAACTTCATTTAGAGATTTGTTCAAACTCCTGCATATCTCTGAATATTGCTATATGCTACTTTGTTCTACGTCTGAGTTATTAATACATTTTTCCAGGGTAAATTCAGCAAGGTGGCAATACAGTCTGAAGACCTAACAGCAGGGGAAGGAGCCATCCCTAACGGAAGTGTGCATGGCATTGGCCTCCAGACTAATAAAGGTTTGTTGGTGCTGGTTTGGGGCACTTGACTCCCAACCTGCCCACAGGACTATCATGAGCAGTAGTGACATGGTTTAATCCTAGCTGACAACAAAGCCCCATGCAGCTGGTCCCTCACTGTCCACTGGTGGGATGGTGGAGAGAATCGGAAGAGCAAAAGTGAGAAAACTCATGGGCTGAGATAAAGACAGTATAATAGGTAAAGCAAAAGCCACATGTGCAAGCAAAGCAAAACAAGGAATTCATTCACCACTTCCCATGGGCAGGCAGGTGCCCAGCCATACCCAGGAAAGCTGGGCTCTGTCATGTGTAACATTTACTTGGAAAGACAAATGCCATCATTCTGAATGTCCCCCCATCCTTCCTTATTCTTCCCCCAGCTTTATAGGCTGAACATGACGTCATATAGTATGGAATATCCCTTTGGTCAGTTGGGCCCAGCTGTCTCAGCTGTGTCCCCTCCCAGCTGCTTGCGCCACGCCCCCCCCCCCGCCCCCCCCCCCCCCCCCCCCCCGCCTGCCCACTGGTGGGGAGGGGTGAGGAGCAGAAAAGGCCCTGGCTCTGTAAGCACTGCTCAGTGATAACAAAAACATCTCTGAATTACAACACCATTCCTAGCACAAAGCCAAAACATAGCCTTATACTAGCTACTGTGAAGAAAAGTAACTACCCCAGCCAAAAGCAGCACAAGTAGTTGGTTTGACTTCTAAGAAACTATAACCCAGATGTGTCTTGATGAGATTGTGCAATATGAAGATACTGAATGAAAAGAAGAAATACCCAGAAACTGGGTCATCCTGTTCCCATCTGTTGCTTCTGAGTCAGTCCTAGTGTTACACCATCAGATTCATTGACTTGGTTCAGAATAAAAGCCTTTAAAGAAAATATTTAGCATATTCTCTCTTTACTGTATAGCTATTGACACAAGATGCAATGCTGCAGTTGCTTTGCATTTTTATAGAAAAGAGAGACAAGTGGTGGCTATGGGGAAAGAAAGGCACAGCATGGTTTTCAAACTTGTTCATGGTGTGTTACTACGAGATTTTACTTTCTGAACCTTAAGATCTCTTTTACTCTCATTCACCATTGTATACCATCCCTGTGGCAACACCAGTGATCACTTATGAGGAAACATGTTACACAAGAGTGAAACATTTCTTTAATCCACCTTGGTGGGTAAGAATTAAGAAGAGCCATTCACATGAACTCAGACTGTTCTTCACTGATGAGCATAAGATTCTGAGAAGGTTTTGGTCGTGGGCAGATAGCTAAAATTGCTCATTGTGGCACTATTTCTTCCCTCTAAACATCCCATCAAATACTATTTACTCCTTACTAAATACCAGTTATTCTTCATCAGAAGTATTCTGCTCCTGTGTGTTCCAGATTCCCATTCCAACATATTTCAGGTGCATAAGAGAAATCAGCTGGAAGATGGGACCCTGAAAAGGTTTGAGTATTGGGCCTAATGGTTACATGTATATTCTCAAAGTTTAGATCTTTCAAGAACATGAAAACAAGAGTCAAATAAATTGTACAATGCAGAACCTAGCAGCTTTTTTCCCTTATCTTTCTTAAATGCTACAGTCATTTATAAAGAAGCGCACAATCTGTTTGATGCATGCATACCTTCTGGATGGCCAGACGTAAGTCCTAATCTTATAGTTTGCCCAGGACACCAAGGCAAAACACTGATGCTCTCAGGCAGATTACTAACAAGTTTGTTTTAGTGTTCAGATGCAGAAAGTCACATAACTTCACGTCTGCAGTAGTTAAATGCTACCAGGTGGAATTTGAAAGGAAATTATAATTTCTGTAATACAAAGCAGTATTTACTGCCAGCACAGATTGTTCAGGTTTGAATGTTATCTGAAGGATTTAAACATACAACCTATGTGAAATTGATTACTCACTGGGGAAAAGGACTAAATATTTGCTGCGGAAGGCACAGAACAAGCAATTACTTTCTACAGCCCTCCCTCTATACCTCCACCCTTCTTGTTCATTTACTTTCCCTTTCTCAGGGCATTTCACTATAGCTGCATCCTGCCCTTTACAAACTGCTTTTCTTTTCTGGCATTCGGTCCCTTTAATAGAAGTTGCAAGTCATACTGGTTTGCAACAGCTCTGTGATTTACGCAGAAGAGGAAAAACAGGATCAGAGCCCTGTGTTCATGTTTGCTTGTAGCCTAGGGAAAGATCTGAACTCAGGTTTGCAGGAGGAAGGAGCATGATCTTTTTTGTTGTTGGAATTTACAGTATGTTTCAAAAGTTGTCACAGCTTAAAACCTAGTATTGAATTTGTGCTTCCTTTGCTAAGAAAAAAACCCCACTGTGCTTGTACAAGTCTGAAAGAACATAAGGCATAGCACCATGTGCAGGTGTTTTATATGGGCAGGCAGAAATAAACTGCTCAATTAATGTTTTCTTCTGACATATTAAGGCATATTTTTTATGAAAAAACGTTCCTTATTTCTGAAAGAACTCTGAATTCTAGTTTGGTGGCTCAGGGCACAAATGAAAGTGGAACAAGACTTTTTCTTTGAAATTATTATACATTTGATCATCTACAGTTAACCTTGACCAACAGAGCTGCACTGCTAGGCCAGTGAGGCCTCCTGTGAATAGTCTGGCCTTTGTGCTTCTTGCAAACAGACACTCTTGAGCATCCCTGGAGAGAAGGAATGGGAGTCAATGTCTCAAACAGCAAGCCTGCTTCCTTGCACATCCAATCAGTTGCATGGTAGGAGGCATTTGTTACTCCAAAAGTGCCCAAGAAGCAGAGAACATCAGTGTAACTAACGCTTTCCTATCACAGTGCTATCAAAACTAGCCAGCTGCAACAAGACTTTTACCATCCCATACCAGGTTAACTTCAATAAGTAGTTCCCACGCCTTGTCCCAGCACAGCCACCAATCCCCCACCAGGTTTCAAAAGTTCATCTACTGTCTGTGCTGTTTCTTCATCCTCTTCAGGCCAGTCCACCCTGTTTCTTGCCTCACCTACACCCATGGCACACATGCATGCACACTCTTTCTCTCCCCTCCCTCTACTTCTTCTAGGTCTCCCTTCGTCTAAAGCTCCTCTTCATACGGTCCTTAGAGCTATTTAACTATTTAGCAGGAACCAGCCACAGCTGCACATTATCCACATCAGGCAACCCATCAGCCCTGAAGCCAGCCCTCAGCTGTATATTATCAATGTTAATTAACCTGCCTTCATTCCTCTATAATTCCTCTACACCTCCTCTACACTCTCCTTCCTCGAATGTCCTACCAATGAGAAGAGAGAAAATCTTCATTCACAAGTCCAAACTTGACAGTTGGTTTAAGGTTGACTACCTGAGCAGGTCCCAGAAAGTGTTAGCTTTCTTAGCAAATGATCTCTGCAGTGCAAGGTAACTATGGATTCCACTGTAGACTTAACAGGCAGAAAAAGGATAGCTGAATAGCAAAGTACATCGATGAACTGTCTAGGACAAGTCTCTGACTTTCTTTAGCGAGAATTTATCTTGGAGATTCAGAGCTGTTATTTTATTCCCTGGTTTGCTGTGTAGGATTATGAAAGTGTACATGTTAATGGTGTCCTGCTGTTCTCAAAGTACAAGAAATACACCAAAAATAAATGTCAGTCTAAAATATTTCATACAGTACCATTGATGGAAAGGTTAGAAAGAAGTGGTTGGACTATGATGAAGTGGCAACTTTTGTGTGGGTCTTTCACGCTATAATTTCATGCTGAATATTTATTTCCAAAATCTAAAACACGGGTTGGAAAATGTGACAAAAACAGTTCACAATGAAACAGGATTCAAGTATGATTTCAGTCATATTCTTACATATTTAAAGTAAATTGATACAATAGTCTGCCTACTGTCAGCATAGAATGACTATTTAGTAGATCAATAATCTAGACAGTAATTATAGGTTATTATGTGCTTATCTGGGATCTTCCTACAGACATTGAGTGTTATTTACAAGTAACTAGGCTTTCAAATACTGTATGTCTATGTATTTAATTATGTAAAAACTGAATTTGAAGAAAATGGGTACCTGAAATAAGAAAGTTTTAGCACTTTTTCCTGAGTGGAAATCAGAGCAAATGAATAGAAAGGAAACATAAGGACAAAGGCAGGTTGATCTCTACTAAGTGGTGGATTATTGCCCTATAATTCCCACATTTGGTAAATAGAGTATTTAATTAATAAGCCTAATGTAAAACTAGAAAACTCTTGTATAAGTACAGATTTATTTTATACTGTTTGAATTCAGAAAATCCTTTTAGTAGTAAGATTCTGAGATTTTGCCTGAATTAGAGCTCACTGGAGATGGAGCATTTGCTTTTATAAAAATGGTGGTCTGACCTCCATGCATTAAAAAGTGAGAAGGGTGTAAAAAAATAGTTGGCCTGCAATACTTCTCATCCCATGTTTTAATGTACTCCTTAAACCAAGCAAAGGTTATTTCTATCTAGACCTACTGTTATGGAAAATTGTAACTAGGAAAACTCTTCAAACCAAATGACAGTTTAGAAAGCTGACAGTGGTTTATTGCAGTGCTGGGTGCACAGGGGATCTTTCCTCCTAACATGCACACCAATGGTGTACTCCAGGGTACGCATTATATACAGCAAAGGACTTGCATATTCATAGTACATTACATATTAATTTTCGTTCACACACAGGATTGGTTACAAGTGTCTTGCTTCTAACACAAATAGCACACATCCTCAGATAGCACTACTGAAGTTTCTAACCAACTACGCATGATCCCAAAGTGGGGGTTTGCCCTCTTGATTTTTTTTTTTTTTCTGGTGTGTGTGTGTGTGCTATTTGAGTTAGAGGTTGTGATCTCCCATTACCACAACTACCTTTGCCCTACTTTCAACTAATTTTCTGTGGGTTGCAATACCCACAGAATTAGCTTGTTTCCTCTTGTACCCAGAACTTTCTCACTCAGAGGCTTCTTTCTGCATAATTTAAAGAACAGTGTTCTTGGTACCTCTTCTTTGTTTCCCAGGGTTGGCTCCCTTGGTTAGAAGTCCTTTCATTCATCAGGTCTGATGGCTTGAGAGGTTTGGTTATTTGGCAACTTGAGAGGGTGGGTCGGCTTGACCTAAACTTTGTGCACATGCTTGTTTAACATGTAGTTAATTCCAGAGTTTAGGCAACAATGTATTTTCTACTTACCCTGCCTCCTTCTGCCTGATCCCAGTAAGCATTTCTTGCTGCCTTTCACCAGTGTGATGAATGGAGAGAATAAGCCCTTCAGTCCTTTGGTCTCTACCTGTCTTATGGTCACTGTTTGTTAGAGGGAAGACAATAAAGTTGAGTATCAACCCTCCACACATTCTCTTTTGGAGTCCAAAGAGTCTATGCAACCATCAGCCTTAAAGGCTTCCCTTCGAAAGCATGGTTACTAGAAAGATACTGGGTAGTTTTG
Source organism: Falco punctatus (assembly GCF_963210335.1). Classification (NCBI taxonomy): domain Eukaryota; kingdom Metazoa; phylum Chordata; class Aves; order Falconiformes; family Falconidae; genus Falco; species Falco punctatus. Next base: position 44,740,047 of record NC_137586.1, on the reverse strand, counting down.
TGCTTTGAAGAGAAGACCCCTTTCCTGCAGATGGAGGTTGTCTGATACCCCATTTTCCAGTTTGGTTGTTGTTATAAGATACCAGCTGCACATTTCTATCTCTGTATACAACCCTGCCATTAAAGGTGGTAGGATTATCAGTTTCTACCAGAGAAAATGCTTTGAATTCCATTAATGTTCATTGACATGCATTTCTTCAACTCTCTTCATAAGTCCTTGCTTTGAAGCGTGAATATTCAATTAATTGTGTCATACTTGCTTCTAAAACTAAGAGACTGAGACTGAGTTAATTTACATTTAAACAATTGATATTATCTTCTGAGTTATTTATCAATCTTCTTGTTAGAAGGATATTTCAGTAAGAATGAGTTACACAGCCAAACGATGCTTCTGTTTTCTATGTTGTGCACTTTACATTGGTAGCCAATACTATCAAATGAAGTAAATGCTTTAATTCTGGTATTCTAATTGTCATGTTAGAAACAGAATAGTACTGTACCTAAGCTGGTATGTAGGCATACTTACTTATTTCTATTTTTTGAGATTAGTGGCACATAAACCTCTACAGGGAAGCAAAAATTAGTTTTTTTAAAAAAAACCCTATTACTAGTGGCATTTTACACAGGTTCAAATATTGTTCACTGAGATTTTTCAGCACAGTTTGATAGCAAAAAGTGAAATATTTGAGAAGGTTTGTTTTTTTTTTTTTTTTAGGCAATATAATGACATGAAAACTGAAGCTGGTAGAATCTTCTAACACTAGAACATGGGTATTTTTTGATCTGTAAGTATGTATAGTGCAGATGCTGTCAGGAAAAATAGTCTCCCTCAATTAAAATGATGATGAATTTCCTACATAGTTGTTTTTAAAAGATGTAATAGCACATTAGGGATCACTTGGAGCTGTTTGTATTCCATTATTATCACAGATACTCAGTTTTAAAATTGGCAAGATATTTTATTTTCTTCCTCCTGGAAATAATATCCTGTTCCATAATCAAAGGGCTCAGGTTAAGATAGACAATTCATGCAGACAGAGACATTTTTCTTATTCTCACAGAATTTCAAGAGCTGATTTTGTTCTCTGTGCAAATCAAGAAGAGAAGTATGTCAGCAGCTGTGCAGACACCAGTGGTCCAGCAATATGTGCTGACAAATGTGGCATGTGACTGCACAGGACATGACCAGCACTTCTGACATTGCCATCCTTCTCTTCCAAGAATTCTTGTGGTATTCATCGCTGTCCCATGTCCTGCTTCCTCAGCCATTGTCTGCAGCCTGCAGAGTTATCAGATGATACAAAGTAATGTATTCTTTTACTTATTTTCCTTGTCTTTAGAAGAGGAGATGGTGACCATTGTAACCACCATATTGGGAAAAGTATTTGTGGTAATAAAAATGTAGAGAAACATTTAATTCCTGGATCTCATTTTATAATGGACTATCTGTTTTGTCACCCAAGATGCTGGGGACATTTATGTTGGTTCCTTTGGATGCTAGTGGCTTATATTGACCAAAAAACCAAAACAAACAAACAAACAAAAAAAAAAAAAACAAAAAACACAAACCCACAAAAAAACCCTGGAAAATAATAGGTGAGTAATTTGTGATTTAATTTAAAAAAAAAAAAGTTCCCTAGCTATGAATCTACTCAACCTTACATGCTAATACTGTAAGAGAAAAGGATCTCCTGTTTCCTGTCATGCTTTAGAAATAGCCATGCAAGACACCCTGCAGTTTCCTCCCATCTGTTTCTAGACATTAGGGATTGGACTGGGTAAACTCTCTCTGCCTACCCACCTGAACTCTCCTCATAAACTTCTCAGCCTTTCACTTGCATCCAAAGAAGTATTTACATGTGGCTTGCTAATGAATATTTTCATTGAAGTATACCACTAAATAAAAGGAGCTGTGCTACAAATTAATTCTGTTATGTGGAGTCCACTCTGCATATTATTCAGGAAGCAGTCCCACATGAATCAAAGTTTAGGAACCCTGGCTCTAAAAATTGGTCTGATTCCCACTGCTGTAACTTGTGTTTGCTTGCAGCTTGCATTCTGGAAGGCATCTGCCTGTAGCAAGGTTGTATTTTGAAGTCAGACCTTGGTAAGATGTGGGAAGAGAAGTGTATTCACTTTTTTAATATTGCCAGACTGTTGACTCCAGGAAAAAAACAACAGGTAGGAATAGTCTTCTCTTAAAAACTCAAAGGGACTAAGTAACTTTGCAACACATCCGACCTTCCAGCCTTTTCTCTGGAAGGCCAGAAAGCCAAAAGTACAAGTAGACTAACGTATAACTCAGCCCAGCAAAGAGGTTTGTGCATGTGTCAGGGAGCAGGAGAGCTCCACAGAGGAGCCAAAACCCGCTCCTGTCTCCCTGAACCGTGGGAAGGGCAGTGCAGAGACACCTGAGCAGACTGCCTACAAACCTGGCTGGCTGTCTAGCTTCCCATGTGCCATGCTGGAAACACTGGCACACAAGCCAGCTTTTGTAATGAGCTTCTCCAACCTGTTAAAAGTGCTTGGCTGGGTGGATGTCCCTGTGTGGATCTCTGCTAGTACAGGGAACCCTCACTGGGCTCTGTCCCCACTCACGCAGGTCACAAGGCAGGGGTTAAGTCTTATATTAGTAATTAAACCCTGGGCTCTTTTTATCCTGGAAAACTGGCTGTGGTCAGCTCTTGTTTTTTAATCCTGTCCTTCCTTTAGAGACTGTTGTACACTGGCATGGATTACTGCAAACTGCTGTAGGAACCATTTAGCTCTACTTTGTAAAGCACAGAAAATCCACACAGAACAATGACAGAAGGCAAACCACATTGTCAACCATCACATGGCACTTCCAAGGATGCAGGTTATTCTGTCTTAATGATATCAACACCAGCAGCAGGCCTTGTGGGAGTGTGTCATTCATAAGATGGGAGACATAGTGCAGAAACCAAGGGGGCAGAAGCTTCTGACTGGCAGTGTCCCAAGAGTTGTAGCAGTTCCCTGACCATTCTGACAGCATGTCTGGAAGTGTGAAAGCCTTGTGAGTGCTTGCCCTGAGAATTGAGCAGAAACCATGACAACAGTGACTACAGCTGTGCCTTATCACCATTTAACTTGGCATTCTGGCCCAGTTTTAACTTTTCCACCTTCAGAGTGACCACTTGGCTCAGGCATACATTTGCTGGTCTCTTGGCTAGGTGTTTTGGCCTGACTGCTTAAAAAAAAATATTTATGGAGTTACAGCCTCCTGTATTTTACCTGGGTGTTTCTGCATAATATTCTACAATTTTATTAAATAAAAAGGTTTTCTTCTACATATAATTGCAACCACAAGCTATCACTCATGTTGTAGTTCATTGTTTACTAGATAGATGCAAGGACTACAATGTTCAGCGGGTTAGGGATTTCTCCCTTAAAGACCTACCAGTTTCATACTTCCCCTCAGCATTTTATTCATTGCTAAAAACTAAAAACAAACTAAAAAGGCAAATGGAAAAAACCCAGCACTGTGTGTGCTTTGCCTTCAACAGATATTATCACCTAAATTCTTTGTACACATCAATACAAAATGTTATCATGGCAGATCTGCCCTGGAAAAACCCTGCTGGACAGAAAGTAATTCAGAAGAGTAAGGTGATATAAGTGCAAGAAAGGTCTGATGTTGCAGAGAGATGAAAGCTATGCAAATAATTTGCTTTCATCACATGTGCTTCTGCTTTACAAATTGCTTTTTCTGCTGAACATATAGTTTCAGCATGAAGTTATATCCAGACAGATTAAAGGACAGGGATTCACTTTCTATGTGTACTGTCACTGTTCTATTTTTGCATTTCATAGACTACTTCTCATAAAATAGCAGTGATTTTACAGGGCTTCATGCTGGAGTGCTCTCCTCCTGATTTGGGTCACTGGCTACCACAATGAGAGAAAGGTTAGACAAAACTTCATGGCAGCAAAATCCTTTCTTTCAAGGGCTACAGTCCTGCTGACAAGCAAGCCTTGCTGCTAAGACATTTAACTTGCACAGATATTTGTGAAAAAAAAATCAAACACTTATCTATCAGCCTTAGCTATATGTGCTGCTATTGCAACCTGACAGACTTCCTGCCTGCTACTCAGAGCAGGGAATCCACTTTACTGGTTATGGGTCCAGGTAATGCAAACACACACCAGGACTCACAGTGTGATTAATATGACTGCTTTAATAAACACCATAAATCAATGCCTTACAAGCAAACCACTATCCCTATTAATATAATGGAGGCAGTGATCATATGTTGTTCACACTTGATAGCAGTATAATAAGCAACACACAGAAAAGTTAAAAAATAGTCTACAGGGTTGATTAGAACATTATAGTAACCTACAAGTGAAAGAAAGTAAATAGACATACCACCTGCTCAGAGGGAAAGTGCAGTGTGACAATGACAGGGAATCTCAGGCTGGCTGAGAGGGAGCTCTGTTAAGTACTGACTCGAGATTTTATACCCTTGCAGTCATGTGTGGATAACTGGCTAGCTGAAAAAGGTCACATAGACATAGTCCAGCTGGCTGGACAAAAATGCACATCACTCTCAGCTTATCTGAAGTAAAGCAAAAACACACTATCCTTGGCTGTTCTTGTTACACAGTAACAGGAAGATTGCAGTGGGAAAAGAATGTTGCAGGTGGGAACAGGTAACTCCAGAAGAGAAACTAGGGGTGGGCTTGGGTTTTAGGCAACTAACCAATAATGAGCTTAACTTTTGTAATATGTATGAGCTAATTATAACAAGGCATAAAAGATGACTGTAAGGCACAATAAATGAAGTCTGCTGATCACTCATATTGAGTGACTGTGTCTTCCCTCTGTCGCGACAGTCATGTAGGCTTTTTATGTGGATAACTTTAATAAGCAAGACTTTTTTATCAGTTTAGATACAACACAAAGGTGTTACAACACTGGATGTGTGGTCCCACTTAGCTAATAGATAGATTTTATCTTTTGGTCTTTGTTGCCTTTCAGACAGGGGGTGTGAGTGAGGCTTTATTACCACATATGCACAGTAGGGATCAAGGGCCTCAGAAAGGAGAAACTATCTGGCCTACACACACTCCTGTTTCTCTCTTATGGCTTCAATGGCAGTTTCCCTTCTTCAGCACAATTCTTTTTTCTTTTTTCCAAACAATAGCCTGAACCTCACAGCTGCATCTTCCCAAACCAGAGCTTTGGTGTCACACCCCATACTCTTACCCACACTTTCCTGCCTTGCTCTAAACCATGACTCCAACACCATGCATGCTCCTCTTTCTCCATTTCCTGTATTTCCTGTTCCATATTCTGTACTTCTGAAGCTGGACCCATCAGACATGTTGTTTCCATTTCCAGGACCTTGCCTTTTTTGATTTACAATGTTCTGTGTACCTCACATGAATACCAGGTAATTTCTTGAAAGCTGCAGATGGATAGAAGTATTTGCTGCCTTGCCCAGTCACGCTGGCACTTGCAGGGTCACATCCTCTTTCCTGTTCTGCAGATGCTGCCAAATGCAGTAGACCATCAATAGGGCAGCCTGGCTACCCAGGGTAACAAAGGACTGCAACACACTCTGCCTTGCAGCCATGTAAAACCTTCCAGGAGCTATGCTCACATGGGCCCTGCTAGAAAGTGCTAGTCCAGTGGTCTCATGTAGCAATTTGTTTCCAGGCATGCGACATATCTCATGACAGAGGACCCAAATACCAGCAGAACTTAGGCTAAAAAGAGAAAGCTGGGGAGAAATTAAGAGCAATACTCCAAACATTCATGAGCTTCTGTTAGCTCAGTCCTAGCAAAGAAGGAAAACAGATCAGCAACAGACCAAAATTAAGGAATTCCTTATTTTAACTTCATGCATAGTTTCTTGGACCACTGATACAGTGTTGCCATTATCTTCTGTATAAACACTGAGCTTGATCATGGGTTCTTTTTCTGAGGGTTTTTACTGGGCCTATTTAGCATAAACCTCGCAATGGGACTCTGGAGCAGATGGCAAAGGCATTGCAAAATGCCTCGAACTTCCTTTCTGAAAGAAATCTTCATCTGCCTGCTTCACTGTAGAAAATGATGGCTCTTTTAAATATAATGGAATATACCAGGTGCTATGGTATGTTATTGAAATGTATATTGTCAGAAGCTTCTAGTATGTTGGTCAGAGTGACACAACAAAAGCTGCTATTTATGCTTTTAAGCCCTTCTTTCATCAGTAGGTTAATCATCTCCTACTTTCAGTCATGGAATTTATTTTGCAAGTGAAGAGTACATAGGAGAACAGGAATCTTATTCTCAAGGGAAAATATAAAAGAAGCCTGCTGGTTTCTGACAGCTTGATCAGAAATGCAAAGGAAGCATGGAGAACAGTGTTGATGAAGGAAGTCCACCACTAATGCTGAAAAGCCATTTCTATTATGTCATGTCTTTTATTTCTTACAGAGATGTGTTATAGAGGCCTGTGTTTCAGTGGTTTTCAGTGTCTTAGTTAATGCCTGAGATCAGATCAACTCCTCTCCATTCTTGAATCATACAGGTAAGCACCATCTCTCCTCTTAGCACCAACAGCAACAAAAATCTTTCTGTGAGTGTTTAGATTGGCTGAGAGCATCTTTTTGGTTAGTAATACAGACAAAAAACAAGAAAGGACATTCACATATTAAATAGCTCCTTGAGGAAAAAAAAAAAAAACATCAAAATGAAGTACCTTGGGAAAATAAAGACCCTCCTCCCAGCACATCAGAAAAAAACCTAACAAAACATTATAGGTGATGAATTCATGATGGTTTCTTTGTTTTGCCAATTAAGAAAAATATGTTTGAAAGTCAGTGCAGTGTAGTCACATGTTCTGTTATAACCCTCTAGATGGTTTGATTATAAGTGTTTGATCATAATTGGTGGATGTAGTTTTTCTGGATTTTAGTAAGGCTGTTGATACTGTCCCCCACAGCATCCTTCTGGACAAGTTCTCCAGCTGTGAGATGAGGAGGTACATAGTGCATAGGGTGAAGAACTGGCTGCAGGGCAGAGCTCAGAGGATTGTGATGAATGGGGCTACATCTGGTTGGTGACTGGTCGCCAGCGGTGTTCCTCAGGGCACAATTCTGTGGCCAGTTCTGTTCAATATATGTATCAATGACCTGGATGCAGGAGTTGAATGCAGCATTAACATGTTTGCTGGTGAAACCATACTGGGAGGTGCTGTTGACTCCCTTGAGGGACAAGAGGCCTTGCAGAGGGATCTAGATAGATTGGAGCACTGGGCAATCATCAGTGAGATGAAATTTAACAAGTCCAAAAGCCAAATTCTGCACTTGGGATGGAGTAACACCAGGCACAAGTATGAACTGGGAGAGGAGTGCTGGAGCTCAGCACTGCAGGGAGGGATCTGGGGGTGCTGGCTGACACAGGCTCAGTGTGGGTCAGCAGCGTGCCCTGGCCGGCAGGAGGGCAAACCGCGTCCTGGGGGGCATCAAACACAGCATGACCAGCCGGTCAGAAGCGGGGATTGTCCCGCTGTACTTGGCCTTGGTGCGGCCTCACCTCGAGCACAGGGTGCAGTTCTGGGCCCCACAGTTTAAGAAGGATGTTAAGGTCCTGGAATGTGTCCAGAGGAGGGCAACGGAGCCGGTGGAAGGGCTGGAAGACATGTCCTGTGAGGAGCGGCTGGGGACTCTGGGTTTGTCTGGCTTGGAGAGAAGGAGGCTGAGGGGTGACCTCATTGCTCCCCACAGCTTCCTGAGGAGGGGATGGAGAGAGGGGGGTGCTGAGCTTTTCTCCCTCTAAAGAGTATAAGACTATTTTAACCTTGACGATAGAGGGACTATTACTAAAGATCTGCAAAATGTGATGAGGGAAACGTGCATTATCAGAGGGTGGGAATTTATTACACAGGAACCCATACCCCCATCTGAAAGCTTGTATATGGTCCACAAGATTCTGGTTTAATACATCAAAATTGTGCAAGATTGCCTTGAGGTTTTTTAATAGGCAAAATTACCCACTTCTGCTCTTCAAAGCCAAATAGCTCCTACCCTGGGGAAATATTTCAAAAAGCTCTTGTTGCCAGTTTTATGACATTCAATCTGACTATAAAGGTTACAAATGGAAAGATTAGTAGGTGTTGCTCCTTAGGCTTAGTTTTTTAGCTTATGCTTCAAAAGTCATTAAAAAACATATGGATAAAAAAAAAGAACTATATATTCACTATATATACTGCATTCACTCTGTATACTATACTCACTTATAGAGTGGGATCTGGGTCAAAAAGATTACTCCAAATTTAGTACACAGAACAAGGCTGGGGCGTATGTGTCTGGACGTTGGCATAAGATCCAGAGCACAGTTTGGGCTGCCACCAGCTGGCCCTCTCCAAATCAGTACCTTGGCATGCCTTGTAATAACTGCAGGACATTAACTGTTTTCAAGGGGCTGTACAGATAAACTACTCCAGAGGATAAAAGGGTTTAGCTGTAAGGATTTAAGCCAAGCCATGCCTGTTGTCCTCAAGGCCAGAGAATGGTCCCTGGCTAATTTTATGTACTACTATAAATGTAAACATTGCTTGGTTTGACAAAGTAAAACCCAGCTCAGGTTTGAAACAGCTACCAAAATGGCAAACTGCCCTCCCAGCATTGTCCCTCTTTTAATCCTACTGCCCAACTCCAAGGAAAAGCTTCTGCCAGTCCTTCAACAGGATCTCTGTAGTACACTTTAGTCACAGCCTGTTCCACAGCTGACAAAAGCTATTGAATATGTTCTGTGTGTCACACGGTGATTTGTTTTTAACATTCCAGGCTGGCTAGCCAATAGCCTTGGGCAACCTTACTGCAAATTTCCTGAAACATAATATAAAGGCACTTTTGTTTATTCTATTCACTTCACATGACAGAGAACAGGGAAGGTTAAAAGAAGAGTTGTATGTGCTGGTGATAAGGGTTACAGTTGAAGGTGAAGAGTGTTTCAGCTTATTTATAGCTGATATTTCCCCCCTTTTAGAAACACTGCTAGTAATTGCCATTTATTGGAGATACAGCCCTTTTTTTCAGCTTTCAAAATATAGTTTAAAATGCTTGCCATCTTAGAAAGATAATGAAATGCAAACAGGAATGCTGGGGTTTGTATCTTAACCTTCATAATCTAAACTTAAAGCAAGTCATAGCACACTCATTTGGTGCTTTACATGCAAAATTTCTTAAATTTGTGATATTTAATGTGAAAATTTATTGTATGAGCATCTCTAGCCTTGACAAACTGGATATACAACTGCAAATCTGCAAATTGGAAACCAAAGTCCTCAGCTAGGAATTAAAATATCCTGCTCAGATTCTACATATTCTTGAACAGCAAATGATACAAGTAATTACTTGCTTCTGAACTTTGCTTGTATGGGTTAGTCAAGAATATCTGTGCAATCTTTACAAAGTGCAGTGGGGTATTGTAGGGGCGAAAGCTTGTTTTTGCTTAATTTTGTATTGAAGGCTTCTTAAGTGGCCAAAAGGCAGTAAGAGAATAAAGAAAGGACAACTGAAATGTCATGGCAACATATCTTTGCCATTGGCAATGGCAGCTGATGATATGCAAATAATTTTTAAGCCACAAGATTACTGGAGGGGCACATTTCTATTATGTCAGCCTTTTCAATGGGCCTGCATTCCTCAATAAATGCATATTTTTAGATAGCATTGTCATTTTCTCTGGCTTCATGTTATAGTCTTTATGGGCTTCATTGTAAGGTAAGCTAATTGTGCTGTTACAGTGTGTGTGGCATAAAATTCTGTAGCTGAACTGCAAATTGGACCTCATAGGTTTTTAATCAATAAATTGTGCTTCTCTCCTCATAGGACTTTAAGGAATCTTTAATGTAAGCAGAACATCAAAGGTCAAAGTCTTGCTTCATTAATTGCAACTTCTTTAAAGTAAAAAGCATGGCAATTCCGGCAAGTAAGATCCAGGTTACTCTGTTAGTTAGTTGTCTTCAGCTGTAGCTACACAAACTCAGGAATTCTTGGTTTCAAAATATAAACTTTGCTGCAGATCTCTAAGACTGCATACTTCTGCTGGAAATGAGTCAGCCATGCCTTAGTGTATTTGATTTATTAGTCAGAGTGACAATGAGACTTCTGCCCAAGCAAGAACATCAAATTATGTTTTCTAAACTACCCTTTTTTGGTCATTCGATATGCGCTATTCTGTACAGGCTCTCCCGTAGTGACTCTAACCTCAGAGTGATCACTAAGTTGAGTCATTGCATCTCTAGTGTAGGCAGCTGGCAAGGTCATATGATCCAGTGTCTGTTTTCAGATTAGTAATATCATATAATATAGTTTCTTATAATCTCTGGGGGGTTTATAATATTTTTTCTTACTATTTTGCTGGTTCCTTCCTGATGTAGAAATTTTGTTTATAACAAACAGGAAAATCTGTTAGCAAGTTTCATGATGATTCCTTACAAGAACTTCAGTGAAACTAGGAATTCCTATTACAGTTTGACCTGCATATATAGCACAAATACTTGTATGCTTTCCAAGAACACTTGTGTATTTTGCTCCTAATGATCTCTGTAAGTGGATTTCTCAGTGCACGGATTACTGGAAATTTACATGTTCCAGCGCTGGAAAAGAAAAAACCAGTACCCTTGTTTAATGCCTTCTGAAACAATCTTGAGAAATGAACTGTGGGTAAAAGTCACTTAGTGTTACTGGAACTGTTTTACTAAGACATGTTTTCATTGATGACTTATGTTGACAAATGGAATTTCTGTAGCATTTTCCACTTGCACCTGGGCAGTCCTGCTTTGAGAGCTGCAGCCTGTGTACTGCAATTGTCTACAGGGCTAGTGTAAGGTAAAGGTACTGTACTTCACAGGCATTTTTGCACAGAAACATCTTGTGAAGGCACTTTTGAAGTCTAAAGAACAATGTCAGAGCTCTACCCTGAAGAAACATAACTTTGTTCCTTCCTTAGTTAGTGATTTCCCTTCAAAACAGAATAGACTTCTCAGTTACATGATTGTTTTTTGTGGAGATACAAGTGCTTTTTCTCACTCCTTTAAAAAGCATTGTAGACTGCCGCATGCATCCACTTCAGTCTTTCTACTGAAGTTCCTCTCTGCTACTAAAGCACCCTGTCAGGTACCATACATTTTAGGATAAAGAAGAGTAGGAATAACAACTGAGAAGTCTTTAAGCAAAAGAAGAAAAAGACAGAGGCTATGACTCAAGCTAATAGTTTCGATAGAAATTGGGAGATGCAGAAAATCAGCTGCCCGTGGTAAAGATATGAAATTCTTATATTCTAAGGTTTGAAGGTTTTTTTGTACCAATGAGAAACTGTGGATTTCCACTAAAAATATTTTTTCTGCAGGTATATAGATGAGAGTGCCTAAAACCTATTATCTTCAGTGTTTAACACAAAAATTGAATTTATTTCTAGGAAATCAGTGCTTAAGTTAATATCTAATGCTCCAGTGACAGAAAACGTGAAAACCTTCAATCTGCTCTGCTCAGCACACAAAACCAAGAATGGTTCACAGTCTCCCAGTGAGAGGGCTTCACGCTATGCTGTATACAACAGCTCTTTGGAAGATATAGCCTAAACAGTATCTCATAGTATTTTTCTGCCTTAGATTCTCAGGAAACCTACTATCATGCCTATTTTTTTGTCTTATTAAACAGGTAAGACATGGAAGGAACAAATTATTTTAAAATCATGAGTTATGCTTAAAAAAATATATTTAAAAATAAGGCAGCCAATTCAGAATAACGATGAAACAACCCGGATGCTTGTTGCAAATGCAAAGCACCATTTCCTCTGATTCCCAAACACATCCATGCATTTAAGAATCATGTTTCACGTAGGACTTTCTGCCTCTGCCTGAGCTGCTTGTTCTTCAGCAGTGCTGCTTGATTCCTGCCCTGCGACGAGCTGCTCTGCCACCCACCGGCCATTTTATTCCTGATAGAGACAGCATAGTGGAAGAGCAAAACAGCTTTCCTACATGCATCAAAATGGTTATTTGAAGCAGACCCACCTCAAGTATCTTTACAGCAGATGAAGCATAATTTCAATAAGGTATCTCTACTTTTCCAAAATGAAGAAGCCTGTGGGACAGAAGACATCCGGCGCTCAGTCTACCTGGATCACATCTGCCCTGGGTACCACTGGGCTGCTGACCTTCCCACACATTTAGACTCATATTTGAGAGAGATTAATATCTTACACTGGCATTAATGACCTGTGCCTTGGAAAGCTGAGAGCATTGTTTAGGTATTTCATTGTGTATTGACCTCATAGATATCTAAAGTGAGGCTGCATATGCTAAAATCAAAACTTAGAGGTGAGATGAGGCCTGGGTTCTACTTACCTGCCTTTATGACTTAATACCAAATGCATGAAAAGGAATTTTCACAGACTGGAAAGGCCTCTCTTGCCTTTGCAATCTCTGCATTAATGTCTTCTGGCTGTGTTTTGCATGTTGCAGACCATGTTTTCTTGTCTGTGGGAGCACTAGCATTAGGTAGCAAAGCCCATTTTTGCACTGCCAGCTCTTTGAATGTTACGTTTATGTTTTGAAAATGAAAATACTACTGAAACAGAACCAGTATGCACTTAAAATGTTTTGGAATGCTTCTATATTTTCACATAAAAATGTAAAACCTTGGTTTAACCCCAGCTGGCAGCTAAGTACCACACAGGTGGCCCAGTGGTACTGGGAGGAGAATCAGGAAAAAGGTAAAATTCATGGGTTGAGATAACAACAATTTAATAATTACAAAAATATAACACTAGTAATCATAATAACAATTGTAATGAAAAGGAGAGAGAGGGACAGAAGGATAAAATCCAAAAGGGAAAAAAGCCAAGTGATGTGCAATACGGTAGCTCACCACCCATTGACTGATGCCCAGCCAGTCCCTGAGCAGCAATCAGTCAGCCCTTCAGCCCTGGCCAGCTCCCCCCAGTTTATATACTCAGCATGACGTCATATAGTATAGAATATTCCTTTGGCTAGTTCGGGTCAGCTGTCCTGGCTGTGTCCCCTCCCAATTTCTTGTGCCCCTCCAGCCCTCTTGCTGGCAGGACTTCAGAAACTGAAAAGTCCTCAATTTAAAGGAATCACTACTTAGCAACAGCTAAGAACATCAGTGTGCTATCAACATTATTCTCATACTAAATCCAAAACACAGCATTGTACCAGTTACTGAGAAGAAAATTAACCCTATCCAAGCCAAAACCAGGACAAATCTTTTCCCCAGTATTAAAAGCAATCAATAGATCCACAGTTTCTACTTTAACCTGGGAAAGAACATGATCACCACAGATTTTGACTTAATGTGAGGCATAAATGTTACCCCATATTTCCATGCTCACATGGAAAGCATGGTTTTTTATGAAGGACTTCCTATATTCTGCTATGATTATCGAGAGCCATTTCTGTGCCACACATCCAGATAACTCACGGACATCAGATACTCATCCTTCCTTACCACTTAAGCAAGAGTGCTCATTCCTGAATTTATGTTCTTGTCGTTATATGAACAGCACTATTAAATAGCACCAAAAATATTCTGCGCTTGTCTTAGATAACCAGTCCTTTGAAGAGACTGTTTCAAAGTACAGCCCCCCACATATGGCTTACACTTCTGTTCTGCTTTTATTACTGAAGCATGGTAAGTCATGTAGTCAAGTATGCAGTCATCCAGCCAACTCAACAGCCTGGTACATCCCTTTTCTTAGAGGGTAGAATAATTACAGTTTCCATAGTCACCAAATTGACCCTTATTTTAAGTGGTTTAAATTCTCCAGGGCTAACAGCTAGCTCTGTGTTTCCCTCCTGGAATAATGAAGAGCATGTTGCTTTTAATGATGGTCATATTAGACGTTCATTCATTGTGTTACCTGGAAGCAATTACATTACATCAGTTTCACAAGGTGGAGGGAAAGAGAAGAAAAAGATCAAGATACTGCCACACTTTGATACTATGAACAGGCTATTCATACAAAAAAGAGGTGGAAAAAAAAGTGTAAGTCAGATTCTCAGCTAAAACATGTTAGCAGTGATGGGATCCCAGAAGCAGCTTCAACTACCACCAGCTGAGGGACTTTAGTGACTGGAGTATCCTTGCACATTAGCAAATGAGGCACCCACCTGAAGTGTCAGGACCTGCAGCTGTGAATGTTGCATCACAAGGAAGTGAAAAGGAGACCTGTACACCCTCCTATCACCCAGTGTCACTGATTAGAGCAGACAACGATTTAGAAACAAGGTTATCTTAGTCCCTGAAGTATTATTCAGTATGGAGGCCCTGCAGCTAATGTCTACCAAAGTGTGATTCATGTAATAGGGCACAACTAGTACTCAATATGCCAAGGGCAGATTTCTGCTAACACATGTGAGGTAAAGGTAAAATATTGAAATACTGAAAAGCCCTGTGATTTTACCACAACAAACCAAAACCAGGGAGAAAATATATCACGACACTATCAGGAACAATCAGCAGAGATTTGTGAAGTTTATCTTCACTGACATCTGCTCCCAAGCAGCACCCTTCCTAGGTCATTTGCATTCAGTAATTATCTTACCGCTTCTTAGCTAGATTCAGAAGTTATGCAAATCAGCATAGAGAAGATACACAATTTTATCAGGTGCTAATTAAGCACCTAGGGTTTACTCCATGGGAATTTTGGCATCAGTGCAGAAGGAACAGAATCAGACTCACTGTTTTTTGTGCTGATGACCTCTGATGAACTGCCTGTGTCAATATCCCACATTCAGCTACAATAATTAGTATTCTAGATGATCTTTTTGGATCAAGTGTTCATCAGAATAAAATACTGTATCATGTTTCATTATTATGTTTTTAATAAAGGATAGTGTACTATACTAGGTAATACTTTTGTTTGAGACAATGTTCTAGTTGCATCAACACTGGGAGAAGCCTAGCCTCAACTAAGGTTCCTGATTCCTGTTTCACCCTGCCTGGCCCCTCAAACAGGTCAGGAACTGGTGCTGGCTGACTGGGCTTGCACTCAGTTACCCACAAACCTTTGCTCTTCAGGTCTGAAGTAAAAGCATCCTTCTAACTGGTGTTAACAACAACCTATGTCAGCTCATAATCACAGACATGGTTACAACATGTGTTAAGCATTCATATTTCCAGTTCAGCACAAAGAACAATCACAGGATTTCATACAGTGAGATGCAGAGAGCTGAAACAATAGGAACACCATATGAGGCAACAGGCAGAAGGGCTTTCTCGTTGCAAACGGGCATTAGAGGATTATTTGGCAAGCTGTGTATGCACAGCAAAAAAATGAGGGGAAGAAGCCAGCAGGCAGAAGGAAACAGTTTGGTCCACGAGGGAAACAGTAAGTGTGCTCCCCAGGGAACAAAATCATGTGGGTGTAGTAAACCACCTACTGATGTTTGTTCCTCTTGTGTTGGAGAGAACTGGGACTTCTGTTTGATCTAGATGCTGGATTTATAGCTGCTCCCCTGTCTCCACCTATGATTGATCACACCTGTATAGACATGGAGCTCCAAAGTGTCTGTAGAAGAGGAAAAGAACTAAATTTCAGCATTTCTGTGCTGTCCAGACTGAATCCACTCATGGCTTCCCTTGTCTATACTTGTACAATCAATTTGTCTTTATAGTTCAGATTATCAGCATCTTGGGGAAGGAGCTGTCAGAGGTATTTTTTTAACAAGCACTATGCCTGCCCATATCACCATGCCAATAATTATAGTTCTGGATTGCTTTCTGTGGGTTGTGTGTCTCAGGCAAAAGTGAAAAGAAATAAATTAGAGGTATTATAGTAGCCGAGATCACAGATTTTGAATGAAGCTGTTGGGCACAGTAATTTAGATTTACATTTCTTAAAAATAGCTGTCAAAGTTATATGTCATTCTGTTAGCACAATGTTTAATTTATCTTTCTGCTCAGCAAGGTTGCCTGGAAACAGGGAAATAGGCTGAGAAATCCCTTTGTGAAAGTGTGGTATCACTTGAGAAATCAATATGACCACTTTATGGCTGCTATTTTTATTCAAAGATTTAGAACCTCTGAGATTAAAAAACCCAACCAACTTGTAGTAATTTTAAATATACCTGGTACAACTAGCAACTTGGAAGTAGGACTTTGTTCAGCCCCAGCAGTCTGTCACTTTCACAATTATAGTGCACACTGGTATCTCTCCTGGCACAAGTAACAATCACATTCAAGGCAGAGCTTCTCTTGCAATATGCAAACCTAGGACTGAAGGCTGAGTGGCTTCACAGAGAGAAAGAAAGCAAATTATTTTTAATCACAGGCCATGAAATTGCAGCATAAAGTGCAGTAAAAGCATGGAAATATCTATACTTACAGTGTCTGTCCCTAGCAGACAAACTCATTCAAACAATGCTACTGAAGAGACATCCATCTAGGTTTGCTGTCAGCTCATACACTGTTCCACATTGTGCATGGCTGAGAAGGGCAAGGAGGCAAGGAGGGACAGCAACAGAGAGATGACTGGGGCAGTTATATTAACTGGTCAAGGGGAGAAATGATCATGCAAGATTTTTCAGAAATACAGCTCCATGCTGCAAATCTCTTATCTGCCTGTGCTGAACTCAATGCTGATGGAAAACACTTGCAAAACACGTGCATCAGTCACTGTAAAAAGCTTTTTGAGATAAACAGCTAGGTTGCAGGATTTCTTCTAATGCAGGGGATTTATCAAAGCTTTTGAATATTTTCTTTATTGGATTATACAGAAGTTTAAGAACCCAATATACCCACACTTGTGTGAAAAAACTTCATGTCCCTGGTTATTCCCCTGAAATTCTTGGGACACATGTACAGGTTTAAATGGACTACTTTATTAGGCTCTGTGATGCTTTGCCAGCTGCACCTTGCTACAGGTTTTGCAGACCTACAGGTGACCCCACACCTTGCACCTCCTCTGCCGTGCCCCCCCCCCAAGTTGTACTCTTCTATTTTCCACATTTCTCAGCATCTTGCCTTTGCAGCACAAAACCCGCTGAACTATGAGTACACTGAATATTAAGTTGTGAATGCAATAAGCAGAGGTGGCTGGAAAAGGTTTCAGCAGAGTCTGTTGCACCGTTGTACAGTCTGGACTTGAGACAGATGCAGGCAGAGCAAAAAAGAGTAGAAGACAGTGCCCGCTGGAAGAGCAGGGTGAAAAGTTATATTGAATAATTAATATGATGCGCTTCACCATTCTCATTCTTCAGACTGTCTGTCAGCAGGCTTGTAATTTTCCTGTTAATTTTCTGTGGGGGAAAAAAAACATCCAGGTTGATTTCTGCCAGTGATGTTGTTTGTTATCTGTGGGGACAGAGTGGGCATTCAGTATGCAAACTCAAGGGTTGCACTGGTTGCTTTTGGCTGTTTAAACATGGCATTATTTTCCTGCCACCTTACTTGGAGAATGACATTCGTTAAAGTCTGGTTCTGCTAAAACCGAATTTAATCCAGGATACCCTTTGACTTTAATGATATAACAATATCCTGCAGTCATATGCTCAAATCAAATCAGTGCAGCACAGGTACTCACAGTGAAAATAAAAACAAAGCCCCAGAGTAGTTTATTCTCTACATAAATGGATTTTCCTGTCCAAAAGGTTACTTATGCAAAGAAGACATGAAAATAAAATGCATAGGTCATTTCCTGTTCTTTGTTAGATCTGAGTATGAGAAGTATCATTCACTTGTAGCCAAAAGTCCTTTTACAGTTATATATTTAACAGAAAAATCTGACACAACGCAGGAAGGCCAAGAGCTGGTATCAAGCAACCTTGAGTTTTGTGGCCTTCAGCTAGAGCTAAGATGACTCAAATAACATAACATGTAATTCCAATAACCTACAGGGATGCTGTTCAAGAGCAAATGTAAATTATTATGAACTTATGCATCCCTGGAGATTTACTCAAAGAGAATACAGAGATGATTGCCTTTGGGATGAATGAAGGCTGTAGTACTCACTGTGCTATACCCACATGAGCTTCTGTGAGCAAGACATGAAGAATGATGACAACAGAAAGCAGAGAATTGTTCTCAGGAGGGTTCCAAAAAAGCTGCTCCACAGGTGACGCATCGAAGAGGGGTATTTCCAGGGCAACTTGATTCTATGATGCTCTTGCCACAAACATAAAGTACAGCCCTATAGATGTAGACCTTGGACTTCGGCAGTCTTTTAGTATAGTCTCTGACTGTACACTGCTGTAGCATGGTTTTCAAGAGCAGTTCATTCATAAAGAAAATTCAGCAGCACTAATATGGATACCAGTACATGCACTCTGATGGATGTGGCTTCACTACTGATGCAGTTGTTTGTAAGCTAAGGTGTCCAGGCATACAGGGGAAATTTAAGCATAGGCAGGGCAAGAAACAGACATCAGGAAATGAGTATCATGTCAACAAAACACATGGATTAGAATGTGGGATCTTTTGCAGCAAAATAACCTTAATGGTATTTCATTTACAATTTACGAGTGTGAGGATCACTCTAGGCCTGTATCTTAATAATGTATAATAGAAATGCTAGTACTTCAGGAAGTGGGGTGGGGGTGACAATTATAGTCCTGGCCACCCGAGTTCCACCTCACCCCTGATCAGCTAAGACCTTTTAAAACCACGCTGTATAGTCTGATTCATTTCTAAAAGCTGGTGTGACTGTATGCTGTAGTTTTACTCCCTGATAGCTCCATTCACTTCACCAGAGGGTTACACTCGGAAATCAAGGAGTGCTAATGAAATCCATTCCCTTATTTTGAGACAGAGACAAGAGAAATGGCTACAAAGTAAAACTCAGTGTTTTTTCTATAGTGCCTTGTCTTTATTGTGGTCCACAAGAAGATGGTCACCCACAAAAGGGGCTTTTCAGAGGAGCATTCTAACTATTCAAGCAGAAGGCTTTATTCAGAGGGATCTTTAATTAGCAGTTGTAAAGAAATAGTGGTGTGGAAACTTGCACAAAATACACTCACTCAGGGTTATGATACTGAAAGCAAGGGAGGAACTTGAACAGGAACTTGAACAGTAGGGCAAAAAAAAGGAACAGGGTTAAGAGTAGGAAATTACTGATGAATTTTCAAGATGGCTTGGTTGAGCATTCACTGAAACTAATCTTTGTACAGCCTGCTTAGCCTTCCTAGCCCAGGCATTTTAAGTTGCACGCTAGCAGGAAACAGTTTCCTGGCCTGCCTTGCATTTGCAAGTATTTGTTAAGTCGCACAACAGGTGCTTTGCTAATGGCTAAGAACTGCTAAACTTCAGTATCAGTGTTAGGTTCTGAACTGATAATTTGTTGTTTGTAAATAAGATGAGGTCTAAGACCTTACTGTGAATTTTCACTGGGCCGATGTTTGCTTGGCCATGTGGCTTTGTCATGTGTGTAGACCATACAGACCACAGAGCCTAAAACTCCCTGAGGGGGAAAAAAAATAATCTTACACAAAGAGAAGATGGGTTTCACTGACTTCTTAACCCTCTCTTACATACCTAAGAACAACTTGTCACTGCATTCAGAGTAATTATAGTTGGCCATGTTAACAAAAAATTGCTTTTCTACCTGAGGAAGCCCGATCAAAAAAAACGTTTCAGAGTGCAGGAAGGGTCTTCTCCCTCATTGTGCTTCACAGATCTCCCCAAATCTTACTCAACACATTGCTGTAACACAACAACTCCGCAGAAACATAAACTGGTCAGGTTTGAGCTGTGTTTTTTTCACGGGAGGAGGAAAATTAACTACATTTATAGAATTTCCTTCATGTTTTCATCCTTAAAACAGGAGGGAGTCCAGAGGATCTATAAAATAACCTGAAGGGTGATTTATGTGGGGAAGTTCAGAAAGCTGGTACCTCCCTGTGCCTTCCCCCCTTGCTGTTTTATTAAGAAATAGAGAAAACCGAAGGGAAAGCCAAAGATGATGACACCACTTGTGCGCGATGTGCTGCCCTCCTCAGGCAACCTGCCTTGAAAAGCTCGCTGCTGCCTTCAGAACAACCATTACAGCGGGAGAGGCGCCACTCCAAGAAATAACATGAATTTATTTTACCTTGCCAAGACACGACTCGGGACAAAAAGCCGGCCAGCACTGCCCCCAGGCCGGTGACGGCTCCTCGCCCCCTGTGAGGACACCTCTACCGCACGGCGGCGGCCTTTGCCGCTCCCCTCGCGGGCGCTAAAATGGCGGCGGGCCAGCCGCGGGGGGGGAGCTGCCCTCGCGCGGGCCCCCCCCGCCCCCCCCCGCCGGGCGCGCCACCACGGCGGGCGCGCGGAGGCGGGGCTGTGGAGCTGCCGGGGCGGCGGTCACGGAGGGTGGTGGCCGTCGCAGCCGCGCCCGCTCCCCCGCCCCTGTGAGCGCCGCTCGGAGCGGCGCCTCCGTCCTTGTGGTGCCGCAGCCACGGACGGGGAGCCTCTTGTGTGTCGGGAAAAGCGCCGCCGAGGCAGCGGTGCTTCACAATTTGAACCCAGTGCCATCTGAGAATCGGTGACTGCGTTTGGCGTGGCCTCAGAAAACCGGTCGCTCCCCAGCCGCTCCCTTGCAGCAGTGAGGGGTTCCACCTGGCCTCAGGAGGGGCTTTGGCGACCCCGGTGGAGCTGCATAGGGACGTCGCTGGTGGGGCAGGTGGGAACGATGAGATAAAAGTCACGTTAGGATGACTAAAGGGAGTGGGTGGCTTGGTGACGGTCCTGAGGCCCTTCTTTTTTTACACCTGGTGGTGTGGCTGGTGTTGCTTTTTCATGCTTGAATGCAAATCTTCTCATGAGCAGGTAGAGCTGCGGGTAACGAACTGCATCACTGGTAAAGAGATGCGCTGCCTTTGTACAGCGATGCATCTCAGAGCCAGGAGAGGTCAGCTCTGTGCCCCTGTAAAAGATGCTGCCTTCAGGTTTTCCTCGGAGAAAAAGGTGAGCTTTGTATTTATGCTTGGAAAAATAATAAATAGGCCAGGGAGATGGCAAAAGGATTCCTCAGCTGTTTCATTCGTGCCCCAGATATTTATCCTCCCAGCCCTTTATTACTTTTAATTTTTCTGGACTAGAAAAATCTGTAGCAACTTTTACTTCAAAGTGCAGGGTAAAGCAAATAGTGTAATACCTTGGACAAAATTTGGACCAAACACTCACCTTGATGAGAGCTGTTGTTATTCTGTACATATCCTCAGTTAACGCGAGGCATTTTGTCTCTTTGGTATAATGCCTTAGCCTGCAGATACATCAGGAGAGGTGCTTATGGGGTGCAAAAGCTAGTATAACTTTTGTTTTTGTGTCAGAGAAGCAGAGACAAGCTGAAAAAAAGTGGCCACTTTCCTCCAGATTGCAGCCAGAATCAAACATGGTTTTGGACTTTTTGTTTTGTACCTATTTCCTTCTTATTTATGGGGAGAAACTAATATGCCATATACAATCTAGTGTTGCAATGGCTTTCCCTTGCTGTCTTTTCTGCCTGTGATCTTGGGACCTCGGAAGGTAGTGGTGCACCTCAGATGGTATACGACTATACCCTGTGCATAACAGACAGAATCTTGAGGCACAGAAGAACCCTTATTTTGGACCTGAATTACCAGGCTAGTTGAGCCGTATGAACTCAAGTTGTGCATGACACAAATGGTAAGATTTACTTGCAAAAGCACAGCCTTGCAACACTGGCACCCACCTGCTCTTTTGCAGGCCAAAGGCCCCATGGGACTCACAAGAGACTGCAGCATGTCAGCAGACAGTCCTGCAGTCTTTTCTGGTGGACTCAGCACTTGAGGCTGCTGTAGCAAGAGATGGGAAAGTAGGAAATAGTTTTTATATCCCACTGAGCTCCATCAGATGGGATTACCGGCTGACATCTGCATCCCAACTCAATTGAGTCCAGCCAGCTGGCTGTCAAGCTGAGGTGTCCAACGTGGGGGACAGCCAGTTTGCATGGAAGATTTTGTAGCTCCTCATGTTGTTGCTGTTTCGCCTCCAGGCCTCATCTCTGATTTCTTGCCAGAGCAGGAAGCAAAGCTTCTTCTAGCCCAGTTTTGCAGACCCAAAGAATTCAGGTGAAGATTTCTGATTTTCTCCAGAACTTTGAACTGCCTGTCATGGATTCTAATGCAGCTACCATTAATGAAAGCTACAGGTATAAATCAAAGATGTGATTCAGAGAGTCAAGTTCTCATTTTGATGCAGTGTAAAGCATCTGTTGTGAATTCAGCACATGTAACCTCTCACTGATGCTAAAAGAAATTAAGTATGTGAAATGGAGAGGGCATGCCACATACATGAACTGAGCAAGCCAACTTATAGTCTCGGTTACACTGATGTAAATGTAAGGTAGTTCATTAACTTTTAGTGGTGTTAGGTTTATACCACTGATATACTCATTTAGTCTACTTTAATAATATATATAAAAATGTGTTTCCATTTCTTGTTAGTGGTTGATCTGAGGCTTGGAAAGCCACCACGTGAGTTTACAGAGCAATCACTACTAATCCACAGAGTGGTGCTGTTGTATTTTGGATGTACTGCAGCAGAGTACAGATGTTTCTTTAGTCTGTTTAATTTAGCTAAGCTTTTGTCCAGGTGGCATTGTAACTAAGGACAGAATTTAAACAAAATACTTCACATTTCTTTTCCAGGCATTTAGCCTCTCTGAACAATAAGGGTTCTGTTCTAATTGCAATTTCATGTATCTGGATTAGTTTTCATGTTTTTCAACTGTGCTCTTGTCATTGTTTGCTTAAGTGTTCTTTGACCTGGTGCAGGATGGGAGAGGGATGTCTGTCCTTCTCAGGTCTTTTGTCCCTCAGCGTATGAGGTAGTGTGGCCTCAGATGACAGCTGTGGACTATGCCATATAGCAGGGCTTCCCTCAGTGTGAGGCTTAGCATACAGGAGAGCCTAAGTGCAGGAGCCAGGGTAACACCGCTTGCTCACCAAGTAGTGTGTGATAGTCACTGGTGTCCTCTACTATACGCCTGAGCAGAAACAACACAGTTGATACTGGGTCAGACTTCTCTACATTATGCCACCACACGCTCTTGCCTACATTACTCCATGACAGTTTAACTCTGAGAAGAGACTATTTTGATTCCCATGCCCATAAACTCGTAGCCTTTCTGAGGTGATTGCCAGTGACTCCTATCTATACCATTTTGTGCCACTAAATAAATTGGTCTTACTCCATTAGAATTTACTGCAGTCTTGGTTATTGTGGAGAATTAGGCTACTTTTATCTGAATTGTTTATTCGTCAGCTACAGGTCACAAAAGTCAGGTTCTTAACTTCTCAGACAAATCATCCCTTGCAGGCCTTTTTGCGCTTTCCTGAATTCTCTCTTCTCTCTTCTTTGACTCCTTGACTGTTGTGCCAAAAAAGCGGGAACTAACTGCTGCTTCACAAAATGATAGGTCTCTTGATTTTTTTTTTTGAGCCTCACTGGTGATCTAGCTTGAATCTTGCCTAGTTGCAAAATAACAGAGGAAGTGGAGATATTTTATCTTAGCTATAAGATACGATTTCAGACAGTTTGGATTTGAGATCTCAATTGATGTGGCCAGCCCTATGGGAATGGCTTTGACCTGGTTTCTAACCGGTGCTCCCTTGGATAGTTTAAAATAATTAGAAGATATTTGTGTAAATGTACTCTGATGGATGCATAATATATTATACTGGGGAAAAATAATTGCAATTCTACGAAGGATAAAGGATGAAATGAGACTAGCTCTGCTAAGAACAGAGATAGTTTATCCTTGTTTGAAAAATCAAGAGCAGATTCTGTACAGAGAATCTATATTGTTTCACAGGAGAATTGTCTTGTTTAATGTCTGCGTGTGCAGCTTTAATACATAAGAGGCTTTCAGGGTATATTGCAAAACCTTGATGAAAATAGAACACATTGCTAATAGAACACTTGGTTAATGTGGATGATGGTCTGGTAATCTCTTATCTCTGCATGCAGCATATACAAGGTTTAATTCATAAAGGCTGATTCTGTCATTCTTTCTCTGCTTAAACTTATTTTAATATATACTTCCATATCCAATTCTTGACCATTTTACCTATGTAGCTTAAAGTGTGTGTCACAGATTTATTACAACACGCATTACACAAATTTTGTCAGCAGCAAGTTGTGAAAAAGCTTTATTTTGAACAGTAGTTTCTTTAGCTACATGCTCGCAAGATGCCTGCCACTGCTCCGTGAGATGCTGTTTTCAGTTGCCAAAAAGTTCACAGCTTTCAGATGAGACATTTTCCATGTCATGTATCTGCTTTGGGCTGATATGTATCTATACAGTTTAAGCTCAAATAGTTCTGCCATTTCTGGGAACGTGTACAGGAAGATAAACAAATTCTTTGTTGTTGTTGAGAAGACCTGTGTGCTTTGTAGAAAAGTTTTTGATGTGATGGGGAGATTGCTCTTTTGCCAGCTGGTGCTTTTTCTAGCCTGCACAAACATACCTCTGTCTGGCCAGGCTGCAACTTTTGAAAAACTTGATTTGTAGGTGCTCAGTAAAAGATTTTCCAGAGCACAGAGATAGATTTAGCCTAGATATCTTGCTTGTAGGATGCTACATCCTCTCTCACTCCTTTCCGGCTGCCCTGTACACCAGTCCCAGTCCCACAGAATGGCAGGGAATACTTATTTCAGGATGAGCATTTTTCAGTATTTGTTCCCACTGTGTATGTGGAGGGCCTCTTCCAGGTTAGGTATTAGAAGAGGTGGTAGACTGGGGCAGGGACAACCCTCACCACTGTTTGAGAAAGGGAGAGCTTCAAGGCAAAGCAGCATCTGAAGTTAAGCACTCCAGATTTGTGATGTGAAGTCATTAGTCTCCTTGCCTTATTTCCTATGAGTCCTCCAGATTCTATAACAAATAATCCAGGGATTCTGGAGACAGCAGTATTATTTACTGGATAGCTTTCCTACGCTCTCAGACTGTCTGTTCTCCACAAGCATTTTGCAGAGGCTGTTTGGAAAAATAGGACGTACTCATGTACTTAAAAACAGCAGGATAGCATATGCACAAAGGGGCCAAGTTTCAACAACCATAGTATTCTTAGCTCCTAACTGAAGTTTTAGACTGCACAGTGATTTTGCTTTGCTTAATACAGCTTCAGAAAGGGAGAAGCTGTAAGATTAACTGAAGAAACCAAAACACTGAAACAGGATAAATCCTACCTTGTTTGAAGAGAAAGTAAGCCAAGTATCAGAGCCTTCTTAGCTGGGGAAATGGTGAGATTTGAACAGTTTTCTGCCTTTAAATGTTTATTCAGTTTCCTGTAAGTTCCATTTTGTTTTCTTTTTCCCTTGGTTGCATATCATGAACTCAGCAGTTGCAATTTTACAGAAAGTTAAGGACCGAATTGTTTGTAAGTACTTAAGTTTAGGAAATGGCCAGTGCAAAAAAGCGTGCATCTGTTTCAAGTGACAACAAGGCATTTGGCACTGGCCAGTTCCTGGAGGTTTGGGGCTACAGTTTTTGCAGACGCAACTCCATTGACTCCCCTGAATAAGCCAAATACACTCCAACTGTTTTTACTTGCTTTCCCTTCATGATGGAATTTGGCATGCCTGTGTCCCTGTTCCTGTGGGGCTCTGACACATACTGGTGCGAAGCCCAAGGATTGCAGGTGTAGAGTGTTGCACATAATTGAGCAGAGTTAAACAGTGACAGCAATTCTCTGTAAGCTGTTACATTTCTTAATTTTATGGTCATCTCTTGAATTGGGTAAATATATCTATGACTGTGTTCCATGTAGCCTTTTAGCAAAGACGTAAAGAAAGAACTATTTTCTGGCCTTTTAAGCATTCCCACTTTCCCATTCTTAAACATTACTCAGTGAGAGTATCTTTGGAACCATTTAATCTATGCAGCAATTAGGCTTTGTTATTAGTGAATGGCTAAATTTACATGCCCACCAGCATTCTTTTTAACACTGGTAGCCTGAATTAGAGAAAGCCTGACAGTTCTGCAATGTAAAACTCATGGTTTAGTGTCCCCCTTCTAAAGAAAAAGGCCCCATGGCCTCTTCTTCCTTGTGCGCCTTTTCTGTCTGCATGTTAGCCAGGTGACATTTGTTTGAAAACAGAGTCCTTTGGGGAAAATTCCCATTTTTGCATAGGACAGGACAGCAAATAAGGAAGTGGCTGGAGATCAGTCTGTTTTGCTTCACTGTTTTTCACAAATTGTTAATTCTTTTTTTGGATGATTTTGCATAAGTATTAACATTTGCTGTGGAAATTTAGTGAGCTTGTCTGAGGATAAAGGGCAATACTCTGTATGTTCTGCTTTGTTGGTTTTTTTGCAGAAGAATGTGCCCAGTTACGTATTGGGTAGATTCACCTATGAGACTGTCTCATGGTACCCATTGCATTTCCCTGTGGCAGTCTGGACCTTCTCTACTTTGGATTTGTAATAAAGGCAGGTGGTGTCACTGTCACACACTCTTTCTCAGGTCTCTTCCGGGACAGAGGAAGTAACCTTGGAGGTGCACTGGGGAAACAGTGATGTAGTGCAATTTAATTTTCTTGAAGGCAGAGGCCTTTTGTTTCAATGAAGGTAGAAATGGCTCTGAAAACATCTAGAGGGGAATTGGGATAGGATTTAGTTTCTGAAGAATGTGTGAAGACGTGCAGTTGCTTTCAGAAGGTAATGGGCTTTCTGAGAAAGCAGTATTTCAGGATTGTATTTGTTTTGTCTGGCTGGGTTAAGAACTTGATGCCTAAAAGGGGAAAAGGAAGAAGTATTCGACAGGAGCTCAGCTGAAGGATGCATGAGGATAAAGGAAGTCATGCAGAGGAGATGCAGTCAATAACTTTTTTTTTTTTGTGACAAATTAATATGCTCTTACACTTACTGGGATCCCACCTTCTCCTTGCCAATTGCCAGGACTTGTGTGTGGGCTCTTTCCATGCTGTCAGTTACCATACTTCATTAATGACCCTTAAGAGTCTAACATTAACACCTGTTTGTGGTTATTTCCTGTCACTGTTTACTCTCCCAGATGGTACAAATACAATATGCCCAGTGTGTTAGGCATTTGTCAGTAATATACTCTTTGCCAGCTAAATGCCATTCATTTTGAATTTGACAGTCATTTCATAGCCTGAAGAGTCTGTCCTCTAAGTCAAAAGCAGAAATCGTAGACAAATCTTAGATTCTCACAATAAATAGGAAAGAAAGAGCCCAATTGTTTGTCCTTCATCGTACAGTTTATTTTCTTGTACCAAAAGGGTAGAACTGAGGAAAAGCAGCAACTTAAAATTTAAATGAGTGCATAAGACTGAGACAGGTGGCTGCAGTGCAGTTGGATAGGGTGCACTCATATGATCCTGAACCTGTTATTTCATGAACAGAAGAAAATATGTGACTTTGTTCTGATGACTGAAAGCCACAGATATTGGAAGATTGTGCTGCAGAGAAGAATGTGGTTTCCACATCTTGAATTAAGTCTTGCTGTTGCCTTGGGAAGATATTTAAAGAAGCAACCAGAAGGCTGATAAACAGTGTCTCTGGAGTGCTCTGAGAAGTCATCCAACACTGGCCAAAATATTCTGTGTGTCATGCATGGCTTTGATTTCCAACTCTCCTGGATCAGGGAACATGTTTTTTTTTTTCTAGCACTGTAATGTACCATGTCCATTTCCACTTCTAGGAAAATGTTTTATATTGATAGCAATAAGAAAACCATATTGATGCCAACTATCTTGGCTTTATCAGAAATAAAAAAAGTTACAGACACACACGTTTGTGAATTTTGAGCCCAACAGGCAAAAGTCTAAAAGATGAGTAAGTGAATACCTCTGCTAACCCATAGACCAGTTGTTCACTACAATCATTACTATCTAAATTGCTACATTCTGCACAGGAAAGGTCAAATCGGGTGCTCATGCCAATGGAGAGCATATAGACACATTCTTCCAGGTCAGATGGTGTTATTTAGAGGCTGAATCCCTGACAGCTGTGCCTCAATAACAGAGATGGTGGTAAAGCATTTATCTCTTTTCCACACAGGCAAATACCCAAAGCTCATTATTTTACAGGACCAAGCAAAACAAAGGCCTTGTGGAGCTGTGAATGCATTCAATTATTGTTGAGGTCTTTAACATGGTGCATGTCTGGCTGTTGTGTGTGTGTATAAATGCTAAAGTCAATTAAGAATGCAAGCCATTTTTTAGCTAAATAATCAGGACAATTTAAGAGGCAGATTTTGAGTACTGTTTCTTTGCTCATAAAATCTTACACATCTGAGTGAATATAATCTTACTCACTCATCAGCTTCTGCCAGGAGATGATGGATAATTTGTCAGTAATCCCCTCAAACCTGGACACTGGGTTCTTGTAAGTAAAAAGTTCTGAGAGGAGATAAAGAGCAAGGCAAAAGCTGCAGCTTGAGAAAAGCCACTGAGGAGTCAGCAACTGAGAGATCAATGAGAGGCCATCTCCCCCCCAGGCTATTAGAGCAGAGAAGGTTTTTTAATACAAGGAATCTATATCACAAATAGGTAATAGTCCATTTTACATTTCAGTGCTGCACCAACATTATCCCCAACATGCTGGGGAAGGTAGCTTATGAGTAAGGGGACCCAACTGAGCAACCATTGCCTTTGTTCTCTTTGTCATATTGGAGTCTCATATCTTGGAAACAATCTTCAGGCTTTTGTGGATGTGGAATATGGCTGCAGTATGCCATGGAGCAAACTTATGGTTAAAGATTTTACTGTAGGTCTTACCAGCCTTGATATCCAAAACTTCTGTCAGTTTGTATGAAAAGCAACCCCTTTCTTTTTTTTTTTTTTTTTTTTTTTTTGTTTTTTGGTTTTATGTGTTGGCAAAGTCATGCATTGCAACACTGTAGTGGCCACAGTGCACTGCTTAAGAAGATGAAAGGAGTCAGAAAGACAAAGAGAGACGGAAAAGCTCGGGGGTATCTGGCTTCAATGGTAATGATTATGATCTGAAGCTTCTTTTGTTCCCTGCATCCCTCCCTTTGATGCCCTTCAGTGAGGTGGGTATGATAAGAGAGATTACCTCTAAATTCAGATAGTTTTTGCATGCTGTTTTATGTGTGCTTCTACAATCACCACTGAATACCTTTAACAACAATGGGCAGCAAAGAGCAGGGAGGAGATAAAAACACACCTAGGACATGCTTTGGGTTTTGGAATTGCCAAGCAGCTGACTCAAGAGTTGACTTTTTCAATCCAGACAGCCAGTAAAGGCTGGTTTATTTTGGAAGTGGCCTTCTGCTTCACTGTAACTCCCCACTGATAACTGAGGTTTAGTTTCCAATATCAGAAGATGTTTGTGTTTCTGGTTGTATGGTAAAGAGCAAGACTGAGTTTTGAGGCCCAGGCTCAGATTCAAAGGGTCAGAGTGGCTCCCTATGTATGAAGAAGCTGAGGTTTCTAGCATTGCTGGAGGGGGCTGTGCAGTCCAGAGCAAGCCTCCCTCATCACAAATGTTTGGTAACAACTATTAGAACATATTTAATGCTCTTGAAAGCTTTGTTCAGTATGGGACTTAAAAACTGGAATCCTTCAGCAGTGCCTGGGCCACAGATTTTCTGAACAGCTCAAGGATGGTTTCTGCAGTACTGGCAGCCCTGCAAGCTCAAGCAGGGTGCTGGAGAGCCTGCTGTGTTTTTTCTGCCTCCTATATCGCTATCAGTCATAAAAACTAAATAGTTGGGAATTAGATGACAATTTAAGTGCTGATAAATATTGAGGAATAATGGAATATGTCTGGCTTCTCTTAAAACTGTGATGAGATGGCTGAGATAACAGGATTAAGTGTGTATTTGCATGTGTGTGTATGTATATGTATTCACAAAACAACAGGACTAAAAGTATAGGCGGAAGTAAATGCATTTGTGAGTTACTTCTCTCTTTTCAACTTGTGTTAGCATTTAGAAGTGCTTACAGAACGACCTTTACAGGTGTGCTTGATCAATCTGTTCTCTACCTCAAACAAATCTCTTACCTGACTTCGGAAAAAGTACACCAAATCTCATAGGGGCACAGAGCCTGAGCAGAAAAATTTGAAACCATGTCTGCTATTCATTCTTTTGAGCAATATCCATAGAGAGCTATGGAAACTGTGTGGGATTCTAAATCTTCCTCTACAAGTTGACCAACAAATAATAAATGAGACATTCTTGTGTCAATAGTGGAGAGCTCTCTCTCTCTGTCTCTCAGACATGCTGTTGTCAATGTGTGCTCAGGGCAGTCTGCATGACAGTTGTTAATATTAGGAAGAAAGCTCAGAGCACTGTCTGTAGTCTTGGGCAGATGGAGCATCCTAAAAGATGCTTTACTTCAGTCCAGGCAGTATTTAGCCTGGACATTAGTTTGTGAGCTTAGTGTCAAGAACACATCTCAATACAGAACTAGAATTTTCCAGATGTCAAAGCCCATTTGCACAAGTTTGAATCCTTTTTATTTTTAAACACTGCTCCATTGCTTTCTTGCTCTATATGATACCTTTTTTATTGGCAGCAAATGTGATCACTTTGAATACACTGTTATTTCTAGTTTTAATTACGTCTTTGTACTTTGATTTATGTGAATAACACGTTCAGCATGATCCTGTGTCACAGACTATCATCAAAATAGATTTCCCTCTAGAGAGTCTTTGGCTTGGCTATAACAACAGATATTTTTTCTCAAAAATATTAAGGAGATTCATTAAAGACAAGGCTAGAAAGGAGAGAGAAGTTCCTCAGTTTTCAGTGCAGGTAGACCACTAAAGGTTTCGGAGTAGGTTTCTCTTAATACTGATGAAGGTTTAATTCTTGAACAAGAATTGCTATTCTGTCTGACTCTAAAAGAACTTGCATTACTGTTCCTGAGCCATAGGCTGTCTTTACAGCCTGTGTGCGCTTTTGTGTATGTGTATACCTGCTGCTACCAAATTGCGCTGCCCCAAAAGCAGCCTATACTCTATAGCAGTATATGCTATGAAATTCAGGTGGAACATTCCCAGCTACTGGGAGGTTGCTTCTGGTCAGAGAGTGTTAGAGCCTTCCTTGCCATGGATTTGGCCTATTCCAGCTAGTGGTGGCCATAGGCTGTTCCTGAACACAGCTCAGCAACTCAAAAGGCCTAGGCCTAGGGACCGTTTCCACCAGACTGTGCATATGTACTTGAGTTCTGCAGAATTGGGCTGTTCTGTTCCCGTTCGGTGCCTGGGAATGGCACTGGGTGTGTACGATTTAGCCCAAAATGATACATCCACAGTCAGGCTCGATACAACTAACTGCCCCTATACGTGAAGAGGTAGGAGCCTTATGACTGCTGTTAATTGTAATCATAACTCTGTCTGCCACGGTATGTCCCTGATACTCCTTTTTCCCATATTCAAATGCACAAACCAGGGGAAGACTCCTAAGGAAGACAAGGGTTGTTTTTGCCTGGGCTGCAGCATTGTTCTGTACCTTGGCTGTTCACAGAGCATTTCCGAGCATAAGCAGCTCGTTCAGGTGCAGGCTGCACGCTGCACTTGTGCATTTGCAGTTAACCCAGCCTGCCTATTCTGGCATTGTGATACAGAATGAAGAAAAGGCAACCTATGTCATTATACAGAATATCAACTATTGCCAGCAGCGTCAGCTGAATATCCAACATTGACCAGATTTCTGAAGGGCTGAACACCTGATAAGCCCTTTTTTATGTAAATGCCTGCTAGTGGACTCTCAGGCCTTTCAGGCTGTAAATTTGGTTCCTCAAACCTGGTCTTTGTGCATCTGTTTTTGAAAATCTGTGTTTTCTGGGTGTGGTTTGTTTAAAATAAAACGCTTTTCTTCCTTAAGATGCTTCCTAGAGCTGTGGGGTAACCCTCCTTTTTCTGCTTTCTGCCTGGAATTTATCTGAGATTACAGCCTAGAGAAGGTCTTTAGTAGGGCTGCTCATGCCAAGGAACTGATTAATAAAGGGCTGATAAATTCTTTACAAAGACCTGATCCCTGTAGATTACAGGGTGACTGTCTTCATAGGCATGATGGTGTACTCAGGAGTCATGGTAGAGACAACTGCCTTCTTTATCCATCCTTTTCTTCTCTGAAATCTTCAAGACTTTATACTGCTGTTAATCTCTTGTTAGTCAGAATTACAACTTTCAAGTTATTACTGCCCTTGTTGGTGAGATCTTCCCAGGCATTATTGAACTGGGTTTTGGGATGGACAAGGAAATAGGCACTAACATCTTGCCTGCATCTCTGTTTTAGCTGGTTCTGTAAAGTCTCAGTGCATGGAGTTAACCAGTGTGCCCATTAAAGTGTTTTATCTCCAAAACTTTCTCACCTACACAAGATTCTTCACTGGTGAATCTCAGGTATCTCAGACATGACTGAGATTGGAAAAAACATTCCTCAATAAAGGAAATAATCACCTTAACTACAAAAGAACTAGTGCCTCCTTATACCAATTACAAGTTTTTCCGTGCCAAAGCTCCATGAAGATTTCAAAGAGAAAGACCTTTTTCACAGAGACATCTTCTGTCCAAAAATGAAGTTAAACAATGAGACCTTTTAAAATGAATTGGTATTCACTGAAATTAATTTATTCCCTTGGGAGAAAGGCCAATCAGCTAAAGGAATTTTTTTGTCTGTATGTAAAAATGAAGATAGTAAAGTCTAATTTGCTTTGCGGGAATGATGTTGGCGTATAAATCTGATGTGCCTTTAATTATCCCTGTGGGTATTTTTTCTGTTATTTTGCGAGTGAAATTTGTCATCTGGTGTGTTGTTCTTCTTGATACTTGCTTAAAAATAATCTAAGAGATATGGAAACTGTGGTATAAATTATTCTTCGTTTTCGCACAACTGAACTGAATAACTTTTAGTATAGATTGGTATTTTTTCTGCCTTCTTTCCTATTAAAACTCAATGTTAAATAGCTGTTTGACTTGCCTGCGTGGTGCTTCTACTTTATTTCAAGACACTTAACCTGTGTTTAGTTATTCCTAGGGAAGGAAGGCATTCTTTCCTGAAATCTGTAGGAACAGACTTATGCCATTTTTTGATGTAAGACAATTTATACAAGTTGTGGATTTGCTGTAGTAGGGAGGGTTTTGTTATTATGATGTTTGGTCCATAGCTTGTTTTTAGGTTATTCAGCATTCTGTGCTCATTATTTTTTTATGGTGGGTCTGGTGCTTTTTTGAGGCATTTTTTCATCCAGTGCTTTGAATATTTTATCTTGACTGAAATTTCTCATTCCACCCCCATATTCTGATTTCCTTCTTCACTGATTTTTTGGCTCTGATAGCATTTCGACATAGGGGTTTTTTTCTCTTCCTTTTTAGGTTTCTCTGTTTTTCTTCAAAATTCCAGCTTCCCATTTGGTATGCTTTAATATTTCTCTGTTTCATTCCCTCCATGTACTGCAGGTTTTTGTTTTTTTTTATTTACTTGTGAAAACTTTAGAAGATATTAAGATCTTAACCATCTTTTTGTCCATTTTCCAGATGGTCTGTAGTGACTCTGAAAGTTATGTTGGAGTTAACACATGCCCTGCAAAAACAGACATTTGAAGCTTGCTCATTTCTCTTTAGATGGAACATCTTTCACTGGCTATTTATATTTTTCAGTTTATATTTGCATTCACGAACTCCAATTTTGTTGAAGTTCAGCAGTTCATCCTGCAAGACATGCTAGAAGCATTTAATTTCTTATCACAAAAGCTGTGTGTAATGATTTCATAGTTTTTATTGAAAAAATAAGTTATTACTTTTTTTTGTGTTGCAGTAGGGAGTAACCTAAATGACAGACACATGACACATGGTTCACAGGACAAAGTCTTCTTTTGTGTCCCTTCTGGACTGATAATCCATCATGGCTAGTATTTAGTTATTTCTGTGCAAAGATGTAAGTGGCTTCACTGTCTGAAATGCAGGCTTGGGAGTACTGTGTTTCTGATGAAAGAGATTTTGGACCAAATTTGACCTGTTTGGACTTTTTAATGGTTATGGGGGGGTGTTAATTGCAAAAAGACATACAGTATGTTCTGTGAAGAGTCTTTTCTTTCCACATGACCTGCTCATCTATAAATAAGAAGATTAAATAAATTACAGGGAAGCGAATCTTTCAGATCTGTAGGATTAGAAGAAGATTGGCCATCGACTTCAAAGAGAACTAAGTGCTTTTGAATGTCTTGCCTTTGACATTATTTTTGTGAATGTTTGCATAGCTGGACAATGGTCAATATGCTACAAATCTCTGACAGCAGAGACTGACCCAAATTCTCTTCCTTTCTGAGGGGACGTTCACAGATTTAATTTTATTAGCAGAGAAGCTAGATTCCCTTCTCTGAACTAAGTCTGTCAAGGTCTGGAAAACCTTGTGAAATGTTTGTAATTTTCCAGAAGTAATTTTAGAAAGCTATATGGGAAACCATTATAAACTATTAAAAAAAATGACGATTCAGAGATGTCTGTTGTGGCTTAACCCAGAACTATTTGAGACACCATAGCTCCAGTGAGTAGGTTTTGTGTAAACTTTTGTGCTGTTTAGTGGCTGATGACTCCTCTTGGCTTGTATTTTACTGAATTTTTAACCTCTGCACTACACTGGCAAAGGGAATGGTTATTTCTTCATTAATCATTGCCCAACAGTGAAAAGGCCGTCTGGGCATTTGGAAATGACACAGTAAATTCTTGACCCTCATAGCAGAGCTCCCAGGGACTCTAGAGATGCCATGGCCATGCAGATGAGTCAACTCCTATACTGTAGGGCAGCATCTCGATGTGGACTCAATACTTACAACACCCAAGATGACTGTCATTCTGCTGTGACTATCAGCATCTGCTCTGTGGCCGCTACCCAGGCATTGGCTCTAGAGAGAGAGAGTTCTTCCTCTTACTTTGGCCCTTTTTACCCGGTACAAGTGGTGCATCATTAGAGCTTCTCCCTGTTATCTTCATCACACAGAAACTGTTCATTTGACAATGAAATACTGCCTTCTGGAGCACAAGGAAAACTCCAGATGAGTGGAAAAATTCTTCCTCTTCCTGCACGTGAGGTCTGAAAAGCACCTAGCACTGAGACCATGTTCCAGAACGGGGATTGGTATTCAGTTAATTTGCTGCAGGCTGCTCAGTACTTTATTGGTGTGACTAGGTGTCAGTGAGGGACTCTGCTCCTGACACAGCAACCTCATGTGTTCAGAGGCCTAGCACCTTTATGTTTTTCCAGCAAAGCCAATGGAGAGCTTTTGTGAGGGGAACTTTGCTGAGCACACAGACAGCTCCTGATGTGGCAGGGAGGACAGGAAGCTCTGCCCTAGAAGGTGGAATATTCAATCTGCTTGGTGCTCCTTGTTTGCTGAGGTATCATGCTTGACACTTCCCTCTCTCATACCTGATTTGCAGGTTATACCTGGAAGGCTAGAGTCAGCAGACTTGATTTTCATGTAAAGTTTACATACTGTTCTTATCACCTTGGATATTACTTCACTTCCTTATCTTGGATGTGCTTGGTACATGAGGGTATCTGACCTCCCTTCTGCTTCCCTCCTCCTGCTTTCCTTTCTTGGTAGCTGCAGCTGTAATTTCTGCATTTTCTTTTCATAAAAAACTCTTCTCATTTAATTTCTTCTTTTTCAGTTCTATTGTAGTTTGTACAGTTTCTGCTTGCCTGGAAAGTTGTACCTGAAATCTTAGCTGTCCCTACAGGTAGTGTGGGTCTTGGACTATTGATGCATTCCCAATGTATATAAACCCTACATTTACATCTGACCTAATTATTCATAGTATCATGGGGTAGAGAAATTGGAGGGGAGGGAAAGTCATAGTCTCCTGTCTATTTTTTCCGATAACTCTGTTTGTTGCCATGTATTCCTACTTGTCTAGTTTTAAGTGGCTCTTTCATGTGGTCAGTATATAACCTGATTTAATGAGTTTCACTTTTTGGAAAGTTTTAAGAGGTTTTCCTGATAAGAAGCTCGACTTTTCCTTTCTCACTTTTTCTCTTTACCTATTTTTTGCATTCTCCAAAATATGGTTTCTAGTATTACACTTAAACTCTTCCAGTGTTTTTGTAGGTATCCTTTATATGCTGCTGTCTCTTAGCCAAGATAGTCATGTTTCATTCTTTTACTGCTTCTTTACATGTCAATCATTTAATCCCAAATCCTTGCTGTAGTTGTTTATAATGTCCCTGTGACACGTAAATTATTTTTGTGCATGGAAAGACTGCTGTACTGGCGATACAAACAAGCCCCTCAGCTTGTTTACTATCATTACACTGAAAGACCAGTGTCAGTTTAAAAGCTGTGCAATAGGGCTCTGTGTTTTCAGTATCTGAAAATTGTGGCCCTGAGCTTATATTATTTTTATGTCAAAACTTCCCTGAGTTCACTTGGATTTTTATGTCTGTAAAGGAGGCTTACTTTGCCTTTACTGTTGGAGCTTACATATATTACAGGGCCAGAAGAGACTGCTCTGATCCTTCTCATAATCCCCTCATTTAATATATTCAAGGATCACACTTGCTGACCATAGTGTTGTATTGGAATGCTACATTCACTTGAGTAGCTATCAGGAGCTCAAATCTTCTTTAAGTGCTGCTTCCAAAGTACACTCCCCCTCCTCTCAGTATGGTCCCTGCCTCATTTTATTCGTAGATGGATGAACCTACAGCTGGCTATATTGAATTAAACATTGTGTTTTCCATGTTCCTTTCCAAGTGATCCAAATTCAGTGGCAACATGATCTCATCATTATCTTGTGTTAGCCCAAATTTTGTTTCAGTGCCATATTTTACTGCTAGGCTTCTTTGTATTTTTTTCCCAGTAACATTAACAGTTTGTGCAAAAACCTATTGCAAAAACCACACTTTGGGTTACGCTGAAACTTTATTACATGCTTCCTAGTTCGGCTGTTCCTTCATAAGTGTAATATAAATTTGGCATCAGCTTTGGTGCCAACAATGTAGTGGTAGTGTGCCCCCAGAGGCTGGCACTCCCTTTTCTTCACAATCAGATACTGGGAACCACCAGCCCAGTGCAATGGAGGTGCTACTTCCCACCACTGCTCCACCCAGCTGCCCCAGCACAACACCCACTGACCTTTCTCTGGCTACCCAGGACACCCATTTGCCAGTGCTGTTTTGCAGAAATTTGGTTTCGTCCAGTCCTCTGGAATTTCCATTGTATTTTAAAACATCTCAATACGTGAGCATAAACACTTCATCCAAACCTTTTGTACAGAGTTTGGATGCATGTTTTCCATACCTGTTTTTGGTTTTGTTTTTCAAAAATGGCTTGTTTTAGTAGCTGTTTAACCTCCCCTTGTCTTTTTGGGGGTTTTTTTGGTGATTTTTTTTGTGTGTGTATGTGAAATGGAAAGTATTTCCTTGTGATAAAGGAGAAATTTGTCTCTGGCTTTTTCTTAGTTATAAGATAAAGTTATACTGCATATTTCTGGGGTTTGTGTGTTACTAACAATAACTAACTTTTTTGTCTGGATCTGGAATGCCTCTGTTACTGGGATTCCTTTGACTCTTAGCACTCTTAGAAATCTTACTGTCCTTGAACTCTCCATGCCACTGATTTATTTTGTGTCTTTTGTCGTGCTAGGAAATTTCTATAAACCTGACTTGTAATTTAGTTTCCTACCTATCAACTTCCTACGTATTTACAGTGGAATTTGTGCACTTTATTTTGAATGTTAAGAAGAAAGAAAACTTTTTAGGCAAAATTCTTTAATGCTGTTTTTCTTAACCTTCTAACTGAAGGTTCCCTTCACTGCCAGCTTCCTCTGCCCATGAGGAACAATTCTGACAACATTCATTTGTGTAGAGTAAGCTTATTAATCTCTGGCACCACATCTTCACCTTCCCCCCCTTTCCTTCCCCCCCTTTCCTTCCCCCCCTTTCCTTCCCCCCCGTTCCTTCCCCCCCCCCGTTCCTTCCCCCCCCCCGTTCCTTCCCCCCCCCCGTTCCTTCCCCCCCCCCGTTCCTTCCCCCCCCCCGTTCCTTCCCCCCCCGTTCCTTCCCCCCCCCCCGTTCCTTCCCCCCCCCCGTTCCTTCCCCCCCCCGTTCCTTCCCCCCCCCCGTTCCTTCCCCCCCCCCGTTCCTTCCCCCCCCCGTTCCTTCCCCCCCCCCCCGTTCCTTCCCCCCCGTTCCTTCCCCCCCTTTCCTTCCCCCCCTTTCCTTCCCCCCCTTTCCTTCCCCCCCTTTCCTCCCTCCCCCTATTCCTAGTGAACTTGAACATCAGATAACAAACAGACCACTAAGTGGGATCACTCCTGGTTTTGGTGCTTTTTTTTCTCCTTGTTTGAGCTTCATTATTTCTCCTAACTTCTTGTCAGCATGAGCATCAGTAAGGAGATAGGCACAGCAGGAAGCAGGAGTTGTGCCATAGGGATTATGCTCCAGGGGATGCTGCATGCTGTTTTCCAATATGATTAATCAGGTGAAATGCACAGAGCTTTATAGTCTGAAGAAATCTGTTTTGAAAGGAGGTCTGTTTGGTTACGACTGAGTTTGGAAGCTGAGGATTTCCCCTTCCTCCACAGGAAGAGATTTCAACAATTAAAGGACAAGGGGGAAATACTTATAAGTAATACTAAGGCATGAAAGTGGGAAAGGTAGGCAGGCTCAGCAATCAGGCTTTAATTTTTATGCTGCAGATCTGGGGAGGGGGGGAATATGGTAGGGCTTTTGTAGCTTAAGTCAAATACAGACTGCAAATTGCCCTGGGCAGAGCTCTAGTGTTGGTAGTGTTGGAGGACTTGGCTTTTGGAAGGCAGTAGCATCACCCCCAAGCCCCACTGTACCCAGAAACCTGCCGGCCAAATGTGGCCACGGGGAGCCATGGTCACGGTGTGCAGGAGGAGAGGTGCATTGGTCCCACTCCATATGAGAAGTCCCCAGCATAGGGTTGAGGTTGGTTCGTTAGTTGGTTTTCAAAGGTGATGAGCGTGAGTAAAACAAACCTTGGCACTGTGATGACATGGGGCTTACAAAATAAACACCATGGCAGCAGTGGCTGTCCCTCCTGTGGATTAGGATTTCATTTAGGAGGTCTTTATGTAGTTAGGCAGCATAGTCTAGTGGCACTTTGCAGGGCTGAAGTAACTTTGTGGAGAAATCAAAACACTGGGAAGCCGTGTTGGGAAATAGGGCATCAAGAGGCCCTGTAGGAGATGCAGACATGCCTGCCTCCAGTTGTCTTTCTGCTATTATGATCTTGGAGGGTCTCTGTGCAAGAAGAGCCCATGCTGGGGTCAGGATATGCTGTGATTTACCTGGGAAGTGCCTGTGGTGTTTTCATTCCCAGTGCCACTGCACAACAGCGTAGGCTATCCTGGGAGCCATCCACCAGAAAGGTTTGTTATTAAACACAATTTAATTGATTCTTTATTTGAAGGACTGGAATAAGGGCACTTCCAAGAGTCAGGAACAGCTCAACAAGAAGGATTAGTAGTGTCCTATCATTATTTGTTTTAGCATATGTGGAAGTGAAAAATAAAAATTCTTGCATGTGGCCCAGTTTAATTTTAGGTCAGAGAAAGCTCTATATCCTTCCAATTTGGCTATTTTAATTGTATTATGAAAATACCCTGCAGGTTCGGCCACTTTATGACCAGATCAACTTTATTATAAAGTATGTCATTCATTTAAGGATTTTTTTTTTAAAGGGAGAAATATGGAAATGAACAGCGCTGCTTTCTTTAGCTCTCTAAAGTACAAAACCATTTTTATTTTAAATTTTTAAAAAGAATTCTTTCTCTCGTATGGGACCCTCTCTGCCAAACCAGGCATCTCAGCACAGTTACAGACATAAACCTATAAACCTTTCCAAATGATTCTAGGTAGCTTGAAATGAGGTCATGTGGGTGCCATGTCTTTCATTATAGAACTTTGTAGGAAAAATACTGATGGGAAAGAAAAAATCTTCTTCTGTTTTGAGAGGAAATGCCTTTATATATATATCTACTGACAAGAGTAGAAGGGGCCAATGAGAAAATAGAAATTATTAATAGTTTTTAATAAGTATTTACATGTATTTTAGCAGGACTGTACAAATATAAACCAAGTTGCTTTGCCACCTGCAAATAAATCGTCTGGCTCTATTTTTAATACCTATGGGTAGATAGCACAGGGAATATTGCTACTTATGTGAATCCTAATACATGGAAATATTTTCATTGCTGTGTTCATTTGAAAACTGTAATTGTGCTGGAAAAAAAATTATTGGGCAGACTGAGGTAGCACATGTATGATTATTTCTAACATGCCTAAAACTTTTGGGATCCTGGTTCCTAAACAGACCAGTGTACCTGCTGGATTCTGTTTGGTTTTCTTGGGGTTTTGTTTGTTTATTAATAGGGGACTGGAAGGTGTATTGGATGTAAACCATCAATGCAAGTAGCTCTTCAGTGAACTTTTCCATTAGTTTGTCAAAAAAGTTCATGGTTTTGTAGTGGTATGATTTTTAAAAGATTTGGCTCTGTTCAGTGATTAATGTGAAACAGCTGGTCCTGTCTTACCTTTGTCTTCTAAGGTTCTTAACAGTGGGGAAGTGACAGCAAATCACGGTATCAACTCAGGGCAATTAGAAGTTCTTTGTCAAGATTTATACACCTACTCACAGACTTTCTGTGCAAAGAGGACCTTGTCTCTCAGTGATACCTGCAAGAGATTTCCGAAAGTGAAGCAGCCTTCAGTGCACTAGAAAGCTCAGTTGGGAAGCAGGTAATGGTCCAGCAATACTGACTGGAAAACTGCTGAATCTGCTGCCGTCATAGCAAACTGCTGGGTAATACATTAGCCGATGTGGTCTTCACTAACCACGTAGTGCTGTTTTTTTTCTTTTTTTGTGAGAGAGGTCCTATGTATGTACAATCATGAGCATGAAACTGTGTCCACAGAACCAACAGAGAAGTCTGCACCGTTGGGTCCAGCAGAACTTGGATCTGGTCATCAGAGGCTGCTGGTGTCAGCTAATAGTATGCATGCAAGGAACAAAATTGTGCCTACATGATTGGTTTGATAGTTTGTTTCAAGTGCAACTCACAAGTGGCTCTGAGGCAAGCAGTAGGACAATGGTAAAGCAAATAATACATCAAGATATACAAATACTAAGACTGATGTAAGTGTTCCCAAGTCTCAATGGCTGCATTTGTGGTTATTTGACACTGACATAGAAGACGATATACAGTCAGACCAGAATACTTGGACAATTACATTGGGCAAGTCAAGTCGTTTTGAGAAGTCATTCTGTCTAAGTCATCCTGAAGGCTTCATGATTAAAATATGAATCAAGACACAAGTCTCCAAATGTTCTAGATAGCACTTGGGAGGGAGAATTAGCATATACATTCTGTATGGGAAATGGAAAATATAGTTATTTAAATCAGGCATAAACAATGTTCTGGGTGGCTTCAGTTTTGCAAAAGTATCATGCCTGGGATTTTGTATTTCATCTTAGGTCATAAGGCAACTCCTCACCTAGTGGAGATCAAAAGTGTTCCACTGTGATCAGTAGAAGGATCACAGATTTCACCAGCTCATGATGTCAGCTTGAACACCTACTGAGGAGATGGTTTGGCCCACCACTGTTTGAAACAGACATGGGTAAATATATTTTTCAAAAGTGCCTTTTATTTGCACAAGTGAGAGATGGGTGTTTTGAGTTCTTTCCAATTATAGGTCTAAAGTGTAAAAGCCCCTGCGTTACCATTTCTGATTTTGACTTTTCCATTCATAAGAGAAAGACTGAGCTCTCTGAGGTTATGCTAACACATGGAGACCAATTATTTGCTCTCGTTTTAGCTGTACAGGCTATCAAAAAGTAAAATAACACAACACACTCTGGCTTCAAGGCATGTGAAGTAAAACATGTGCCTAGTACTTTATACACAAAGTGAAGAAAATGTTTCACAAGAAAGGCAG
This sequence comes from Falco punctatus, assembly GCF_963210335.1. Classification (NCBI taxonomy): domain Eukaryota; kingdom Metazoa; phylum Chordata; class Aves; order Falconiformes; family Falconidae; genus Falco; species Falco punctatus. The sequence continues at coordinate 44,698,157 of NC_137586.1, read as the reverse complement.
TACTTTAGTATTTGACACTGGTAAATAAACATTGTGGTAACTTTGACCAAAAAAGACTGTATTTTTTCAGTCACATGTGATGAATATTATTCTTTTATGAGACTGTTTCACTAACACTGCATCACATATGATACTCCAGAATAATCAGCCAGTGAGGCGTATTTTAAGTGAGATGAAGGAAAGGCAGCATGACAGTGTAAATACCGAAGCTTGTAAGTGTGCTGTGTGTTTTCTGTACAGTGGCTATTTCTGAGGTCCAAGGCCAGCAGTTCTCGCTGTGAGCAGAGTACTCTGCGTGCTGGAGGACTTGGAGGCAAAACTGCTGTCTCCTAAGATTGCTACAGGTGTCTGAGAGGAGGGCTGGGGCAAGTGCATTACACAAAGGTGGAACAAGACTTTCCTCTGTTCCTGGAAACTTCTCTGCCCCACCTCCATCTGGGCTTGGGGAAACTTAAAGGTCCAGGGTGAGAACCCAGAGGGGTTTGCCAAGAACTAGGCAGGCCTGCAGTTGAGATGGATCAATACCCTACACCAGTGACTATGAACTGGTACTTGGACATTGGAAGTAGGATGGCTAATCAGAGATTCTAGCCACCAGGAAGCTGCAGAAACATGTACCTGTGTTGCCACATCAATGTAATAGGCACAAAACTGGGTTGGAGTATCTAGACAAACGGCTGTCACCTCTGCAGCTCCCTTTGATGTGCAGAGAATTAAATGCCTGTAGTTCAGCAGGGTTTTCAAGCAGCCTTATCATGAAGTGCAGCTCTAATGCTAGACCAGGGTCGTTCTCCTTTCCTGGGCTCCCTGTTCTCCCTCTACCTCCTCCTCTTCTCTCCCTACTTCCTGTGCAAGGTCTGGCAATGAGATGGTGCAGCTGCTGGCAGCTCCAGTGGCTGGGGAGGAAAGATTTGGGGCTTCACCTTTGAAAGCCCAGGACTGTAATTCAGAAGAACCTTCTTTTCTCCCTTGCTTGAAGCCAACCAGCTTATTCTATTCAGAGAAAATTATATTGTATTTTTTAATGAAAAAAATCTTTGCTGACCAAACGGGTTTGCCGGTGTTCTGCTAGCTCCAGTAACACCGCCATGTGGAAAGCGATCAGCCCTGGAGTTCCAATAATATGTGGAGCTGTAGCTTTGCTTTGCAAGCGGACAGGGTTGTAATAGTGTCTGCTGAAACTGTTCCTGCCAAAACAAACACCAGGAGAAATCTCTTTTCCGTGTACCAAAGTCTCACTTTAGCATTTGCTAGGGAACACATTTTACTTTTCCGGTCTTATCTTCTGCCTGTGTCAGACAAATATGGCACTGCAGATAGGTAACTATCAGTCAACATCTTGGTACTGGAGGTCTGCCTGACAAGTTGTGGGCTGCAATCATTTATGCAGTTTTCTCTGTATGTTTGGGGAGGGCTTTACTCTTTCGTTTCAGCACTTTTATAAGAGCTCAGGGCTGGGGCCTGCATTTTTCTGCAGTAAGCTCACAAAGCTGGATTCCCCTCGGACTTGCAAACCTTGGCCACATTCATATTTTACATGAGCCACTGCGCAGCTGATTATTCTGGTGTTTATTTTTCTTGATTTGAAATAATTCTTATTTCCTTCTGAGGAAACTTTGCCTGTTAATGACTGCTAGCTGTAACATGCTGGCAACTGTCCTCAGGTCTTCTCCCATGCCTCTGTCTCACCTCATCCATCACCTCCAGACATGAGGTCAGAGGTTGCCGTTAAGTGGGGGAAAAATCATGCTTTTGAGGAATTGAATTGTTTTGCTTAAAAAATTTGTCCTGAGGTTAGCTATTCAAGCCTCCTTGGCTCAAGTGGTCTTCTCTCCCGTAGGAACAGAGATCCCAAATTTCCCAGTGGTGAGGTCATAGCTTTGGGCATACTGATACCAAAAGCACATGCTATATCATACTGACTGACAATAATTAGGAGATGCTCTGTGCAGTTGTGTCACTGTATTTATCCTTGTGTCTTTGGGGTGGGGAGGTGTGTGTGTATCTCTGTGTGTAGTTACAAATGTCTGTGAAAGTGAGATGAAGAATCTGCATCCAGATCTGTCCCTCGCTGCTACATGGGTTTGCCCCTCCAAAGCTGTACCCAGAGCCTGGATCCCAGGAGGAACTGGAGAGGTTCTTCCCCCCACCAAGACAGGGGAGTAGCTGGGAGCAACACCAAGCTAACAGTAGGTTTCAGATGTATGAGAAAGACTTTTCCCATAAATTGAAGCAGGCTCAGGCTGTTTTGGAGATTCACATGTGGTTAGAAATGTTGGTAGTCAACATCTAGGATGCAATGAAAAAATGCAGACTTATGATACTTGCATTTCAGTTTTGTGGAGCAAAGTGGTTTGATTGCTTTTGACTAAAGCTGACCTGTTTTGCTGGTTTGACTAGGCTAGCTGGCCTTCTCAACTTCTGGGTTATCATCAGCCTCAGGAAGTGTAAAATAACATGAGTGTACACCATATTTAGCTGTTTAATTTATCAATCATTCCCAGGAAATGCTGTCATCCATGCAGATGGGTAAGTATAGCATGGAAGCATGGATTTAGGCCATGGTGTCTTAATTTCCCCCAGATCTTTTACTTTATTGGGAACAGGAAATTCCCTGAGTTACTTTTCAATCATAAATAATATAAAATTTCAAAATGCTTTATTGAGTTCCAAACTCAAAGTACCATTCTCATTTGACTATGCAATTTGTAGCTGAAGCTTACTTGTGAGCCCACCAGCCCTAGGTTTCAAGGAATTTACCTTCAGGAAAAGCTCCCAGTCTTTCTAGGAGATAGAGAGAGCATTTTACATCCATGCAAAACACCAGATTATTCGGGATGCTAACCAGCAACCTTTGCCTGAGTAGCCATCGCTCCTAAGTGATGAATGGTCACTTCGCTTTGATTTGACTTGCCAATTAAGACCTTGGTGACTATCCTATGTTATTTGAGAATATACACATGAGCCTTCTTGAAACATAAGGGACTCCTGTGTTGTCTACAATCTTTGATAAGAATTCAAATTTACCATCCACTACCGTAATGGAAAAAAACACTTGTAATGCCTGATAGGATAATAGAAATCCTGCCATGATCTGGTATTATTTAATCGGACTGTGAAGACAAGTCCTCCATTCCCATTTCTGCCTTCTCTCTCTAGTTCTTCATGTGGTGTATGTAGTAATTCTTTTTTCTTCTCCATTTGCAGCTAGATGAAATGTTTCTTGATCACTGCTAAGCTGCTCGTGTCCAACATAGGTAATTATTTATATTTAATATTATTTGTTTTCACCTAAATATTGGAAGACAATCTGAATCAAACTAGACATTGCCACCTAAATATCAAATACACATCAAACTTTCTACCTCCTGTAGTCTGCTCACATCATGAAATGCTTTCTTTTGTCGTAAGTCATGCCACTCTCTCTGATGGCTTGGTGCTTGATTTATGAAAATCCACATAGTTCTAAAGTGTTACAAAGGAGACATCATGTCAATAGCTACGTGCAACGCAACAAACACTTGGAAGTCAAACATGTACTAACAGATGACATATACAGGTGTTGAACACTCAGCAGATGGTGGCCAGCTTCTGATTCCACTGAAGTTTTTGGTTTTTTTCACTAAAATTGGAATTTAACACAAATAATCTTTTAAATTTTCAAAGGAATGGAAGGTTTTCTCAAGTTGAAATGCAGGTAACAGAGAACAGGCTGTTAATATTTATACAAGCTGTCAAGTTAAAGGAACTTTTTATCTAGAATTATTTTTTTTAATGTGCTGGGCAATTTTTGCCTACCTTTGGGGTTGACAGAGTGGCCTGGAGAAGGTGAAGAAGGTCTATTAGGTTTTCCATGGGTAATCAGTTGCAGAAATATTTTTAAATGAAACAAATCCCTTCAGGATATGAGGTGGAAATTACAATACATTATTTTTGTTGACTGGAATTACCTCTTTAATTACCTCTTTAATATGGCTTCTTAAAAGAAAAGTTTGAAGAAGCACTCTGTGTTATTGGAAATCTCATGATTGCATGAGGAGAATGCTGGAGTATTCCTATGGTACTTTGATATCATCCTAGTAAATGATCCAAGTGTTGAAATTCAGTGTGGAATGGTGGCTTTTTCAAAACCTTACCATGTGTTTCAGCCCTCCTGGCAAGCACAGCATTATCTGATGGTGTGTTGCTTGCTAAGGAATGGAAAAAGACAAGGGAAAAGAGAATGTGGGCTTTGTATGAGCTATGGTATTTGAACTAAAGCTGTAGCTGAATAGAAGCTTGCCTATAAGTTTACAAACATACAATTAAGACCCTTACTGTTGTCTAAATCCTTTTCCTTGCCTTATAATTTAATGGTAAAAAGCATTACTGTTATTTTTGGACTTTCATAATAGATCTAGTAGCCACAGAGAGAACCGAATGTCGTTCAATTATTTGTGAAACAAGTTATGCCCCTCTGCAAACTTCACTGTGTAATTTGCACTGGCTTTGCAGTTTACAAGAATGCACACACTGGTTTAAATACTCCCCTCTCCCTGGAATTAGAAGATGAAGTGGCAGAACTGCCACACAAGTGGCTATGATTTTAGTGCAACAGTTGCAGCTCATTTTATCTCCCAAAGTCAGAAATAATTTGTCATAATAGTCTTCCATTTCAATCAGCAGTCTGTGCCTGTAATGAATAAAACATGGCTGTCAGAATTAAAAGGAATAGAGTTACGGTAACACACTCTGAGCACTGTTGAGTGCGATTCAATAAAATTATGGATTTCTCCCCATTTATGACTTGCGGTTCATTTTGTTTAACAAATACAGTAGTCAGTTTTTTGTTACACTGGTTGTCTACCCAAAGCAGACAGCCTTTGAAATGTACCCCTTGACATTTTCATTTGGTTTCTGTGTGTTTGCATGCTGGTTTTATATGTATTTTCCTGGTTGCACAGTATAGATACCATTCAGCAGCACAGCCACAGTTGCCACTGGACAGCTTCATCATTTCTGCTTATGTCTGCATTTGCCTCAGCCTCACCCAGCTGAAAAATGCACTCTGTGCCTCCAAATGACGGTGTTTGGAAATCTGGCCAGGGCTTTCTACAGCGCCAGGCAAATCTCGAAGCTGACCCTGAAAACTTGCTGTTATCAGTTCGTATCAGACGGAAACAGACCAGCTTTGCCCTAATTAATTGTTCTACACAATGGTGGTGAGATTTAAGAAGATATATGCAACCACTTTGAGTTGATCATACTAGTATCAATTCAGTTGAGCATGAAAAGGGAAAGCTTATCTGGAACAAAATGGTGTCCATTAAGACCAGTAAAGTGAAGTTTTTGACGTTACCTCACAGTAGGTAAATTTCTGCCTCATTCCATGGGAGGGTGCAACAGGGTGATGGTGTGCCCTTCCAGTCTCTGGTACAGGGTTGGCTCTCATCCCTGTGAGGTTCCCAGCTAACCTGGGGGAGTAAGGCTGTGTTGGAGAAAAGACCCTTTCTACCCCTCACACCCTGGCATCCTTGCAAACTCATCTGGACAAATGCAGTGGAGATGTTATGACTCGGATCCTGCACCAGGGTTCATGGGTTACAGGGATAAACCTGTCCTGAGGAGGACACTGATCCTCCAGAGCTTCAAATCTGTCCATTAGCTTTGCTTTATTTCTACCTTACTCCTCACTGCTCAGCCGCGTACGAGTGCCTCCAGGATCCCAGCTTCTGGGCCTCTGCCTGGATTCCTGTGCCTTAGAAAAGTCCGTGTAGGGAGCCAAAGCCTCTGCTAAAAATCATCTTCCCTGTGGATCTGCTTGCTGTGACGGACTGTGTAGAATGCATGCTGTGACAATATTTATGAAAGAGTATTAAACAAGTGAAAAGTAAAGGCATGAATGCCTGTTTGCATATGTGTAGGAAAGAAAGAAGGCGTTGGTGTTGGCATCCCTCATTTGAAGTATTGCCATGGCCTGTGTTCAGCTGATGCTCTGCAATGCCTTCCCGTTGACCTGAAGCACTAATGCCAGCTGAATATCTAGCCCAGCTCTCAAACCTTTTTTTTGTGTTTCCGCTACCAGTGCATAAAAAAACCTTCCTGTAAATGGTGGCACCAGCACACAGCATAGTGGGCATATGGGCAGTCCAGTTTTCAGCATGCATCGGTACACACTGTTGACAACTGCATCACATGTGGAAAAGGGGGCTGAAAGAGAGAGGCAAAGAGGTTTCTCAGACACAGAATAGAACTTTCTGCTGTTTTGCCTTCTCCCCTTGTTTAGTTTCCATTTGCTGTCAAGGAAAGTGCTGACATTACTCCAGGAGGACTTGTTTCCAGTTGTGCCTGTGCTGATCGACAAGATTGAAGCCGGTCAGCTAAGCTTTATCATGTCCTTCAACAGTGTCTGTAATGAGGCAGGGGGAACACACTGGGAATTCAAGGAGCAGAGGTTTTTATCTGTCTCTTTGATGCTTGATTGGCAGTAATACAGGAAAATAAAAAGCTATATAAACAGAAAGTACTAGGGTGGTTATACCACACCTTAGTGCTACTTTGTGCTTATGCTACAGATTTGCACGAGGCACTTACAGCATTAAAAAGAAAACAAACATGGCGGGGAGCATTTATAACATGCTTCATTTTCTATGAAAGCAAATAGTAAGCAGGCAAAACCATTGCTGACAGGATTAAAAACATGCTGGTAGCATCATCTGAGTTGCTTTGAAATGCCTGGGGAATCAGGCATATAAAATGGAACGTGTCATCTTGGGTCCTCTTTAGGTCTGCTTCTCCCTTTCAGACTAATTGTGCTCGGGACAGCCAGCCAGACCTGCTATGGCTTTTTGGACTGTTAGTCTGTCTGCTCTCTCTTCTTCTTCTAGGTGCTGATGCTTGGTGTGGTTCCCTCTGTTTTTTTACTTATTTCTGAGGACTTAATACACACCTACAGAAGAACAGGGCAGCCCTGAAAACAAAAGTGTGTGGTATTTGTTTTTCAGGGTTACAAGCATTGCTTTCTGCATTGTGGGTGTGGGTGGCATCACTATTTGCACAGGTCCTTTGACTTTTTTTTATATACTTAATTATCCATCCTCCCTTTGTGAATCTACAGGGGAAAAATGTTTCGTGGTTTGTGGTATAAAAGAAAAATGGTGTAGGAGTCCTACAGTACTGGTTTGATATATACTAGAAAGGTTTTAGTTTTATTAGGGATCTTAAATAGGGATCCTGTGAGTCGTCTATTTTATGTCTTTCTTTTTTATGTACAGATAGTGTGAATACCACTGAAATAAATTTTGAAAAAAAAAAAAAACAACAGCTATGCTGTGGTTAATTTTCCTCCCCACTATATCTGTATGACCATGGATAAATGGGTTTGTCACTTGTTTTGAAAAAAATCTGCAGAATTCAAGGAGAGAATGGTAGGGGAAATAATTTTCAGGGGACTTTTCGCTTTAAGCCTGGGCATGTGTATAGAAAATGCTGTGTAATGTAATCACTGTATCTTAAAATACTCAGTAATCAGTAGTTGGAGCAGAGAACATAGCTCAAATGCTCTTCAAATGCAAGCAGAGGAATAGCTAAAAACCAGCATGCTCCATTACAATCACATTTAGGAAAATGCTTTTCCATGTGTGGCTCACCATGTTCTTAAAATAGAGGACACATGACTTCCTAACATTTCCTCTCACAGCTGGGACAAGCACCTGGCTGTGGGTAACCGTGGAGAAAGGAAGGTAACGTAGATGGAAAAAGGAGAACACTGTGGAGACATGCCAGATGCAATGACCTTATTTACTTTTTTTCTCCAATTTCTTTCTTTGGGCTACAGCCACCTCTTGCAATCTGCTGCTAAGGGACTCAGAACAGCAACAGCAGGAAATTCCTCCAGGCTTTCCTCTTGCTGTGGTTGCTGGTGCTCCTTCTTACCCAGAGACTGGTGCTGTGCACCAGCTGTGTGCTCCCAGGTAGTGGTGGACTAAAAAGAAGCATTGCCACATGGAAAAAGCTTTCATGTGGAGCAGCCCTCTATCTGGGTGACATCAGTTGCCAACTAAGTGTCACTGCAGTTTGTTACTCATTACATTGGCTCCCCGTGAAATATGAAGTTGTAGTCAATGTGTCAGTGTTAATCTCCAGGATTGTCAGGACTTGGCAGAGCCAGCCGAGGCAGTGCCTGCCTCCTGGGAGTGATGTCCTGGAACAGCTGCTTTCCCCAGAAACTATGATGATGTCACTTTTGATGTTGATGGTGGAAGTGAGGGGAAGACGGGGGCTCTTGTGGCTTTCAAGATGTCCTGGCTCCCAAGTGGGAAGGTTGGAAAGGCTGGGACCTCACAATGCATGGCACAGCATGGACCCCCTGGCTCATGGACACAGCCCACCATAGGAAGGGGCCTGATGGAGACAGAGGTGAAAGGAAGAGTGGTGTAGAGAATTCAAGAAAAGGAAGGGAATTTAAATATTTGTGAAAGATGGGTATCCTATGTAGCCAGTTTGGAAGAGAAGTTTCTACATTTTATGTTACTGCATTTTTTTTTTGGTATTTACAAAAGGATCTGGTGTTCAAAAGTGCTAAAAGCTCTGGTTTGATACAATGATGTCAAACCTTCAAAGTTTAACATCAGGCACACCCTTTGGAAAAGCTCAGTTTTGCTCTTAATTGTGTAGCTCAACCAGTGTCAGAAAACACTCTTTGGAGCAGTTTGTATCTTTGGAGGCATTCAGCTACTCTTGGTTCTTTTTTACTAGTAGGTGGATTCAGGGAAGAAATTCTCAAGTTAGTGGAGTCAGGGCTCAGCTTTCATTTGTTTTCCTTATGCACTATTCTTCCACTGACAGAAAATGCTTGTTGCTATGTGAAGACCTATTGCACAGAAATTTGAGCTTTGTCCTGTTAAGGGTTGGAAAGCTGATGCATTGCAGATACATCATCAAGCCAAGTGTGTTACTGAAGAGTTAAACCCTTGTTTTGTGTGCTTCAGCTGAAAAAAAGGACCAAGTGGCTTTTATTAATAATATGGATTTAATTATGGATCTGAGAGTTGGGAAAAAAGTAATAAAGGAAAATATTTTGGATGAAGACCAAATGCACCTAAAAAGTTTTTACATTGTTAAGATCCTGAGGGAAAACAGAGACATGAGATATCATCATGGGGAGAGATGCTTGTGGCAAGTCAGGAACAAATATGGAAACACATACGTAAAATATCTGTCAGACATGAAGTAAATGTGTCTCCATTGTGAGTAGGTATTTGAGCTCAAGGCAAGGACTGTCTCTTACTTTGTTTTCGACCAGGAGCAAAAATTATGGGGACCTGATTTACCATTTCCAGGTGGGGTCTTAAAGACAGCTCTAATGTAAGTAATGAGTAATATTAATAACTCCTGAATGTGAATCTGCAGCCCTTGGTCACAGGAGAAGCATTCCTGACTTCTGAGAAGGTTTGTTGGCCATCTGTGGACAATCTAGACATCTGGTTGTGCTCCAAGAAGATCAAGTAGAAAACCAGGTCCCCTGTTCTGCATTTAATTACTGCTAAGAAGTTATGATGAGTGCATTGTGATGCAACCTTTGCAAATGCCACTGGTGATTAGGCTATTGCAATACTATTTAAATATTGCAATATGATGCTCCATCTTAGATTTAACTGGGAAGTACCAATGCAGGATTTGGCAGCTTGGTTTTGGGTTTCCTTCTAGGATGCATTTCTTGAGGAGCTTGTGATGTAAATGCTTAGCTGTTCATTCTGCAAGTTACTGGGTAGAGTTTTCCTTTTAAATAGCCTGGGACCTATCTCTTGGCCAGCAACCCTTCCTTTCTGTGCTGGAGTGCCATGGCAGAGGAATGAAGGATGTAGACTCATTTGGAAGTACCGGAAGAGGTTAAAACAAGAGGACTTTCCCATGAAGATACCAGCCTTGGCCCTTGTTCCCATCTCTGGATTTGGAAAACTCTAGTTTATTGAACTTAAATATGTGTTCAAAGGCCTGTTGATTTCTTAGTTTTTTGAGAGAGTAGAAAAATTTACCAGTGGAGCACACTCAGCAAAACTGCTGGGTGCTTGAGTAATCACCAATTTCACAGAATTATAGAATGGTATGTGTTGGAAGGGATGTTAAGGATCATCTAGTTCCACCCTCCCTGTCATGGGAAGGGTCATCTTTCATGAGATCAGGTTGCTCAAAGCCCCATCCAGTCTGGCCTTGAACACTTCCAGGGATGGGGCATCCACAGCTTCCCTGGGCAACCTGTTCCAGTGTCTTACCACTCTCACAATAAAGAATTTCATCCTAATATCTAATGTAAAACTAGCTTCTGTCGGTTTAAAGTCATTAGTCCTGTCTTATTACTATAAACCCTTGTAAAAAGTCCCCCTTTAGGTACTGGAAGGCTGCTATGAGGTCTCCTTGGAGCCTTCTTCAGGCTGAGCAACCCCAACTCTCTCAGCCTGTCTTCATAGGAGAGGTGCTCCAGCCTCTGATCATCTTTGTGGCCCGTTTCTGGACTCACTCCAACAGGCCCATGTCCTTCTTATCTTGGGGGCCCGAGAGCTGAACGTGGTGCTCCGGGTGGGATCTCACAAGAGCAGAGCAGAGGGGCAGAATCACCTCCCTCAACCTGCTGGTTACGCTTCTTTTGATGCAGCCCAGGATATGGTTGGCTTTCTGGGCTGCAAGTGCACATTGTTGGGCTGTGCTGAGCTTTTTGTCCACCAACAGCCCCAAGTCCTTCTTGCTAGGGTTGCTCCCAATGCATTCTCTGCCCAGCCTGTATTTGTGCTTGGGTTTGCCCTGATCCAGGAGCAGGATCTTGCACTTGACCATGTTGAACTTCATGTGGTTTACTTGGACCAACCTCTCAAGCCTCTCAAGTACCCTGTGGATGGCATCCCTTTCCTCCAGTGTGTCAACTGCACCACACAGCTTGGTGTCATCAGCAAACTTGCTGAGGGTGCACTCAATCCCCCTGTTCATGTCACTGACAAAGATGTTAAACAGTGCTGATCCTAGTACCAACCCCTAAGGAATGCCATCACTGGTCTCTACTTGGACATTGAGCTGTTGACCACTACTCTTTGAGTGTGACTGAGAGGACCATCCATCAAATCCATGTCTCTCCAGTTTAGACAAGGATGTTGTGCAGGACAGTGTCAAAAGCTTTGCACAAGCCCAGGTAGATGATGTCAGTTGTTTTTCCCTGATCTGTTAATGCTGTAACCCTGTCATAGAAGGCCACCGAATTTGTTAGGCACAATTTTCCCTTAGTGAAGCCATGTTATTTGTCACTAATCATCTCCTTATTTTCCATGTGTCTTAGCATAATTTCCAGGAGGATCTGCTCCATGATCTTGCTGGGCACAGAGGTTAGATTGACTGACCTGTAGTTCCCCAAGTCTTCCTTATTTCCATTTTTAAAATTGGGGGGGTATGTTTCCCCTTTTACAGTCTGTGGGAACTTCACCTGACTGTGATGATTTCTCAGATATGACACATAGTGGCTTAGCCTCCAGTTCTGTCAGGATCTGTGGATGCATCTGATCAGGTCCCATGGAATTGTGCATCTTCAGGTTCCTCAGATGGTCTCACACCTGATCTTCTCCTACAGTGGGCAGTCTTTCTTTCTCCCAGTCCCTCACTTTGTCTTCTGTGACTTGGGCCATGTGGCTGGAGCACTTGCTGGTGAAGATCAAGATGAAAAAGTCATTAAGTACCTCAGCCTTCTCCATGTCCCAGGTAATCCAGTCTCCTGTTTCCTTCAGGAGAGGGCCCATTTTTTCCCTAATCTTCCTTTTATCACTGATACACCTATAGAAGCTTTTCTTCCTCTCCTTGATGTCACTCACCAGATTCAATTCTGTCAGGTCTTCGGCCTTCCTAATCTGATCCCTGGCTGCTTGGACAGTTTATCTGTATTCCTCCCAGGCTACCTGTCCTTGCTTTCACCCTCTGTAGTGTTCCTTCTTGTGTTTTATTTTGTCCAGGATCATCTTGTTCAACCATGCAGGTCTCCTGGTGTTTTTGCCTGACTTTGTCTTTGTTGGGACACATCACTGCTGTGCTTGGAAGAGGTGATTCTTGAATATCAACCAGCTGTCTTGGGCACCTCTTCCCTCCTGGGCTCTATCCCATGGTACTCTACCAAGCAGCTCCCTGAAGAGGTCAAAGTCAGCTCTCCTGAAGTCCAGGTTAGTGATCTTGCTGTGCACTCTCCTTGCTGCCCTAAGGATCTGGAACTCCACCATTTCATGGTCACCGCAGCCAAGGCTGCCCTTGAGCTTCGTATTCCCCACTAGCCTCTCCTTGCTGGTGAGAACAAGGTCAATATGGGAAGGGTCAACATGGACTTTGAAAAAGGAAGCTTGGCTGTACAAACCTGATAGCATTCTCAAAAAAGGCTTAGAGATATGTGGATAAGAGTCATCACATTGGCTGATTATTGTTAGCTTTCCAGAGTCTTTTGACAGACTTTTCCACCAAAAACTTTTGAGGAACCTAATACAAGATAGAAGATTCTTACATGGATAAAGGGTAAGAATTGGAACATATGAATAAATCACCAGTTCTTGGAGCTGAGTGAGATCATCAGGGGGATTAAACGGCAATCTGTCATGCAATCTTTTATGTTCAGTGAGCACTGACATGAGAAAATTTGCTGATGAAACTGAATTACTCAAACCAGCAAAGATGAAAGACATCTGTGTAGAGTTGTAGAATGATCTGCTGGGTCACATTCAAGGTAGATAAGAATGAAGTGAGACAAACAGGGGCAAAACCAGTCTTAAATTAACCTGTTAAATGGCAGTTTCTTAGGTGGTGATAACAACTCCGGACTGAGATTGTGGGTATACAACAGATGCATGACAATATCAGCTCAATACTCAATAGAGGTCAAGGAAGTATACAAAATAGTAGCAGTTACTAGGGGAGAAAACAAAACAGAGAGCATAATTTTGCCATTCACTTAGATCTGGAAGGGTCTCAATTGTTTTAGTTCTTTCATATTGGGAAAGGTGCCGCAGAACTGGAAATAAGCCAGAGAAGGCCAGCAAGGGTACAGAGAATCTTTCTAATGAGCTGTTGCTAATGATGTTAGGGACACCCCATGAGGTCAGTGGAGTGGGTCTGGCCTGGCATGCCAGGCCTTTCCCAGGCTCAGCTGAGGCTATGGCTAGGGCTAACGCCTGCCTTTTTTTTTTTTTTTTTTTTTTTTTCTTCCTCAGATTTGTCCCATAGCACTGCTGTGAAAGACACTGGTTTTTAAGGTATGTGAGGACAAGGCTGTAAAAATAAAAAGAAGTAATTTTGTTGAAAGTATCCACTGCACTATGTAGTGGCAGAATCAACCTTCCTCTAAAGAGGTCCATATTCTCTTTTTCAAAATCTTGTTTAAAAGCTAGTTTTCCACATCACTTCTCAGCCACAATCTCACTACTGTAAGCATATTGCATGTAAAGCCTAGGAGTAGTGTGTGAACCACATTTTACACTGGATGGCATGTCTTCCTTACAAACCAGCAAGCTGCAGTTGCAGAAGTGAAGTTTTATGTCTCATCTTGGAGTAGAAAAAGGGAAAAGCTCAGGGCAATCAGCCATGTCTGGTGAACAGGAGGGACAGAGGAGGGAGAGCCATTTTCAAGGTAAAATGCCATCAGTTATACTGCCAAGATCTAAGGTCCCAGATGCAGAGGAAATACATTTCCCACTCCTCTTTTTTTTTTTAATCTTGCAGCCTCTCTCTTTTGTTTTTTAAATTGATTTTTGGCATAACATCACCCCTGGAATCCTGCCATTTACTGCTTTAAAAATTTCTCTTGAAGAGCAGGAGGGAGGCAGGGAGAAAGCAAAGCACAGGGAGGGGAGTATGTAAACCTAATGGAGCTGATTGCAAGGGTATTAACATTTTTTCTGCAAAAATAATCTACAATTTATTTTTGTGATAAGTCCATTTTTGTCAGGCTGTGTGGGAGGGAAGATGATGACTGTTCAGTAGAGATTACTGGCTATTTCAGAGGAGCAACAGGACAGCTAGGCAGAAGTAAACATACTGGTATTTTATGGAGTTTCCTTAGAAGAAGGCTGTCAGTGTAACATGATCATTCCTTAAATCTTTAAAGCATGAAATGTTTATAGTTAAAAAGATGCAACCATAGAAACGTAGATATATTAGAGAAAAATTCTTCTTGTTTTGAGCTGAACGGTTTCTCAGATGCTGAGGAAAGGGCATGGACAGCATCCTCATTGTCCCCAAGCAAATTGCACCATCTGGTCTGCATTTGTCCCTGACAGTGATTTGGGCCAGGTCTCTAGCCAGTTTTCATTATTGTCCCCTGTACCTTGGGTCAGCTGGAATTGGAATAGCTTCTCCCTGCCAGCTTCCTCCATTTCCCACACACCTGCTGCCACCCTCATTTGGTGCCAAGCAGCAGCCCTGTGCAAGCTGGGTGACCGTCCGCAGCAAGATGGGGACTGGTGCAGGCTCATGCGGCACTCTTTCCTGGAGAATGCAGAGTAAAGAAAAATTATGGGATCCCCTTTCTATGCCTGTGGCTCACTGCAAGTTTGAAAAGGATAGATATAAAGCAATCCATGTCCAGTGGAGATATTTCTGGTCATTGATTCTGCTTCAGTGGGGAGCCCTTGGAAGGGTGGGCATGTTTTGGCACCTTACCAATAAAAGCCAGGGGCATGCATGCCAGTTGTTGGGATATAGTAGTGGTGGTGATGTGCTGCAGTATTAACAGTCAAGAATGAATAAGAGTGCCATCATCAGTTGCTGCTCTGTGCTTACCTGGAGGTAGAGTCCACCCTTCCCCATGCCCTGCTTTCACATTGCAGGGCTCTGCTGACTGCCGGCCAGGGCCTTGGCAGCTGCCTACACCGTCATGCTGCTCTTTGTCCAGCTCATCATTTTCCTCTCCTAAAAAACAATGTACTTACAATTAATACTGTAGATGCGGGCTTCCTCTTTTTTATTTCCTGTTGTAATTGGTTCATTCAGCTTTTCCCCAGCTGGTTTCAGCTGAAGCCCCAGTTGGGGTAGCCAGCTTCCAGGTGCTTGGAGAGGAAATGCAGAGTTTACCTTTGTGTAGCACTGAGTAACAAGATATGTGCCCTATGGTCCATATTTTGGGAGGGAAGAGGAAAAGTGGGGGGTGGGTGGAAAGGGAAGGGAGGCCAAAAATGATTCTTGTGTAAAGGATATACGTGTTTTTTGTCTAAATATACTGAACCATGCATATCCTGATATTCTCAAGCAGGATATCTTTAAGTGGATACTGACAGCTGATTTATGCTTGGTACTGAGTTGTTTTTGAAGGGACATATGTGTAAAAGAAAATGTGAAAGATATTATGGCAAAATATAAAAGGAACTGTTGTTTTCATAAATGATCACATGGTTTTAAAATTTAAACATGTCCTTGCAATGTTGGAAAACTTAGGACCACATCACGCTGTTGCACAAGACCTACTAAAATAACACCAGCAAGAAACAGAAGTAAAACTTACTCTTCACATTGTCCTGCAGAAGGGGAAAGGAGAACACAGGCTGTCACACAGTGCAGCCTCTGCTCAAAGCAGGCTCCACCACATTCACCTGGTTCAATCACACTGTCTATCTGAAGGAGCCAAAGGGTATTTTTTCTGAAGTGATGGCTAAAATGTAATTTTAAACAGCACCACACTGCAGGCTGTGAAGCAGCACAATCCTCCCTTGGAGGTCAGTCATTGGGCAGGTGTAGACTCTTCACAGGTAGCAAAAATAGGTCACTGCTTATCTTTCTTGTGTCTGGTTGCTAATGCTACTGAAGATGTAGCAGTCAGTGCTGGTAATGGTGAATGAGGACTACCCTTTTGTGCAATGAAGTCTTCTGTAAATTCACATTACCTACCTGGACTGCAGGGTGACAAGCTTCCAACAGCCACAAGTAGCGCAACATGGGAAAAGCACATCAGCATAGTGAAACTGGTGGTGTAGAGGCCCACTGGCTCTCTGTCTGTGGGATTTTGCTTTGGGCAAGGTGTAGAGGAGTGGCTGGAGTACATTAGGTGACCTCCTGGGGTGCATCTGCTGGTCTACTTTCCCCGAAAGAAACCAGTTGGTGCCCTCTGGGGTTACTCTTGCCGTGGTGAATCAAGGGGTGGGAAGTGGCAGTGCTCTCCTGGCTCTATATAAAAAACTAGTGTTAAAAGGCACCAGATGTTCAACTTAACAGGTCCCAAGGGCAGAGGGGTCCCTGAATCACAGCTGCCCCCATGCCACCCTGTTCCCCTTCAGTCCCTAGTGTTCAGGCACTGTGGAGCCCATCCCCACAGCACTGCGAAGAGCTGTCTGGCCCCTGGCAAAAAATAGTGACATTTACTTCACAACTGCCTTTTTCTATACGTATGCAGCCTCTGCCTTATCTCTGAGGCATTTTTTAAATTCCCAACATTGTAACACGCTCTCTTGCTCTCCCAGGCATCTCACATAACCGTGTGCCTCCCTGCCATGCAGTGCTAAGGAACTAGTTACTGTATGTCTGAGGGAAAGTCTGGAATAATCTTAATTTTCTATTTAAAAAGCAGCTGCCTGTTGCAGCAATTGTCCTAAGGAATGCTTTATAGTTGATCTGCGTCCTGATGTGTGTAATATTACTGAGGACAGGATAAGCCAGATCTGGAGGTCTGTGAATAATACTGTATTGTGAGAGACTTCCACCTTTTCTTTTGCAGCAGACAGAAAGTGTGTGTCACTGGAGAAGGCAAGGCTTTCAATTAAGCTCACCAAGTGTGTATTTACATATTAGGATCATACCAGATGTTCTTCAGAAAATTGAATATTTAGGGTTTTTTTTTTACACAGATCTATTAAGGGATCAGAAAATACTGGCATCATTAAAACAGGCAAGGAAACATTTATAAGGCTGTCAAAAAGCATTGCAGCCTCAGATAAATCCTCTGTCCCAGATCCCTCTTTCCTGTAACTCAGGGGGATGCAAAGGACTGTGAAGCAATGGAAGAATCAAGACAGCTGCTGTACAAGGGTGAAATCAAGGGGCAGTGTTTCACCTTTAAAAGAGCTTGGGCAATGAAGGTGGGAATGATGTCCTTCAGTCATTCTTACCATTCAGGTGGCACAGGGACCAGGCACCTTTGGAGTTTCCTACTGATCCTTTGGGTTTGTGGTGACTCTAGTGAGGTAAACACAGATGTGTTAAGTCACATCAGCTGAAAATTGGGCCCTAAAGTTTGAAAATTGATACTGGGTTAAAAAGCTGATTCTAAAATCTTTGATATTACAAAAAAGAGAGAGAGAAACAAAGAAAGGAAAAGGTTGCTTGTGAAGGAACTTCTGCTGCAGGCAGAGGTTCCAGGAGTAAGATCTCTAGATAATAATTGCATTTTTCTATTCTTTTAACATTGTATTTGTGAATAAAACTTGATTAATTAACCCTTGCTTTTCATATTGGCTCTTTGTAAATGGTAATCTCTTTTAAAGAAAAGGGTATAAAGGGTATAATAGCTGACTTAACATAGTATTGCACCTTTGTGCTTTATAGTATTCTTCTTGTAAAAATCTGCTTTGTGTTGGATCTGTTGTGAGACAGGGTGGTGCAGAAGATTGTCAGGAAAAATTTTAGATGCTACATGGAGCAGAAAAAGCCCTAGTAGCCCCTATACAGTGAAACTGGAATGTGGAGATTGTTATACTGGATTATGTCTGTCATCCATCTAGTCTAGCATCCCACATCTGAGAGCTGTCACTGCCAGATGCTTCAGATGAAAATGTAAGAAATTCACAGACAAGAAATTGTCTTGATTACTGGTAGTTACAGTTTTGCTTAAGCTCTGGAAAGTGTGTTTTAATACCTCTTCCAAAATGCTTACCCTTGATGTTTTCAAAGTCTGTATAAGCATCTAACCCTTTCTGAAAGTTGTTACATTTAGTATTTTAGGGTCTGTCTATGGGAACAGATCCCATTAATTATTCCCATCTTGTATGAACATTTTTTTCAGTACCATTCTGGTCATTCAATTTCATATAAACCTTCTTGTGAGGGAAGATAAAGAACAGAAGCTCTTTACCCAGTTTCTTCCTATAAGCCAGTGTTCCGTGTACATTTTATAATGCCCTGCTTTTTGTCAACACTATGAGATGAAAACTCTGAACCTTAAACTAGAAGAGAAAAAAAAAACAGGAAGGGAAAATTGCTCCTATTTTTGCTGGGCTGAACTATTCAAAGCACAAAGAGAAATATTTAAGTATTCTTCTGGAATAGAGCTTAAATCAGTGAAAGTGAGTCTTGGCTCCATAGCAGTCTTAAAATCCTATAAATTTGGCTTGCATATTTTTTTTTCTTTTTGAGAAACTGACAATACAGTAAACTTCCTGTTGATTGAAACATGATAGAACAACATTTTGTTTTGGCTTTGCTTCTTATGTAAAAAATGCAAAATAAATTGAATTTGGAGGGGAGAAGAGTTACTGCAGTCCAGAATCTTTGATGTTTCATAAAAAGGAATGTTAGAATTGGGTCTTTCACATTTTTTTCAGAATGAAAAAAAATGTCTAGGTGGGGGAGCCAAAATCAGTGCATATGTTTTTTATACACTCAGAAGTTTCTTAACCTGCCTTGCACAAATATACACATGAGAGAATGTAGAAGAGTGAAGAGAGAATGAGATGTGTGTAAAAAATTTAATGAGCTAAAGTGTTCTTGATATACTGGCAGATTATTCCTAGAGCATCAAGCTGTTTAAAACACAGCTGTTTGAGGAATTGCCACTGCCACATACAGTTAAATTATAATGCTTACTACTCCTGTGTTTTGAAAAAGTTTTTTGTTGTTTGGTGGAAGGAAAGGAGGTTGGGGATTTTTATTTTTGGCAGGTTGCCTTTGCAGTGAATAGAATAACAAAGAAATCAGGAAAAGTAACAAAACAAAAGCAGTCAGCAAGACAGAACTGAGTAACTAAAAGCTTAGATGCTTCTATTTTTTATCTGCCATGTTTCTTGAAATCATGTAAACTATTGTAAACCGTTTTTTCACTGGTTATGCAAACAGCGCAGTAAAACTCATGCGGTTCATACTGGATCTGCAGATGTTCTGGAAGTCAAACTCTTGAAGTTTTTTTGTTAACACTGGTGAATATTAAGGTTCATTTGAAAGATACATGGTACAATGGCACTGGCTGCACCAGACATCTCCTGGAATCATGGTGAAGCCATCCATGCAGATGCTAACACTGCTTCTGGAGACAGAAAAATTAGATCTCTGAAGGTGCTGAGAGTCTGATATGTCCAGACAAGAACATTTGAAATCTGGGAAATGAGGTACACTCCTAGAAGCCTGTAATTAGGTTTCTCCATGTTGTTTGTACTGGTGTGAACTAAAATTTAACCCATTTTTATTGCCTGTATTTCAGCTTAGGCTACACTTGATCAAACGTGGGGTAACTTTCATCCAAGTATGGGTGCTGCCAGGGAATAAAACCATATTTCTTCTGCAGACTCTACTGACCCATGCAATATTCAGTAATGCTTTTGTAAGCATATAACGAATGCAGATCAAGAAAGAAAGTATTCTGACTTCAGTTTTTTAAAAACATCTCTGTCACACTAAGAAAGCAGGTTAAAAAAGTGTTTACTTCATACCTCTTCCCTCAGGTTATTGTTGTATTAAACAAACTTTGGCTACAAGGAGCATTCATATTAAAAAATGGGAAGCTTTACAATATGGTAAATAATAGATTCATCAGGGTATCAAGAATATTTTAAATGAAGTGAATAGTTAACTTCATTTTTGCACACTCTGGAAAGGATATTTAAACTGTTTTGACACGTCCAGACGCTCATTTTAGAATCATAGTCTTTCCAGACATTACTCAATCCACCTGACATTGGAGAAGTAGGATTTGTCACCAGTTCCTGATCTAATGTGTTTTCATGCTGAATTGAGAAACTCTTAACTCTATTAATGTTGAGTCGTTCATACTAAAAATATATTTTTTTTCCACAGCCCAGTCTATGCCAGTAGACTTTACTCAAGGGAGAACGTGCAACCTGATACAAATGGGAGAGGTTGGGAGTGGAGCCACTGAGGATTCCCTCCATCAGTGATTTCTAACCACTCTGCCATGAGTATAACATCATTGTTTCAGATATTTATGCTTTTGTCTTCGGTAAGAAGCAATTTTCCATGCTGGTTTAGAGGAATTCATTAGAGGTTATTAGTGAGTAAGATTGCATTCCTGCCATCCTGCAAAACTGCACAACTGTGCTCTTTCAACAAATAATATTTAAATTGATTTATATCAGACCCGTTTAAGGCAACTTTTGATTTCCAGGAAGTCAGACCTTGTGTTACTATGGAAAAAGTTTCCTTAGATGTGTTGCAGAGTCACAGAGCAGCTGAGGCTGGCAGGCATTTCTAGAGTTTGTCTTGTACAACCCCCTCTGCTGATGCAGGGTCAGCCAGAGCAGGCTGCTTGGGGCCTCCTCCAGATGAATTTTGGTATTTTCAAGACTGGGATGTCACAACCCCTCTGTGAAATCTATGCCAGTGTTTAAGCACCCTCATGTTAAGGAAGTGGGGCTATTTTTTAATTTTGTGTAATTTCCTGCACTTCAGTTGGCAACCATCACCTCTTGTCCTGTCACTGCATATCACTGAGCTACATCTCCTTTAATTCCTCACCTCAGATGTGTATATATGGTGCTAAATCCCCCTGACTCATCACTTAGCCAGGCTTTTTGTGAAGCTCCCTCCTCTCAGAATCCTGCAGTCCACCCAGACCATCTCATAGCTGCTGTAGCCAAGGCTGCTGCTAACCTTCACATTCCCAACCAGCTCTCTCTTCCTGTGAGCATGAGGTTCAGCAGAGCATCTCTGTCTATTGGCACCTCAATCACCTGTGCAAGGAAGTCAACACTAATGCACTCCAGAAACCTTCTGGATTACTTGTGCCCCATTGCATTACTCTCCTGAATGTTACTGGGGTGGCTGATGTTCCCCATAAGGACAATGGCCTGAAGACAAGAGACTTCTTCCAGTTGACCAAAAAATGTCTCGTGCTTCTTCATGACCAGGCAGTCTGTAGCAGACATCCACCACAACATTGCCAGCATTGTTTTACTCTCTAATTCCAATATGAACTCTCTGTTGGTGACTGTGTACCATCACCTCTCTTGCCTGTCGTTCCCGTTTAAAGCTCTCCACTCCAGGCTGGTCTGCCTGTATTATGTAACCTGTAGGTAGCAAGTTTTTTTTTTTTTTTTTAATTTGTAGGTAACACAAAACCACAGTCGTAGTTTTAATATGTTATCAAGTTGAGGTAAGCGCTAGATTTCCTTTTAGCTCCTAACATGAAACTCCAGAATGCTCTACATTTATTTACACTCTTTTGGGCCTATTATACTCATTTCTTGATGAAGGTGTATGTAAAAACCCACTGTGTTTGTAAAAAAAAAAAATTTGATCAACAAAAAATGTGTAGGTCCCTCTGAGATGGTTCATAGTAATTGTTTTGAACAGCCCTTTTGCTTAAAATCCTAGTGGTTGCGTAGATTTTACCTTGGTTCTGCTGCTTGAAGAAAACACTGTGTGAATGTATGGGCATATGTAGGAAGAGGTATACCTCCTTATCCTCTGCTCTCTCTGCAACAAAGTGTTGCAGGGGCATTCTTAAGTATTTCACCTTTTCATGGCTTGGACAAGTCCCCTCCAGTTTAATCTCCTTAATCTTAATTTACTTTTGCAACCACTTCCTGCTGCAGAAAAGTTCTCTTCCTTCTCTAACACTGAAAATCTATTCTTTTGCCCCTGCAGGAGATCAAAATAACTATGCTTTTGTAGACCTAGCTGCTGTGCTCAGCTTGGCTCAGCCATGGCTGTCATGAACCATCTGCTATACTGTTGGTGGAGTGAGAGCCACATGCTCCACTCCAAGGCAGGGATGAGCATACAGTCAACAACAACAGCAACAGCAAAAAATCAGAGAAACCTCAGATGATGCTGGGGAGTGCTATTTGACTTGTTAGAGGATATCTGCATGGGAGGCTGGCAGCTGCCCTCCACTTTCTTTAATATGATTTTGGGTCTGGCTGGTGTACCCTGTGCCTAGCTGAGGTTTCAGCCCTGAGCACGGGGGCTCAGAGGGACCTCTGCAAGGACGTGGTAGGGAAGGAGGGCTGCACGAAGCAGAGGCTTGCATGAATGGCAAAATGATTGCAAATGTGTGTGTATGGTGTTCACCATTGTTTTAATTTGGCTTTTGTTACTGCAACTTCTTTTCATTCACAGTGCTTTTCCACGGTCAGCACTGCAGCTGCCAACAGTCATTCCTGCAAAATTCTTCTGATTATGGTCAGTGTCAGCAAATACAGTGTCTACAGCCCTTCTATAGCATTTCCAAAAATGTATTAGCCTGGACAGAGGACTAATGGGTCAAAAATGAAAAAATGGTCTGAATGTCAGTCTGAAAAAGCAAAAGCCCTTGCAACCTACTGTTTCATTCCACTCAGCAAAAGCTGCTCACGGTAAAGCGACTGAATCCTTTCCCTGCATAGAGCGTGTTATTAGTTTTCTTTAAAACTACAACCTTAGTCATAGATCACACTCCTGCCTGCCTTCTGCAGTTGTGGTGGTAGGGAGGATTTGTGGTATATCACAAGATGCTGAAATGGGGGAAAAAGAGGGCCTGTTAAAGGTGATGCTGACAAGGTGAGTTCATGTTAGACAGCTGCCATTATATTTTGCAGAGCTGTAGCTCTCACCTGCATTTGGCTCCCACAGTGTTTTTCGAGCAGGCAGGTGATGCCTGTCCCTGCTGTGTCAGCAGAGACCAGGGAGCGGGGAAGACAGGCAGGAGAGTACTGGTCCCATCCCCATCCAAGAGGGGTTTGGGCTCTTGCTGTAATAAAGAAAACTCTCCAACAGCAGAGCTTCTCCAACCCAGAAAATCCTGATAAACAGTGAGTAACAGGACAAGTGGGAAAGAGAATAAACTCCCATGATTACATTGCCTGCTGCTTAGCCTGCAGGCTGTAATCAGTGCATCTCGGTGTCTCAGGCTGGTACTGCTGGACAGGCTGCAAGGGACAGCAGTGACTGGTGTAGGAGGGAGGCAGGGCAGCTGGGGTGAGGCAGGCATCAGCAAGAGGGAGGAGATAGGGAGTGGACAGGGCCAGGGGGTGATGGTGAGAAAGGGGATGGGAGGCATTGATTGGCCTCTGTGGGAGCAGGGGCACAGGCTTGCACACAAGGGATGGTAGGTGACTCAGCATGTGGATCCACCTGGGAGACCTGAACTGGTCTGAAACCAGACCCTGAGTTTTCACATCTTTGTACTATGGTGCACTGTGATATACACTGATGTTCAGCCCCTACATGGCATTTAACCTATGGATCTCAAAGCACACACTTAACCAAGGTACCAAGGCCCAGTTGTCCCAATTATCAAATAAAGGATGAAGGGAGGCAGAACAGCTTATCTCCAGGGCAGAGCTGGGGTTCAGCCTCCTGCTGCCTTAACTACAGCAAGGCACAGCTCTGTGGCTATGGTCACTCAGGAACCCAGGACTAGTCCTCAAAGATATAACCACTTCTTTCTTGTACTTATGTCCTGTTCCTTCACTGCTCTGCTGGCAGCTGCTCTTGGCCAGGGTTGGAGGGAGGTGGTTGGGCTAGTTCAGCACACTTGCAGGACATGTGTCCTTGGGTCCTCATACTCTAAGTCTGAGTGATTTTACACTCACAGAGGAGACATCTATACCGCTGTTGTCAGCTTAAGCGGGTCTACTGCTTGCCGTGTCCATTCCCAGAAGCCCTGCCCTGATGCAGTCCATGAGGCTGGTGGTGCCAGGCACAAGGATTCACACTCAGCACATCCACCAGTGACTCTGGGATAGTAGGACCCCTGTTTTCAGTACAGTATCTATCTTTGCAAATGATCTCTACTTGCCATGAAATAACTGTTTCTTCACATCAAGGAAAACCAGGGTGTGAAGCAAAACATGGCAGCCTGCATCCCATTACTATCATGTGCAAGGGTTTCAGACACACATGAGAAACCATCCAGTCCACCAACTACAGTTAGTCCAACATATCACATTTCAACCCTTCTCTCTCCTATCTGCTATTAAGTTGTATTTATTTTTGCGGGATGATATGCTACTGTGCCTCCCACCTGTGCTGCAAGCTGGGGACAGCTAAACAAAAAGAATGAGATTCAGTGAAAAGAAGTGTCCTCCCACCCATGAACACTCTTTCCTTCCTCTCGGGTCCTCATATGGTTTCAAAAAACCCTCATAGCTTCCTCCATCCTCTTTACATCATATGAGCACCTCCTGGAGATTCAAAGGGACAAACTGTTTGTCAGTGTAGGTCAGCATAGGGAAGGCAAGACTCATAGAAAGTCTAAATATTTTTATTAATGTAAAAAAAGGAAACCTAATCCACCTTACTTTTATTTGTCCTGTTTCTGTTAATGAAAACATATTGCAGTATGTTTCACTGTTCTTTTCATCAGATACTCTTCAGGTGCCTGTGTAACACAGCGGTGACCAGTGCCTTTTTACCATCACGCTGAGTAGTGCATCGATGTACGCTAGAAGGGGATCCTTCCCTGAAAGAGCTTGCTCACAAATATGGCAGAAGGTGGTGGGCAGCAACTTTGTCACCCTCCAGTTACAAATGGGGACCTGAGATACAGCGAGAGTCACCCAAGAAAGGGATTTTATCCTATTGTCCTGAGATCCCATGCC
Organism: Falco punctatus; assembly: GCF_963210335.1. NCBI lineage: Eukaryota > Metazoa > Chordata > Aves > Falconiformes > Falconidae > Falco > Falco punctatus. The sequence goes on along the minus strand of NC_137586.1, from coordinate 44,673,426 downwards.
AGCAGCTCCAATGAAGGACCACCCTGTCTCCCATTGCCAACTGTTGCCTTTCCTTTTCTGGGCCAGGGTTCCCTCCAGGTCTGTAGGCCATAAATACCTGGTGGCCTCGGTGCCTGTGGTAAAAGCAGCTCTGGGACTGCACTGAATTGCAGTGGGTTGAGAACCCCAGGACCATGAACAAATGTCACCCTGATGGTTTCACATCTGCATACACCTCCATATTCAACACCTTTGAGATTTGTGGCCTGTAACTATATATACATTAAATACCCTCTGCCAGTAATCCCACTTCTCCCCTGCTTGTGGTGTCTGTTCCCACCCAACCAAAATTAATATCCCCAGTAGCAGGAACCTGAATGATTATCACTGCAAGAGCAATTAAGACACTCAGTTGCCTTTGCTAGAGTAAGCCCCTCTAAAGACATGAGTAAGCAGAAGACAGATACATGGCAGATGTTTATATATATGCACACATGCACATATACACACACTCTCCCTCTCTAATTTCTTGACACATGGAGAGCAGCTACACATGCAGCATGCTTTGTATTGTACGTTAACTTCAAACATAGCCCAAATCAGCCATGGAAATGGCAGCAATTATGGAAAGCTGAAACCAAACAAACTGCAGCAACCTAATAGTTTCAATGGCAGAAAAAATCCCCACATCGCCCAGCTGCAGGAGCTGATAGGAAGACAAGCCTCAAGGCAGCTTATGGTTTCCTGGCTGTCATCAGCTAGCAGCTTGGATACTTGATATAATGAATAATCAGTGTTTGAACTGATGGAAGTGACCTTAAAACATGCTGGGGAGGGAGAAGTTTTCACAGTGTGCATTGGGCAGTGGAAACTGTGGTTTGAATACATTTACATGGTAAACGTTTGTACTATGGGGTGAAATTAAAGCAGGGAGAAAAAAAAGGTTGTAGTCACTATTTTTGTCACAATATGTAGTCACATATTGCCAAGATATGGAGAGAGAGAGACATGAAACCAGAGGACCTCTGTAGATTACAGTAGCAGTTTAAGTAGATGTACATTGCAAGTTATCTTTCTCCTGAGGCCTGTGTTCATTACACAGGTGGCAAAACAAGCTGGTGAGAAGCAGGAGGGAAGGTCTTCAGCGGGCAACTGAGTAAAAGCATTGAAGTTATCCTTTTAGCAGCGCATGACCAGCACAGGGAGCAAGGCTATTCCTTCCTTCCTTCTCTCCCAGAGGGGATGTCAGAGACCTGCCTGATGTTGTGATGGCAGGCCAGGGCTATCCACCTCCACTTGCCTTCTTGTTCACACTGCTTGGTGCTTTGGCAGGGACAGTGGGCAGCTTTCAGTGACCGCTCTCGGGACGCAATGTGGGGTTCAGCCTGTGGGCAGAAAGCCTGGGAGGAGCCCAGGGGTGTCTTTGTGGGGGGCTGAAAGGAGAGGGCTGGCTGGCTTTCCAGGCTGCCTCTGCATCTGCTGCCAGCATCCAGCCTGTGAGGAACCTGGCAGGACTGCGCTCACCTTTTGCCAAGATTTCTCTGAAATTGTATTCCTGAGTTGTCTGTCCTTTTCAACTGGCTTGGTCACTCTCCAAAAGCCAGGCCTTAGAGGGAAAAAAATAAACCCACCATGCAGATGTTACAGCTGGGACAGTTAGCATGCAACAGAGGCTTTTCTAGAATTGAAGAGGCATAAAGAGGCAAAAGAAATGAGGTACTGGCTTGGGGAAGGACTTTTGTCATGCAGCTCTGCTCTTTTCCCCAGAACTTCTGCCTTTTAATTAAAAAAACAACCTCTTGGGAAATTTGGAACATGGACAGGTTTTTTGCTAAGAGACCACCAGTCGCTTTTCCCTCTTCTGCCTCCTTAGTTTAGGTTGAATTTAAAGGAAATAACTTGAGGTTTGGAAACAAATATCTCTAGAGAGCAGCTCAGTACTATGGTATGGAATAAAGCCAATAGCTGTAGAGATCATCTTATTTGAACCGAGGTAGCTAAAGAAAAGCCAGGGAAACCAAACCAAACCTTTTCTATATGCACTGCTAGTGGCCTATTTTTCTACAGCATTGTGTTTTACAATGCAGTACACAGCCACATCAAAGGGATCTAATGTTAGCAGATAAATACAGCCAAGTTTTTAGAGTACTCTGCACTCAGTCTGCAGGCTCGTGGACACAGCTGCCCCACTGTGTCCCCTGCTACCTGCTGCCTGTTTTACTCCTCTGTGATTTGGGGTGTTTTACTCCTCAGGCAAGAAGCGAACACGTACCTCACAGTTACCATGAGGCTAGCAAGCTAGTAGGCCTTTACCAAGGTACCTTGAAGCAGCTGGTGCTGTATAAAATTTGCACTTCTGTTTGCCCAAATGTAGCTTGTTCATGTGCCTGACCACTCTGGCAAAAACATCACTGTACAGGGACAGAAGGGTCTTATTCCTGGTGAGGAATAATGAAGAAAGTAGAGGTCTGCACTGGTACTGGGAGATACTGTGTTTTGCAGAGACATACAACTGCAGTTTCTTTTTCCTTTTCTGCTCTCATCACAGATGCACTGCATCATCATCAAAATGCTTCCTAATGATACCTAGTGGTAACGTTAGAGTCTGTGATGTGCGGCAGGGAAGTTGAGACATCAAAGCCCTCTTCAAATCTCCAAACTGCAGCAGAAGTCGCTGCACCAGTGGAGAGCCATGTTGCTCCATGTCTGTCTCCACTTTCAGCCTGACCAGTCTTGGTTGGGTTAAAAACACAGCCTGAACTCTGTGCCCATCAGACACTCTTAAGTGAGAGTATCTTCACATTGACAGCAGTGGTGGTGATTGATTTGATGAGGACCACAGACCCATTGCAAATGGACTGCATCTGCACTTGCCAAACCTTTGGCCATTGAATTATACACTGTGGTCACGAAGGACCTGATTTACAGGGAGGCTCTGAATGGACCAATCTGCAAAGCTGGTCTGCCTGGTGATTTTAAAGGACTAAAAAAACATTTGAGTCAGCAAAAGAGGAATACACACAAGCAAAATTCCTCTCTGCTCCCCTGGTTTGCCTTAATGACTATTTTACCTCTGTATGGCTGCCCTTGACTTTCTCTGTAAGTAGCGTTCTGTCAGAAAGAAGATGATGTGTTCACTCAAACAGTTGCAAATGGATAAGAAAAGAGAAATCCATATATTCTTCACTTTCTTAAGCCCATCTGCTCAAACATAGAAATGCCCTGGCATAAGGGAGCTTGGTCATTCTGCATCTGGCAGGTAAAAATAATAAAACTAAAATGCCCCGCACAGATGTCTGTAAAAAGTAAACAAAGCAGAAGGATGCAACATGTGTTTACAGTGCAAAAATGTAGAAGGAGGAGCAACTCTCTTCTTGGCCTAGCCTCCTTATCCAGAGGAACAAGGCTGCAGATGCTTTTGCAGGGACATACTGTGCCAGAGGAGACAGTGAGTGACGCTGGGGAAGCTGAACACTCGTTATCTTAATGATGCACCAAGCGTGGAACATTTGAAAAATAGATGTAGTCTTTGGAAAAACCACAGAACAGATGAAAATATATATGCTCATCTTCAAATCTGGTCAAAAGACACAAATCATTCCAAGCACTTCTTCAAAAGTGCTCTTTTTCTCCATAAAATAGAATGCTGCAATTCTTCTGAAAAGCACACAGGAAAACCAAGTGTTACCAGAATGCTATTTTTGTGAAAGCAAGCTTGTTGCTTACTTTACTAAAATCTCATGTTTTCACAAAAATTGTGAGCTTGGCAGGTCTTTCATGAAGTAAATATTTACCTTTCTTACCACAAAATGTCAACACTGCTTTGGGCCTGTTACCTGGATGTTAGTTCATTTTTATTATCTCGGTCAATTTCAAAAGCTAAGAAATGACCACAGTTTAGAACTAAATCTGGTAATAAAAATGAATTAATTGACATATATGTCCAGGCAACACACAGTAGTCTTCAACACTGAATTACCAGTAGGCTCATAATTCTGTCATTAAGCCCATAAGTATATACATAGGCATCTAAATATTTCTTTTAATTCCAAAGCATAGGATAAGGCACTAATTTTAAGTGTCCAGTTTTATTAATGCAGACTTTATTGGATCATCAGTCAGGTGAAGCAATCAACATTAAAAGAAAAGTGTCTGGCAAGCACTCCTGTGAGTAAGCGTGCAGTAGCTGTGATTTGTGGTCACAGGGGTCATCTAATAAGATGCAAAGACATGGAAGCCAGAGATATGCTGAGATCAACTACAAGTTTAGTGAATTTTAACAGGAATAACTATTATCCTCCAATTCCTATGAGCAGCAAATCATTTCGGCTTCACTGCTTATTGCCTTTGATGCTCGTAATTCTCCTGGTAAAAACATCTAGGCAGCCAGTCAGAAGGCAGAAATGATAACATGTGATTTAGGTGATGGGCTGCTCACTTGAATAACAAAAAGGGAGCAGATTAAATTAACATTTTCCAAATAGCTTGAAGCATGAACATAATTCTGCCAAGGCATTTGGTGCATACTTGCAAGTAATACATTCAGGGAAAGGCAGGACTGGTTTGTAAAGTAATTTGCTAAGGAGAAAAAAAAAAGCCTAAGCAACAACTTTATAATGTAATTTAGGGGCTTAATGATGCAGATAAATATCTAGTGGGAGATTTATGCCTGTGCGCTTTTGAAAAATCCAGAAGGATGTCCAATTTACAACTTCAGGTTGCTAAATACCTCTAAGCTTTGGTCTTAGTTTCAAAATAAGTATACCTTTGGCACAAATACCTTGACCTGGGTGAGTGTATATCTGTATAATTCTTGCCAGTCCATACAGGTGTGGGCTGCAATGTGACACACATTCTGCAGCAGATGGGCACATGTCCTACAGTTATAGAAACACCACAGTAAAAGATGAAAAATAGTTTGCCAGAAAAAATAATTCAATCCCTCCAAAACAGCACTGGGGATGTGAATTGGAGGGGGAATCTGTATCCCCTTATAACTTGTAGCATTGCACAGAAAAGACTTGAAATTGTGGCAGGGCTATATGTCAAGGGGGAAAAAAGGAAAACATTTTGTATGCTGTTTAAAAAAAAAAAAACAAAACAGCAAAATTTCTGGTTTTGCAAGAGGAAAACTAGGAGATAAGTAGATCCAGTTGTGTGGATGTGCTAAAAAAACTGAAGGGGTGCAAGGAGATCGTCGCTAGAAGAGTATTTCCTGGATCCTGATTATTTCAACATTGCTTCAGCTAGTCTTTGACACGCAGCTGAGGTAACCTGAATCATGTAATTTAAAATTAAAATGAGTGTCTGTGCAGACGTTCATACCTCTGCCGACTGGACCATCACACAGAAGCAAGCCAACACAAAAAGATCCAAACATTTCCTTTCTCTAATAGTTAACCCTTTAACAGCAGTTTCTTTCAGAAAGGCACTTATGTAACACAGATTTCGTGTAAGGGCTTCAAGGTAGATCACATATACTTTTCCAGCCTCCTGGGAGTTTGTGGGTTTGTGGTTTTTCTGTTTGTTTGGTTGGTTGGATTTGTGTTTAATTTATTTAATTATAAGAAACCTTTCTCCTGCAACAGAAATAGGGTTTTTCCACAACCACCTTTCCTGGAGAGCTGGTCCCTGCCCTGATGAAGTCTGCTAACATCCTCTGGGCTGAATGGGCCACCTCTTCCTCCTGTTCAGTGCCAGAGTCATCCAGATAAGGGGTTGGGTTCTGGGCTGGAGGTGCATTTGCAGCATGCCAACATCTGGAAGTCATTCCCAGCTGGAGTGGACCATGAACACACTAGGCAGACAGGATCCTATAACGTCTCAGCCTCAGCTGCCTCCAATGGCCAGATGATGAGAGCACTGATGACTGCAGGCATGTGCTTTTTTGTTGCTGATTTCTTGTGTGCTCTGCAGACAGCGAGTGGGAACATCACGGGGACAGGGCAGAGATAGAGCATTTTGCTGGTGTGCTGTGATAACTGCCAACTGCAGCACTATGATGACCCTCTTTTTCTCCCGTCTGTTACAGCAACTTGTTGCCTGTTTTCATTAGGGCCTTCTGCTTGGGAAACAACTTTGACCTAGAGCATGTTTACAAGAGGAGCATCAGCTAACACTGTCTAGCCAAGTGGAGTTACTTTCTAAATGTTTTTCTTTTCCAGCTACATTTGGAATAAGAGCAGCATCCCTTAACTCACCAAACAGTGTGAAGTTATTACACCAGCTTAAACTCCACACATCATTGGAAACTCTTGCCAAGTTTCATATAAATACGTGTTTCCCCGTCCACGTCTGTGCTGTCCCATTGGACCAGAGCTGCAAACACAGGAAGTGCGTTGGCCGCAGCAGCTCAAGTTCCACCACATACACGGCAGAGCTGCCTGATGAGCCAGTAGCCCTCAAACACAATGAAACATTTTTCTCACAGTTCCTCCAGGAGAGGGAGGGCTTGGGATATGCCTTCTGGATGTCATCATGGAACAGTGACAGTCTTGAGAGCAGCACTGAAAAAAAATATTACCCAGCGGGTTTTGAAGGCTGCAGTTTGGTGGCATGCCAAGAAATCATTGCATCTTAAAATTAAGGTTCATGACCCTTGTGACCACAGCCACTGGACACATCACCAAATTCAACATCCTTCTCCCCTCAAATATCCTGCAGGAGCCCCCACCTCTACTCCTTCTGCCCCATGCAATGACCTCACAGTTGTGCCTGTGATGGTGTAAGTGCATCCCTGGAGCCAAAGCCAGGGCCCATCACCTCAACAGCCCACTGCACCAGCTTTGGGGATATCTCTGGGGCCACCCTAGCATACCACAGGGGAGCAACAGGGAAAAATACAGGTACTTCCTGCGATCTTCATCCAGATGCTTTGCACAGACAGATGGATGCCTTGTACCAGGTACCTGGAGCATACCTCACAAGCTCCAGCTCTCCACTGGAGCTTGCACAGTGACATGGAGTGCTGCAAGACTATGTAACCCATTTAAAACATAGAGCACCAGAGAAATGCAGCCCCAAAGGCAAAGTGCTGGAGAAAGGAGTGAGAGGGACCAGCTGGAGTCATTGCAAGGAGCTTAGAAATTGGCCTGCTTTATTTTCATACAACTTCTAAATGTTCAGTTTTTTAAAAGTATGCATCCTAATTTCCTTGAAAATGGATGTGTGCATATTATGTTAGCTTTTTAAATGATTAAAGGTTTTTTTACATGCAATAATCTGCTGATTTATTTTGGTTAACTAGTTATATATTTACTGATATTTCCAAGATATGTGGCTGGGTTATAGTAGGTTGAATGAGATTTTTGATGGTTTGAAATACTGAAGTTGAAATGTACGTGGGTATACCAGCTAGCAGCCGTGTGAGAATAAATTAAAATATCATATGTTTCTGATCTAAATATCTACCTTTCAGCATTAGCTTACATCATTTTTCTTTTCTACTTAGAGAAAAAAGAAAGGTAATATTAGACTGAAGCTGCTCCAGAAACTCTTTTGTCAGCTTTTAAACAGATCATTATTCCACATTCATTATTTTAAATTCCTTCTGAACTTAGATTATACATAAATAATAGAAAAATAACTTTCTCTCTCCAAAAAACACTCTGGCATGAAACTCTCATAAACTTCCTAGAGTGTGCATGAGCAATAGCAGATAACATTTACTAAAAGAAAGATTTTAAACGTCTTAGAAATTCTATTATACAATTTCATTGGCAATAGAAATAGGCAAATGCTTTTTAATGTTCTACTTTATCTAGTAATGCAGAAATCAAAGGTATAAATCAAAATAATATGTCTCACTATGGTGTGTTGACATATGCTGTTATTTTAGATATTTACTTCAGCCACTTTGCTTATTAGAACAAGGGTTTTATGACAGTTTTTGAACTAAATTCCCATAATCTTAGTTTACTAGTGTTAGGAACCTAGATAAACCTGTCCAGTTATGTTTTAAAGCAGAGTTTTTTTTCTTTCTGCCAAAGTGAAGGTTTGTATGTCTTATTCCCTTTTGATGCTTCCTCCTTGGACAATGTCAGATTGATACAAGCCTGCACGTCTGATCCTATTTTTAGACACTGATAAACAAAAAGTATTGGCTCATAAATATCTATGTCCAAAAACATATGCTAAACTTGCTTTATTTAAATCATTTTAGTAATTCAAAAAAGGATTTCATAACATGTGATTGAATGCTATTGACTGGCTAAAGGATTCTTAGGTCTAAGTTTTTAAATCGCTTGCTGAAGGGGTTGTCCAAGCTTTTATTTAAGATGAGCAGCAAGCAAGAGGTCTAGTTTTAGCATTGCAAGATTTTGGAAGACTGAAAAAGATTTTTAGCCTAAAGCTTGTTTATTTAGAGCCCAGTGGAACTGAAGTCAGTAAAAATGTGGTAGTATATATAATCCACTGATTTCAATGGCTACATCTTGGATGCAGCATGGAAATTGTGGCTTGGTACTTGAAGCTACTCCTGTAATGTTCCCACTTTTTTAAAAGGAGATGTTCTAACATTCAGACTATTCAGAAGAAAAGGACGGCTATTGCGGAGCAAATGGAAAAGAAAATATGTTTCGGGCATTGGAACAGGCTGCCCAGGGAAGTGGTTGGGTCACCATCCCTGGAGATGTGGCACTTGGGGACATGGTTTAGCAGTGGACTTGGCAGTGCTAGGTTTGTAGTTAGACTCCTAAAGATCTTTTCCAACCTAAATTATTCTAATTCTATAATTCACAGGATTTGGAATTTGCTAGAAAATGAGCATCAGAAAAGATGAGACAGTGAGAAAGTGGCATCAGAAAGTCCAATGAAAAGTTTTGTTTGTTTGCATCATGGCAGTGCCTATATGTGTGGTGTTTTTTTCATAGATTTTCTTGGATTCTCAGTGTTTTGCAGAGTATTTGAGCTAGGTTTAGAAGAGGTTTACTTGTGCTCATTTAGCCTGCACAGTGAAGGATCCTCCTGAAAAACAGTAGTCTCTGCTATCCACCAAGGGAGGCTCAGGAAGGTGAGGAAAGGATGCTGAATGCCTGGGAAAAGCTGGATTCATTATGTGAAACCATTACACACAAAAATGGGACTTGAAATTATGAAGGAAGAGAGATCAAGTGCCTGTAAACAGAGTTGGGGAGGGTCATGAATAAAGAAGTAAGAGAGAGGTCTGCTTAGCTCGGGCTGCTGTTCCCGTTCAGCCAGTGCAACTGAGCAAGGACAAGGGGATGGAGGGGCTAGCAACAGCAGCTGTACCCTCATAGCATTTTAATACAGCTGATCTCTTGCAAACAGCTTCGAGGCTGGCTTGTGTGCCATACAAGTGCTACAAGGATTGCATTGAATTTGAAACCATCTGGTTCTTTGCTACACCTCTTTGCCTGGTACAGACAAGCTCTTAAAATTCAGCAGCTGTCTCAACATATTTTCACAAACCACTTTTCCAGTCTGTTTGTCTGTCCTCACGTAGTCTGTCTAATGTGCACGGCAGCAGCTGATGAAAAGAATGGTTAAGGGCAGGAACAAAGGCATAGTTTGTCACGTGAAGCCAAGCAATTATTAAAGCTTTTGTGGATGAGGGTGACGAGCTACCTGTGTTTAAAAGAGACTTAAAAGAGTGTTAATGCTGAACCTTCAGGCAAAAAGAACTTGTTTGACAAAGATATTACCTCTAATACAATGAATAAGCAGAGATTTAACACTAAAATGCCATTGACTGAGGTCTTTGGTTTACAGAATGATATATTTTTGGTCCCATAATCCTTCTTTCAAGTTTAACAGCAACCGCAGAATGGTATTATGGAATTAAAATTAATTTGTGTTTTTCGGATCTAGTATAAAGCCAACAAATTTCTCTGCTGTCCCTTTGAGTGGGTACAGATTATATTCTATAGAAAGTACATCAGGCTTAAGGAAGTGTTGTGAATTCTGATACTTCTTCATCCTCATGCTGAAATTTGTCTTTGTATGTTGAGTTACCTGAATCCTTTTTCAACTGATTCCACTGTGAAGTGAAAGCTCTAATCATAAGACAGGGATTCAGATTCTTCAGTGAAACACTGCATGTACGGATGTTATCAGCCAAGGTGGGGGAGGATGGGTCTATCTCTATGGTGATACAATCAGCATTATTTCACTGCATTGCACTGTCAATAATCTATTGAGCAGCAGTTGTAGGCTAAGCTAAGTTGTAAGGGTTGGCAAACATTTTTAGCTCTCTGAGCAAGTGACTAAGTTTTCTGTATTTCCCTAAGTTTTAATGTGCCAGCCTCAGCAGCCAATCCCTAGTGAGCATTTCCAGCACATTGGATAGGTTGAGTATGGTCTGTGTAGGGTGATAAAGCTCCATCAAAAGAGCTACCCAGGCAAGAGGAAAAAAAACACTCTTAGGATAGATGTGAGCTTGAAGATGATTCAATGTTTTTAACTATTTTTTTTTTAAGAATCAGGAAGAAGGTTGCTTTTCTCCCTGTGAAGGTTTGGGAACATGTGAAGATGTTACAGTTGTCAGGCCAAGGGTGATGAGAAGCATCTGCATGGCAGAAGAAGGATCACAAAACAAGGCTCTATTGTAACACACAGGTCAGTTAACTTGGCAGTTGTTATCTGGGTCATTTTTAAAGCAAACAATAACTTCTCACAGGGAAAGGTGTATCTATGGTAATGTAAATTCTACACAAATGTCGTGTATATTATAAGCTATAAAAAAAATAATAATGGATGAATCTTTCAAGACCTACTCTGACTCTCCCAAATCTGCTGTCATTGCTATTAGTAGCAAACCCTTCTGGACCTCACGAAGAGGAGAAGAAGGAAATAGCTCTGCTCAGCACAGGAACTATCCATGCATCCTGCCCCTCACCAACCATTACATTGCCATTTGAAGCAGTTTTTGCAGATGGGATTTCTCCTGGCTGACAACACAGTTTCTGTGATTAATACTGCTAGGAGTCCTGCTCCACCTTGGCACCTGGCTGTCCCTACCGCTTTCGGTGCTAGCCTGCTTGCTTAAGCAGGTTCAGTTTTTCCAGCACTTTGCTGGTGGCAGCTGATGTTTTGCCTGCAGAAGTTTGAACTTTTGCTAATGGTGCTGGAGCTTGCCCTGTGTTTGCACTGACTGGAAATTTCCAGGCTGTAGATAGACCTTTGCAGGCCCCAGACAGCTGCAGCTCATAACTGTAGCTGCAGTTGTTGCTGGTCTGGCTTGTAGCTGGCAAGGAGAAGGATATTAAAATCCCATAAAGATACTATCAAATTAGAAAATACTGTACAGTGTGCTATTGTTTCTTTTAAGGATGAAGAAACCAGATGAGAAAGGACTTAAGCTCCCTTTGTGCATATATGCAGAGCGGAAAGAAATTACATTTAACTGACCCCTTGATGATAGGACTTGATATTTGACTATATTTAATCATGTATGGAAAAGACAGTTGCACTTTTCAACAGCTGCCTTTACTCTGAGCTTCAAGGGGCTAACAAAAAGATTAGGACTGAGCAGGCATTTACTCCCTTTCTCTCCCTCCCCCACAAAACCTGCATTTTTCATGACTTTTGGAGTTCCAGGGGGAAAACAAAACCGTTCTTTGCTGCTTTCAAAACTTTACTGCCATTTCAATAATGTCATGGCAGTATAGGTGGGAGCAGATGGCTGAGAAAGAAAGCAGGCCCTGCAGGTGTGAAAGCATACCCCACCAGCTTCGGGACCCCTCATCGATGGGGCTCATCTTTGGTCATCCTCCCACCCTGGAGGAAAGGTTTTGCTGACTTCCCAGGTTAGGCTCTGGATAGCAGCATGATTTTTTTATTCTGTTTTGAAGAGTTTCATCCCATTTTCAGGAAGACAACTGACCATAGCATTGCCATTGCCAATACCTGGCAAAGCTTTTAGCGGCCACAGTGCACAGAGGGCAGGAGGGGATGATTAATGGACTGAACTCCCCCCAGCCCATAAAGGAGGCTCTTTCTGAATGGGGTCACATCCTGGTGTCAGAGTGCTCTGATCTGCCCAGATGTGCCAAAACTCGGCAGGATGTTTGGGATGTGGTGAGTGTAGGGACTCACTTTCCAATCTAAACATGCTGGGGGATAATTTCTGATTTCAATTTGAGCTTTCTGTTCCTGATAATTCCCCCAAACATGTCTTCACTTCAGAATGTGCCTGACAGATTTAGAAATACAAAAGAAAATTTGGGGTATAAACTTTAGCAGAATATGTTTGATGCTACTATCAGTATTTTAATTAAAATGTAAATTAAATAATTACTTCTCTTGTCCTGTTTTAACAGTAACCTTCAAGATGCATTAAATATAACTGAATGCTAGCATTTAAAATTACTAAAATTTAAAACTAGTCTTCTGGAGGGGAAAAAGGTAGAGTGCTCTAACAACTGCTTCCATACTTTGCACATGTGAAGGCATTAATTTTAAATGTCCAGATCAGAAGGTGTTGTATGACATGACCCACTATTAATGAAAATCACCTTTCTGAAAACAGGTTATTGAAAGTATTAGTCTAGGCATTTAAGAATCCAGCTTAATAAGGAGATGCAATTTACACAACACCTAAACTGCAAATGCAAGGAATGGTGTCTGGTTTCACTTGCTAGGTGCACGTGTCATTCATGTTAATGTTAACAGTAATTGTGCGTGGGGAGTATCCCTTTTAATTTTAAGCTTCAAAATGAGGAAAAGGAAGGAAGCAGCTCAAATTCCTTTCCCACAGTAATACTGAGAAGGCCCAATGCTTAGTGAAATGGAGCAGCCAGCCTGTCAGCCTTACGTCCTCTAGGTAAAGCTATAGCACGTTCAGGCTCCAGTTCTTGCTGGAACTCACAGACTTGCTGTATTGCAAGCATTAAATCAGTGTGCCATTTGTTAAATTAGTTAAATGCTATTATTTAAATGATCAGTGAGAACATTCGTCTACACACATGGGTTATTCAGAGACACAACATCACTTATTCCGATTACAACTGGGAATGCTTACTGTGTAAAGGCATAGGCACAAGACATTTTGCTCCTTTGATAAATAAACTTTCTGATGTAACTAGTGCTCATAGTTATGCATGGAAAACAGATGCAGTTGCCTACTTCACATCCATGTAGATACTGATATGCAGTGAAATGACTTGATATGAAAAGTGTGGTCAAGAAGCCTCCCAGTGATACTCCCATGCAAATATTTTTGTGCATATCTACATGTATTCAGATGCACACTGGCATTTTGTTCCAGATTCTGTAATTACTTTTGTGATTAGGTTTTTGTGTAAACCACAACTCGGTCTTCAAACTTTCAGAAATGCACTTTCATTTATACTTTTATAATTATGAGATTTTCATAGTTGTAAATAAAGTTCAGGGAGATTAGGAATAAAGGAACATTTAATGATCTTAAAACAAACTGGCAAAATGATACTGGTTAAAGAAATATCTTTTGACAGCAATGCATATTTCAGTTCTGGTGCTCATTATCACAGGAAGTTCTTGAGGCCAGAAGCATGCCAAGACCATTTAAAAAGACTGGATATTAATGCAGATAAAAAATACCCCAAATGGTCATAGTTCATTGTTGCCAAAATATTGGAAGAGTGTTTGACCTCATGTTACCCAGCTTAAAACAGTCTTTCTTGTAAGAGCAGAAGGTGGGGCCTGTGTCAAAAAGATGCAATCTAAAGCTAACCATGTCTGGTTGCTTTCCACATTATCTGCTAGGAAAACACGTTTGTTCTCGTTTGAACAGCTTCCCTGACTGCCCCTATAATTTTGCTTTTCCTGCTGCTTTTCCTTCAAACACAGAAATTCTGTTCCTGAAGGAAAGACCTTTCCAAAGATAAGCAATAAAGGATATTGTTATCAGTTTCATCAAATGCTCCACCACAATGCATTGTGAAATGCAAGTTTATTTTGGTAATGCATTGGAAGCTTACTGAGTTTCTATTTATGCAGAACCTAAATAAATCAGTCGTGAAAGTAAATGTTTAGAGCCAAGAAAAAGGCTTTTTTGTTGTTGTTGTTTTTTGTTGAGAACATCTTTTTAAATCTGCAGAATTTTTAATAAACTCGAATAAAGATGAACAACCCGTGTTTAGAGCCAGGTCCAAATACTAGTTCCAGTCCAGGTAATTTTGGAAGGGAGGAAAAAACATTCAAAACACTTCAGTTTAGAGCCCAAACCTGATAACTGATCATATATCTAAACTTAGTTTCCCTCTAGGGCTGGCAGGAAGAAACAGGTGCTGTGAGTAGTCAGATGACAAGGGCCTGGCTAAAAACTTAACAAGCTTCGAGGGTAGTGAGGTGTGGTGGCGAGACCTTGCTTGCTGCCTTCTCCCTTCAGTGCATGCTAACCTAAATAAAACATTCCCACATATGGTTCACAGGAGAGAAAAAAAAAGGTTACCCTTGCCTCTCCAGGACTGTCCCTGGGGTCTTCTCCCGAAAGGGAGAAGCTCAAAGGACTTTAGGGGAGCGTGAGGACTGTTTTGCTTCCCATTTGCAAGCATCAGGGCTGCTTGTGGAATATTCTCAACAGTTTTGCAGATCAGTTCACTCAAAATTTGTCCAAGCTGTGTATAAGCCATATGAAATTATGTAAATCTCACCAAATCACACTAGAGCACCATTTTTCCATGCTGATGGAAGCACAATGAAAAACAGAGACAGGTACAGCTATTTGGTGAACGATTTTTTTCTGTGGTGAATAGCCGTATTCCCTGAGTAATGCTTTCAGTGAAAAATACACAACTAGATCTATAACTTTTAATGACTGATCTCTGCTGTCATGCTAATGTTTATTTTACATATTTTTTCCTGCCCTCTTCATCACACAGAATTTTTCTTGCAAGCAAAAGGATGACGGATGCGCTTGGTCTGGGAATATCCAAAAGGCAAAAAGGTATCCCCAACTCAGCAGAATTAAAAACAAGAAAAAACCTTCCTGAAATTCCAGGAGTTCAGTCAAAATTTAATTGCCATCCCTAAAACTTCCTTTATTTTTCTCACCTTTCTTTCATGTTGCTCCTAGACATTTGTTTAGATCCAGGAGGTCAGTCTCTGGCGAACAGAAATTCCCAGCGTTAGCAGCTCTATCTTTGTTGGAGTTCTTACATTTCTGTATTCACAAATTAATCCTAGTCTTGGTTTAAAAAATGAACTTTCTCATTTCTGTCCACATGACTGAACGAGAACACAGAGGAACAAAAAATTGCCCATAGATTTTATGGTTTCCATCTCTGGTTTTGATCCTAGAAGGCTGCAGTTATTCTTGCATCATGCTATTCACGTGACGATCTAAAACACAACCCAAATATATGTGAACCCATGGGTAAGTATTGCACGCCAAGGGCTGTGTGATCACAGCCTGTTGTAAGCACAGCAAGTGGAGAAAGCAGAAACATTGCTGTCTGAGGTGGAGTCTCCCTGGCATTTCTTGTTTTCTGGAAGCAGCCTCCTCTGATCTGCTATTTCATGGGGCAGCAGGGCTAAAGGACAGACCCTTTCTGCAGTGGAATGCCTTGGAGGCTCAAAGAAAGCATCAAAAAGCACCAGAATCGATTCAGCTTTCATGTGGGCGGCTGCAGTCTTAGACCAGAGCACATCACACGGTGGAGGATGGGTAGTGCCACCTGCATCCACACAAGCTGAGCACTGCTAGTTGTTTTTGCTGATAAATGAGGCTTTTGAGTCATTTTACTGCTGTTGCTTCCCATCTCAGGTATCAACATGTGGCCTGGATATCTTGCTGCCGTGAGAAAGGCTGCAAAGCTGCAGGGTCATGTTGCTGCTGTGTGCTAGGATCACTAGAAAAAACATGATGTCATTATAAAATAAGACATGACACTAAAATATGAGGCTATGAAAGCCTGTCATTTGCAGGGCTGTAATACACACTAATGCAGTGAAAGGGAGAGCAACTTAGATGGTATGATGATAATATGCACTTACCATATTTCTCTGGGCCGGAAAGAGACCACAACTCTTTATTTAGACAAGGGATAATAAACATCTTTGAGAGTGACTATGAAAGAAACTTTAGCTTGAGATGTCAAGTAGTCCAGCGTGCAGCAGAAAACTGCCAACATCTGCTGAGGTGTCGTGTTTTCTTGTGCGAAAATATAACTCAGATGTAGCAGCAATCTTTGCACAAGTCACACCACTTCAGCGGAAAAACACCACCTAACGTAGCACATTGTCTGTTTACTTAAAACAAAATTAGGAACTAAGAATGTATTATTCATGGTCTTTAGTGTATCCAGAGTGTCTTGTGTGTTTCTTCAACTGCTATAAATACAGATTCAGCTTGCCACACACAGAGCACTTCATCTGAATCTTGTCAAATGAGTACATTATTTACATTTCATCCCATATTAAAATGTGGCTTTCTCTTTTGTGTTTTTAAGTGCTGCAGCAATGCCACACCAATGCAAGGGTGGATTCCTAGTGCTGTGGTCCAGATCCTTTCCTGACTACTATGCTGTCAAATGGGAATGCCTCCCTTCTTATCACAAGTGGCATCTTTCCATGGACTTTCCTTCCTCAAAACGAAAATCAGGATCAATCTTTTCTTTAAAATATCAGGATGTCAACCTGAATCAGCTAACCAAGTTTCCCCGTTCGTCTTCTCTTCTGCCTGCACTCCCCTTTTTCTGCATGAGCAGTCACTTAAAGTCATGCATGTAATTATCTGACAGTTACTTCAATAATACAAAAGTAAATTAAGTAATCCTTCTCCCTTTTTGTGAGTGGAATCTTGTGTTGAGTCTATGGCTCCTTCCAGGAGTGTGGAGCATAGATATTACTACCATTTTTAGCTGCACTTGGTGACTTTTATTCCTTTTCACAGATACACAAAATGCAAAAGACTGTTTGCTTCCATCTCTTTTTATTTTTTTTTCCAAGTGTAAACTAAACAACTCCTTTTACATCTCTTGCTGGTTAGCAGCCAATGTAAATGCTTATGCTAGGAGAACAAGCCCATTTCCTGCCGTTAAGGCTTTTTTGTTTATCCTAGGGCTACTCACTGCCACCGCCTGCCCCTGACAGACTATTAACCCCTGTTTCTAGCAGTCATACCAGATGTGGGTTTCTTAAGCAAATTATTGGTTATTTCACCACATGTCGTTTTTGCAGTTAAGTGTTTCCAGCCTCTCAGAACATTCCACAGAAATAACATCACATTTTCCTCCAACCTGTTAATTAGCATAATTATTTATCAGCCTGAAAACCACAGCTTGGATTTGTTAAGTAGCAGACTGATATGCACTGGACAGTGGCTCAAGAGACTTGAAAGAGTGATGAGAGGAGAGAGGCTGTGGAAGTTTGACTGAGAGGCTGTGGGAAGGCATGCTGTTTGCATTTCCCCCCACCACCTTCTCTGAAGACCCCTGAGCTGATAAGACACATCCCTTTTTCATGCTGCAGTCAGAGGGGGTTTCAGAGTTACTTGTCTGCCAGGATCTACCCAGCTGTAACAGGGAGATCTGGCTCCAGATGATCACCCCCAAGAAGAGGTGAAATGAGAAATACACACTCTCTGTTATCCCTGGCAAATAGTCCAGTCCTCCCTTTGCATCAGTTTGCTCTTTGTCCACACACCTAATCTCCCTCATTGAAAGGAAGCACAAGATTGCAACATTTATGAGGCTTCTAAGATCTAATTTCTTCAGTCAGCACATGAGATAACCAAAAGGGTCTTTGTCCAGCATTGGGCATGCAACGTTCATCCTCAGGTGAAAAACCATAGCACCTTGAAGAATACGTTGCAAGCAACAGGTCCAGACTACTCATTAGACAGCAATAATAGATGAAATACATAATTGGTTAATACATTCGAAATGCTCAGGTGACTCCATTTTTCAACCTAGAAATGCAGATGTAGAAGGTTTGTCTTGGCCCTGAGCAGAGTAAGCCTCTCTTGCCCCTGGGCCCCATGTGAGTCTAGTGCTAGAATTGTTTGTGTAGGTCCCTGTATGAGGTGGATTGCACCCAACTTTTGAAAGGCTAGGCACCGTAATTTTATACCTGAATGTGTCTAGGCTGCTTCTATACCTGCAGCAAGTCCTGTACTTCTGCCAGCAGCTATACTGTGGTTTATGTGTACCTGGTAATTAATTGGATTTCATGTAAAAATTAATAGTAGCAGTATGGAACAGGGATGGATATGTTTCTGAGTGGCTGCATTCGAGCTTAGAGCTGCACTGGAATTTTTTTTTTTTAAGAATTTTTTTTTTTTTAGTTAGACTTCAGAAAAACGTAACTTGGACAAATGAACTAGAATGTCCTGTGACCACAGTTCAAACATGCTGGGTTTCCTAAAATATGGTCAGGATATCCAATTATATTCCCAAATCTTCCAGTTCATTTGCAAGCCAATAGACACAATAGGAATTATTCAAGACTAGAAAGCCATACAGGGCAGTGATCTCCTAAGAAGCCCCTTTGTTTCAGAATTGCTAAGGATGCAGCAAACAGGTTGGTGGCTCTCTGGTATACCCCAAATAAATGTCACAGCACAGCGTGGATCAGTTGTCCACATGACACATCAGTTGTCATTATTTACCTATAAGACTTTAAAGCATAGTGCCTTAAAATGCTCTGCTTAATAAATGAGCAGACACCACTTCATTTACTTCAGGGACTGTGCGCATTAATGACAGCAGTTAATTGGCATGTTCCAAAATTGGTTTTGTTAGTATCCATCATTTGAGGTAAAGTAATCTGGGAAAACTCTATTGGAAGTTTCATGTCTTCATGAAACAGAAGGAGCTGTGCTTGCTAGTGTTGTATCTGCAGTTGTTTTTGCTTTGTCGTGTTAGTTCCTGTAGCGGCAGGCCAGATGGCAGCAGGCTGACATGAGTCTGAATAAGCGGGCAAAGAAACACGTGGTCCTATGAATGAAGAGCGCAAGGCCTGTTTCGCCAGGTGCTCGGAGAGGTGCTTGATACAGTAAAACATAATGGCAGACTGACTTTTTAAGTGAGCAGCATGGGATCTTCTTTGTTGCTCAAGTGAATCACACCACAAATAGAAATGGTTCAACATAGATATCTTGGTGAAACACATTCAGGTCTTAATGTAAGACTTGTAGGTACTGAGTTTGGGCTCATGGAGCAAATGTAAGAATGTGTATCTCCAAATGTTGAGAGAGGTGCCTTAAGGAGACTGGAGAGAAGTGAAAAATCTTACCAAATTGAGAATCTACTGGCCTTCAGTAACTGTGTTTCTCAGGTGTTCACTCATGCCTGTTTTTAAAGGAATCAGAGGTGTTTAAAAAATGGTTATAACTTTTTACTGACTTGGATGAGAAGGCGATGTCTGTCAACAAACAAGAAAGATCATATATACAATGTTCATAGAAGCCAGCTTCAAATTATTCACCAAATTCTCTTCCACTGCTGACATTCATTCACTCTGTTGTTATTTAATATATTTTTTCCTCCTGCATGACAAAAAAAGATGATTCTTCCTTAAATACCTTTGTTGTTGTCACTAATTGTTCACTCACATTCTGTTAACCATCATAGGAAGGTAAGGGTCTCAGTGGGAACACATTCATTTAGGGACAAATTGATGACAGTTCCTCTTTTCGCTGTTTCTAGAATGACACACATGGGCCACATTTTCTCACAGGAAGGAAGAAGTATTGATTTAAGCTGAGTGCACAAATACCTGCAGAAACATAAATTTCTCTGGATCAATGGCTAAACCCAATAAACTCTAAAGAAAAATCCTACTGATTTCAAATGAAACTAGTTGTGACAGAAAATGAATTTTCAGTAAATTCATGACAGCTTTGGGCTCTGCCAGATCCCCTTGCCAGAATTCCCCAGATCAAGCAATGCATGTTCTGCAATTGCATCTGCAGTGACTCACATGTACCAATGGATATCTGGAGCCCAGATGTTATGTGAAAGGGTGAAAATATCACACTGGCTCAGGGTTATTCTTTCACATTGCTCCCTTGATGATTCCTGCTCCCCTCCCCCCCACAATGTAATTTAAAGAGAGAATTGCTGATAAGGTTTCCACATTTCTTCTTAGGAATCTGTGGCATTCACTTGTAGCAGCAATAAATAGGTCCTTTAATGCCATCAGCAGCTTAAAAGAGTTTTGAATGCATACTGGAGTTTGATCTCTTAACCATTTTTTCTCATTTCCAATTAGGCCACTTGTCCTGCATAACTTTCAGGTTTTCTCATGATAATTAACTGGATGATTCAGTAACACGAGGTGCTATCAAGGCAAGATCAAAACATGTGTTTTGTTATACTAGACAGGTAAATACATGCCCCCTTTAGTGACATTGGTGGTAATAGCTCATCCAATTTACCCTTTCTCCCCTTGAAGACATTCTATTCCTTCACTTAGACTTAGCTTACTCAGGGGCTAGATCGGGAAGGATCATGTAGTCAATACAGTCAATTTTCCTATAGGCTTGCAGTGGAAATTCTTTCCAGAAGCTCCAAGCATCAGGATGGGACAGGTAAGATCAAATTTTCAAGCTTCATTTACATTTACAAAGTCAACAGCTTCTGAAGTTGGGAGTGAGGGTAAGCGCTTTGTGTGTCCTCAGCTCTGTTACTCTAGCTTGGAATTCTTTTTATGGTTTTCCCAATGTAAACATACTTTCATACTCCTTACTTGCTGGCAAGAGCATCATTTTACACCCCTGAATTATCCATTGCCATCCTGAGCAGTCATTAGATGACTGCTACATGATGGAGGGCAAAACGCGCTTCTAGAAGAGGCAATGCAGAGCTAGCCTGGTCACTCATCTCATTTGAAAGTTTTCATCAAGGCATTTCACTCCCCACCCTGCCCGGGTTTCCCACATCTCTCTTGTCACTCAGGTTTTGTCTCAAGCCAGCAGGAAGCTGAGCCAGTGTGGGGTGCGAGCGGCTGGAAAGCTTATAAGCATGCAGGGGAAGGGAGACCAGACCTTGGAGAGATAGCAGAAGGAAGCATGCCACCTGCTCACGCCACTGCCTCCCACAGACAGGGAAAGAGAAACTTCAAGTTGTAAAGTGGCAGAAAGCTGGAGGACGAGAAGCAAGATTCAGGCAGCAGCCTCCTACCTGCATCCCCGAGTTCACCCTCAGTCCTGACTCCGGAAGCACGCCGAGAGGCTCAGCTGTCACAGATGAACCCCTCTAGCTGCCTTCTGCCCTTCACAAGGACACTAGCAACAAGCCACTCTAACAAGCACTAAGCCCAGACAAGCACCCAGGAACTGCCTGTAAAACACTTCCCAGAGAGAGGGCTTGGGCTGTGTTTTGTAGTTACCACCTGACGTGGCTCTGATCATACACCCCCATCAGGTGGCCTGTAAACTCAATTCACCTGAGCAGATAGCAGAATCTGACACAGTTTTAGCCAGTCTTTCTTCCATAATGACATATTCCTAGCTGTTTTATTATATCTTGCATTTTATCTTTGCATGAAAAACAGTTGAAGGCTTTTTTTTCCCCAAGAAAAACTTACAGCCCTGGTATTATTACCCATCATGGGTACAAAGCTCTCTAGCATTATGGTTTTTATTATACTCAAATAAAATAATAAAACATTAATAATGTTTGTTATTTAAGATTAGTTAAGTGAAAACTGGTTTTCACTGCTCTATTTCAGTCAGAGGGGTTCATTAACTCTAATTCTCTTTCTCTTTACTTCTCCACACTGACCAAACATGGGTTTTTTTACAAAATTTTTAAACCATACTCCAGAAATTTCTTCTTTAACACCTTTCAAAACTGGTAGAAAAGTTTTTAATTTGATTTTAAATTCTGCCACTCAGATGCCTCCTTTTTTGAGGGGGAGATTTTTTTTTTTGTGGACTTTAGAAAGCTGGAAGCTAAAGCAAGTTTAAAATAGACACTCAACAGAACAGCAGCTGGTGGCCACCCTAAACATGCCTTGAGTCCTGTTGTTCCAGTAAGTTGTTTGACTAGTAGGGCTGAAAAGTTTGGAGGAGCCACTGTGTTATTTGATACAGTACAAATAACCTTCCTAATTAATATTCTAGTTATTTGTGAAAGCTCCTAAAACATAGTTCATAATATTTAACTCTTCTTTCTCTCTGAGAAATTGGACAGGCAGCCTAAGAAGCCTCCAGCAGGCTGGGGGAGCCAGTGAAGCCAGCTCCCTGGGATGCCCATGCCAGCCAGGCACCGTGCCACTAACCCAGCCTTGATGGTAATGCTGCCAGTGGAGAACCAGGCGTGTTGGCCCTAACTCCCATGGGCTGGCTTGTCTTGGTTTCACCCTGACCCTCGAAGTTATTCAAATTTATTTTTCATGTGTATATGTGCCTAATTCACCATAGGTCTGAATCTCTGCTGGAATGGTGGAGCACAGCAAAACTGCAGCAACTGTAATGAAAAACAGTGGTTGCACATACCAGTTTGCGGCTGGTGCAGGCACTCCAGCCGCATGTCCGGGCAGCTGTGCCAGGTCCTTCACTGGACATGCCAGGGGCTATGTTCCATGTCCTGGCACCCAGTCAAATACTTTCCCAGGGGTTTTGCAGCTGAAGTAAGTGCTTTGCTCTTGGTAAACCTGGACTGCTGCTCAGTTAAAGTTGCCAGCAGTTTTCAAACTGGTGTTTGTCTGCAAGATCTCAAGTGAGATCTCACTTCTAATATTCTTCTACATTTGTTTCTGCAGCACCTTCCCAGTGGGTGAGAGCAAACTGGCAAGGCTGGATGTGTTATGTGCCCTGGCTATCAGTGTGCAGGAATCTTAACGACAAGGGTAATAATTTATTTGTGAGCCGACAGAGACCTGATTTTAGCATTGCACAACACCTTCCAATGTATCCAGGCAAGCAGCAACTAAATTGTATAAATCCCTGTTTTGAAATTCAGATCTACAGAGGCTTAAAGAAATAAAGAAAACAGATACAGTCATGAGCATGGTTGTACAGCTACTGCTTTTGTGATCATTTGACATTTGCAAATTCTGCACCACTCAGCCATCATCAGGGCCTGTAAAACAGTGTGAAAAATTTCCTTCTGTGATACTTATCATCACAGACATGTACCAAAATAACTGTGTCAGTCAGGGTATGGGGAGGTGCCATGTCAGGGTGCAAGCTCTGACTGGCAGCACTTTTCTGGTCAAAGCCCTTAGGGGTAGATGCGGTTATGCCAGCAGACTGATGCTTCTGCCAGGTCTGTTCCTTTACTTAAAGTATGTTTTTGCCAATTATTTACAGGCATAGTAGTTGTCTCTATGTTGGGCATGATTTAGTATACTTCTGCCCATGCTGGTAATGAATTCCTAATGTCATTCCAGCGTTTGCTGTAGACCTGTGAAGTTACAGTAGTGAGGGTTCCGAGTGACACTTAAGACTGGGGCATTCTTATCTATAAGGTCATCTGTATTTATCTTACTATATATATAATATATATTATACTATGGGTTTTTTTTCTGGCCAAACCCAGGAAGTATAGCTCAGACAACGACAGTAAAAAACTACTCAGGCTGAGAAGCATGGCTTTGCTCTGTTATGTCATGGCTCTGTATTGAGAGATCTAGAAGAAACTGAACATGTGCATGGTATATTGCCAAAAAGCATTCCAGTGAAAGCTAGCTGGGTAAGGTGAATCTCTGGAGCAACAGTTTCCTGATATCGGTCTGTAGACCCGTGGTAGTCTACAGACCTGTAGTACATGATCGGAGGGGTATTATCATCTTTGTAGCATTTCAATTCAAAGCTGATAAAGGTTAATGTAAAGAGACCTCCTTAGACTAAACATCAGGATCATTTTGATCTTCTTCATCCGAAGTGTCACAAAACAGGCTTCATTTTGTAACCATACTTAGAAGAATGGCTGAGTGACCCAAAAATGCCACAGTAACATGTCACCTTATCAACCCTGGTGCTGCGACATGAAGTATTCAGGCATTTTGTATTATTGGTGAAGATTTCAAAATCATATTTTTATGACCCATGTGAAGAAAATACAGAGTCTTATAAATAGTGATAAGTCGCACCTACAGGTTGGGAATTTTCACACCTCTGCTTTGATTTATTTTAGCCATAGTACTCATGACAAGACCATACACTTACACAGGAACTGATGAGAAATCTCATCTGAAATGTGTTAGGCCTCTTAATCTTCTCCACAGAATTTCAGAAGCTCTGTTGCTAGCCAAATCTAGATAGTACAAAAGAAATGCAGATAAGACACAAGTTCGCTGTAGCCAGTTGCAATGGCATTACTTTGATTTTGGGGTTGGATCAGGGTTGGTTCTTACAGCTTTCTGAATAGCTTAAGGGCTAATAGGGTATTTGACACTACTCCACACAAAGATGCAAGAACAAAACCAGTTTCCCCTGCAAAGAGCAATTTCATGACATTTCCAACCAGAATCCTAAGGAAAGTATAACCTTATTGGCCAAAGACTAGAGACACGAGAGACTTCTGCCAGAAAAAAATAATGAAAAAAAGAAAAAGCTTTTCAGTTCAATCATAGGTCTAAACTCATCTGAAGCTGATGTAATTAAGATATAAAGAATCACTAACAGAGGCTGGAACTAAAGCAATGATTAACTCCACCTATTGAATAAGCTCAATAAGACGTAGCAAGCTTTCCAAGACACCTGGGATGTAACAATAGACAAGAGAAGTGGGGTAAGGGAGCATTGCATTCAAAACCATACAGCACAGAGAACAAATGAAGTTACAGAAGAACAAGTAGTGTGCATGTTCCCCAAGAAAGTTCAGATGAAGTTCACCAACTTGTCAACCACCAGAGGTCTTGAAAGACCACAGGAGCGACCCCCAGGAGCAACGTGTGTGTGTACGCAAGTGTCTTATGCGTATGTAAATATCTCAGGGAAATAGTGTAATAGGTATTAGATTTCAGGGAAATATGATGAATATGTATGTTTTGTTGTAATAAATTGAGGAACACTGGTCAGATAGGTGTGCATGATTTGAGATGCTAATCTCTGTGTACCCAGCGCTGCAAGAAAGAATGCCTGCATTCTAAACTTACAAAAAATGAAGTCTAGAATGTTTTCTTTTTGCCAGCATTTTTGTATCAAAGTTCAGAAATCCTTTAGAAAATTTGTGGTGTATCTGGGCAAGCCAGAAAAAAGTGACACTTAGATTTTAGGAGATGGTAAAGAGGCTTTGTATTTTTTAAAGGAGTGGTATAACTATCTCTGCTATCTTTTTTACTGTACAGTAATATTTTCTAGGATAAACACATCTGTAATGCTTAATTACATTTTCTTACAAACACAAAATGGGCCAAATTCTGCATCTGGCTGTGCTGGGGTGAATTCAGAGCAAAGTCTGTAAACTCAGTAGAATAGCCTATAAAATCAGCTGAATTGATTCAGATTTGCCTCCTGGTAATTTAAGAGCAGAGACTGAGCACAGTTGTCTCCGATCTATGCAGTGACAGTGTGGAAAAATGGGAAAACAAAGTGTTGCCAAATCAATGGAATGACTCAGGAAATTGCCATTGAATTACGGTCCTCCAAGCAGGCTACTCACTGCACAAGACATTCTCTCTAGACCTGCATCAAGACAGAAATAGCATTTTTGCTTGAATTCTTGCAATGACCTCAATGTTAAATCAGGTTTCTGAGGGTAGAAATCCAGCATATTTCTTGAGGTCATTTTTTCTGTAGGAATTGGACAGCCTCTGCCTTGTGTATACTTTTTTTTTTGAACTTTCATGTATTTTCAGGAAGTGATATCATATGAACATGCTGGTAAAATTAGCCTGAGGCTGTTACTCCATTTACATACAACAAAAGAAATCTTTGTCACTAATTACTTGCAAACTTATTATTGGTCCCTTGTAACTGCATAGCCAATAATTACAGCAGAAAAAACAATAATTTATGTAGTTATGACTAAATACCAGTACAATCCTCATATTATTAATAATCACTGTAATAAAGCTGGCTTATTGTTCTAGGACTAAAAGGTCCCAGTATATACTTGATGCTTATGTTAACTGGAGCTGTGTTTCAGCTTAATATCATTTCTGGGAATACTGAGATAATAAAAATTACTGGCTTTCATATGATACACATATGCCAGAAGGGACTTTCTCTGGTTTTCAGGCCATCTCATTAGTAAAGCTGGCCTCTTCAAAAAGGACTCCAAAAGCAAACTTTTTAAACAAATCTCAGTGCCTGTGCTTATTTTTTTCTACAGCGAACTTTCACCAGGCACATACAGTGTATCACCACCTTCTTCCTCGATGGTGTGCAGTGGTTTCGTATTACAGAGCAGTGCAAATGAGGTTACTTTGGAATGTGTATATGCTATGTGCGAGACAAACAATGTTTGTTAAAAAAAAGTTTGCTTGCTTGTGGAACTTCAGACTCTGAGCTTGAACTTTGTGCTTACCTATCTCTTCTTCTGCAGCACTGGGACGTTTTCTGTAGTCGATAAACCCAATTTAGGTAAATTCAACCCTACACTGAAATTTTCTCCAAATCCACCAGGCAAATCTAGATTTATTTTTTGGGAAAGGAAACATGATTTAATCTATACTTGCCCCGCTTTGCAATGCTCAGACAGGACCAACGGTGAGTACGGTAGCGCAGAGCAACTTTCCCAGAGGGGTCAGTCCCTTAGCACGCCTACCCAGGCACTAAAGCTTTTCCCATGCCCAGAAGCGGCTCCCTGGTCTCCCAAGCACAAAAGGTACTGGGAGTTGGGCAGCCCCCAGCTGTGGTGCCCACCAAAAGCTCACAACAGAGACAGCAGGCAGCTCCTGCAAATGGAGATGAGCCTTGTGCAGCTTCAGTCACTCACCTTCACTGAGTGCCTAATAGGATCCCCAAGATACAACACTATCTAATGGCTTGGGCACAAGCCCACCACTCCATGCTTGCTTAATTTTAAATTTTCCTGCTGCCACCATGTTGGGGTATGGCAACGTTGCTAAACTGTCTCTGTTGGTTCTTTCCCAGGTGAAGTTATGCGTAATAGCATACTTGTATCAGCTTGAGAAGGAGGCATACAGAGAAGAAACCTGTCATTTCTTAATGACACTGGAGAAAGCATGAAAATGAGATAAAGTTTAATTCTGCCTGTGTTTTGCCACTTCACTGCAGCCAGGAGTTCTCTTTGAATGTCTCCCCACATGATTCACCATGAGGTAACTTGCAGGCAGAGACATGGCAGGAATAACGTCTGCAAAGCTCCTCACTGAGACGGCTGTGGAAGCAGCTCTCAGAATAAGCAATCCGACCCTGGGAAGGCTTTTCCTTCCTGACAGATCCATACCAACTGGGGACATAGGAGACGCATGCCTGGACGCAGCCATGTGCATGTTAGGGTGGAAGCTGGACTAGACTACATTACTATAACACTGCTATAACTTCAAGGAAAAGTGACTTAATTACAGCTGCAAGATAGCTACATATTCTGGCTGAAACAAGAACAGTATATGTCATTTGCTGAAAATACACCAGTTAGCTTTTCCCTTTTCCCCACGCCACCCACTTCAGTAGCATGAATCAACATGCACACAACAGAGGTTTGCCTGACAAAGCTTATTCAAAGTAGAGTATTCAGGCTGGAATATCAAGTCAATCAGGAGAATGTTACTGTCTCGCTATTCTTACATGGTTTCAGCACTTTCATTTAGGTCCCCTCCAAAACATTCTCAACTCCTAAAAGCCACTGCTGCTTCTTACATTAAATAACAGAACCAAAAACAGCAATGAGGAAAGCATGTAAGCATGTGCTTGCAGTTAATGACTCTACACACATGCTGAAAATTAAATGTATACATTGTGCTTTCCTGGAAGCAGGCCAGAGAAGGCAGCTCATAGGACGAAGTCGCTAATGAGTATAATATACAGCTCACAGCACACTGCGGGGATCTTTTTCTTCTCTGCTGTCTAGAAGTTTTAAGGAAAAGACTGCAGTTTTCCTTCAGTGAGCTAGTGTTTTGCACAGAAGGGAAATGAGAACTTTAAAGAGGGTTTGTGGGAGTCGCATGGGCACAGTTCTGACTGGGCATTGCAGTACATTGGCCTATCCTGTTCTCATGGGAAAACAGGTAAAACCTATAGCCCATATTGAAACAGAGAAAACTGGGGTCCAGCTCTGCTTGTCACCATTGTACCATTTTTCAAAGTTTCTGCATTTCCTTTGTTTGTGTGTGCATGTATAATGACTACAAATTGCCAACAACTGATGCCCTTTCCTGTGCTCCTCACATCCCTCATGGGGTTGGGCAATGAAAGCAGAAAGAATTTGCCCACCCTTTCCAGAAACATTGCAAACAATTAGTAAGTAAGTGTGGGTATTTCTTGCTCAAAATAGAAACCCAGTCGGCTTGGAGATTGCTTCTGGTGGATAAGGGAAATAAAAATTGTTTTGTTCATTTCATTTCTCTTCCACCCAGCAGAAAAAAACAAAAACAAAACCAAAACTTTGCAGCACTTTTGCTTCTGGTTTAATTGGTTTTCCATGTATTATTATTTTGATGGATTATGGATTACATTAAGGATGAAAGCATGGGAATTTGAGAACTCCTATTGATGAGAAGAGGCCAGCATCTATCTCCCTTGTCCAGTGCTTCTTTGGGTTATTCCTTTGTACACAGTCATTCACATTTACCATGGACTGTAGTCCCACAGAACATAATGCATGACCACAGACATGGAAATCTAATGCTTTTGCGCATAGGACGAAAGCAACATATGGGGAAAAGGTAGGAGGTTTACATTACTTTTTGGATCCATCTGTTGACTTCAACTGCATTAACTAGTTCAATCAAATCCTAACCAGGATCAAGCAGTGGGAAGGACACACTGATCAGTTGCAGGGTTAATGTGAGCCTTGAATTCAGGCAGCTGTGCAATGCACAGCAAATACAATACATGAAAGCAAGATCAATGGGAAAACAGGAAGGGAGGGGACACATGCCTATGACTTCTAATTTAAGCAAATACAACTGGACCATATCACATACAGCAAGAGATCACGTCCACCTCTATTTACAATGTTTGCACGTGTCTGTGTATGGAAATCACCTCTGAAAATGCCAGCCCCAGAAGCAGAGGACCAGCCATGATATAGAACAAAACCCTTAGGACAGGAAAAAACAAAGTGCTGCCCTGTGGGCATGAAAAGCACCAAAGACTACCCTTCGCTGTCTTCATTCAATCCCAACCCCCTCTCCTCTGCCTCAAGGAAAAATAGCTTTGTCTCTTCAACACAACTTCCTTCTGCTGAAGTGCTAAGGAACCAGGGAAGTGTTAATCTCACATAAATCAAAGGTATTCAGACTACTGAGAAATTTTTAAATAAAAAAGTACTCCAAGGACAAATCTCTGTGATTAACAGGAAAAGGCTGCAAAGTAGGTGATGTTCCAGTTTTTCTCTTAGTCTGGTCTAGCAGACAAATAAATAAAAAACCTCAGCCTGCAGCCGTAATGCCAGGGCAATGCACTTCCTTTCCTGCCATCTAAATACTCCTTGTAGGTTGCTTTCCCTCCTTTCTCTACCCAATTGCTTGCAAGTGTGCTGATGCTTATTTGGGGGAAAAAAAAAAAAAAAAAAAGCCTGTATGTGTTGGATGTCTTAAAATCCAGTGCTTCAGTTCACAGGTTTCTTTGTTCTCCTGTGCTATGCCATCTGCAGCAGGGACCAGCTTGGGGATGGTGAACATCTCTGGTGGCTTGGGGCTTTGTCCAGAGCTGGAAACAATCTCACTCTGACTTTGAGACTGCTGACTTAGGTGTCATGCACTGATGAAATACAGCTTTGATTCTGTCCTCTAGCTAAGATAAGAAAGTGTTTTATTTTCAGGGATTCCATTCCTCTTCTAAAAGCACAAGCAAAGACAGAAGAAGAAACAAATTGCAAAGGAAAAAATGGTGAAGGAAAGCAGCAAGGAAAAAGAGAGTATGGGTATGTGTGTTCAATGCATTGTTTAGATGTCAGATGTGGGAGTAGAAGTATTTGTCAGCTGCTTAACACAGGGTAGTTTGGCTTTGTCTCTGTCTACCTGTTCTACGGCTGTAGTGGAGTTACAGCTACAGCACAGGTCAAACTTTGCCCTTGGTGATACTTCTCCAGCCTTGTTAGTGACATCCTGTTGTCTACAGTCAAAATTCAAGCAGCAGTTCATATTTTCTTACCTGTCCTTTAGCCCTGCATGAACCCCTGGCTGTTGAAGAAGAAGCATTGAAGTGGCATTGAAGAAGAAGCTTTTAACAAATGTTTAAAATTTCCCATTGATCTCTTTGTTTTCTTGCCTTTTGATGGCAGGCTGGCTGTTTCCCAAGAGCTGACACAATTGTGAGAAGGAGGAGCTGTGGTGGTGATGCAGTTGCTGAGGGAGGACAGACAGAAGGGGAACGTTTCATTCTCTAATCTTCCCCTTGTATATGGCTTTCAACGTGTTTAATTTTATAATCTCTTTTTTTTTTCTGGCTTTAAATATTTTAAAATCATAAGCAAATAAAGATTAGAAAAGTCAAACAGTCTGAGTCTGCCCCTGTGTTAACATAGTAAATAGTTTCATAATGTGAAGTTTATTTCTAAATAAGGCAAAGATGAGTTCTACCCACATGAGCTGGAGCAACAAAAAGAAAAAAATCATTGCTGTTGTTGTCACTGGTACATGCTAGTGAACTCTATCACCGTCTAGGAGGGGATTGAGGCAAGGGACAGTTTCTGAGACATGCAACTAAAATAGGTAATTGGCTTAATGTCCTTAGGCCCCTGTGAATTGTCATTGTGAGAATGAGTCAAAGCTCTTCTCCCCATGACGGACGGAAGAAGCATACCCTTCCCTTTGAATATGGTCGAGGGCATCTTGGTTGAACTCAAAATGTAATAGCTGTTCTCCTTTTCAGTTTTCCTTTTCTCCTTTTTGGTCTGATCCTTTTTCTCTGGAGTTTTTGCCATGTATCTTGTGTCACCGCACCTGCAGCTTCCTGGGCTGAGTGGGAAGATCCTGTTCAGTGCAATCATGTTCAAAATAATCCAACTGAATTCAAATCATCATGGCCTCCTGGATCAGTCAGAGACACAGATACGCCAGAGTGGTTCTTCATGGGCTACGAAAGGTCTGCAGTCAGTTTCCATCACTCTATATCTGACACACCACCCTCTCCAGACATTTAATTTTCATCCCTAGCAGAAGTGACCTCTCTACAAGGTTCCTCCAAGGTATTCTGAAGAGCACGCATCTGCCCCACATGATAAATCTCTCACTGCAGCAAGTATAAGTTACTAGATGCAAAAGAAAAAATCTTGACAGTCCTCTCTGGTACTTACACACCAACACGCCGAACCAAACAGTACATACTGAACGTTATACTATTCTGAATACCCTCACATTATTTTTTGCAAAAGAAACAGAAACATTTTCCATTAACATTAATTTGAAAAGCGTTTTTACTTTGCTTGGATGATATGAGAGAAGATTTTTCCACACATGATAGCTGAAGAAAGAAGAAAGAAGAAATCAGATGCTGCTTTGCAAATGCATACAGCCCTGAACCCACAGGGGGATGGAGCAGTGGCATTTGTCACAGCTAAGGGAGACTACGTCTGTGGAGATCCCTTGTTTAAATGTTGGCAATGTATTATTGATTAGCACCTGCTCCCTACATTCAAGTGGGACATTGTGAGTTTATAGATCATATAAAATGTTTCCTCAGGTGCAAGGACCGAGGTGGTGTGTTTGCATAGTTATTGTTAAGCTGGGAGTGAAATTAATTCAAATTACTTGTGAATCTCCAGGGAGGCAGGAAATGGGAAGTACCAATTTCCATGAGGTAGGACGCACTTGGCCAAAATGGGTTCTTGGTTACACCTCAGACTTTTCAGCAGTTCCAGGATCCCACAGAGATGGGAGTGGTGCCAGGATCTGTCCTGGAGTCATGGTGCCTCAGCCTGTGTCTCGATCTAAAATGTCGTTAGGTTCCCTCGCTCTTCTACCCCTGCAAGCTTTCTCCTCTTCTGTTTTAATTCCAGCTAGCTTATTTTTGGCTGGTGTGCAGTGGGAAGCAATCCAAACTCTTTCCACAGACTTTATTCTCCACACCGGCAATCACAGCTGTCATGACTTCATAACTATGAAACAGTACTGCAGGCAGGGGTAACAGGCCCCGGATTGTATTCGTCTGGCAGCAGATATAAAGTGGCAAATGCAACCTGTGTAATGCTTGACCTCATGCTGTGTTATTGCAGAAAAACACTTTTATCATGCACACAAATCACTTCCCCCTCGACCCCACCCCCCCCACCCCCCACCCCCCACCCCCTTCTTTTGCTTTTCTTTAGCTCAGGGGGTCAGTATTTTCAACACACTCTAACCACTAAAGAAAAAAATGTGTTCACAAATAAAAGTCCATAAATAGGAATGGGTTATACTGACCCAGGCTGAATACCTGTGGTAACAAGCTGGTCTTCTAAAGGCTATGGCAAAGCTCCCATTGACTTTATTTGGGCCAAGAGTTCACTCTTACCCTTTGTTTTCTCTGTATTAAATGTGGTGCTGGTACTACACTCTGATGAAGGACACATACAGATAATCTATATATATGGCAGTATTATTATATTTTTGTCTTTTCAGTGGAAACTGTCAGAAAAAATAATATGAAGAAATTACAGTTAGATGTACTGCTGAATTTTTTGCTCTGGTAACCCATTCCTGCTGGGTAGCTGCTCCATGCTGTTTCCAGGTTGCAGCTGAAATCCTCCAACCTTGTACCTTCCTGAGGTAGGGTAACAAGCCTTGGGCTGTATTGTTGAGTAGTGTTGGCTTTCCCCTCTTCTTTCTGTGCGTGCTTTCCACAACAGTGATATAGTGAATATCTGTGACATTTAAGGTAACGACCAAGAAGTTTTTTGCTTGGAATCAGGCAACTTACTGCTTTTTAAGGATATTAGTCTCTGGAGACTTTAACGGATATCAAGGCATTGGTTTCCTTCCTTTCTAAGGCATTGAGTCTGGAAGAACTATCTGTTTAGTCACAGAAGGGTCATGCTTTGCAGTACATTTCAAGAAGCTTCACACATCTCTTCTTTCATCCGTTTCTTTCAGTTTGCTAGTTTTACTTAACCAGTTTCAGCCATCAGTTATGAACCCACTACTGAGTGTGGATGAACACACCTGCAACTACCTACAAGAGACTTACCTGGCTTATAAGTCAGGTAACTACTTAATGTTCACTGGGGTGGTACTTTTCTGCAGCCCTTACCCTATCTACTGCTATATTCTGCTGGCCGTGTTGCAACTCTATGCATTCTTATGAGAATTTGAGAGATTTTTGGCATATATGTGTATATATATGTGCACATATATGTAAAATGTGTACATGTATCTATGTTTGTACATACAAATGTTATATTTATACATGACTTTTCCTCCTGCCCCATATTGTGCAAAGAATATATCCACATGGAATACGTACATGATCTTAAACACAGACAGGGACACACTATACGGAAGTGTTTGTCAGTTTGGTTTTTTATGGTCCCCTATCTTAACTACTTTCTATTGCTTTGGCAGTCACATTTTTCTGGGGGTAAGACAGATTTATTGTTGGGTTTGCATCAGATTGACAGGTACAATGTCAGTTAGGTTTTGCTCCTCTACAGGTCTCCCTAGTCTGTTGGTAAATTTCATTGCTGCAACCAGGAGAGTTTTCTAGGGTTTACAGATTTGTCAATAATACGTAAATCATGCAGCTGTAATGAAAAAACATAATCTCTATTTCTCCACAGGAAAAGTTTGCCAGACCAGTTTTTGCCCTCTATGCAAAGTGTAACTAAAATTAGGTGCATTACTGTAGTTAAATCTGTTTTCAATTCAGAATAGAAAGGGGCATGAACTGAGGCAAAAATTAATTCTTTGTAGCCTACTTATAATTTTGTGGACAAAACCTATGGTCAAGGCCTTTAGACCACTAATTGCAAAAGGATCAACAGGCGGGACTCCACCCACGGTAACTGCAGCATCACAAGGGGCAGGGTTAATACCTTTACTAACGTGCTACAGCTCTGAGCAAAACAAGAATGAGCAGTTCACAATTTAAGTGAATGAAATCTATCAAAAGTCAGTGCTTTTGCTTTTTCATTTGTATTACTATAGGTGTCTAGCCAAAAAAAACCCAGTGAAAGCAATTTTACTGCTGCAATGACAGAACTGAACATCTGTACACAAAAGTCCTTCATAGTATTTCTTTAAAATATTTATTTTAGATTACAGCTCCCTTGACTAAGAAAAACATTTTGCAGCTGTAACGCGCTGATTGTACAGTTGCTGAAGAACCCACATAACAGCAGGGGTGAGGTTTTACAGGCTCCACAATAATGTCCAAGCTATTAAACATCAAGCAACAGCATTTTTTTGGCCTAACCTGAGAGCTCTCCAGAGAGAAGCCATAAAATATAGCCCTGTTCAAGATGTCACCCACAGGGGCCACACTGAGTTTGTGGATTAAACTTTAAGTGATTAACATTGATGTTTAATATCTGCTAACAGTGTGAGTGCAGATGTAACCAATGTAAGAAAATGCGGTCAGTTCCTTCGTTACAAAGAGTGAATCAGCCTGACTTGTGAAACCAGACCCAAGATCGTTTACCAACAGTAAAATCAAACAGTCCCAGGTTTGGGCGCTTTTTAAGTACTTAATATAAAGAATCACCAACAACACAGAGTGCTGTGGAAAAGCCCATGCTAGACAGGAGCAACAGCGGTGAAGCATAAAGAGTAGTGTGAGACTTCAGGACCCGGAGAGGCTGCTGAAGATGCTTTGGTTCAGTTCACAGCTGGGAAATCTAACCACTAGTGCAAAAAACAGAAGAGGGAATGAATGGGTGAATAAAGCTGGTGATTCACTTTATCTTCAGCTTATAAATTGCTCAGCTGGGACTGGCAAACAAGCTCTTGAGCCAAATCACAGACTGTCTGTGCCTTTACAGTCTTGGCACTTGTAACAGTAAGTACAGTAAGATATACTCACATGCAGGACAGACTACCCATGTGTTGTGCAGTTCAGCATGTGGAAATATAGTTATGCCGAGAGTCTTCCTCTCAGCTGGGCTTTGGATACTGTACACCATGCTCTGGAATCAGGACCATGCACATTTTCTATAAAAACAAAATAGTCTACATGGAAATTTTTATTGTTAGGAGCACTGGCTCTTGAAAAAGAGAGTTTTCTGATACCAGTCCTATTTTCAGGTAATCAGTCCTTAGAAAAAAATAAAGCTAAGCTGATGGTCTTACCAAGAGCAAGTCTCAACTTTGTACATGCAATATTCCAAGCTAACAACGTTTTAAGCTTCTGCACGTCACCCAGCTGATCCCCTTCCTTCCCATAGACTGCAATGTGTTTTAAGAAATATTATCTGAACATTGTATCCATAGCACTGGTGCCTGCAGCTATTAGTGGTGGGCTTAGAAATTTATAGTCCAAGACCTCAACCTATACAAACACCCATGCAGCCTAAACCCCATGATATCTGTGGCTACTGCTTGCTCTGATAGCAGCACCCAAGCAAACAAGGTATGGCAATCCCTGTTCTAAGAGATGCAGGTTGTACCA
Organism: Falco punctatus; assembly: GCF_963210335.1. Taxonomy (NCBI): domain Eukaryota; kingdom Metazoa; phylum Chordata; class Aves; order Falconiformes; family Falconidae; genus Falco; species Falco punctatus. Next base: position 44,637,902 of record NC_137586.1, on the reverse strand, counting down.
GTGAATCTCACTCAGTCTTACTCCAGAAATTAGAATGAATAAACTAGAAAGAATATGTCAGCCCTGTGCCATCTACTTCATATCCAGTCTTTTGGCAAAGATGTCATCTATCTAGACTTCTGTAAGGCCTTTGATACAGTCCCCCACAACATTCTCACTGATAAATTGGAAAGATATGGGTTTGACACCTGGACTGTTAGATAGATAAGGAACTGGCTGGATGACTGCATCCAGAGTTATAGTCAATGGCTTAATGTCCAAGTGGAAGCCAGTAACAAGCGGTGTCCCTGAAGAGCCCAGACTGAGACCAATACAATTTAATATCTTCATCAGTGACACAGACAGTGGAACTGAGAGCATCCTCAGCAAGTTTGTGGATGACACCAAGCTGAGTGGTGCCGTTGATTCACTGTAGGGAAAGATGCCATCCAGAGGGACCTTGACAGGCTTGAGGAGTGGGCCTGTGTGATCCTCATGGAGTTCAACAAGGTCAAATGCAATGTTCTGCTGGATCAGGGCAATCCCCAATACCAACACAGGCTAGGGGGTAAATGGATTGAGAGAGCAGCCCTGCAGAGAAGGACTCGGGGACATGAGTTCCAATGTGTGCTTGCAGACCAGAAAGCCAACTGTATCCTGGGCTGCATCAAAAGGAGCATGGTCAGCAGGTCGAGGGAGGTGATTCTGCCCCTCTGCTGTTGTGAGACCTCACCTAAAGAACTGTGTTCAGCTCTGGGGCCCTGAGTACAGCAAAGACATGGACCTGTTGGAGTGGGTCTAGAGGGTGACAAAAGTAGTCAGGTGGCTGGAACACCTCTCCTATGAAGAAAGGCTCAGAGAATTGGTCTTATTCAGCCTGGAGAAAAGAAAGCTCCAGGGACACCCTATTGCAGCTTTTCAATATCTAAAAGGGGCTTATGAGAAAGAAGGAAGAAGGTGTTTTACTAAGGCCTGTAGTGAAAAGACAAGGGGCAACAGTGTTTTAAACTGAAAGAGGGTAGGTTTATATTGGACATAAAGAAGAAATCTTTTACAATCAGGGTGGCAAGACACTGGAACAGGTTGCCTAGGGAAGTTGTAAATGCGTCACCACTGGAAGTGTTCAAGGTGTGGTTGGGTGGGGCTTTGAGCAACCTGAACTAGTGGAAGATGCTGCTGCCCATGGCAGGATGGCTGGACTAGATGATCTTTGGAAGATCCCTTCCATCCCAAACCATTCTGTAGTTCTATGTTTTTGTGTTGTTTATTATGGGTAGTACTCCTGGGGCTGAAATTCTCATTCTATATAGTGAGCTGCACTCCCAGGAAACACCCCTCCTTCAATTACATAAAGAAAATACAGGAAGTATAGTACAGAAAAAATGGGACTTAAAGTCTTCTTGACTCACTGAGTCCTGTGTGAGCCCCCTGAGTTTTAGTCTTGCTCAGGGTTTTGAGGATACAAGTGTGTGCTGTGTCACTCATTTTTCTTGCGGGAAGTAGTATATGTCTGTATGGAGGAAGTGATTTATTGCACAGCCAGTTTTCATCAAGCATTAGTTTTCTATGCATTAGCTCAAATTATAAATAAATAGTAAAACCATCCGAATAACGTGAAACAACTTGCAAAGCAATTACAGTCAACCTATCTGAGAAAGTAAACGGGAGTAGAATTAATACATGCTTTTAAAGTCATGAAATAGGACTGAGGCAAAACCATATATACAGTCCAGGGTTCCTAAAGAATTTATTTCCAGCTCCAACTACTAGAAACCCCTCCCTACATTATTCGCACATAGCCGTGCTATAGTTAATATATGCCCCACTTTGATCCCATTCCACTCTATTTAATATGGCTATTATTAATGCAGCACTTCTGTAGGAAATCATCCAGTGGAGCATTTCCATGCCATGTCTTCTTGCTCTGTAACATGTAATGTGGAAACCTGGATCAGCCTAAGAGGGAGCAAAACACTGGTTGTCTGAAAGGACAATCCAACAGACACATTGCATTCACAGGGGAGGAAGAAGGAGTTTAGTCTTTTAGTAAACAGCAGTGATGACCCTTTTCTGGCTGTGGGTGGTGTAATACGCCTTCATAAGGAGTTACCATATCTTTTTGTATAATACATATATATTGTATAAGTATTAGTATATTTTTTTATTCTTTTTGTATTAGGTAACTTTGCCGTCCATTTGTGTTTGTATAGCAGACAGTCAAAGAAATTAGATGTGGAAAAATGTCTTCCTCATCTTCCCAACCACCTGACTATTCCTAAATCCCATTCTCCCTTGTCTGCAATTCAGGCTTTATTCCAGCCTTTTACACTTAATGCATATCCTGTATTAAGTCAAAAACCAGACGTCACCAGCCTCCAGTTTATTTCCCTCTCCTAATGTACCAGTTGATTGCTGGTAGTTAAAATCTCCCCTTACTGCCACTTGGCCTGTTTTACATGCCTTTTTTATTTGTACAGTCATTTCACAGAAGATAAATCACAAATTAGTAATTCCAGGGTACTGATAGCACAGTGTACTTCCCTGGATCTTCAGCATGAGAAATGAGATATGTGCCTGTAGGTCTGTCCCTGGGCTGCTTGTGCTTCCTTTCATTGAGCAGCCTTGCAACTGAGGGGCGAAGCAGCAGCAGGGAGCCATTCAAAAGCCTGCCTAAACGTGTTGCTTATCTATTTGTTTAATGTTACTTTACATTTAATGGCATGTACCTTTAAAGGTATGAAAAGTATGAAAAACCCCATATTTTTAATAAGCTTTCAGGTATTTTCACTTACTTTTTTTTTTTTTTTTAAATTTTATTTAAAGGGAATGTGATGTATATGCAGTATAATTGTGAGGCCTGCAAGTACAAGCAGGGCTTGCATTTTATGGATTTATCACTACTTACAGTTGGAGGCCTGTTTCAAAAGTGAAGTTTTGCAGCATTGACTTCTGCAAAGTCAACTTTTGTTATATATACTATTTTCCATGAGGAGAGGCTGAGAGAGTTAGGGTTGTTCAGCCTTGAGAAGAGAAGGTTTTGGGGGGACCTTGTAGCTGCCTTTCAATACGCCTTTCAATACTTAAAGGGGGCTTATAAGAAAGATGGGGACAGACTTTTTAGCAGGGCCGGTTGCCATAGGACAAGGCGTAATGATTTTAAACTGAAAGAAGGTACATTCAGACTAGATATAAGGAAGATAATTTTTACAATGAAGGTGGTTAAACACTGAAACAGGTGCCCAGAAAGGCGGTAGGTGCCCCATCCCCGGCAACATTCAAGGTCAGGCTGGATGAGGCTCTAAGCAACCTGATCGAGTTGAAGATGTCCCTGCTCATTGCAGGAGGGTTAGACTAGATGACCTTCAAATGTCCCTTCCAACACAAACCCTGCTGTGATTCTATGATTCCATGACTTTGTGACACACCTGAAGAATGTACTGGTGTATCTATTCCACTAAGGAAATACCTAAGAAACGTAGTTTTTGAATAATGCTTTGCCAGGATCTCCACGTTGTTCACTTTAGTAGTGTCACTGCTCAAAGTGTGCTCACAACCTGGCCAGTGGCCAGCCCTTGAGGAGGGGAACTGGTGTGCATTTGTCCTCTGATCAGTTGACTGTTTGACAGATCCTTCCAGCACAAGGGAATGTGACATATGATGTGCCTCAGAAAATCCTTCTGCAACTCTCTAAAATCACAGAAATGCAAAAAATCGAGCTTTGCTTGTTCTGAAAAGGAAGACAAAGGTAATTCTTGTATGAATCCGCAGAAAAAGCTTAATTAGAATGTGTGGTATCAGTGAAGTAGTTTGGCGTGCAGTACAGAGACACTTAACTAAAGAAAAAAAAAAAGTGATTATTTTAAATATGGCTATGGATGAATGGAAAATGGTTCAAGTTTTTTGGTTTTCTACAAGGCATTTTAAACCAGACTTTAAATCAGAAGAGTAACTCTTTGACTTCAGTCAGAGTGGCGATCGCATTGCAAGCATCCAGGGTTAAGTACAACAGGCAAAGCTAAGCAATTGCTTGTGATTGGTCTTTAAAATGGATTAAAGTTTGGAGGGAACTTCCCTGAAGAAAGATAACTGTAAAAAGTGCCTACCACTGTGGCACATGATCCTCGAGCTGACTTTTCTTTTTTTCAGTATAAATCAGCCAAAAATAATCCTTTGTAAATTGCAGTAGCAGCATTGAGCCCTTTCAGGTCACAATCTTCTTTAAGTAGTCAAATTTGCATCTGCACTCCCTGAGTTCAGTTAAAGAAATTCCATTTAAAGAGATTGCCTTTGAAATGAAAGGTCTAAGAAACAATGCACATTTATATATGTGCCAAAACACTCTCTGAGAAAGGTGCTGGTCTCTCATTTTAAAGTGTGTAGAGGAAAACCTCAAAGTGAAGCAAGCTAAAATGTATCCTTGATAACATATAGTGTTAAAAGGGCTTCAAACACTGAAAAGAAGCGGTTGCTAAAGCAGAACCAAGTGGGAAAGCCCAAAAGAAATGCTTTTACAGTGGAAAAGATACAGTACAGTAAATGCTTTTCTGACTCAAGTATTTCAAAGTGTGATTGTGATAAATAAGATGTCAGATGACTAACAAAATACTGAAGTGACAATGTGGCAATTAAATAGGCACACTGGCTACTACGGTAACATTTAAAGTAGTTTTACAATCCTTTAGAGTGTTTTATGGATTTTATGGCTTGGGTCTGTGGCAGCTGATACTTTGACATTTGACATGAATTGGGTAGGGCATACATACAATGAATTGTAAGAATAAAAAGTAACAAAGACTCCCAAGTCTGTTGCCTTTCAATGAGCTTTAGCCTCCTAAGTCACTGTGAACATCAGACACTTAAAAATGTTGCCCAGTGGGTCTCTCCCCTCTTTGTCTGCCTTGTCAACTTAGACCATAAACTCCTTGGGACCAGGACTGTAACTTACTATAACACCTCAGACAATGGAATTTTGATCCATATAGACTCCAGGACCTCTACATGCGGCAGTAATATATAAAATTTGAAAAGCAACACTTTTATGAAACTGAATACAGAAAGGAAAGCACATCAGCAGAAGAAAGGAAATGCATCAGAATATCAATAGGAATCGCTAGAGACCACTGGGTTGCAATTTGATTATGATGAGAAACCCTACGCTGTTAGGAATTTCTAGGTAAAGGGCAAATATTTACACCGCAAACTAATCTGAGTTGCATACTCAGGAGGCCTGATTTCATCTCCCATACATTGCAGGAAATTTGGGATGCCTCAGAAAAAGGAATTATACCAAAGTTAGGATAAGCAGGTAAAGGAACAACTCCCAAGCCTTTTAATTTGATACAGTATCATCAAAGATAATGCGTAAAAAAAAAAAAAAAAACCAAAAAAAAAACCAAAAAAAGAGAGAGAGAGAGAAAAGAATCAACAGAACTCTGTGTTCTGCCAAGAAGTACTTTCTGGTATTTGTAATGTATAGCTCTGTGCTGTAATACAAGAGAACAGCTTCCCAGCAGTATTAAAGCTGTCAGCAAAATTGCTCGTCTTCACATTTCTCTTAATTTCATTTTGTTTCAAAGTTCTCATTCGTTACACCATGTGGCTTTTCCTTTCTCTCTCACCAGCTTTCAGAGGATACAGGCCTACACATTACCAAGGTGCTGTTCCCAGCAAGGTGCTGGGTTTTCTTAAATGCAGCTGCTTTCTGTGTATTGTAGAGTTCAAGAGTGTGTTGTAAGAGACACCAAGCAAGTTCAAAGCCCAATGTTTTCACTTTGTGAGGAGTTTAGTAGATATTACAGGATTATTGGTTTGACAGTGTTTGCCAGGGTTATGTACATGACTGCAGTCCTCACCCAGAGGAGCCTAGACATATGGGAAAGCTTCCCTAAACATATAGGCTTGCTCTAACCCAAATGTGCCTCATCTGGACTGAATTTCTTATATCTCACCAGCCTCAGAGAGCAGAAGAACAAATCAAACCACAGCGCCTTTGCAGAGAAAGCAAACAGACTCATTGCCAGTCATTGGAAGGTACACAGGGTTCCTGGGATGGGCTAGCACAAAACTAATTTAAGGAAAAGGTGATGGTTTTAAAAGGTTCCTAATTATATTTTCTTCAGATTTGCAATTTGTTCTTGAATTTTGACAGGTCCTAATGTGAGGACCTGGAAAGACGCAAAGGGCAAAACTCCAGGCCCAAAACTGTCTGTGGTTAGAGCCCTGCAAAGCCTCTGTAAATACTGAGAGATGGGAGAAGGCACCATGTGCACTCACCACCTTTTACTCTCCAACATTTTCCTTAGTGAGGCAGAAGGCATTGCTGATTACTAGTATAGCATGAATATTTATTCTTCAACAACACTGAGTAACAATTTCTTGCTAGATACTGCACAAGCAAGTAAATGAAATCTGTACACACACCTAAGTTGAATGTAAGTTAGGCTGGGTAGAGAACCAGAAGGAGAAGGATGGGGCAGGGAGGCTGGCATCAGGAAGAGGAAAGTACTTGCATTTAGCTCTGCCATACATGTCTTCATGCTTTCACGTCCCAGAATACTAAGAATCAGGTGAAATTAACATTTGGCAGAGGAGCCCATAATTGCTGGGCTTTACACATGATGTCTGCATTTCTGGTCTGATCTGTTACCTGTGGGACTGGGGAACCTGCACAGGTGTTAAAATGGATCAAGTCATGTTGGGCACCAGCACTCCTGTGTCTGGGCCACCATCTCAAGCACAGGGCTGCCATTCCTCAAGCCTGGTGCATAAATTCAGAGCAAGACACAGACATGCAGAGCACGGCCAGGCTTGGTATGAAGGCTTGTTTGTCATTTCATCCCATGGTGCAGAAACTTAGCAGAAACCAGCTTCGCAGAATCAGTGATTGCTAGGTACATGAAATTCCCATTGAACTAACTTACATCTTAATGAAAGATATTGTATTTCTTACTCTGTGATGCATAACATAAAAGCTACATGATATTGTACCCATGGATACAAAGCAACAGCTTCCTCTCCAAGGCTCGTGTCCTGGGTTGCTCTGAAAGATCTGATCAGGAATGCTGGTATGGTAACACAGCGATATAATAGGTCCTCTGTGATGCAGCCCTCAAATATTTCTCTTAAAAGCTCATCTCACCATGGTCATAATCACCTAAATAATCTTAACACATACTATTTTGAGAATGTAGAGTATGTTTTATGATATTTGTTTCAGCAGACACCTTCCTTAATGGAGCTGTTTTGTGTCCAGACATCCAAAAGAGAAAGTAATTCTTATCCACAACTATAGGGTACATAACTTGCCAATGTAACATTTTTGTTTTCATTTAAAACTACTCTAAGTAGGAGAAAGGTTGCCTGAATAAGTAGGAAAGAGGTGGCTCAGTGGCAGAGTTGGAATAGTTTTGATGTCAGTTATTTTCCACATCTAGATTCTTTTCCGCAATATCATTTTGATTCTTTTCCAAGAGCATGTTAAAAGAATGACAATTTTATGGTCAGGGTACAAAATCACAAACAAATTCTCTGTGGGAATCTGTGGCTAGACTGTAAGTTGGGAAAGAAACATTTTTATCCCTGTACAAACAGGTGTAATCCCCAAAGGCTCTGTGCTCAGCAGCACTGTTTGGTATTCGGTTACATGCACACTGTGTATACACTGCACAAATGTGTTTATATAATGAGTTCATACATGTATAGAGCATACCATATATTGCACATGTACACAATGGACTGTGTAGTATCTGTGTACTTCAGTTTGCTCAGGAAGTCACTGAGTATAAGCTAGCTAAGCACAGATATGTACGGGTAATTGGAGATTTAGTTTCCTCTTAATAAACTGAAAGTAACAACTCAAGCTCATGTAGGAGTCAAAGCATGCCTGTGATGGATGTAGCTCTACCTTCTGATTCCCGATATTATATAAACTAACATTTTAAACTCTGCCACATACCAATCCTCACAAATTCATACCACTCACAAACCCCTCTCTCAAAACCATTTCACTTTTTAAAGATACGCAAGGATCACGGATAATAATAAAGTTAACAGAAGTGGAAAAGAACAATGTCACACCGAGTAGCTTTTTCTTTTTCTTTCCAAACCAGAGCTCAGCTGTCAGCACGGGACAGTCTCCCCATGACTGAATTCTCTCGTTCAGTGAAAGGGGAACAAACCTCTGCCTTGGGCACCATCCACTCAAGAAATGCTGATGAATTTCCATGGCCTTACGGAAGACAATGTGGCCACCTGTGCGGCTCTGGTTTCCTCGTGTTTGGGGAAAACAGTGATGGGATGAGAATTGTAGTGACCTTTTAGGTTCACCTGACTTCTGGGAAGTGTCAGCTCAGCTGCCCTCTTCTAAATTTCTGTATCGGATGGTAGAAAAGCAGAATCACAATCTACAGTGAGGTGTGCATAACCGAAGGATGCTGTCTGGTACTTAACCACCACTGCTCCACGCTTCTGTGCTTTGACGCCAGTATTTTTTTTAAACTTCTGTGAAAATTTGATCGATTTTTACTACTTGCATTTTTCAAGTTACTCCCTTTTTTCCCCTCTGGGACTACTCCAGTGCAAATAGAACAGACAAGATCTGGATAGTCACTGATGTTTGACATATAACAGCACATCTGAGGGAGGTGAGTGATCCAAAATGGACGTTAAAATGAAGCAGGCTTCAGGAAGGTGACGGGTAGTCCTGCTCATGTCACACCTTCCTGGGAGGGAAATTCATCATCCTTGAGGAATGGCTTCCATTACAGGAGGTATACATACATAAAACCTAACATAACCAGATTTAAGGGCAGGGGCTTGCACTAGGAATAGGAACTTGTTCCCCAACATGTAAAATGAAGACAGAACTTACTCACCTCCGAGTCCTGGCTCCACACAGCCTGCGGTTCTCCCCTTCATGAAGTTAAACAAAGTAAGTGTCCTCTCCTCCTCTACATGCAAACCTTCTAAGCTGATAGTGCCGAAGCTCAGAAGCATGTTTTGGCAGAGTTTTCAGTAAGTGTTAGTAGTGGCAAACTTGGGAGTTTTGATCATAACACTAAAGGCATGATGTGTCAGGCTTTAGTTTTCTCTCACACCTGCTCTTCCTGGTGCAGTCCACTCATGCTACCCCTGTGCTTCCACCTGGCATTTCAGCAGCCGATTAAACTGAACATGATTAAAATATGGCTAAAAAAGGTAGGCATCTTACTTCACTGTGACCGTGTTCCAGTTGCAAATATTTCCTAAGTGTGCCCTCCTGTATTTGGCAGTTTAAATGCAAAGACAAAGGGCATCTAACAAGACAAAATACTGGCAGGTTCCTTAGAGAAAATTACTGCCTGAACCCTGTGAAAAATTACTGCCTGAACTGCTGTGAAAAACCATTTGGTTGCTAGAAGTAGTTAGGATGTTGTCACTAAGGAGGCTGTTGGTTGAGGTGAAATGATTTGCCAGCCTTTGGTAAACAAAAGGGCTCTGTATCCCACTCATTGTGGAAGTGTCCTTTACAGCCCAGGAATGTACATGTTTTGAGGATGAAAATCCTCTCCTAAATCCGACTTACCCAATGGCTGCACAAAAACTTCCTGTACACCATAAACACTGAAAATACCAAATATGTATGCTGACTTTGGACTAAACTCAACTGCCCTCCTATGTGTGGATAGCAGCCTAACACCCTAGAAATCCCAGTCACTGGGATAAAGAAGATGCCAAAACTGACAGAACCCCTGATTTTTTACTTTTACTGCAGAGTTGTTGCAAGAAGCATTTACTTCAGATGGGCACCACAGCAGCACCATCATCTGGCTGCAAGTCTTGCTCACATGGAAGCCTCAGTGGCTCATCTTTATTCATTAAAGAAAAGCAATTAAAAATCTACATATACACAGAGATATGGATATTTCATTAAATCCATAGATCATAGGTCTTGTTTATTGAGGCATCCTTTAGCTACTCTTAGCTGTTAGAGCTGTGCCCCTTGCTGTGGCTGGTTGCAGTGCTGTGCATGTAGCTGTCTTTGCTGGGTGCTGTGGTTGGAGGCAGCAAGATCTTGTGGCATCGTATGCCGTGGCGGGCTGCATAAATCACATTCCTCTGCAGAACTGACCTGAAGTGACTGCCATGCACCATGTGTAATGTCATTCTTGGCGATGATTCCACTAACATGGTTTGAATAATATAAGAAACAGCAAATTACTTTGGAAATTGCTGATATCATTCCTCCCTCCCTCCTCCCTAGCTGTCATATGCTAGCAGTGAAACTCTAAAATCCTGTGCAATGGCAGTTCCTGGGTTTTATTGCTTTTCAGTTCCAGTTGTTCAGTGGAAACAACAGAAATGGAAATTGATTCACAAACCAGAACTAATTTGATAATTCTTCTATTTTTTTTTCTGAGGTTTTCATGTTTTGTGTAATAGCATGTGTTCTGGAATTTAATACCAAATTGTTTTGAATTGCACAGACAGCAGCGTAGACTTGGTTTTGTGTTGCTTGCATGTTATGCCCATGTGTTTGTATCTGTAGGCCACTGTAATTTTCTTTTCAAAAAAAGTATGGAAAGAGAATCTGACGATATTTAGAGCCAAATTTTTGCATGCTGTTTTGTAGGTGGCTTTGATCTGACTTTACAGTTGCACTCCCTACTTTGCTTTCCCACCAATTTATGTGCAAACTTATTTTTTTCTCTATGGCCTCAGATATGTGCATGCTAACTACATTAGCACATATTCACATGATCAAGCAGATGTGTTGTTTAACTACTTGATTAAAGCATAAATGCAATCTAAAGGTATAAATCAAAGATCTGATTATGAAAATAATGCAATAAAGCCTTTCCCCAAAAATGCCATAATTGTGAAAGTGACAGTGTGGTTTAAGGGTTCTTAAGTGTTGTGTACATCAACGACAGTGCCCTTTCTGAAAAGTATTTATTTAAGAGGGACATATACGTTACTAGCTATAACGTGAATGAAGGATATCCACGTAAGATTAGGGTGACACAGTGGCATTCAGCTTCAATTTTTTTCTCTACTTATAACTTCTACTTGTAGCCTACACATCATGCAAACCTATTTTAAGCTCTTGAGAGAGGCTTAAGCAATGTATGTATTCTCTGCAGCAGAGAAAGTTTTTTTCTTTTAGGAAATTGTAATAACTGTGCTTACAGTGTTCTGGAATAATGTGATTGGTTGAAAATTTCATCAGGGTATGTAAAATGTAAAGTGGAAAGAAAGGAGTGTTTGCTTAAGAAGTATGAAAAGAGAACTTGAGACCAGATTTCTCAAGACTTGCAGTCTCTCAGACTGCTCTAATTTGAGAGGGGAACGAGAAATGAAAATTAATATTCCACTTGAGAAAAGAGTGCAAAAGATGTCCTGAAATGAACCATTTAAAAGGCTTTCTTTCAATTACCCGTGGATTGGAAACTAATCTCAGAAACTATTTTCCTTACATTCAGTAATTACAGCCACATTCTTGTTCTTCAGAGAGCGCTATATCTCTATGTGAAATGTCAGGCCTTTTCCAGAGACATTTGTGGGTGTGATCTTTGAAATACTATAAAATTTTTATTTCTCCTTCCTTAGCTTCTTGTGTGGTAAGCAGCACTGATGCCTCTGATTTCCATTATGGAGAAGATCCAAGAACATTCATATATCAACTTGGCATACTTTCAAGCATTTCGTTCTTCGGGTTCTGCTATGGGATCTAGGTTCCCTTGAAAAAAACCAAAACATTTTGTTTAGAATCCAGATTCAGTAGAATGATGCTGGAGCATTATATATTGTAGTTCAAGAAAACTTATAATAGATGAGAACAGTAAAGGCAGTATCCATCAAAGCCACATGGACATGTGCATCCTTCCAAATATAATTCCTTTCCAAACTAAGCAAGGATTAACTAAAGATGTTTTGGAACCACAAAATGTTATTTTTAAAAGGTAGCTAGTGATTGAGATAGATTAAGACTAAACATGGTTGGGATAGGCCAAAACCACGAAGAGCTTAACTTGTTCACATATTTATGGCTGCAGCAGAATTTGAGGGCCTTCAGCAATCCAAGCCCTGAAATCCTCCAGCATACTTTGCAATAGGATGATAGGCTGTTGGTTTTGCTTTGCTTTGTTGTTTTCTTAACAGACTTGTCCTTTGTAAAACTTGCCCCTTCCTCCCTCCCACACAGATAAACAGATCAGTTCAAACAGTGTCCCTGCAGGCCACTGAGTCCCAAAGCATTGCCCAATGCTTTTTAAAAAGCAAGAATGATTCAGCTAAGAGATGCTCCACAGCCTTGTGACCAAGGTCACATTCACCAAGTGGCTTCTCTCCCACGCTGCCTCCTGTTCCCAGGGGCAAAGGGTACCAGAGGCTTTCTGTGGGCATGTATTAGCACAAGGGAGGAAGGGAGGTACGAATGAGAATTAGCACACACATGTGTGGACATGTGTCAATGATCAGCTTTATGGGAACAGACAATGATTATTTCTTCTTAAGGCAGAGGAAAGAGTCTCTCAGTTTGTCCCAGTGGGAGCTGCTGTTTGTTTATTTGATTTTTTTCCCAATTGTACCTATTTTAAGTGTGATACGACCTTTTCACATTAAAAGCAACAACACCAAACAGACAGCTTTGATGAACTGCAAGACCCAGATCCCAAAGATGTTTATTCCTTTTATCTCCACCACTTGCCGAAACCACGCCATTCGTCCTTTCATCGACAGACCTGAGAAAACTAACAATGCTTACAAATCATCAACCCCAAACTTTTCTTAAGCACAAAACTTTTAGCAATATAAGGCTGCATCTATTTCAAGAAATCTTGCTCTTTCTTTCCTCATCTTTTCCATCCTCAAGAAATGCTCTCACTCTGGTTTCACTTCAGCAGGACAATGCTGAGTCACCTGGGCTGTCATCTTGGTAGGACAGGTCACTCAAAAGCCTGACATAACCTACTCTTTTCAAAAATGTGTTTAGAAATTGTGACTGTGGTTTTCTGTATAGTTTTAAAACCCTGAAAACAAACCATCCATATGTATACATATACACATAAATATGTGTGTGTATATATATGCATATATATATATATATATATATATATATATATATATATATGAGGTGGGGGGGAGTGGAAGGGGGGGAGAGAGAGTAATTGTGCCTTGCCACACCCTTTGGTGGCTAAAATGGAGGGATCCATCTCTCAGCATTTACTCAGTGATTAAGAACAAGACCTAGATCCAGCTTCACTGGCAAAAGCAGTAATTAAAAAAAACTTTGGACATTTTATTTGGCCAGTGATTTTAAAGGATAAGTGTCTTTGTAAGGGCAAGGGCAATGTGTGATAGAAGAGGTATTTATGTATGTTTCCTAACCACAACATTGGAGTTGCTTTAGATTTAGCTTCCCTCATTCTTTGCTTGTGTGTGCTGACTACATGTTATGATAACTGTGAGAAGTTTCTCAGGGGACTGGAGTGCTTCCAGCACAGCGTGTTCTGCTGATGTGAGTATCGTTTTACCAATAACAAGGCAGAAATATATGCTGTAACTGCAGCTCATTTACTTGATTTCCAAGGACACGAAAAGAAAAGTTTCATTAATGAATGAAATGAAAGCCAATGAAATATTAAGGCAAGTATCTGGAAACAGAAGATTCTTTCCCCTCTGCTAATGGAAGGAGAGATTGTGATTAACAGTCTCTGGTTAATACGGAGGAAGGTGATGAGGGTGACTTTTCTTATGTGTTGCAAGGAAGAAAGAGTTGAAATCAAAGCACACATCCTGTGAAAGCTTAGATGCTTCCAACAAAGGCAGAAGAAACAAAAGGGAAAAAGAAAGGTATTAATCTGATTCCTGAGTCTCACTCACACCAGTGGGCAGAACAAGCCTGGCAAAACGAGACGGCATCCAAGGTCTTCTTCAAGAGTTCACTTCAGCCCACATCCCTGAAATGCAGCAAACTGGCACCAGAACTTTGGATCGTGAAGGTTGAGACAATGGCATTCAGAGTACATAAAAAATGCTTGATGTTGGAAGGAAAAATAAGATTAGAAACTTGCTGGGATTAGGAGATGGACCACTGAGTTGTGTCCTTTGCACATAGGTTGTAAATACTGTCATGGGAGGAATTGGGAAGAGTGTAATGTATTCCCTGAAGCACATATAGAAGTGAAATAGAAGTTACATACCTTGTGTACAATATCTCTGGTCCTTCAAGGGAATACAGTTTGACAGTTTAGCGATTCCCATAGGTTGCCACAAAAGATATATGGTATTGGGAAGGGCTCCAGCAAATGCTGGCTCTTCTTCCTTGAGGTCTATACCATATCACTTTCCTCATACCCATCCAGGCTCTGTCCCACAGCCCTACGCCCATCTGCCCTCACTTTCCATTGTAAGGTTCTTCCATAGCCTCGTGCCACCAGGATGAGAAACCTCCATCTAACTTCTGGCTTAAATATATCCATGCCTACTGTCTCCCCATGAATCCTTCTGTTGGCATTATTACATATGTTAAACTACCCTTTGAGTGTCATATGGAGCAGTTCTCCAGTGGTTTGTTAGGGTCCAAGCTGCCACTTAGCCTTTCTATGCTTTGCAACACTTCAGACTTTCGTGAGGCCACAGTCTCTCAGTTTTCTCATTTGGGACTGGTTTGCCACCACTCGATCCTTTTGTTAGCTCTCCCCTGCCTCAGATCCCATGTAAATTCACCTCTCTTGGTCTGGTGTGGGTATAATTGTAGCCAGCTTTACTGGATACCTAGCTGAAGTGGTCCTCCTAGCCCACTGATATCTAGACACACAATTGACTTTCTTGTGTTTCTCGTCTGATTATGTCTGGCAGGCTGTGGAGCTTTGTTTCTCCTCCAAGTACTTTTTCCATCAATCATTAAAGCAGCTTTGTTTCAGCCGACATATCTATTGTGCATGTCAACCTTTCCTTAGGCCAAGCACTGCCCACTTTCATGCTTTGTAAAACACCAAAGGTACTTTGGCATGAAATAAAGACATTAATAACAATGTATAAATTCAGATGCACTAATTAGTTTGTGAGTAACACATTCCATCACCAGTGCATGAGCTGAAGGAACACAGCCAGGAAATTCAGATTATGGTCACAGGGAGGAGTCTCAATTATTCTAGTCTTAGCATGTGGAACTATAACAACATTAAGTACGGTATTATCCAACTCTTTTAAAAAGTCAGGGTAAAAATTGAAGAAAATTGAAAATAACTCTACATTTAGAAGAAAAAATGTATTTCAGATCAACTTCTTTGGATTCTTGGGAGTTACTGAATTCAGCAAAGGCTTTGCCTACCCCTGCTTTAACAAGATGCTTTGCCTGTGATGCCAAACCTGTATGTACCAAGAATGAGGGAAGGGAACCTTCTGTTTTTATTTTGCTAAATCTTTGCAGCAAGGCTGGAGAAGTAATTGACATTTAGCCAATGCCCTAAATATTCTAGTAATAAATGCTTTGGCAATACCACAGCTAGACAAACAGATTAAAAATAATGAGTGGTACCGAGACTGCTGTGCAATACTTTTTCCCATTAAAAAGTACTGCTTTCAGTTGCTTATCACTTTGCGAAACAATTCAAGATGAAATGTTGAGTGTCTGCTATGAGGTTGATTTTTCTGGGAAAAAAATCTGCTAGAATGGAAACACGAGAATGAAATTGTGAGATGGGAGAGGGAGGGAAAATCAGCTGCTTGCCCACATTAAAAAAAAAGTTACTCCAGACATTTCACTGAATTGTTTTTACACTCTGGAACTTATGATCAGGCCAAAATGGGGCTACTTTATACTAACGGTGTTCGGTGTGGAATTCCAAGATTATGTCTTTAGACCAAATCCAAAACAATATTCCCCATCTGCTGCCTTGGTCAAATGTTTAATATTCCAGAAGGGATTTGGAAACATCTGAAGTTTTGAGACAATAACTACTTTGAGATTAAATCTGTGACAGCAGTTGCTTCCATGAAGCCTGAATTTCAGTCTTAACTTGTTCTCAGATGTGAACCTGGCCAAAACCATTCCCGAAAAAACAAATCTGAACAATGCCTTTCAGGTCTCTGTTTAGTCAAAATGGAGTAGAGTTAATTCAAGAAAATGTTATTACTGAGAACAAAAATAAACTGCAATATTTACTCCAATTGGAAATGAAAGATCTATAGAGCTCAAGCTTAAAGGTCTGGAACAATACGGTCTTGTTAGTGATGTTTGCATCCATCGACACAGCATCTCAGGAGAGAATGTACTCAAGCGATGCAGAATGCAGGAATTTGTCCTAACACTCCCAACATTCATCATGCATAGCACAGTCAAAACCCTCAAATGAAAGCCACAGGAGGACAGGGGAATATTGCTTGCTAGCTCAAAACACAGAAACTGAGAAGCTCTGGGCTCCCTGGAGACACCATGTCTGCTCTGCTGTGCACAACATGCTGAGCATTACAGTGTGCTCATTCTTGGCTGTTTCTCCTCCTTCCCAACTCGATCAGCTTGAGCACCAAGTGTTTCTGTTTTGTTTTTTCCTTTCAACAAATGGTTGAGATGATTCCTGGTAAGGATTCCCATGAAGTCCTGTTAGAGCAGGTACTGCAAATTTTGGGCAAATTGCATTGTTATTGTTATTTTTTATTATTATTATTATTATTAATTGTTTTCACAGTGATATTCATGGCCCAATAGAGCTGCTGATTCCACTGAGCCAGGCAACACTAGATGATTTACAAGCCTGATGCTATGGCGTACTACACTGTGCTGGGTGGCATCCTTGCTTGGGGTCCCGCCATAGACATAGTCTGGGCTACAAAGTGTAGGCAAGAAGGGAGATGCCATGGCCTAGCATGGCAGGCAGGGCTTTAGAAAATGCCAAAACACATCAAGGAAGAAAGGAGGTGGGTGGAAGGGAAAGCTATGGAGGTAACCAGCACAACTGCACAGCAGAGAGAGGACGTGTGCCCTGGGAAAGCTGAGCACACAGCAGCCCACAGGAAGAGAAGCTCATCCCTGTGGCGGGGAGGTAGGGTATATAATGGCCTAAGCCCCACAGAAGCCAGAAATGGGATCAACATCTTCCACATCCTGGCAAATTCCTGGCTCATTCCTCCTCCCCACCCATGTTTTGTTTTCTCCCCAGCACTCGATCCCTCCCTGACTCTTTTCAAAGAGCCACTGGCCCAGTCGCGCTCTGTGAACCCCTGCTAGCCCCACCAGGGATCCTGAGGAACTGGCGCCATTTCGGGGTGTTTCCACTGAGGCCACCGAGGGGGCTGGTGCGTCCCCCACGAGTCATGGCGGGGGCTCAGCCAGGGCAGGTGGGGGCCCAGGCATGGTGCTGGGCGGCTGGGATGCGCTGATGGGAAGCGTGGGGGGTGCGCACCGGCAGGCATGAATATCTGCTTTGTTTTCTGGAGCTGCTGGAGGCAGGAAACTGGGATGTCTGTTAGCGAGGTCTGTCTTTGGGTTTCAAGTCTACTTTTTTTGTTTCTTGTTAAAGTCCCAGGCCACTGTCTGGGTGTTTCCTCAGCATAAATCAAAGAAATGAGGCTGGCTGTTTTTTTGTAAGGTGGAAGCATAGTCATTTTTGTTTTACTACATCCTTTCGTTAATCCTTCATTGGAAAAATGATAAAAATGAATGATTCTCATATCTCTCAGCTAAACATTGAAATCTCTGCCTGCTGTCTAGAAGGCTCTTGTCTCAGTCAGAAAGTTGTTTAGCTTTCCCTAGGCTAATGCATTCTTGGAGGTTTCAATTTTGTGGTGAAAGTTGTCATTTTTTTTTCCTACAACAAGATTTTTAGTAATATTTAATAACAATTCAGTGGGCTAAATGGATCTTGTGCCTCCAATGTAAGATGGGGAGGAAGGTAACATTATTTGGTTTAAAAGCTGGTGCTAGCATTCCAGTGGCAAATACTACATAAGGAAACATTTCTAAAGCAAACATCTTAAATGGTGGTTGTTTTTTTCTTCAAGGTTTTCTTTTCTTTTTTCTTTTTCTGTAGCCATTTTCAAAATATTTAGAAGCTATAGATCAGTGTTACCGTACCAGAATGTATATACTGTGATCCAAGGTAACAAAGGCTTCCTACCAATGCTTGCAAGACCAGGAGAAGCTTTCTTTCCCGAAGAAATAAATTGTGCACTCTAATAAGAAACCCATCCTGATGCAAGTGCAAAACTGAGTGAGAGGGACTCAGAAGAGAATGGTGAACATGGGGATCCTGAAGGGGAGGAGACTTTCCTAAAAATGTTTAAGTGTGAAGTGGTTTCCAAATCCAGCATATACTAGTGTGCCCTCCTTTCTAAAGAGAGAAAGACAGATATCTTGAAATGGGGTGTCTCTTCACTTTGAGCTGATGGCCAAACTGCTAAAAATACCCAAGAAATATTATCTGAGCCTTGAAGAATTTGAAAGAAATTACATTACAGACTCAGGTGTAGCTTTCATGAAAGGACAAAATTCAAAACTCAAAATCACACTGTTATATGAGAGGCTTTTGGTTGGGGGTTGGAAGATAAATGTGAATAGGTTTAAGGACTTCAACTTTCTCAGTCTCCAGCTCCTCATCTCAAGATTCAGAGCATGTATTTTCTGTAACACTTACCCAGATGTTCCACTCAATGTCTGGCCAAGCTGAAGAAATTCCCAATCATAAATCTTTTTCATATTTGAGAAAGTTGGAAAGTCTATTCCAGGAGATGGAGACTTTATTGTTGAAACTCTGGATTTACAGGATATTTATTTCCTTGAAGGTTCCTCTTGAACAAATATTTGGAACCAACAGCATGAGGTCAACTGAAAGGGGAGAAGTATAGAAATAAACCACAGTTTCTGTCATAAGAAGTTTAACAAGTGTGTACCACCTCAAGTGCACTGCTTTAGCTGCTCTTGTTGTGCTGCCTAATATAAGCGACCCTTATATTTAAAATAGTTAGACAGAGCTACATTTGTCCATTGAAACGGGCTTCTTCTTATGCCTCTTTGCCTTGCCTTGCCTTGCCTTCCCTTCTTCCCTCCTACGCTTCTCAAGACTGGGATGCTGTACTCCTCCGGACTAGGCTGATTCAATCATCTAGGTAATATTTGAATAGTGATTGTGCATTGCAGCTGCTCCTGGTTTCCACACCTTTACGTGGGCTCAGTGATCAGCACAGTAGAGGAGAGACCCACACTGATGAACAGCAGGAGCTGGACCACGTGTTTGCAGGATGCACATGGTGTCTATGCCAGGATGAGAAGGAAGAATATATATTTCATATATTTATGTGTTTCCTGACCAGAAACTATGCAGGCACAGATAAACATTTTGTATAATGCAACAACAAAGGATGGGGAAAGGATAAAAGGGAAAACTTAGGTGGGAAGAGAGCCCAAGTAATAGAGATATATGGAGAAAGTCAGCAAGAGGATGAAGAAAGCAAAAATAAATGAGACTGTTAAAGAAACGGGAAAACAGAAGGAAATTATACATGATGCCAGAGGGGAAATGCAAACTGATAAACACCACAATTCTTAATTTTATGTAAAATAGGCTGATAAAGTTTATCCATTAATGTATACACATAGATACACATATGCATACCCAGCCTCCACATGCAATGAACAGACAGGGTTTAGCTGAGTTTTATGCATGGCAGGGAATAAAATGAAAAGCATCTATCAAACACATAACTGAGCAGCATCTGCTCATTTTTAAAGCTCTCTGAAAGACAGAAGAGAATGACCTTCTCCATCTGTATCTCATGGAGGGATCTTGGGGAATTTTATCATATGAATTTAATAAAAAATTGCTGTCATTGACATTTTTGGAAATAAAATAGAGACTTTGTTCTCTCAGCAAGAGGTGCTTTTCTGCTATCCTGATTCAGTCAGGCTTTAGTTAAGTGAAGCTTGAAACCATACTCTCCAGTTTTTCCAATTTAGCACATGCATGGCACTGAACATATGCTATGATGAAGGATAGCTTGCTGAGCTGGAGCCTTGAAAATCATGCCTATATCATTTACTCATGAGGATAATCCTTTTCACTTATCTATTTAAACCTGTAAACAGATAAAAACTTAAAAGCATGACATTCAGTCCCATTTTGCATGAGAAAATCAACCTTGCATGCAGCAGTAGTAATTTCAGGGACAGTTCTTTATAGTAAAAAGGAAACAATTGCTCTTTGGAGCATCCAGGACTGCTAGCTCCCTGTTGCACAGGATCTATTGTCCCTGTGAGCTCTTGTAGGTGGCCTAAATTCTGCTTGATCAACAAATTTGATCTGCCTTTGCAGGACACAGTAAGAGAAACTTTCTGTGAAGGACCCTGAGTTCTCATATATGCCACAAATTGTTGAGGCATGTGACAACTAAATATGTCACCTAGAAAGCTGGTTAAACCTCAGTAGTTTGTTGTTTCCCAAACTAGTCCTGGTTATGGGGAGGAGACCCTTGGAAAACACTACTGATGTGAATTATGATGCCCAGTGACATATAACTGCCCCCATAATAGAATTAGGTGGAGACTGTCGCTTGATTTTATGCACAACGTCTATTGTTATTAGCTGTGGTGCACTAAATTGGTTTTACACATGGGCTGTCTGCACCCATAGACTTATCAGGGGCTTCCTTTCCTCGGAAGATCTTGCCTTGGACCCTTTTGGTGCTGACTACATGCCCAGTTCTCCTGTGTAGGTAAATCCATATCATAAGCATTTTCCAAGATGATGCCTCAGAGGGGCATCCTCACCAATAATAGGTGTTTTGTCTCCAGCCAGCTCTTCCTTCTACCTTTAAAGTCAGGTATTTCCTTAAGAAAGGCCATGCCACAGATGACCAAGGTCACCTGCTGGGCTTGAGTTGTTCTCTCACGTTTGGTCTCACCTTCCTCTCAGTGGATCAAGTCTGAATAGAGGAGGAGCTCAAAGCCTGGGTAAACAAGAGATGTATTTAAATGGCACATTTCATTCCCAGCTGATTAGGTTTTTTCAGTCAAAGACTAGGTGATCTAATTTGAATATATTGCTTGTGTCCCTCCAAAACCTTCTGTTAATGTGAAGACCAGGATAAAAACTCTAGAAAGAGACCAGAAGTCACAGTATTTCAGCCCAATATTATCTCTGTGTTCAATAGGACAGGGAGAAAATCAGCTCCTAGGTTCAGATACGAAAACCAAGGGAACTGTGGAAATACAGAGGAAAAAGCTGTATATTAGGCATATATATCCACATGAAAGCTGTGAAAATGGATTCTTAGGCACCATTTGTCTCGTGCTAATTCTTATACTGTTTGTGATATAATTAATTGTAATATATGGTAACTCTCTGCTGCGCAACTGCGTTTGTCTTCTGGATGGTATCATCCAGAAGATGCTATCACCCCTGGCCTCTAGATCCAGTATCCCACTGCTGCTTCTGCTCTCTTTTTTTTGCATCACTTTTTCTCCCCGATGCCAGGGGTCTGCCGTAGTGTTGCTCTTGCATGAGAGGACTGTGTGGCCATTCAGTGCTTGCTTGGTTGCACCTGGACCAACACAAGCCAATTTGCCAATGGTCTTTTTAGACTGCATGTTTGGTTTTCAGCTGCCATGGTGATGTCAGTGCTACTACACTTGGGAGCTGAAGTGTACATCTCTGGCAAGCTCCTTTTGTTCTGAAGTCATTATATACATAAGAAGTATACTGTGGCTTGGTCACTGAGCGTTTTAATTTTACAGTCATTTCATAACACAGTTAGATAGGGACATAAAATATTAGGGGAAAGAAACAAACAAATACTGCTCTAGCCATTATTTTCAGGCAACTGTGCCAGATCTTGAGAAATGCACCTGATCCTCTCTAGTTGCAAATAAAAATTTGCTCCTGTGAGATGGTTACACCAGTCTTGTTCTGTCTTCTGCCCAACAGTATTTGGGCAAGACAGAAGAAATTAGGACCAAGCTTGTTCCAGCCTTCTCTGTCTTCCTCTAGTCCCAGGAAACCCAAGGCATTCTTCACCTTTAAAAGGTACTACCTTGCACCAAGCCACTTGTGCTCTGTAGCTGTTTGGTATTTGGGAAAAAGCTGTGTGGAACAGCTGACAAGAGCCGTTGCAGCAAGAAGTTTGTGCAGCACTAATCTTTACTTGTATCCCCAGGGATGTTTTCTTCCTCATCCAGCATGGTTGCTTCTTGTAATCCCTTTCAGTCCTTCCCTTAGCGCTTATTTCACATATATTCTTCCTTCGTTCTTTATTACTCTTTTTTATTTTGGCTTTAATCTCTGAGAGGCAGATGCTTCCTCCTATTCTGTCTTTGCAAGGTGTCTAGCACAGGTACACAGGTTTCCATGGGCCTAAGCATTTCTGGCTGCTGTAAGCATGCAGTAAATTTGATTCACTCCAGGAGTGTGCTAGATTTATGCCTGCGAGGAATTTCAGCATGGACTGCACAATATCTAGAAATACTGGACATGGACCACAGCACATGCTCTGTCATAATAATAATTTGTAGCACAAATATAGTTTTCCTTTCCCAAAAGCCACAGAGAGGAGTTCACATTGTGGCTTCATGCTGCATTTGAGATGGTAGCATCCTGCTCTTAACCAAAAGAAAATATTTTCTTTAATTATAAAAAATGTGTTCCTGACCTATATTTTGCTTTCTTTTGTGACTCTTTCTTTCAAATATGGAACTGAAAAGGGACAGACTTTTCAAAATACAGAACAACTCAAAAAGTAACAAATTTCTTTTCCCCTGCATCTACTTGTCAGTACTGTGTGCTTAATTATTATTATCACAGTGCAAAAGTGTGAGTTGGTAACAATACAGGCGTATCCAAACTGCACTGTAATAACAAGGAAATAATGAGCAGATTTTGAAAGATACACACTAGCAGGCCATGAAGTCTGCCTTGTTTGCGCAGTTATCCAATATTTGTACGACCTCAGATTGGTGTCTGATTTACAACTCTAAGTACAGCTTCAGTTGACACTTTGAAAAAAAATTAGCATAGAAGTGATTAATTTCTATTGGATTCTGTGACTCACAGAAGTGGTATTTTAGATTTCAAATGATGGAAATAATTACTTGTCACTCAGGGCAACATGGCAGATCTAGCCTGCTTCTTTAGCAACCTTTTCCATATTTTTTTTTCTTTTAAGTGGAAGACAATACATCATCTCTTACAGATGACAGGTGTTCCTTTGTTAAAACCACTCTGTTTTACAAAAAGTACCACCAACTTCTCAGTGAGGTCTGAAGACAATGCCAAGCAGAGAAGTTTTGAGACATGGGGACAGACTCTGAGAAAGGAAAGCAGCAGGCGTTGCTTTTGTGTCTACTGGAGAGCAGAGCTGAGTACATCTAGAGTTAAGTATTTAAGGGGAGTTAAGTGATGTTGGAATTTGGCCCTGTCTTTATATTTCTAGTGACCTTGCTCTAGCAATCATACTGGGGCCCCTGCTTGGCAAAGAGTTGGATTTTCCTCTCCATCAGGGCTGCCAGGGAGTAGGAAGGCTGGCAGGCATCTTTGAGGAGCACGATTAGATCAACACTGGCAGCAAGACCCTCTTGACTGCCTAACTTACAACTTTCTAAGAAGGGAGATGAAGGCTGTGCAAAGTACAATAATTAATAACGCCATTGCTGCCTCCCCTCTTCTTCCACTCTCTCAGCTCATTCCTCTCACAAACCCAAACAGTTCCTCCTTGACAGTAGCCTGAAGTACAGACTCATACAGCTTATATCTTGTCTGTCACTGTGATTTACATTTTTCAGGCCCTGGCAGCACAGCTGGTTCCTCACTGATGAGAGCCTGATGAGGCTGGTTTCCTAACGGGCATGGGCTTTATTCATGGGCCTTCAGATTCTTCACTTCCCATCTTTAGCCCTTTCATCACTCTGGGTAATAGCTGACTTTCTCAACTGCCCTGAGAAGCGCTGCAAGAAGAGTCCCATTGTGCAGAATCAATGGAATCCTGGTCTCTCTCTTCCCCTGGCTATTATGGGAAGAGAAGCCCCTTTAGTCCTTAGACAGACAAGAGGGACATTACCTTTTTTGAAAATTATTATTACTTGAAAAGATGATCATGGAGCTGCACAAGCCCCTCATTTCATTTTATATTCATAAACACAAAAACTTGCTCTCTGTGGAACTTATGCCCTATCTGTCACGTGACAAAGAAAGGAAGTAAGACTGGAAGAAAGATTTGCAGTCTGCTGGGAATAAATCCTGTGGGCAGCTGGATTTGTTGTTACACTGAACACTTTGACACTTGAAGGGTCAGTAAATAGCCCAGGGGCAGAACTAAGCTAATGGATCAACAAGTAAAAGATATACACAGAGGAAACAGAGTCAAAGAAATTAGTATTTTTTCCATATGAGTGTCTTTGAGAGGATGCTTTCTACCAGGAATAAACTTTCTGGAGAGCATGATGTGCCAGTAAGGGTACACCTTACTGCACTGCAGGCAGCCCCCCAAACCAGAAGGAACCTGTCAGTCGTCAAAGGAAATAAAAACTTCCCTGCTGGATCATTCACGCCATTTTGCATGCTCTAACTGAGAATTTAAACCCTACTGAAGGATTTCATTAGATGATTAAAAAATTGGAAAAAGGCTAAACCCCTGGCCTACCCTTTTAGAGCCAGGTTGATGGAGCAGGACTGAAATTCTAGGAACTCCTCAGACCTGGAGGTGGTGGTTCCACTGATGAAATAAATCTTGTCCTCCAGCCATGTTCAGATGAATGCAAATCATGGTACTGACCAGCAGTGAATGTGCCAGATAGGATCATAATAAATCCCAAGCCTCTCCTGTCTTCCCACAGGTAGGGAAGGCAAGAAAGAATAAGGGACTCTACAAGATTGATGCAATGAGTGCTTTGGGATACTGACATGGCTGATCATTAAGCTGATAAATGGTGATAAATGCAAGCCTTTACCTTAATTCAGAGCCATCTCTGACTTCAGAAACAATATATAGGTAGAGCACAACCCCAGAACATCTATATAAAAGAAGTCTATTCATAACATGACACATAACACAGCTGGTGATTATGAACAGTATGTCTCTTTAATTACATTTCAGTGGTGCAGTAACTGCTCTTAATAAACATTGCCTGGCTTATCTCTTGGAAACTAAAAAAAAAAAGTGATTGATGAGCTTCTGAACTAGTGTTACATTTGAGCTGAGGTTTTCACTGGCTGATAAATACACTAGACCCGCTCTGGCATTCCAGCTTATCTCAGCTCCACAGGAATAATGCTACAGAAATGTCTTCTCAGCTTTTAGGAGAAAAAGCAGGAAGGTACTTCTGAGGCTTAGGAGCCCACACTAAGAGTCTGTGCAGCCTTTAAGTCTTACTGCTAATCTGCAGTAAAAACAGATGCAAAAGCTTGCTAATGTTTTTAAGGTTAACTGCAGACCCTTTTCTTCAGCATGGCACTGAAAGCATCCTAATTTGCTTTTCTCAGAGCACTTGTCAGTTCTCTTTCACCTTGGGTTTCCCCAGATCCTCTTCTATATTCCAGTGCAGGAGCTGGGCAGCAGAGAAGGAAAATACAGGGAGACGAAACAGTTCAGGGTCCTACAGTGCAGACTGGGAAAGTATTGAAATGGACCGAACTGGAAGCTTACCTCAGTTTGCCCAAATAAAGTTACTAATTGTCT
The DNA here is from genome assembly GCF_963210335.1 of Falco punctatus. Taxonomy (NCBI): domain Eukaryota; kingdom Metazoa; phylum Chordata; class Aves; order Falconiformes; family Falconidae; genus Falco; species Falco punctatus. The sequence goes on along the minus strand of NC_137586.1, from coordinate 44,612,282 downwards.
AATCATACAGCTCTAATTTCAATTAGTGCTTTGGCTGTCTTCAGGATTGGTTTCACAAGTATTTAAAAATTTTTAAAAAGCATTTAAGGAAATTTATTAAAGGGTTAAGTGTGGTAGGGACTCCTTAAGAGTTTTAATATTATATTCTTTACCCAAGGCAATAGACAGCTTCTTCAGAGTCATTCCATTCTAATGTGTAAATGCTGAAAGTAATTAGACTGTGTCCTATGTGTATTAAAGTATTTAGGAGAAAAACTTTGGAAAAAGTGACTTTTCATGAGCAGCTGCCAAATATTTTCTAAAAGTTATTGCATTACTAATAATGTAAGAAGTTTTCCTTTTTAAAGCAAAGGCTGTTTTGAAACATATAATTCCAGAAAAGTATTTTGGTGTAACAGAATTTTTTTTTAACATTTCAGTATGGGAATGGACAATGCAACTGCATCCACTGCAATGTCTGTTAGTCAGAAAATGATGTTAAATAGAAATTTTCATGAGAAGACTTCACGTTTTTGTTAAAAAGGACTAACTGTTTTGTTCTGAAGAACTGAAATACCCTTTTCATTTTTAAAACAACAGACTGAAGTGCTCTGAAGAAATGCTTAGCTGTCAGTATGCTTTGAGAAGAAAATATTCTTTCAGCTCTGAATATCAAACGTGTTTCATTAGAGATGTCTTATGTGGTGCATTGGGTTGCACATTTTGCTGTTACTTCTTAAAAGGCAATAAAGAGAAAAAGGCAACATTTTTCTGTTTCCTTATTCTTTGTTGCAAGGTAGGCATACAGATTCTCTAATGCTATTTTATTTATAGATTTCAAATCCCTCCAAAAGGATCACATGCACTCTGATGCCTGCAATAAGCCCACTGGCTGTTTATGGCTAGAAAGTTAGTATTCATATAGAAACTAGGCATAAATGAGAACCAGACCCTACATTACTTCAATCACCAGGGGAGGGTGTCTAAATTAAATGTATGCTATAAAAAGACTTCAGTATTAGTCATGTCTGCTTGATGAAATAAGACCACGTCTGCTTAATTAAATATTATCAATAGCCTTAAAATATTCTTCTGCCTAATGAGGCCAGTTACCACCTGAACTGTTTATACAGTTGCTTTCTCTGGCTTTTGATCCTCTCCATCCCACATATGCCGTCACTGAAAGGCAGAAAGTGGAGCCAAGGGTGCTTGTGAAGCTACCTTTCTTAATCATCACCTGCCAATTTTATCAAAGTCAGTATTAAGCATGTTGTTCAAAAAGCTAATAACAAGGATACTAGTCTCCTAATACCTTCATTTTTACTGCATATAAAAAGAAACATGTAAACACAAAAATTAGGTACCTTCTTAAATCACAGTGTGCTTTGGCTTGCAGCAAGTTAATACTTGAGGCAGTGCATAAACATCTCTCTGACTAACGTAAGAGCTGCCAAATGACCACGGGGATTTTAATTATAGGAAGAAGTAATTGTTCTGGGGGGAAAAAAACAAGATGATGTAAATATTGTAATTATATTTAGTCACAAGGAGAAAAGAGGGATCACCTGTCAGAAGCACACAGCTTCTCTTGAGTTCATGGGGGGTCACAACTTCTCTGTGTTTTGGGCCATCTTTGCCCAGAGGAAGGTGCACCTTTACACATACACATTTATACACGAATCCTGGCCCTCCTTCTCTTCTTCCCCAGCTTTTCAGTGGAATTGCAGCTTTCTGCACTGCAAAAAGGAAGGAAAAGGACTCCTAGAAAGCTTTCCTGGTGTGCTTTCCTTATCCAGAAGGCAGACTGAAAATAGGTTAGGGGGTTTAGAGACACAGAGGTACCTGGGATATGAAGGGCTTGCAGTATCTGCTAGGAGTGTGCAGTCTGTGAGGAGTATTTGAACTAGGAATGTTTTGCTTTGACATAAATTTCATAAAATTAATTGAAATGATTGAACAAAGCTGGACAGGAACTGGGCTGAAATTTAGAGAATAATCCAATACAGCTGATATGATAGCTGAACCTGTTGGTTGGGATTTTAGTACTTTCAAAACTGTCAGCCAGAATTTCCAAAATCGCAATTGATTCTGATCTTCTGCATTTTATTCTGTGCTCACAAACAGCTCGTCAGCCAGGCCCTGCATTTTCTGTTCATTTCCTGCATAACCACCAGGTTCATACATACATGCAGAGAAGGTTGGGCAGGGAGAGCAACTCAGTTTATTTCAAACGTCCTTTGAAAAGGTGGAACTACCAGACAAAAGTATATTCATCTGAAGGCAAAACTGAATCACAAAGATATTTGAAGTCAGTACGTGTCATGGTCCTGCATCAATGCTTAAATTTTTTCACAGGCTGAGAAAGGAGTTGACTTATTCCCTTCTTTTTTGATTTCCCAATGTCACAGACTGGGACCATGGAAGGTTATTAACTCACATGATGCTCATAGGTTTTATGAGTGAAGTCCAATAGCAGTGATACTGTTAACTGCTAATCTTAGAATGTTTTACGTACATTGAGAACATCTGTACATTTATCCTAGTAGTATAATGTTTATATAAATCTTGTCAATGTACTATACACATACATTACACACATAGTCTTTATATTTAAAATTGTGCTTGCTTAAGTATAAATATCCATGCAAAATGTAATATTTTATATAAACACATATTTTACTGTTGTATATATTGTGTGTATACAGAATTTTTTAGAAGACAGATACCAAATGCATTTTTAAAGATGACCTTACTTGGTAAGATGAGAGCTCAATTGAAACACTGAATGACTCAGGGACCTGATAATGGGATACAAACCTTTACACCTCCATATCACCACTTCAGATACAGTCAAAAACAGAAGCAACCAAAAATTATCAACATCCTGACAGTTTTGTGACCAAGAAGATACAGTTTGCTTGTCTTGGTCCCCACTAGCATGTGTCTGTCCCAGCGCAGTCCCGCTGGCACCTGACAGACAGAGAGACACAAAATGAGTACTAATTTCCCCCAGCTGTCCCTGGCAGGGCAGGGGTTGTCCCCCACAGGACTGCTCTTCCACCCCCCCCGAGAGGTACACAGACACCAGCTGCTTCTTCCCTAGACCAGTTTGCTTAATTCCTCTACCTGACCAGGAGAAGCTACAGTCTCCATGGTAAAGCTCAGTGCAGGCTTTGTGAGCTCTCTATCCAGATCCTATGCATATAGGGATAAGGTCAGGATCTTGACAAGAGGGATTATAGTGTGACAAAAGTGAAACAGTGTGGCCAGCAGGACTAGTGGTGTGATGGTCCCCCTGTACTGGGCACTGGTGAGGCCGCACCTCAAATCTTGTATTCAGTTTTGGGTCCCTCACTACAAGAAAGACATTGAGGTGCTGGACCGTGGCCAGAGAAGGGCACCAAAGCCAGTGCAGGGTGTGGAGCACAAGTCTGATGAGGAGCAGCTGAGGGAACTGGTTTTTTTTAGCCTGGAGAGGAGGAGGCTTAGGGGAGACCTTATCACTGTACGGATTGATACTTTTCTCCCAAGTAACAAGTAATAGGACAAGAGGAAACATCCTCAAATTGCAGCAGGAGGGGTTTAGATTGGGTGTTAGGAAAAATATCTTCACAGAAAGAGTTGTCAAGCATTGGAACAGACTGCTCAGGGAAGTGGCTGGGTCACCATTCCTGGAGGTAGATGTGGCACGTAGGGACATGGTTTAGTGATGGACTTGGCAGTCTTGGCTTAACAGTTGGACTTGATGATCTTAAAGGTCTTTTCCAACCTAAATGATTCTATGATTCATACAAAACATCCTCAAGCAGAGCTGACGCCTACAAGGTGTACCTTGACAAGCAAATGAAACATGTAATGGCACTAAAGCATTGCAAGGGCTGAGCCTGTTCTGTGAATAGAGAGACTTTGTCTTAAGGGCTGTCATTATTGTGTCTTTTATGAGTGTTAATCTATTTCCTGAAATGAGACCTTAGGTACCAGCATCATCCTCGCAGTTCCTCTTCTCTTTTTTAGATTAAGCTGCCATTCTCATTATTTGGAACCTTTTGCAAAACAGATGAAAGGCAATGATATAGTAACCTGAAGGCTGAAAGATCTTCACAATTATCTCTTTTGGTGGGTAGGAACCTATAAACTGAAGTAAGCATAGAAGAATATGTGCCTCCTATACTCATTGAGGTAGGCACTATCCAGATTCTGCACTTTTGGTTGTAAAAAGGGAAAGGACAACATGTATTTCTGGGCTACCAAAAAGATACTTTTAATACATCAGAGTTTTATTGTCATTCATTACCAGTTATCCGTATTTGGACCTGACATAGCTACTGCTGGTTGTGCCTGGATTGTTTGGGTGAGAAGTACTTGCTCAAGAATCTTGCTGGCTGGACTGGTGTAGGATACTTGCAAAGGGATTGTAAATGACAGCAGTGTTGTCAGGGTACACATAAGCAGCTAAAGCAATATCCACCTCCATGCAAGAAAGTCACCCAGAGGAAGTAAAATACCCTCTAACAGAAAAAAAAGAAGGTTGTGCCTTGCCTTCATTTGCACTGGTGAAAACTGAACGCTCTTCACTCACTGCTTTTCTTTTCTTTCATCCATCATTCACCCCCTCAAACATGCAGAGGCATTTTGATAATTATCACACATAATTATAGTAACCATAGTGCAAAGAAAACACATACACTGTGACCTCTGAAGTGGTATGTAAGGGAATGGGACATATCGCCTGTGCTAGGGTTTACATCTTTGCAAGGCATCCCACATAGAAGGGGTGGAAGGGAAGGACAGGACACAAGTAGTTTTTCCCTGATTCTAGACACCCTGATGGCATGGCGTCTGGGCCCACATATCCCGCGGTACATAGCCTGTCCAGAAGCAACACTGTGCATAGACTTGCAAGGCCTGCTGCAGAGGTAATGTAGCATCAGCGCAGCCTAAGCCTTACTGTTCTTAAAAATGCAGTTAGCAGTGCCTTGCTGGGCCACTCTGAAGACAGCCCAGTAATACGGCTGTTCTATGGACAAAGCCATGGTGGGACTGCATCATTTCCTTACATCCAGTTACCAGAAAGAACTGTTATTCTTGCTACTGCATTGCATACATTTTTATTCATCTCTATGGCATCTGATTGCTTTACCTATGCTGAGACATCCAAACTCTTAGATAGATCAAATGATGACATTATTCCTGCTGCCTGCTCAAAGACCAAGATTTAATCAGTGAGAACACCTGAACAAAGAGCTATCATGTAGCTTTTGATGAGTGTTATAGTTGTGTGAGGAGTCTGCAAATACCGGCAAAATTCTGTGCTCTGTGTGCTTGGTTTTCATCAGTACTGGCTTTCCCACAATCGTCTTTCCTTCCCAGTTCTTTGCCTGATTTTAACAGGTTTTTTAAATCTCTTTTTTCTGATTTAAATTGATATATTTTCATTACAGTATTTTCCAAAGGGCTACATCTAAAAAAGGAAAAAAATCTAAGAATGTGAATTTTCAGGTGTTACTGTCATCACTGTTCTCATTTTGCCTGTACACAGACTGCATGGCAGCAAGCGAGCTAAATGTCATGATGAGCAAGATCTGCTTGGCTTGAGATTTTGTCACTCACATGCCAGTTCTTCCAGCTGCCTACTAATGAGACAGTTAATTAAGCACTCAAGGTATATTAAAATATTATTTTATTATTTAGTACAGATTTGTTGGTAGAATATTCTAACCCAATAAATTACCAGCAGTGCCATGCTGTTCTTTCTGACGTACGTTAGCTGGTGGAGTCACAGTGTTTGAGCCTGCACTTGTGTGGCTCTGGCACTGTCTGACTGCATGTCAGCAATGCAGGTCAATTATTTTGCTGCTTACTCTACAGTGATGTAAAATGGGTGTGACATTTATTGGAATAATAGATGGAGACTGGTTAGGCTGAATCTTGCTACAGGAGTTGATTGCTTATGCTAATATTGCTCTCAGATAATTGGTCCAGTTCTTGGAGATGTGGATGTGGATCTCTGCTTTTTATTTCCTTCTCCTCCCACATTTCCATTAGATGACACAGCCAAAGCTTATCCAACAACATCATCCATTTGTGCAAAGGACTGCAGTATACTTACAAACACCCAGGCCATGTCATGTTTAAATAAAATCAGGATTCTTACCTTCTTCAGACTGAACAACCTCAATGTGCTACAGGACTGGGAAGAGCAGTGCCTCTAAGCAATGCCTAGATGTGGCTTGCAAGATCAGAGATGGGCCCGGGATAAAGGCCAGATATGAATGCTCCCAGACTGGGGCAGAGCCAGACCTTGCATTCAGGTCCTCCAACATTGGGAATATAAATCAAGGTTCCTCATTTTCAAAAATGAGGTGGAGTCTGCTGACTTCTCCACTCTTTTAAAATGTTGATAATTGTTGTCTGTGATTAGTTTCTAGATCAGAACACCCACCTGTCATTTTTGGAAAAGTTTTGCTAACAGGAATGAGTATGATGGAAATACCTCAGGATATTTATACTGCATATCAGAACATACTAAACTCTCATTATTTCACTTACCTTTATTGAACAGCCTTCTGCAGGCACATCACCTTCTGAGGAGTGCTCATGGGGCTCTGCAGCATCAACAGTACTGTGACTGTTGGTGTAATTCAATGACTTTGGCACAAAAATTACAGGATCTGGCTCTCTGATATTTGCCTTCTGCACCTGGGTCGTCAAGCTAAAGATTTAGCATTTGACAATACCATCTTCCTATCTTCTCTTCACTGATATTCAATTAAGAAGTTTATTTAAGTAGATCAGCATTTGACCTCCCCTGCCACCCATCTCCCTGTAGTGGAGCTCTGCAGCTGCCCACCTGCTGCACAGCAAGGTTGTACTTAGCCATGATCCCTGGCACATACTGTGTGTTTATGGTTGATGGCTTGCTTGAAGGAGAACAGACCACTAATAAATTGCACAGTCATTACCCTTTATGCATACTTGTTCTAATAGGTGTTGCAGATTCCTGCCTCCTAATAAGGAAAGGAAGTAGAAAACCACATAAATTCTCCCGAGGGAGTCAGACAGCCTGAAGCCACATTTGACAGCTGTTACTGTTACCATGATCACCAAGAGCAAAACACGAATTGGGGGGGTGGGGTGGGGGGGGTGGGGCACAGAGAAAACAAAAAATTAAAAAAAGAAAAATGAAAAGATGCATTGCCAGGGATTTTGGCAAAATCTTCTTGGATATGGAATGTGTTTTGCAGTGCCCTGACCTATAAAATCTCAGTGCTCCCGTGGCACATGATGGAATTTGAAGGTTAAACAAATGACTTTAATTAGTCTAAAAAATATTCATCTAATTTATCCAAAGTTTGCATTTCTGTATCTTTTTGGGTTTTTTTAAAACTGTCACTTTAATCTCCAGCTGAAAGACTTTGGAATTCAATGGAAGCTTGGATGCTATGATGTTATTAAATCTAACTCACAAGAAGTTTCAAAAAATGTTTTCACAGGGTTTACCTTTCGTCTTCTACCCCCAGCTCTGGCCTTTCTCCTGGGGGCCAGCTAATGAGAATTCAGCACTTCCCTGTCTGCCCTGGAGCTATACTGAGTAACACCAGCTAAGCCTCTGTCCCCCTGTATTATAGCTGAGAAATCCAAAGGGGAGACTCATGTCCTCTGTAAAGAGGTGTATTTAGTCTATCCTGCTGAGATAGTTTATGGCTTTGGCAGGGAAACTGTTGACAGTGCATACTGTAAATACAGTTCAAAGAGAATTTGAAGTCTTGGAGCTACAGCTCTCCCTATGCTTGCTGCATTAATTTATTAAAGGTACTCAATGTAGGTATGTATGTATCTATAGAGTAACAACATCAATTAAACACTCTTATTTGATATTCCACTGAAAGTGAGTATGGGGCACACCACAGACTGCTGCTGCCTTTTGGTGCAAGGCACAAAACCAAGGTCACAGCACAGCTGGGCACTAAGGCACCATGCCACATATCAGAAGCCCGCTGGTCTCAGCATCCTCGCCGAATTCCAGTTTGTGCAATTGCTATTCATCTACTTAAAACATCTGTCATACCTCCACTACCTCCCACCCCCCACCCCCACCTACCCCCAGTTCCAAGTAAATACAGTATTCCTGACTCTTCGCTTACACCATGGAGGGGCATTGCCCTGGTGTATTGGTGCGCTTTTAATTCTCATGTTGTTTAACTTCAGGTGTAAATAAAGTGGGGTTTACTTTTCAGGCCAAAAGTTACATCTGCTGTCATCAGAAGACCAGTTACAAGAGATCCCGAAAGCAGGAACAACTGATGGTGAGCGTGTGTATTCTCACAGGACAATCCACTGGAAGGACTAGGGGAGATGTCTTCTGCTATCTCATGATTTCTATGTTTTCCCATGTGTCCGCAGCATTTCCTGCCCCCATCCCCTTTGCCTTGTAACCCTCCTTGAACACGAACACAGGCGGTGGATGGTCTGTGGATGCTGACAGCTTCCCCAACCCATTCAGAAACATATTTCTATCCCACTTCAGGATTTGGCCTCCTATACACAACCACAAATCTTGCACATTTAGTTAATCAAAACACCGCGCATCTGGGGTCCACTGTGGTGGAAGCATCAAGATATGATATCTCTGTCTAAAGTGGAGTAGAGCAGTGGATAGCTTAAACAATGAGTATTGATGCTGGTGGAAAGCTTTAAAAGACCATATAGTAATTCCTACCTGAGTTCCTAATAGGATTTTTTTAAAAAATCCACAAGGAACTTTTTGATAGTAATTATCAAAACATACTTTTCTAAAACTATTTGTGATAAATGAGACTAACCAGTAATATTGCTTAATATTCTAAATGAGTTTAAGTTCCTGTCCAATGTCACTCTTAACACAAACTAAAAATATGCTACCTATTGAGCTGGAAGAAGGTTTTGATTTACAATTATGCCTTGATGGATTACCTGAAAGCACAACCTTCAGGCAAACTGTGATTAACTTGACCAAAGACATCTGGGAGAGCCATCTATGGCCTAAAATTATGACCTTGGTATTCTGGGCTGAAACTAGACACCATTTAAATTGCAGTGCTGAAACACTCTTCTACACAGGCCTTTGTTTAGGAGGCCAACAGGTATTTTAGCTTCAGCAGTTCAGCAGAAACACCTCCTGTGAAGTTACAGGGGGGAAAAAGTACTTCCTATTTTTTTGCAGCCATTACTTTAAAAACAAAACTACAAACACTCCCAGCTTGTATGAATAAAGAAGCAAAAACAATTAATAACCTAATGATTAGCAAATGCTGTAGACATTGGTTTGGATTTCACTTAGCAAGATTTATGGAGTTAAATATGAAAGTATGACTCTTGAAAGCCATGTGCTCATAATTAGCTCAAGTTTTACCCCTGGATACTGTAAAATCACAACATGCTGTCAGAGCCCATTTTCTGATCCTGTTATCAGCATGGAATAAAGTTTTCCACTAAATGCAAAACAGATTTACAGGTGCTAAAACAGCTATTTTATCAGTGGGAAACAGGCTACCTTTTGTTCTTTAAAAGGGTATTTCATTATTTTACATTGGACAACCGATCGTACAACAAAGCAAGGCAAAATAATTTTGATCATCTACTGAAAGTGAGGAAGATACAATGTGAAAATAAACACAAGGAAGGTGACTGGTCTCTGAATGTAGGATATATGGTCACTTACTGTAAAATAATAATAATAAAAAAGAACAAGATCAAAGCAATGTCATTCCCTTCTTATTGCTGAGTACGCTACATAAATCCTCAGCAATCCTACAGGCAAACTCAAAGGACAGCTGCATTCCAGGCAGCCGTGAACACTGGAAATTAAATTATTCGATTAAAAAGAAGTCCTGCAAAGATAACAGTCCTTTCAGCATATTAATTCCTGCCATAAGCCATCATGTGAAGGGACTCCTCTTGGAGCAGCTCCAAAAGGGAGGAGACTTCTCTACCCCGGCTATTGCATTCCCATCCCACAGTAAGGAGCACACTCCCTGGGCCAGGAGGACAAGTGCCCTTCCTGGGGGAAGGAGATAATATTTAACCTGCATTCCAGCAACTGAAACAGAGGTGAGCATAATCTTGCTAGTTTGCAGGCTGTCACCTGGCATGGGGCAGAGGTGCAATCTGAGTGGTTTGGGAGTAGGGGGGCTGAACTGATTTTAACAACTGCTTCAGAATTTGGTGATGGTGGAGTAGCCATCTGCTCAAGAAGAAGTAACAACCCTTGGCTTCCTGCAACATGAATGGTTTAACATGTTGGTTGATGCAAACTTTACTTTAGAGATTGTGTCTAAATACTAGGCCTAGACATGCATGAACCTGAACTCTGGAGCTGTTTGCTAAGCACATCAAGTCTTCAGACTGCAAGAGGCTATTGATAACTAGTTCTAACTTCTAAATGTTTAGATGGAGGTTTTGAAAGCATTTTAAGGGATTCAATGCATTTATACCTCTGAAACGTCCCAGGCAAATCTAAAAATCATGACCCAACTTTGTACCCAAGACAGAGTGTGAAAGTACAGAAAGCAGGACCCTCATGCAGAAACAATACAAAGCACTATGCATTCTGTCTTTTCTTTACAGCCTCAGCAAAAGCAGAAGTATGAAAGGCCAGAAAAGCAGTTACACTGAATCACAGGGAGGCTCCATCTGACCAACTAGCTTATCACCCAACTTCCTAAAAAGCAAATCTTGCAGAAACAAGGTGATTCTTCCTCTGCCCTAGCCTCCAGGCTTCCAAGACTCAGTGAGAGGGTGGCTTTCTGAATTGGAGATTGTTTAATGGCAACCAATTCATCTGTCCTCTATGTTTATAATTTTAACTCTCTGCTGGATGAGTCTGCACTATCTGAAAAACAACCTCTTATTTGATTGAAGCCTGCTGTGTGGCAATTCCTCTAGATGCCCAGTAGTAGTATTATTATGAAAAAGACTCTGCAGGCATTTCCTTTTCTCCCCCCTTCATTCCTTCTTGCAGAAAGAGGAAAGACGAGTATGCATTTCCTTTTTTTTCCCCCTTCCTTCTTTATTAGAGTAAGAGGAAAGACAAGCATAAAGTAAAAGGCCTGGTAGCATTTACTTGAGCAGAAGCTGGGATGTTTCAAACTTGCCAGGTCTCTGTTTGAGGACAATTGCATCTTCTAAACAGAGACCGCAATACAAACACTTCAGAGATTAGGACTGTTACTGATGCTGTCTGAGATAGTTTACAAGTAGATGTACAAGGTGGCCCTTTCCTGGTGAAATGAGTTTACAAGTAGATGTACAAGGTGGCCCTTTCCTGGTGAAATGGAGGGTAATGTAATGAACAGAGTACACCATTCCCACATGGTCTTCCAGATCTAAGAACAAACTTTTATTAGCAGAATTTATACAAATACTGTACTGTGGTGGTGTTTGTCAGCACCTGTGCTCTAAGACACCAAATCAAGGGAAGCAAAGAGTGAAAGGGCCATGGGGTCCAGCCCAGCTAGGAGAAGCAAAATCAAAACATTGGCACAGACCTCATTTGCAAATAAGCTCACAAGTTCATACGCATAAGTGAAGGTAACCTGCAAGACCCTGAGACCTTTGAAAAAGCTGGAAAGTGCACTGTTGTAAGTCAGCTTTCAAAACCTTGATCCACTTTATTTTCTTCAGGGAGCCAGAAAACAGGAGCCAAAGCCTTTGACCTGACCGTCAAAATAATGATACCTGGAACTGACATTGCATCCTGCTTCACGGACCAGACATCAGATACGTAAGGCCTCAGGTTCCAGTGAAAACTTGCACATCTCTGTATTTAATACCGTATAATTCTTCTTTTGGGTTGACCCAGAATCAACAGAACTTTGGTCTCTCTGTTCCCCCCAGCCCAAGAAACCATTTCGGAAGAGTGAACTTCAAAGTGCTTGGCCATTTGTCAGAAATTACCACAAAACTACAAAGAAATAACCCAACAGTAAATCAAAAATCAGAGAGAAACCTCTTGCAAGGACTACAAAGGAAGAAAAAAACAAATGGCATGAAGAGTTGATTATAACACCAGCAGTTTGCCATGGTGAAAGAGAAACTGATACCAGATGCTGCTGGGAGCCCTTTCATTACCTTGTGCAAGACCTGCAGAGCTGTGAAGGGGCCCCATGCAGCACTACCTCTCTATCTGGGATAAATGTGTGGTGCCTGGGCACAGCGATCTGTGCTTGAAAGAGATCTGCAGAGCCAATTATTATTTTATTTCAGTGATGAATTTGGAGGCTGACTCCTTGTAAGTCTGCTGCATCCTTTAATCATCTCTCAGCAAGTCTCTTGAAGTTAGCCTGTCATGAAAACTTATGCTGTTATGTCAGGGCTTTTAATGTCAGCACCATTACTATTTAAACAAGTGAAAGTAACAGATGAAAAATTAATCAAAAATTGTTTAATATTGGATACAAGGTTTGCCAGACCTTATGGCCCTCGGCATGTGCTTTCTCACTTTTTAAATCCTCAGACACCTTTGCCTGGCTCTTTAAAACTTATTTTTAATTTGACTGGCTATTCAGCAATTTGTGAATAACTGCAAATAATACATTCATTTTCTTCCATTATTCTAGAGAGGAAGGTCAGTTAGAAACTGGATGGTTTATGTTTAGACACTATTTTCTGCAATCTTTCTTACTCACTCAGATTGCGTCAGATGAAGAAAATGTACAGTGCACTAAGAGAGGGAGGGATTTGTATTCTGATCTGATTTTTTTTAATTAGCATAATTACAGAGAGCTGTACTCAGCATCTGCTCAAAGCTCTAGTATACTGCATACCAAAATCATGAGGGAGGGCTGGAAAAAAAAATGCCATGATATTGCCTTAAAAGTAATATGTTGGTTTGGTTTCATTTGGTTTGGTGTTTTAATTAAGTCTCTTTTCAGTTGCCCTGTGGTTTCTGAGCTTTTCAGGTTCACTTGCTTTGTGTTTCCAGTTTTCTCTGCAACCATGAGGGATACAAATGCTCTTTTCCTAACAAGTGAAAGCAGAGATTATATGGACTCACTAGAGCCTGGCAGCTGAGGTTTTTAGCAAAAGCATATCAAATGTAATGGCTGTTGTAATAAAAGTGCTAAAACTGCCAATACTGGGGCTGAGAATCAGACAAGGATGAATATGCTAAGAGACAGCAGCTGTGAGCTGCAGCGAGCCAGGGGATAGAGGGTGGGGACATTATGAGCAGAGCTGGTAACTCGAGAAAGTGAATGTTATCAGCATTAACGATTTGTGTAATTTTGGGAGACACTTGGCAGCCTCTGTGGAAACGTGAAGGTTACAGCAGCCCACTGGAGGACATGGGCAGGTCTCCTCCCCTAAGTTTGTACCTCATTTGTGGTGCTTTTCCAAAAAAATTATCATATTAAAGGCTGCTGAACATTTTTGAAAACTCCTGATTATTGTGCTTTTAAGAAGACAGGACAACATCAGTGATGTTTGCTCATGCCCCTGTACCCTGGGAATGCTCCAGGCCTTGCCACTCCCAAGCAGATTCAGTTTCATTGAGTGGCTGATGGTGGTACAGTGCCATAACTCCCATCTCAAAGTCTGTAAGGGAAGGAGTGATCACCTTATACACCAGAGAGAGGCCCCCAGAACTTGCCCTGCTTCAAGGAACCTGGTTAAATTGGTAGAAACATGTGGAATCTATTATTGAGTGAGCCTTCATACTGGAGTGAGAAAAAGAGATAAATCAGGAAGAGTACTTTCTGAGCTCACTACAGTTTGTGTTCTATGTTGGTCATTTTTTTTCTGAGTAATAACTTCTTGGGAACAGAATTACATCACTGCAGCACTGGACATGTCAAGTATAATACTATCAGCCTAAGGTACGGTGACTGTTTCCTTTGTTAACTTGTTGCCATGTCTTTTCTCCTATTCATACTCATTAAATACATAGAAACAAAAAGAAAATGCTTCCCACCTTGCCACTTTGGTTGCAAAGCCATCTTCCTATCCATTCATACGCATAATGAGGACTGTCTTAACTTGCCTTTAGATCAAGTCAAACAGATCAGGCCAGAAAGGGTTAAAAATGGTGCTATAAATGTGACCAAAAACCAGAGGAATGAAATGTAACACTCAGAGTTTCTACAGTACTCAAGCAAACACATTCTCATTGCTTTTGGGCAAGGAAACACTTCTTGCTGCTCTCTCTGTAGTACCTAATACGTGGTACCTGTGTTAGGTACCTAGTCTTGTACTTCGGATACCCCCATAGCAGAAATGATGAATTACAATTAGGTTTTGTGGCTGCCTTCCTCAGTGAGAAGCATGTGAAAACAGATCAAAAGTCCCATAAATAGCTAAAGGAATTTGTTCTTTTGGCCAAAACAGAAAGCAAACCCCAAGAAAATATTAGCTATTACATTTTTCTCCCACCTAATTGCAAAATTAAACCAAGCTATAGAAAAATATTTTTCATTTTTCTCCTGGGGATTTGTTTACAATACTGGGGAAAAACAATGGGTTTTTTACTGCTGCTGAAAAATCACCAGTTTCTTTCTGAGCTTTCCATTACTTAAACAAGGATCTAGGTCCAGACACATATTTATCGCTGAATCAGCTGCACAGTATAACGTGGAACAGCAGCACTAAAGACAATGGAATTTTTCTGGATTTCTGTTGGTGGAACTGAAGCAAAATTTGGCCTTTGTGATGACACCCCTTCAAAGTTAGGAACCACAGAAACTACATAACTGCTGTAAATGAAGAAGGGGCTCAACAACCCCTTTTTAAAAGGAAGGAAAACAAGTGTAAAAATATGGTAGCAATACTAGAGTGGAACTTTTCACTCATTGTGAGTGTTTTGGGGGGGTTGGGTTGTTTTCTTTTTTTACACTTTGGAATAACATCACTTGGAAAGTGGTCAAGAAAACGGTGGCTTGAGTCCCTTAAAACCAGTTTGCCCAGCAGCAACAAGAAGACAATTCTGACAGAAAAATGAGTGAAAGGATACTATAGTCCCAAAGCTAGAGATCTTCATTACACCTGAGAGCAACCTCTATCTAATTGTTAGATCACTCTCTGAACCCACTCAAAATCTTTGGCTTTCATGTCACCTTGTGGCAATAAGTTCAACAGTTTAAATGTGAGTTGTCCAAGAGAGGACTTTCTTCAGTTCATTTCAAAACTCTTGCCTGAAAATTTCATGTAGTTTTTCCACAGTAAGGGTTAAAGGGTAGCATTTTGTTATTTTCTTCCTCTTCGTCACTTGTGATTTTTTAAAAAACTCCATCATATCTCCCCTTCATCCAAGTCTATTTTTGCCGTTTCCTCATGGAATTTGTCTTGTACTTCCATCAACCATTTTACCCTTTTCTTTGCCTTTGTAAATGTGGCAAATGTTTTTAAAGTAGGGTAACCAGAACTGAATCACAGAATCATAGAATCATTTAGGTTGGAAAAAACCTTTGAGATCATCAGGTACAACCATTAATCCAGGATTGCCAGCCCACCACTAAACCATGTCACCAAACACTGTATCTATGCATTTTTTAAACATCTCCCTGTGCAGCCTTTTCCAATGCTTGACACCCTTTCAGTGAAGAGATTTTTCCTAATATCCAATCTAAACCTCCCCTGGTGTAACTTGAAGCCATTTCCTCTTGTCCTGTTGCTTGTTATCTGCAGAACAGACCTGCTCCCACCTGCCTACAACCACCTTTCAGACAGTTGTAAAGAGCAGTAAGATTCCTCTGAGTGTCCTCCAAACTAAACAACCCCAGTTCCCTCAGCCACTCCTCATAAGACTTGTGCTCCAAATCCTGCACCTTCGCTGTCCTTCCCTGGACTTCCTGGACACTCAGGCAGCACAATGTCCCTCTTGCAGTGAGGGGCCCAAACCTGAACACAGCGTTCGAGGTGCGTCCTCACCAGTGCCCAGTACAGGGGGACCATCGCTGCCCTGGTCCTGCTGGCCACACCGTGTCTGGTACCAGCCAGGGTGCTGCTGGCTGCCTTGGCCACCTGGGCACACTGCTGGCTCACGCTCAGCCGGCTGTGGACCAGCACCCCCAGGCCCTTTCCCACCAGGCCCTTTCCAGCTGCTCTGCCCCAGCCTGTAGCGCTGTGTGGGGCCGCTGTGACACAAGGGCAGGACCCGGCACTGAGCGTTGTTGAACGTCGTATAATTGGCCTTGGCCCATCGGTCCAGTCTGTCCAGTTTCCTCTGCAGAGCCTCCTGCCCTCCAGCAGGTCAACACTCCCCCCCCAGCTTGGTGTCATCTGAAAACTTATTGAGGGTGCGCTCAATCCCATCATCCAGATCACTGCTAAAGATATAAAACAGAACTGGGCCCAGTACTGAGCCCTGGGTATCACCACTTTTGACCAGCCGCCAGCTGGATGTAGCTCCATTCAGCACCACTCTGTGGGCTCAGCCGTACAGCCAACTTTTAACCCAGCGTAGAGTACACCCGTCCAAGCCATGAGCAGCCAGTTTCTCCAGCAGAATGCTGTGGGAGGTGGTGCCAAAGGCTTTACTAAGGTCCAGGTAGACAAGACCCACAGCCTTTTCCCTCATCCACTAGGTGGGTCATCTTATTGTAAGAGGAGATCAGGTTTGAAGGTACTTAAGAGACAAGTGTAGTAGGCGTATGTACAGTGACATAATGATGTTTTCTGGTCTATTGCCTATTCTTTTCCTAGTAGTTCTTAGTATTTTCCTTACTTTTTTGCATCAAATATGAACACCCATCTTCTGCTTTAAGACATCTCACCCAGGCACAAAGCTGAGCCAGCATTACAGGAGAATACCAACTGAACTAATTCAGCTTCAGACAAGGATAAGTGAGGGTTAAAGTTTTATAAAATATTTTCCAGAAACTCAAATGATAAAAGAGTGGTGCAAAAGAATACTGTAATCAAGCATAAGAAATATTTACAATACAATGATAAAATATATGCTATAATGAGAATATTTTCTTTTAAATATAGTGCTTACTATATCATACCACAAATCTACAGATGAATTGTTCAATGATATCTGAACTCAATATTAATAGAAAAAAATAGGAAGGAAGAAAATATATAAACAGAATATAAATGTTTGGGGAAAACATTTGAAAATCTGCAGAAACACTTGAGGCAGCCAGGTAGCTTGAGGGCAATATCTGTTGAAAACGTACTAAAATACACTAAAAGTATCCAACACCTAACAGAGAAAAAAACTGTGACTGATTGAATACTGGGATAGGAACAGAAGCTTTCTACAACAAGCCCACTGGAACAATACAGCAACAGGATGATTCTCTTTAAACAATGAAAGTAATCCATACGCAGGAAAGGTGTTTGTTGAGGAAACCTGGGCACAACTTTGGAGAGCTGATGGAGTTTTGGGTACTCCAGACAGGATAGTGCAGTCCCCAACAGGCTAGGAAGCAGGATTTTCCATAGCATCTATAACAGCTGCTGCTGGATATCTTGGAATACTAATATTGGACAGATTTGGCTCAGATAGTGAAAGCAGATAGAAGGATTCAGACAGGCCCCATCTCCAAAGGACATTATACTGCATTGCCACCACAGACTTGGGTGTTCCTCACTCCTTACGCAAATTTCTGCATCATATCAGGGATTTTATGCATCTGTCCTGGGTTCCAAGTCTTCATCTACAAGATGGGGTAAGGTTTCTTCCCTCTCAGGTGCAGGCATTTATGGAGGCAAAGGGTGTACTGTAGCTATTATGGTACTTGTAATGGAAGGTTCTTCGCTCCAACTTTTGCACCTATTCAGATTGGCCTGTGACTCTCCCACTGCCTGGTAAATATAAAATGAAAGCTGGCAGAAGACTAAAACAAAATCCGTCTAAAGGCAAGAAGCCAAAAAACCACTTGGCTGCACACTAAAAGTTAGAGCATGCCTAATGTCCCCAAATTTTCGCAACAACTATCCATTCTTTCCTAGAAGCAGTTGGCTAGTTAACTCAAGAGAATAAAAAACTGAGGCTTTAACACAGAGCCATCAAGCACAAAACAACACTATGGAAGAAAAGTGAAGAAAGCCAAAAAACAATGGGAAAACTCTCTTTTATTAGTGAAGTGAGAGAATCGAAACTAAAGCTTTTCATACTAAAAAATCAATGGAAAACAAGCTTGGCAAAACAAGCTTTCCAGTAAAAAAGTTTAAAAAGTCAGATGCTGTAGCAACATATAACATGGATTTCTCTTCTTACACAGATGCCCCCAAATAGTCTTCATTAGAGGCTGTGGAAGAGAAAATGCCTGAGCACATGAAGTGTCACCATCAGTCCGCCAACTAAGCTACCCTGCAGTTGTTTGAATTTTGTAATCCAAACAGTTTCAAAGTAAGTTTTCTGAAAAATGGAAGCACTGAGGATACATAGTTCAATACACACATTAAAATACTTTTCTTGTATCATTTTCTTTGTTCTGTACTGTTTCATGGTCATGTGCTTATACCACCCAAGGCAAGTTCTGGTTTTATCAGAGTACAACCATATCTGAGGGCAGTTTTCTGCTTTTTTTGTATAAGCCATAGGTTATGACTGCTGAGACATCTTTGCAATTCAGAAAAAAAGTGTTCTCCCAGATTAAAAGAGAACTAGTGGTTGATTGAGAATTGGTTACCTGAACAATTTTAATTTAAAAATACATATTTTTTTAATAAAAGGTAGATTGTAATAGGACATAAGATTGCCTGATGTTAGTGCAGAATCATTCCCTCGTGCTCAAAATAAAAGTAAGCTGTAAAACTACTTACTAACCCTGTTAGGGCAGATGGATTTGTAATGAAGTTCTTATGCCTTACATCAGCCAGGCTGACAGGAGGCAGCTACATTTGTTGCAGGAACATGAAGAAGGAGGAATACAAGGCCTGAAGGCACCACAGTGTGGGTAGGAAAGCAATGCACAGGGAAGTCTCCCATATGGTGCTCTTTGCCGTTTTCTCAGTCCACAGGTCAGCAAGCTTGATTGCCACAATGAAGATCAGGAAATATGCAGATGTATATTAATAGGGGGTAAATGCAGCTCCATTATCTTCTGAGATGTGAGGAGGCAGCTGTCCAAAGACAGGATGGGAAAGGACTGGTCAAACATCACTAAAGCAGAAAAGTAACTGAGGGTGATAGTGAATGCAGGTCAGCATAGCCATGAAGCTCTGGAGAGAGGATTTTGCAGTCCAGGCATGGTGAAGATCACTAAGAGATAGTCTGAGGGACAATGATCAGAAGTCTAGAAAATACTAACTGCAAAGGAAGACTGAAGCAAGTGGGAGTATTAACTCTAAAGAAGAGATGGCTACACAAGTTAATGTATTCTTAAAATATGTAAAAGGAAACTACAACCAGAAAGGGAATACATTCTTTTCCATGTCCACTAGGCCCAAGTTACACCAAGAGTGTATTAAGTGGTTTGGAGGAAATGCTTTCTACAAGTAAGGCTATAAAGCACTGCAACTGTGTGTACCAAGGGGTGTGGAAATACCTTTAGTGCAGGTTTCTAAAAACAGGTTGAACAAGCACCTGACTGCACTCGGGAGTGCTGATGACCCTGCCTTCAGGCCAGGTACAGACTGGATAACTGCTCAGGATCCCTCTGCAGAAATCCCTGCTCTGATGTTTTTAAAGGAGCACCAGTCTTCCCCACCTTCTTTTCTCTTTTCTCCACACAAAATTACACTGCTTTACAGTTGTCGTCTCTACTCCTGAAGTGAATCCACATAGAAAGGGCAGTTTACAGCTACAGTGAGGATACCAAGGACACAGGCAAGTGAAGGGGGCAGGGGGTGCAAGGGGCAACCACCCCAAAGATTGAAGTGAATGAAGACAGTGACTGACTGCAGGCAATGTATCTTAGGCATATTTGGCAATGGCCTGAGCAGAATCCATTCACATATATCTTTGCTAGGGAAATTTTCTTTGAACTTTAGATGGGGGCCCAGCACTCAGTTGGTGAACATCAGTGCTAGTCCCTGGGCTTAAAAAGAGGCAGATTTATTTACACAGTTTGCAGGTTTGGCTCCATAATTTTATCTCAGCAACTGAGAAAATACTTTTACTTGGTCTTGTCAGATATATCTGGTGAATTACTGTTGGTGAATAAGCATTATTTTTGAAAGGGAGTGTGTTAATGAGGCAGGAAAGCCTATGGAGACAAGGCAACACTAACTCCACAAGCTGTTCCTAGTTTCTAATAACTCACTGATGCTTCACCTGAAAATCTGGCCTGAAAATAACTTTTTCCAGTACTGAGTGATGCAGGCTACTTCTGAAGGAGCTGAAGTAAATGCTCCAGGGCTGAAAAGACAAGTGGGGAAAAAACATCATAATTTCAAGAAAAATCTCAGGAAAACAAGCATTAGGTTTCTGAAAGTATTTTAATCACCTTTTTTATTAACAAAGTTGGGAAAATAATGTTGTTTTATGAGCTTTTTTCCCTGCCTCCAAAGTGTCATTTATTGCTTTTGGGGCTTTTTGTCTGTCTTTTTTTCAAACATAGTTCATATGCCTGCCAATAAAGGGGGAATATTATACCCTGGAATCTTCCTGTGTACATTAAAACAGTGCTTGGCAAAATGGTACTGGAATAACAAGTAACAGCTTTCCTAAGATAGGGTCAATCGATTCCAGGGGAGGCTATTTACTGGATTATGTACAGGCCTCTTGGAAGAAGAAAATCTCTCAAGTGCTCTCAGTTTGACAAACATTTTTTCCATCATCTGGTTAGAATTTTTGTGCCAGTTAGCTTGCAGCCCTGCTATTTCCTCCTCATGTGTTCTGCAAACCATGGGGAGGATACACTTGTTATTTTGAAGGAGTCAGGAGTGAGATGCAATTATGGGGGCCTGAGCACACAAGAGATAAAAATCTCCTTCCTGCCAGCCAACATAGAGGGCAGCCTGTTTGAGCTCAAAGGCTGCTGATCAGATCTGAGCCCAAGTATTTTTAAAAAAGTCTTAGCAGTCTGTCAGCCACATTTGTTTATTTAGAAAGAAGCCACTGTATCATTTAGTTATTCTAATGAAGCCTGCAGAGCAAGTGCTGGCTTTGACATGATGTATTTCAGAAACATCCAGCCTGTGTTCAAGTGGGGTAGCTTCATATTGTGCTGCCTCTTGACATGTAGCAAATCCTGTGCAAGTGTGCCAAGGTCTTTCAAACGTACTTCTGACATTTCAGTGCAGCTTATACCTGGACTTCAAATGAGAGGTATGTTCGAATGAGGGCAATTTTTGGTAATTTGCCTGAATTTTGTGTTTATGATTTCTTTGGCCTAATCTGTTTAATCGAGATCTGTTCCCTGGCTGCCTGCCAGTATGAGCTGAGCATGTGGGTAGCAGATCAGTTTACCTAGGTATTGCAGAAAGACTTTTTTTCACACTCTTAGGGTTGGACTTGCATGTTAAGCTAGCATCTGTTCAACAAAATGTCCCAAAACTGAGTGTTTGCCATTTGCATCTCAGTATGTTTCATTTTTCAAGATGTAGATGTGACAGATAACTTTTTAATATTATTTATTCAGTAAAGCCTATGTCATATCTGACTTAGCGCAGTACTTAGTTTCCATCACTAAGATCAGAGAAATCAACACTGACTTTTTCCCTTATTAAGGTGTTGAAGAGCTAAGTGTGCAGTGGGAGAACTATGGAGCCCTTGACCATCTTTGATTACAAAGTCACATGAGCTTATGTGAAAGTTTTCAATGAATTTTAACACTCTTGCAAGTTTGGAGAACCTGTAAAACTCTTTCCTTGTGATACTGAATGCTGAATTTCTTAAAGAATCTACTTTACAACTAATTTTGTACTCTAAGCTACATGATTTATTCTGAATCTCTGAGGAAGATGCTTTTCTGAACGTGGAATCTTCCATCTGGGATCAAAGATGTTGACTTCATCCCATCTGACATCTGGGTTTGATTCTTGTCAGTGCAGAACTTAGACCATGGGAAAGGCCTCCATTTCATTCAAAGGCTTCTGAAATCAGGTGATCTCCAGGACATCTGTCACCCATTCTCTTGTGATAAATAAATCCTGCTGGAAAGGAAGATGGGGGAAAAAAACATTTGACCTCAACATACTTACAGCTGCTCAGTGCCTCTGACCTTTCCAAGTCAGCACCCCCAAGCTCCCTTCCCTCACTTATGTGACTGGTCAATGCCTCTAAACATTGCACGTTACTTACAAAGACATTGGGAATAATAATGTGGGCACTGTTTGGTTTGCAAATTTAACATGCCCCTTGAAACACCAGCCTGTCAGAAAACTGAGAGAACTGCACCTCACCACGTCATGAGGAATGCAGACCTCTGTAGGACAACATGCAAACAGCAATACTATGCTTATTTAAAGGACTCAGTATTAATTGTCTTTAACCTCTAAATGAATAGAAATTCTCGACAAATCCATTCTATATTGAAAAGGAAGACTGGAAATATGATGGCCTAATGAAGAAACTGAATCTTTGCCCTAAATGCAAAATGAAATCATCCCCATGATAAGGTCCACCCCCTTGCTTCTATATGAGCATTTCTACACGGTGCTAAGACGGGGCAAACCAATACAGTTGGAACAACAAGAAGGGCTTGCTCACTGTCACCCACGCTGCTACCACCTCCCACTCCTCCAAGCTGAGCTGGACCCAGGTACCCATGACCCTAGGAACACTGAGCTAACATCTGCCTGCCAGCTTTCAACAGGAATTACTCCCACTCTCAACCCACCTTTGGCTGCAATGGTTTTAGCAAGGGTCTGGAGAAGGGGAGTTCACAGGAAGACTTGTACCTCCTTCTGACCTGAGCTTGGCCATTTGAAGTTGTCTGCAGTGAAATCTGACAGAAGGCTGAAGCTGATTGCTGGTGCTGGGATCAGACAGCATTGTCTTCCTTGTTTTACAGGAAATGCACATTTCTGTCTCCCATGGCACTGGATCCCAAACCAAGGGACCATCTGTTTCACTGTTAACATGCAGGATTTCTCACAGGCCTACAAGAAAGCTGGAGAGGGAGTTTTTACAAGGGTTTGTAGTGACAGAAAAAAGGGTAATGGCTTTAAGCTGAAAGACGGTAGATTTAAATTAGATATAAGGAAGAATTTTTTTACTGTGAGGGTGGTGAGATATGGGAACAGGTTGCCCAGAGAGGCTGTGGATGCCCCATCCCTGGAAGTGCTCAAGGCCAGCCTGGATGGGGCTTTGGGCAACTTAGTCTAGTGGAAGGTGTCCCTGCCCATGGAATTGGTGTAGGAACTAGATGATCTTTAAGGTCCCTTCCAACTCAAACTATTCTATGATTCAAATTCTTTCCCCATGAGGTTTCCTTTGAAAACATTAGCAGCATGGCTGTGCTTCTTATGGGCAGTCCCCACTGCCTAGGATCTAGGGGGAAGCTGCATCTGGCAGTGTCTGATTTGATCATCAAACATCTAAACATTTATAGGGATCTCACCAGAAAGAGATCTGTGTCATCCAGGCAAAGTGGACAGGACTGTATGGTAAGGCAGCCTACATTTGCTGTCTAGATGGACAGTGTTAGCTCAATACTCTCTTCCTACAGGCATTTAATGGTTTTTACACTCACATTTTGCTTGTAGGGCATACTATTCCCCTATGTAACTGTTCATTCATAAACATATGTGTGAAATCACAGAAAACAACATTTTCGGACTTAACAAATATAGTGGGACTGGCTGCATTTTTCCTTACTTGGTACATTCCATGTTCAAAACACTTTACAAATGTAAACCCTTTCAACTCAATTGTGAAATACAAGAAGTTTATTCATGACCTCATTTCATCATAGAAGAAGCTAGTCAAAGATGATGTTCCTGAAATGCTCACAGAAGGAATCATGGTAAATATGACAATGAGCAGACTGTCCTAAAACCTCTTCATCATATGCTCTAGGTATTAGGCAATGCTTCCCATTGCCCCAGATCAGCCTATAGGCAGCAAATGTCATCTGGAACATTTTGCAAATTAAGTCATGGTACAAGTGAAGACAATGCCATTTTCTGATTACATCCCTTCAGCAAAAAATCTCTCTTCAGCCTGGTAAAACTACTTCTAACAACAATAATGATCCAGAGTAATTTCTACCACTGTGAAACAGATACCAAATGTTTGCCAAAAGTTTGACATTTCTTTCATTCCAAGTGCATAGATATTTCAACTAGCCTTTGGGAAGATACATATTTGATAGGAAAATGCCATAAACTGGGATTTCAATAGCTAAATCAGCACAGGAATAAAGAATACACAGTTCTGAGATTAGTCAGACAGCTAAAACTATTGGAGGGTTTTATAAGTGTGGCTCCTTGAAAGGCTTAAAGGAGCCTATTGATCTAAATTAATTACACACATTCATAAATCAGAGCAATCTGACAAGCCTACCAGTACTAAAGTAGCACAAAAGCTGTCTGGTTACAGAGTAGCTTTGGACAAGTACATTACCAGGTACATCATGTTTGAAAGTAGGGGACAGAGAGTAGGGTTAGCAGCGAAGGAGGCTGGCATCCCAGCAGACTTGTCTGTGAGCAGCGAGGTCAGGCTGAATGAGGGATGGATGGCTCTGCAGACACAGGTAGAGAGAAATGAGAAAAGGACCAAAGCTAGACTCAGAGAGAACCAAGCACAGAAACTCAGCAAAAAAGGCGGGTTTCTGTTTTGTTTTCACACTTGGAACCATACAGGTTAAAAGGAGAAATATGACTTAGGACTCCAAGGAAAATGAAAGTAAACAAACTTCAGTTCTGCACTTCGTGTGGCTCATAACCACCCCAAAGAGCACTGCAGGGCAAAAGTGCTGCACAAAGAACCCTGCTGTGTTATACTCCTGATGATTTTCTCCATGAGTAGATCAGAAATTTGCTTGCAGATTTAATTTTGCAAATTGTAGACTTCTTTTGGATGTGGATCCTTTCCCTTGCTCAGCTTTCCATAGCTTAGCTGTCTATTAGCATGATCTTATGTGTGTTACTTGTCTGTAAGTAATCCCTCAAGCTTATATAAATACACCTACTTGTGCTGTGTGCTGGAGCAGAGCTCTGCGTGTTGTAACAGCTGGCATTCAACCGTCTAGTGAGTAAACATTATGTCCAGGGGTTAAAGTGGACTGGAATGGTTCCAGCTTACATCTGCTAGAAAGCTACTGGGTTAAGTATTTGGTTCTTATCCTCACCCTTCCAAAAGGTAAAACATGACTAAAAATTGAACACCAGTTTATTACAACCATCTTGGGAAAAGCTGTAGCTGTGGCAGCTTTCTGTGTCCATGGGCATTTCAGACTTTCAGTACTTTGCTCCCTTAGTGAAATGTCCTTTAAAGGTCAGACAACGTGCACTTTCACTTTACGTATACTTGGTGCATATCACATAAATTCAGCACGATACAAGCTACACCAGAATATCAGCAAAGTATATAACATGCCAAAGGCTGTTTTTAGGTGGTGTGCTGGTACCACATTATGCTCTGAGCCCTTCAGATGGCTTGTGCTCCTAGTTCAGAGCTAAGTCTGCCTCCTTCACAGGCTTGGCAGTCCCCAATAGCACAGATGCAAGCTGTGAGAAGAGGCAGCTACAGAGCAAGTCCCCTCTGCTACGCCAGGTGTTTTGAGTGACAGGAGGATTTGCAAGCAGGAAGAAAAGAAGTAGGGGAGTTGGCCAGCAAATGCCAGGTGTGGGTGGAGGGAGCAAGCAGTTCCCTGCAGAAAGAGAAAGACAGAAACAAGCACAAGGGTTTGAGAGGACACAGAGATGTGCTTCATCTTCACACAAAGAATAACACACATCTAGTCATTCTCATCTAAATAACAAAATTAGTTACACAGACTTTGTCAGTTTGAGAATTAATTCATAGAAAGAAATACAGGTTTACAAGTGTCTGGTTGTTCTAATTACTGAGACAGGAAACTTTTATTTCTGTGAATAAAAATTACATTTACCCAATACAGAAATTGTGTTGCAATCCAGAGATAGAACTGCAGTTCTTTTTTACCACTTTTTTATCACTTCTCATGGGGGCATATGACAATTTTGGACCTTCTAGACATCTGCGTGGAGCTCAAAGCATTAGGCAAATATATTAAAAATTGTCCAGTCATGTTGATGTGCTCTGCGTTGCCCCAGATACCAAAAGACCAGAGATGGTTTACAAAAAGGCCAAAAAAAGAGCTGGCTAGACAAGATGCTGGACAAGATGCCTAACTTTCATATTACTAAAATCTACAGTTAGCTGATCTCACTGTAGTATTTGCACTTATACTTGGAAACTCAGGAAAAGATCATCACATTATCAACAGGTCAGCTGGATGAGCACTGGGAACACAGTATGCTGGACCTGCACACCAGAATGATCCTATGATTCTATGCAGAATTTCAGGGGGTATGCTGATGTCATAACCATCACCTTATTTTTTTTGTCTTTTCTTGCTTTATACATCTTTCTTTAATAACTATTAAATATCAAGTAACTACAAAATGTTGGGAGTTGAAAATCTCTTTAAGCATGCAGCTTTGCATTCATTTCAGAACTACTTTTATACATTAACTGTGTTTGAAAAAAAAAAGTATTTGAACATGAACAACATAATTATTTCAGTAATTCATAATTTGTTCTTTTAAAACTTTATATTGTCCAAAAATTGATCAAAAGAAGTACTATGTCACTAGACTACACTTCTATTCTCCAGTGTCTGAATATTGAGACAGAACAGCAAAATAACACATAGTAGGAAGACAAATGATTAATGAAATTATTCCAGTGATATCTGAGAATAAGCAGAGTGTTCCAAAAGAAGTCATCAAGATGTCCTCTTGTAATTGATGTTACTAAAATGAAATAAAATATGTTGTTTTGATGCTAAGGTTTCCTGTGTAGCCTACATCTTCTCATGAAAACCAATGTGAAATCAGCTTTCCTTTTTAACAGAAAAAAAGTATACATATTGAGTTGGAGAAAAAAATTGTGTTAGTCATAACATAGAGCTGAGGTCATGAAACTAGGATTTTACTGGTCACCAGTTTTTTTTACCAATTTGATAATTTTCTTAATGTCTAAAAAGCTTGTCTTCTTGCCCCAAAAAAACATCTTGAAGAGTCTTAACCTTTGTTTACAAGGAACTGACCTACTAGAGTAATGGTCATCACAGAGAGGTTCTCCAGCAAACAAAGCTTTACTGGAGACTGGGGCTTTGTGCGACAAAGGATGATTTAACCAGCAGAATTCAGGCAGAAGGATGAATACACTAAGACAGACCAGAGAGAGATGAAACCTCTGGAAACAGTGCATGACTCATTTCCACAAGGATTCTCATTCTACCTGCCTCAGGGTAGCAAAGGAAAGAGAAGGAGAGGTAGAAAGGGGAAAGAATAAAAAGTGTCTGTAAGCAGGACAAAAGGAAGAGAAAAGGACAAGGTCAACAGCAACATAATTCTCCATCATCAGATAGGCTGTCAAATAAAGTGATAATACTCAGCTTCCTGAAAATAATAAGCTACCTTAATTCATTAAGCATCTACTAAGATGCTTTGCAGATGCTAAATAACCTCCTCTGGCTGCTCTGGTTTCAGTTATAACATAAACGCTACAAGCTGCATGAGATGGCACATGACCTACTTTGTCTTGCATGTAGCAAGGTAATTGAATTACTCATCTATGCATCTCTTTTGGGTTACATCTCCAAATCTGAGACCCTACCTTGCCTTGGTTCAGAGCCTAGCAACACTAAGCTTTACTCAACCGTGGCCAAGCACTGTTGTGCAAGCTGTGTCTAATTGGTGCTCCCAGGACACACCAGTGAACTATAGCTTAAGCAAGCTGAAAGCTGAAACAGTGCCAAGTCATGACACACCCTCTGTCTCATTTCATTAGAACTACTAAAATCTTAGACAGTAGAAGGTCTGTGCATCCACCTAAGTTTTCCTGTGTATATGTAATGTTTTCTTGTCTTAATCTATCTCTGTTTTTCAAAATACAGAAGCAAATTAATTGTAGGCACATATCTTATCAACAAATGGACACCATAGATCGTGCAACATTGCATAACTTTGACCTAAGCTTTCCTTGTCTTCTGTACCAAAGCTTCTTTCAGGCTCTCTACAGCAATATAACGGCTTTAGCCTTATAAAGTCAGATCATGAGTATGCCCCTCCCATATGCTTTTTGGTATGGCTACTTGATCCAGTAGATTTGCATGTTGAAGGGGAAGCCATCAGTCTACTCCAAATGATTTCTGAGTGAGTGCTACGAATAAACTGGTGCGTCAAAACATCTAAAGCAGACTGACAACTCTAAATCTGATAATGAGCTAGTTTACCATAGATCTGATCAAATACGGGACAAAAATATATTAATGTATTGTGAATATCTGTGTGAGGGCTTGATTCATTCCTTCCTGCCTGAGTCTCTTGGAGTTTGTGTATTCACAGATGTTCATATCCTGTCCAGGCGATCCCATCACACGTATATTTTGGACTTCCATATACTCACCCACTGGCGTGTGTATCTGTGCCAGACTTTGTCCTTTTGCTTTAGTAGTGACCCTTGGTTAGGCATTTTGAAGTTGGTACACAAAATGCCAGACATTGCAGCATGCATATTCCACAGACAACTAATTCTTTACTAGTAACATCCAGCAAACATTTTCAGATTCAGTGTAATATGCAGGTAACAGCATGGTTTCTAGAATACAAGAAATTCAAGAAAAAATTGGGGAGAATTTAGGGAATATTTGGTGTTTTCATGAAGTAAAACGATTTTTTAGATGATTACTTGTTCTCTTATTGATGATAGATAATACCTCTTTAGCAGCTACAGAAACCCCAGCACTGAATAGCCCACACCAAAAAAATTAGCCACTTGCTTTTAGATTGTTTGCTTGGATATCCTCTAGACAAAAGTCTAAAACCCAAAACCTTTTGGGTGTTCATTTTTTCAGCATTCAGATGAAAGATATTTTGGTGAAACAACAGGATACTTTTTACAAACAAGTAATTAAAACCCAATTACCAAAAAGTAACTACAAGATGTTTTCAGCCATCTCTATTCACAAGTCTGACCCCAAAATAGCTCTGAAAATGTTGACCAGAGTATGTTTTCATCTGTCTTCAATTATGCAACTCAGCCACTGAAGACAAAAAGAATCAACACTCTGTAACCAGCTTTCTGCATTCCATTACAGTACTCTGAACTTCTAAAATAAAAAAGTTGTGAGTCATTCCCAAAATCATGAGATGGGCTTAAAATTATAAGATTTAAAAAAACAGATTTGGGGAACTTTATTTCATATGTTCAAGAGGGGCTTTTTTCTAGGCTACCAGAATAACAGAAACATATATTATTTTAATATAAGGTCAGATTCTTGTAAAAACACATTTGGAAATTTGGGAATTTTAAAGAATGCCAGATATCAAAAGTTTATGCTAAAATCACAACAGTTTGTAACACTATCATGAGCAAATTCTGCCTGGCTGACCTATGGTATTCAGCCTCTGCTGTGTGACTGGCGTTTATAGTCTGAACTTTAGAGTCATGATCAAGAGCGAGGTGCTGTTGTGAGAGGAAACCAATAAATTACCTGTAGAGAAAATGTGAGGCACACAGGAAAACGTAAGATTGCCAGGATGAATGCTGGGATTCCCCGCATTGATGAAAAAATGATACAAAGTGCTAAAAACTCAGCAGAAATGTCAGAGCACCAGATACTTCCATTCTTCTTTCTGGATTTAAAAGGACAAAGGAAAATACTCAGTTTTAGTGCAGGGATGACATAAGGGAAAGCCCAAATTAAATAATTGTTTTCTGGAAGATCACTTATATTGTTCTTCAAATAACAGTGTCTCAGTCTGTAGGACATCTGCTTTCTTTCTCTGTCTGCTCAGACTGACTTCTGGGATAATAGGAAGATATTACAAACACTCAATTCGTTTGTTTGCAGTAAAAGGCCTTTAAAAGAAAACAGCTTTTGGCTATCATTTTTTCCCCAACTTGGATTTGAACATCTAGCTTTCTAATCCAGAAAACAGATGTTTTAACAGTGCTTGGGAGATTATTTTTAGCATGTTTTTTATGATCTAAACATAATCCAACCAATAGAAATGGCTATTTGACGTTTAACCTTTTCTTTGAGTTTCTTTTCTCTAGTAGATTTACTGTTCAACATGGGACAGCTGGAGACTAATATTTTTGGCACAAAAAGACAAAAATGGGAAGTTTTTTCCAGTACAAGATTGTTTGCACTCTTTGTCCTAACAGTGCCACCTGATTCCCTCTGGAAGGATTAAATTTCTCCACATTCATCATATCCAAATAGTGTAGTGTCAAGAGCCAGCAATACCCTTAGTTTGCTCATCCATGACTGACATTCAGTACATTTTTGTCTGAGTAGACCAGGAGGCTGACATAAAGGTAAATTCCAGACTAGCATCTTAAGACACAAGCCCTTTTGTGTGCTGATTTTTGCTCCCACTTCTAGACTCTCTATAACCTCATTTGGCATGTAAAGTGGGAGTTTGCATATTGTCACTTTGTAAAAAAATCCTGCCTCATAACTTACATGCATTCAGCTCTCAAAAATAATGATGATAATGATGGTGATGATTACGATAATACTAATATTAATAATAATGTCCATAAAAAATGCCCGGCTTAACAACAAACATGTCAGGATCCAGAAGTGCATCTCACAATACTGGGTCATATTACAGATGATGTTGAAGTTAACTCACTGTTAATCTAGTAAAAGTACACTGTAATTTATCAGAGCATGTCTGCCTTGCCATTATTTTATTTAATCATTTTGAATTACAAAAATAAGGCATGAATTTTAACTGATATTTGATCTAATTTAACCAGTGGAAAACAAATTCCAAGAGTCTGGATGTCTTTAGAAAGCATCACCAAGCCTCCTGGCTCAGCTGTAGGTCTCAAGAGCCTGCTAAAATAAAAACATATACCGAATTTTCTGATTGCCAATATTTACGATAGTCTGTTTCCATGTGGATTTTTTGTATTTTTATGCTATCCATTGAAAATATTCTATTTTTATTTTGTTGAATGCAAGTAAAAAAAATGAGTACACTGCTGTTACTGATTTGTTACCTCTGGAAATTGCCCATAGGATTTCAGAGGAATGTGGACAATTCAGGGTATGTCTCTCTGGGTGCTCAAAACCAGAAGTCAATGAGTTTGCTGCACTGTTTCAATAGAGAACTGACAGCTTTCAGAATCATACCTACCAATGCCACCTAAAACAAAAATCTGTACTTGCCAAGTAAAGCTACAAAACATTCTTGTTATTTTTCTACAGTGTGCAAGGTTTGGTTCTTGTTATGTGCACTCTAATGTCCTCTTGTAAATTGTAGATAAACTGCAGTTCATTAAAAATGTTTCTTTGAATCTCGAGTGACACTCATTTTGCAGCTAAGCTAAGGATCCCAAATGGACAACATCAAGTCTGGAAGTGTGATGCAGCCTCCCAGTTCATATACATACTTTTGAAAAACAGATTGAAAGGCACTTCCTGTAACTGTGCTGAGCATGTACTTACATGTAGAAGCACAAAAATTACTTGTGAAATTGTGACTATTATTGCTTAGCTCATTTTGGTTGGCTCCTTCCATTCAGGTGTTCTTCAAGTTTTTATCTTAAGAGGTCTCAAGTGTTTTTCTGTAGCTATAAGGCCGCCAGTATTTTCAAGAAAAGAAAACACATAAAACAACTTCCTGAAGTTTCAAAAAATATTTTAAAGTAAAATATAAGCATTCTTAGACATATTTGGCTTTATCCTGAATATAACAGTCTATATTTATTTTCAAGGTAAAGAATGGTCTTTTTACTTTTGGTGAAACACTGAAACAGGTTGCCCAGAGAGGTGGTAGATGCCCCATCCCTGGAAACATTCAAGGCCAGGCTGGATGGGGCTTTGAACAACCTGATCTAGTTGAAGATGTCCCTGCTCATGGCAGCAGGGGTTAAACTAAGTGACCTTCAAAAGTCCCTTCCAACTCAAACTGTTCTATGATTCTGTGATTCTATTTTGTGCATAGTGTGATTTAGTAAAAAGATTAAGTATTTAATTATTTTTAAAAGCTTTTTCTCACATTTTAGCATCTAAATGTTTAATTCAAACATTTCTTCCCTCTCTGGAGGCTCAGGATACCTTCAGCACAGTTGTAATATGGAGTTTCCCTAATGTCTCATTTCTTAGAAACATCTATGGCATGATTCTTACTCAACCAATAGTTTCTTAATGAATAAAGCAGACACAGTTGTTAGGTTTCATGGGTAGAAAGGCAGACGGAACTTGCCACAGTGTTTTAAAGTTTTCAAGTGTTTTTTCATTACTGATGCAGCTGAACAGCTGCAGTTTTCTTAGAGATTGTGCAAATGAAATGATTTATTTTTATTGCACATTCCAGCATAATACACCATGGAATAGATTTACCCCCTGAAGAACAGGCTTTGGGCTAAGGTACTTGCCATGTTGAAAGGGAAAACAAATTGTGATGATGATTGCACTTGATCTGTTGAAATATTTCATCCTCAGCACCATGTGCAACAACGCAAGCAGAATAGCTCCACTGTTTCATAAAGATTCACTGTATATGTGATCATCCATTAACTGGAAAAAAGCCCAACCCAGATTTGCAGTTAATATATTTTTTTAAATTAAAAATTGAATGTAGTTACTATATAGAATAATAGGCATACGGTTCACTCCTAATGGCCAGCATCACCTCCCTACCAAAAAAACTCGTATGTATTATTGGTATGGATGTACAGAACCTGTTCTATGTACTATTGGTAGAGATGTATGGCATTTTAAGGAGTGTTTCAAACCACCCCACAGAGAGATACCTAGTGTTTCCATGAAAATACATTATTTGCTAATCAGCTCTAATGCATGCATGCATGGGACTTCATGAATAATGAAGCCCATGCCAACTTTAAGGAAAGGCTGTGAGCTACATGTCTAGAGTCAGGTCTAAGCAGTAACTTTCAGACATCAACTGATTACAGTAGAGGAAACAACCCATACATGGATGAATTCTCTTCCTTCCACAACCTCAGGGTAACGTTCACCACATCTTCAAAAAGGAAACTGTATTTTGGATTAACTGTATTAAAATAGCAGGCTAGCAAGCAGGGTGGGGTGTCCTACCTCATTTATACATGATTGTAATTCATCTTTTGCTGCTCTGTTCTCCTCTTCTTCTTATCAAGATGTCCAAACAGCAAAATAACAAGCAGCAGATACTAGCTATTCATGAAAGACAATTATTACAAGATAAAAGTAATCTAATCCATGTGACTTTGACAGTAGGGATTAATAGGTGGAGGTCAGAAAGACTAGGATCTTTAGCCTAAAAAGAGACATGTCTGAGTGGGATATTGAAGAAGTCATAGGTGCTGTGGAAAAAGCAAACCAATAATGGCCATTTATTACTCCCCACAACGCCAGACTTGTGAACATAGCAGGCAGCAGATATAAAACAAATCCCTTGCATGCTTCTTTACACAGTGCATAATTAAGATGTGGATCCCTGTCCCATAGTATGTAGTACAGCCCAAAACTATATAAAACCCTTCCAAAAAGGAATCAGATAACCCTGATGGGCCAATATAGCACAACTGCTGACCATGGAGGCTGGGGGCACTGAGTCAGAAAAGTATCATCCTGCTCCCCCAAGTATTGTAGAGCTAGGTGTCACCAATATCTAGCATTATGAACTCTGCAAGAATCCTCAGCAAGCCAGGAAAAGGTTACGTAATAAATGCCACTGAGCTCTCTGAATCCAGTGCTGGTAGCTTGGTTCAGCCTGAAGAGATTATGGTAAATGAATATAACCTGGAGACATGCTCACTGAGTTATTAAATTGTGCTTTGCAGTGTGTGTGTGTGGGGGGGGAATCTTTGCATTCCACTGTCTGACTCTTGACACAATTTAGAGCAACCTTTTCTGATATTACCTAAATTGAGAAAGATCTTCAGTGAGTGAGCTTTGATTATAAAATGCCAGTGCAGAAGCTTGACTTGTGCTTCCTCATCGACATGTTGGTGTTCAGGTTGGAGCCTGTGTGCACGGAGCAGGAGGCTGACAGTAAGGAGGAGTAAGGGTTCTTTGTACTATTTGTATAAAACCCTAGGAATTCAGTAAATAATTCTGCATAGAAGAAACTGCCTACCTTATCCTAGAAGCTCTTACAGATGTTAGACTGCCAAGAGCACAGCTATTCAACAGTCAGTCTGCAGAGCACTATCATCATTAAAAGCCCTGGCAACATTTGCATATGTAGCCTTTTAAAATGTTTTTGCTAATTCTTTCTGGGTTTGTCACACAACCTCAGTAAGGCTGTTCAGGTATTATTTGGAACAAATCATAAAAGTTAATGAAAGAATAGAGGATTGAAGAGCACTAATTACACTGCAGTAAAAAATATAAAAATAAAGCAGCTGTTCAAGGAGCTAATTCAGGATAATCAAAATAAAAGGATTTAACATAAAAAGTTATCCAATGCCTGAACAGATGATAGATCTCAGATTTTTCCATGTGGGTTGGTCAAAGGATGGATCACCTCTGCAAAATGTTCTGTGATCTGAATTGTGGTACCATGGCTATTTCTCAGCCTGCTAGAAATATTTCTGGTCATTTCTTTCATAAAGGAGTTAGACACAGGGAAAGAGCAGAGAAAGCTGTAAAATACAATCAGAAGTTGGTGTGCATACCGAGACCCTTAGGACATTAGGATCAAAGTACAGCAATAGTTGTATATGCCATTCCCCTGAGGCCCAGTGTCTATATAATAATCCCTACCACTTTTACCAGGCAATAACTCATTGTTAACTGAACACTAAAACTGCAGTGATAATAGTCTGGACTAGAATTAATGCTGGTCTGTTGAAGGTATGAGTCCACTCTGAGTACTGACTCCTCCACAACATGGACAGAAAGCCACTGGCTTTGACAACACAGCTGCTTTTAGGGCCCCAGGGGAGCTGGACACAAGTCCTCCTGAAGTCAGTCATGAAATTAGTTTAAATGCTATGCTGGTCAGGATTAACTAGATTTACGCTCATCCACTCTTTGGTCTTCACCATAGGGGAGCACGCTGCCCAAAGTAGCTATTTCCTGAAATATGATTAGGGGGGAAGTAAATGGAGAGGTGGCAAAATGAAAACACCTCTTGTTTGGAGAAAGATCCAGGGAAAGGACCGGTGCTTTTAATTTAGACATTAATGACTCCTAAAAATGAGGCACATGCTACCAGGTGAGTGCTGCATAAGTCAGAGTTCAGTATACAAACTGCCATTCTGGTCCACAGAAAAGGGTGGATGTCTTCAAAGAGAGGTTCAAGAAACCCAGAGGCTGAGCAGGTGGACAGCAGACTACGCCACTGGAAGTGCTGATAGCAAATGGGTGCTTAAACATGCACACCCCCCTTAGATGTCCCACTTCACCACGCACTTTATTCACCTGGTCTGAAAGCACAGAGTCCATACACTGCGGCACAAACTGATTAGGGCTTCAAAAATAACGTGGCTATTTCTAGTGGGTCCCCTCTTTGTATGATGACATATTGGTGTGAGCAATCAGCCAAGAAGGGATGTGATGGGCTTTCAGGTCTCTGAAACCACTGGATGAAAACCTTGCAGTTCTGACCTATCAGGAAAACCTGTGCTAGCAGGTGTTTCTGGAGAGGTCATTCCCACCTTCCTGGTCAAAGCTGTACCATCATGGAAGAGGAATTCCGTAGTAATGAGGCCAGAGAAAGAAGGTGCATGCTCCTGTCTCCCAGCTCCTGGGAAAACTCTTTAACCACCAGGCTATTGTGAAAAAGGCCAGACCGCAACTGTGGGAATTTTTCTGAGCAAGAATGACCAGAGATGTTCTCCTCTGAAGCTGATTGTCGAAGATCACCATGTGCTCTAAGCTGAGGTCCCCCGGGTACATATGAGATGCAAATGCTGCTCTAGTTTGTGACTTTTTTTAAATAGGAGCAAAGTGATATGTGCTGCAGTCTAGATGTAGGCATATTAGGAAAACATGTCTAGCACAGGAAGGTAGGTGGTGCTTACAAAGAAGGAGAATTAGCACACAGATCAGACTGATGTGTCTAGTTCTGCCAAGGTCTTAGCCCAGGCACTGACAAAAATAGTGTAGGTGCTACCTTGCATGTAGAGAAGACAGCCAGGTGCCTCTCAAATGGGTTGCTCACAGGCTTCCCAAAAGCCAAGTCCTCCAAAGCATCTGTCGGTTGTTACATGTCCGCACGCAGGCAGAGAGAGAGCTCCTGCTCTGGGAAGCAGTGACAGTCTTCTCTGCCTTCCAGGGGTGCGTGGACCAGGCCCCAAAGAAAAAATAGTTGTAATTTGTCCAAACAACAACATTGTAAACATTCTTTTTGCCAAAAGTAACATTTGGCTATGAGTATAACAAGCTCGTAAATTAAACTTCCCCTGGCAATGCAAAATTATGCGTTACTTATGCCTTTAGTTGATCTACTTCCTACTGAATATGTCAAACACTAATTAAGTACAAAGGGAGGCCCCAGTCTGGCAAACACTTAATGCAAGGACAACTCCCTTCATATTAGTGGTACAAAATTTTGGTGTGAATGGGAAGCAAGGTAGGAGAAACGTGGATAGAAGTCGTCACAGGGCAGGGGCCTTACATACTAGTCCAGGTATTCTGTTTGCAATGGACTTATCTCGGTGTCTTTCCTTTAAGGTTTACAAAAAATGGTTTTTGCTTTCCGCTTCATTAATGAGACTTCACTTGAGCAAAAGTTTTTTGAGCATACCTTACTTCTGGCTCCTGGCCAGCCCTAAAAGCAGTTGCGGTTTCTTCACAGAAACACAGATCCTCACAAAAAATAAAACTTTTCAGCTTGTAATTCCCCAGTGGTCGCCTCTCCAGCCAAATCACCCTTGGAAACATATTTTAAACCATTTGAGCAGGGAAAAATATTTGGACCTTTGCCTGTTTTGCTAAGGCTCAGCATCAAATTACACAGACAGAGCTTCTGTTTTTTTAAAAAATATTTTATGTCTATACTATTTTAAAGTACATGGAAAGTAGTATTTTTTTAAATAAAATAAAGCTTACTGGCGCCAGTATTACATCAGTGACTGTAACCATTGTGTGTGTTGTATCCCTGGTAAAGATTTCTTAATCTTAATGCAACTGACTCAGGACATCAGGCTAGATGCAGTAGGAGATGTGAACGCAATTAAGTCCTTCCCTGAGTTCTTTAGGAAAACAACAGCACTATTACTATTTGATTTATGCTTGATGTATGCCACATCCGTCATCTTTTAATGGAGAGTACGACTGAAAACTGGGATCTAAGCCCAGTTTCATGTTAGAACATTTTTTTTGCATTAGCAAATAAGAGCCAGAAACTTGCAACACTTACTAAGTAAGATGAATAATCATCAGTTTGGTCTGCAGCTTAGTGAACTTAGATAGAGACAAAGGGGCCAAGTCTTTAATTGGTACAAAATAGCAAAGCTCCAAGACTTAAAGGGACTTCAGAGGAGCTCAGTCTATTTATGTTTGCTGAATATCTGCCCCAAGACATCTGCCTATGCAAATGTAGGCTATGTGTACATATGTGATAGTCTTGTGACATATTGTACTGCAGGGCATTTGATAAATAAATATCCAAGCGATTTATAACATAACTATGATTGCATCATCTGCCCATTAATCAGTCTCCCCAGTTCAGTCTGGCATTCCTGACTGCTTCAAACAGCAGCATTTATATTTTAAAGCCAACCTGCCATGGAAGCATTTCCTCCCTCCCCCCACCAAAGAAGTGGAATTTCCTCAGAAATTATACCTGCATGAGGTCCAGGACCAGCAAGATAAATTCTGAAAATCATGAAGTTGTCCTGGTTTTAAAGCCATATGTGTGTATTGTCCTAGTCAATGAAACAAGATGAACTTCAGCAGCTTCCCTGCGAACCAACTCACTGAAATGTACACAGTCTAAGATGCTGGGCTTTAAATCAGAGAATTTTTATTAATGCAAGTGAACTTAAATTAATTTAGATATTTTCTAAAAGTACTAGTTTTAATTTTTCTCTTCCTTGTGGCAGACAAGGCACTTTGCTTAACAGGCCAAGAGACACAAGGAATAGTCTCCCAAAAATGTTTTTCAAAGTTCCAAAGTATTTCATAGAGATTTTATATAACATACATGTCAGGAAAGCAAATCCCAAACTTAACACTAATAAAAATGAGCTGCCATAGACTGTACCTGTCTCCTTCCCCTTCCACGTTCTTAAACACCTATGTCAAAAGACTGTTCAGGCTGGAAAGCCAAGCTCTCATGAATAAGGAATGACAAGTTGCAAGATTTCCCAGTCTTAATGCCATTTGTCCATTTGGTGTGTTACCACACAGCCACACAAACCTCCCTCTGACCTATCCAAGCTGTGCTTCATTCAGTAAGCAGCCAGCTATTCTTTAATTCTTTTTCATTTACTCATTTCTTACATGGGTCTCCCATTTGACATGATGTACTTAAGCTCTGCACTGCATGCACAGGTATTCACTCCCTCTTGGCTGTTGTAGGGATGCCCTCTCCCACTGTGCCTTTACTAGACCACCTGCAGGTTCAGTGCTCTCTGTTCCTACCCTACAGCCTGGGAGTGTGAAGTACTGAAAAAAGAACACTAGGTTTGTCAAAAACAAGTTGCTGGTGGTTGATTTTTTGGCATACCTAGAACCTGAGTGTGTACTGCATATATGGAACTTCTGCAATCAGCCTCACTCTGTCCTATGAGCTCTCAGCCATTCTGCAAAGCTGTCTGCAGATGCGTTCCCTGGATGGGCATGAAAATACATAGCTAATGGCTGTACAAGAAGAGTCCAACTCAAATGGTGGTCCAGCAAGAGATGTAGAGAAACAGTCCAGTTGCTGAAGAAGCCCTCATCTGCCTTAACCAGGAAACTAATCCTTCTTTTACTGTAACTCCCAAACTTAAGGAGCCAAAGAAAGACCCAAAAGAACAAATTGAGAAGAAAAAAAAAAAATTGTACCCAGTGCCTGCTGGTCTGCTGTGGGACATGCTCACTCTGTGGCAAAAGCATCTGCTTCATTCTTAAGTTTCTGCTGAGTTATATAAAAACAAAAGACAACATGGCCAAATACATGATCAATGTTTTACCCACCCAACACAAGTAAGCAAAGGGCACATTCTGGCATGATGGCAACATGCCCTCTTCTTTATTTGCCACAGATTTCAAAGACTTGTTTCAATCTGTAGGATTGAACAGTCAACTGAAAATAAATTAATTTCAACATGAATAGCATACTTTATTTCCTCTAAAGCTCCTCTAAATTCAACCTGAAGTAGATATCCAGAATGGAAAACTTTCAGCCTCCACAGTTAAAACAATTTGGCAAACTTAGCAGCAAGTGTAAGAAGGGGCCTTATAATGGGAAACATACAGAAACTGTAAGTGTAGTTAACACATCTGCCTATGAAATGTGGAACGGGAGATAGATGCTAAATAGAACACCAGATTCCAGCTTTGCCAAGAGTGTGATCTTTATTTAATCGGAGCTTAGTACAGCCTGTCGTTCTTTTCCTGCATTATTTTGACATCCCACACTGACAATGCTGCAGACTATGTGGACAGAAAACAATACAACAATACTTTCTTGAGGAATTTTTTTTTACCTGTATGAATGATAACGAAAGAGGGAAGAAGGACTGTGGAAGAAAAGTAGCAAGGGCTATGAATGAAGACACTGACATGGCAGGTGTGGTACATTTATTCTTTAATGAGTGTGTTGTACACAAAGAAATACAATGGCAAAGTGAGAGTGGTATAGATTGTGCAAGTTGAAAGATGGTATGGAGGGCTTGGTAGATCTTGGAGTGATTGAAGAGGAATGAAAAGGAAAGTGGCTGAAGAGCTCTGAAGCCAGGGTCTGGGAAAGCGAAGACTGAAAAGTTGGGCAGGATAGGTACCAAACTAGACAACTGCAACAAATTCTCCTCCTTCCTCTCCTTCACTCCTCCCTCTCTCTCTCTCGTTTCATCTCTGAGAGACAGAACATAGTGTTTTATTGCATTTTTTTTTCAGGAGTCACAA
Source organism: Falco punctatus (assembly GCF_963210335.1). NCBI lineage: Eukaryota > Metazoa > Chordata > Aves > Falconiformes > Falconidae > Falco > Falco punctatus. Next base: position 44,572,212 of record NC_137586.1, on the reverse strand, counting down.
ATTATGCTGTGATTTTTATCTGTCAAGTCTGTGCATGGATCTGGAATGTGACAGTCAAGCTCTACTTTATAAGAACATAAGTCAGCAGCACCCAGAGATTTCAAGTAGCATGAACTCTTCTTCATTTACATCACCTCTTTGTTTGGAAGGACAGATGGGAGGGTTTGTCTTTTCTTCATGGCTTTGTTTTCTCGCTGCCAGGCTGAAGAATCCACTGAGGAATCCTTCACGCAAATTTGTCCACACCCCATCTGCTTCAAGGCAGAGAGAACCTTCTTCCTTCAAGGTTAATTTGTTTCATAGACTCTCTTTGATAAATCAAATACTACGTTCTCACAGCTTCTTTTCAAACCAAAGTCCAGGAAAAGCTGACACTGTTTAAAAACCTCCTCAGTCCCATTCTTTTTGGCTGAAATACAAACAGGCAACTCACAGCACACCCAAGAAATGGAGCCTTTCTCTCTGCCACATATTCTCTGGTTTTGCCTAGTCTAGCAGCGAAACAGAAATAACACAGCTTCCGTCACGCTCTAGTGCTTTTCTCCAAGGGGAGAATGTCCTTTCTTTCCCAATTTCCTCCCACTGCCCCCAGTTCCACGACTGGGTGCTAGTCAAAATGCTTCAGTCCTTCTGTACACTTGAGCAGGTGCACACAAAGTCTGGAAGTCCTGGAAGCAGAATTCCACTAACCTGTGCTCCCTGGGAACTGCACAAACTGCAGAGCCCCTGAAGAGAAGCTCGTATTTCCAGTACTTGCAGATAAGGTCTCTCCCTTCCCTTACACACACATTGCCACTTCATGAAGCTAAACAGTCACTGTTTTGCTGGGACCATGGTGCATGCACATGTGGTTCATACGGAGCTTGTCTAGGTTACAATTGGCAGCTGCTTTGGTCCCCCTAAATAGTGCATACTGGATGGCAAGATATTTACGTAACTACAGGCAGAAGCCACCATCTCTTCTTCCGCGTTTGTACTCAGCCCTCAGCCATCAGATTGTGTATTCAATACACCTATGGGTACAGCCCCCCACATTAGCTGGGATCTTGCCTGGCCAGTTATTATGGACAATGTAGAAGACAGACAACAACTGATACTGTGGGACAGGGTTCAAACTCACAAATCCCCCACAGTTTATGGCATCCTGCAACCCATATCCTTTTGGATGCCATTGTGTCCAGCCAACACATACAAAATGTGGCTACCATACACCTCCAGCTGTGCATGCCAGTTCCTGTGCCAGCTACCAAACCACTGTGCACACTCCCCCAGGGTGAGAGCACAGGGGCGGCTTTCCTGTAGCCGTGCAGAAACATATGGCTGCTTCCATTTGCAAATCCAATATCTCGCTGCCAGTCAGAAGGGAACCAACCTGATGCAGGAAGATGGGCTGTAATGCTGTTGCTGTGAAGTGTTCATTACCACTCCATTGCTGTCTTGTCTCATACCCTATCTTGCATAGCTTGTCAATGCTTGGAAGATTGCTGAAGGCCACAACCAGGTTATAACTGTGTCTCTCTGCACTGGATGTTATTCAAGGACTTCATACTCTTTGTTTCTCCATCTTCTACCTGACCTTTGTGCTCTTTATAAAGAGAAAGATGTCATTTCCCCTTGCATTCCACAGACTTTTTGACAACTGTCAGAGTCCATTAATTATGTTTGTGGCAATATTTCATTTCAGGGATTTCCTGATCCTTCAGATCCCCAGATGGCAAGCAGAGGCAGTTCCTCTTTATATCTTAGGGCAGGTGTAGAAAACATTGTACAGCGATACAGTGCACAGCTGTAAAGAGACTGATCCCGAGCAGGACTGGCACTTAAACAGGTAGATGATATCTCCACCATGAAAAGAACAGTAGATGCTGGTGCATTCTGGTAAGGATGAAAAATGGAGGACTGCAAAAGAGCGCTCAGGGCAGATGGACAAACACAGACATCTGCACACTGACTTAGTGAACTGACTGCACTTTTAAAATAGCAGTATAGAATGTGCACGATCTCACCAGCTAGTACATGCTAGAATACTGTTATGTAAGCAGAGGTCATTTCAAATGAACCATCCATCCCCTTCTACTACCTTGTAGGAAAGTCTTTAGCATATGTTTTTCCAAACAGTCCTTGGCAGTTCTATATCCCAAGCCTTAGCACTTTTAAAATGGACAGAAAATTGTTTTGGAACAGGACCAAACACAAACTGTTAAAATTCAAACAAAGAAGTATGAGTCAGGAAACTAATCTTTTTTTATATATCTGAAATGAGAAATGAAATTCAGTTTGGAAAACATTTTTATTAAAAACTGTAGCTGTCTGTACTCTGAAACACCCTGGAGGTCTAAAGATGATATCAGTATATAAATATTCAGAGCTTCCTGAATATTTCTTTTCAGAAAAGACTTTTTTTCTCCCTTACAATTTCTTTGACCTTTAGAAAACAGTCACTATTTGTAGCCTGATTTTTTCAAGATGTTCTCCGGTACATAAAGATGGCAGGGAATTCAATTGTAAAAGTCAACTCGTGAAACACCATATAATAGTCAGAAGATAGCATCGCTTTAGGCGATATTTTATTAAGTGAACAGCCATTCAAAGCATTTTGCAGCTTATTATATCCTATTCAAAGGCAGTCACTTCATTCAATTCTACAGTAAAAGTATTTTACAAGAGAGATGATATTTGAACTATCCACAGGCATATGGATAAAATGCATAGTACTCATCTATAACAGAGATGAGTCTTCTTGCCTTACAGAGGACTGTCAAAAGGATTGATACATAAAAAGGTCTTTTTTTTTTTCTTCTTCTTCTTTCCTTTAAAGGGAACAAGACTTTCATGAGCTCACATAGAACAGCTGCAAAAATACCTCTTGTCTGTCATCTGGAATTCCTGAAGGTGACTTGTGGATTTGTGGCTAATGAAACACTGCAAAAGAGCACTCACCATGTTGTAAAATATCCTTAATGGTTTATTATCCTCTTACAGGACAAAAAATGAAAGGTGCCCAAAGCATATTATTCTGTTATAATTACACAAAGCACAAAGTTAGAAAGAAACAATGTCAGAACAGAACCAAACATAGGGAGATTTCTCTGTGACCTCAGAAGTGGATTACAGTGATTTGTGACATTACAAAGCAATCAACTGGAGGCCTGAGGTCCAATTAAGGATTCTTGCTGATGAAAATCAGTACAGTTTCTCATGATTTACAATAAGTAAGATTAAAATTTGGTCACCAAAAACTTATTCCTCTTGACCCTATCCAGCACAAGAATTTGTTCCTGGAACAGGACTAGCTCATTCCACAGAGAAGCCATCTGCTAAAGAGCAGCAGTGGGTAATAGATTGCTTAGGGTTGAGAGCAAGGAGAGGGCACTGAGAGAACTGCTCATTCCAAGGTTCAGAAAACACAGTATGCATTATATATCATAAAGGCTTTTTGATATGTCTGTTTTTCTACCTTTACAAGACAAGATTTAGTAAAGTACAGGAAATTGCCCTATTTCTAAATGAATGACCTTGCATGCTACCTCTTAGCTGAAAAAAGAGGCAAGCTGTTTCCTCCTAAACAACTCTACAGTTCAATAACTTGACTTTTTTTTTTTGGGGGGGGGGAAATATTATACATTTGTATTCCTGTCAAATACAAAGCAGTTTTGACAACTTTCATTTACTGAATTTAGCTTTGTTTAATGTGTTCCGTTAAAAAATTCTATGGCAGTCAGGAATAACCCAGTGCTATTCATGGGGAGAAAAACCAAGAAAGCTTGCAGGTATGTCATGAATAGCTTTACGTTCCTGGGGAAATATTGACCCAAATTGCAGGGCAGTGCTATTTGCTATTGCTAGTAAAATTGGTACCTACGTTTCTAACAGCCATGATACAACTGCAGCTGGGTTTTCACCATATTGCCAATGAGAAGAGTTTCCCCCTTCTCACTGTTTCCAGGGCATGTTCCATGAACAGCACCCATTTCCATCAGATTTACCAGTTCCGTGCATAAAAATCTTTCCTGACATAGATGGACCATACAGACACTCCACTGCAACCTTCTGTCTGCCCAGTTTAAGTTGTAGTTCCAGGAAGAGGGAACACAGGGCTTTTTGCTAGCTATTTGTACAGGGGTGATTTTCATCCACAATGACCATAAATGCCTACTTGTTTCAAAAGATATATATCTTGTATTCTTCCTGTGCCTTTTCAGGTGTGCTGTCTGAGGATGCTGACTGACTTGTTACATAGCTGTAACAAGATAAATTCTCATATCCATACCACATATGCAGATGTGAACATTACCAGGACGACACTGAATCTAAAAGGCCAGGAGTGGAGAAAAATTATGATGCTTTTCACCTGTGATCAGGACATTTTCCCTACAACATTCATTTTTTCTGCTAAAAACCCCTTGCTTCTCTTTCACTGAGTTGTCAAATCAAACCATGTAAAAGACATGTTATTCCTTGCTAAATAGTCCAGCTAATGTGATAATGATGACAGTGATAGTTCAATATAAGTTAATTACCTATTCAAAAACAAGAGAGAAGGCAGAAGGAAAAAGTAATTTCTCTTCCCTGTTACCTCTACAGTTTCTTCACTATTTTCTTTCTTTCCTATCTTCATCAATTTGTAAAAAATTTTTAAGGAACACATGTCTTGCCCAGATCCTCAAATTATTCTACTAGATCTAGTCCTTGGTTTTAAGGCTGGTTACAAACTGGGCCTGGTTTCACTGAAAGGTAGTCACCATGTCACCAGTCACTTACACACTACCGTCCCAGGCTGGATGAATTCTGTCTGCCTGGTTCTGAATCCCCCTTGAACATCAAAGGTCTAACTCACACTTCAGGGTTAGCAGGGTCACATTCCACCTAAAAGAAGACGAATGCTGCCTGAACCGTTCACAACAAGCTTCTTGTTTGACAGTTTTTTGCTCCATTCTTCGTTCTCAAATGATGTGCAAGCAAACATATTTTGTCACATTCTTTAATAATTCACTAAACACTTTATGTGAATTAATTAAAATAATGGCTTTCTCTGAACTGTCTGCTCTGAGTTGAGCTGTAAGCCTTGAATATTTGTAGTGTGCCATTCAGGCTGCAATTTTCCACCTGGTGGTAACTCCTGTTCTCTGAAAGATTCCCAGAGAGATTTCAGGATGGCTACCCAAATGATCCAGATGCATTCTCACAGAAATACATTTAGATGTGAGTTTGTGCAATGGTTTGCCTTTGACAAACAATTCTGTGAAGGGAAATTCAGTTAAGAAAGTTGACAAAAGGTAACCGGAGAGGCCACAGCAGCATCAATAAATATGGCCAAATAGAGGTCCTCTTCTCTGCTGGTTTTTTCCTAAACGTCAGCAGGGACTGAAATAAAACACAATCAAGAAAGGGCCTCAGGAAAATGTAAGGGAAAAAATGGAGGCATAGGGAAAATAAGTACAAAGATGTTATCAAAAAGGGGAAACCATTCCACAATGGAATAAAGAATGGTGAAAAAAACATAAAAGACACTGATGCCACCCACATGCATGTATGATCCTTTGACCTCACCTTGAAGAAACTCACTACCTTTCAGTATGCATCCGGTTACCCACATCAGAACACACTGCTAAGCTTCCCAGTGTATGACAATTCACTCCAGCTGAGGAGAAATAACATGTTGAAGTCATAAGGCCCAACTAACCGAAAGCAAGCAATCAGTTAATGATCCCACTTTTCTTTCAAAAAAAAAGGATGTCTAGAGCAGTTATATAACTCAGGTTAAATTTAGGTTAAAAACTACTTTGCTATAGACATATCCTTTGAAAACAGGGTGTTATGAAAAGTTTTCAAGCAGAACTAGCTTTGCAATCCCCAAAAATGTACCATGAGTGTATTGCAAAACCTCATCTCTGTAGCATCTCTATAACATCTTTCCAATTGTATGAAACAAATGTAACAAAATAAAGCATTCTGTGAGCTTAACTCAGATGGTTTTGCTGGAACAAATCTAACTCGGACCTCAAGAACGAGGCAAACAGAAAATAGGGAACTTTCTCTTTATTACAGCTAGATTAAAGAAGCAAATGCCAAAGATGGAATGCAAGGACAGCGTATAAATTTGTAAAGCTATTTTTCTCCTAAGACATGAACCTTTATTTAGGGAATGTCCTTTCCATTATTTCTAAGTTTCTATATTACAGCTTGTAGCCCATAAGCACAAGCAAGGTATCCAGAATAGGGTAAAGACTGTGGGCAAAGGAAGAAACAGGTGTACACTACTACTATTAATACAAGATCGTATCCATTTGAATTAAATGCAAGGGATAATGATTTACATCTACTTAAAACAAGGATATAAAACACATGGGAAGGCATTGCTTTAAAAGTGTTTACATTTTAAGATGTGAGCATTTTTGCTTTATAAAAACACTAGAGTATCTGAGCAAATAACAATATGATAATGAAAGCAACACCTTCCCTGTTACGGACACAGCTGCAACTCCAGATCACAAATTTGTGGGGTGAATGTATAAAATCGATGGAAGAACAGAATGAAGGAAATGTAAATGCTATTGACTGGATTTTACCAGAATATATGCAATGGTGTTTACCAAATCCTAGTTCTAGTCTGCTTTAGCCCTACTTAAGGTCTGAATGCTAACACATCAGATAAAAGCGACTAGACAATGCTACATATATCGCAGTTTCACCTGCAGCATAATGAACTGAATTGGCATGGGTATAATTAGTTACACAATAATTACCCTAATAATTAATCTTATGAATACCACAGGAATTAATGTTGATAGAAAATTACCTGGGTGGGAAAATGAACTATAGCTATGCACAATGGTATTTAAAGGTGGTAAAAATTTGCATAAGTTATAAGAGATGTTTTGAAACAAAGAAATCTATTGAAAGAAAGTGGTAGAAATCCCTTAACTTATCACTTAGGACATTTAAAAATAGGCCAAAATAAACAACTGGAAAATTTAACACAATGGCTAATCTCACACTGACTGCATAATTTTGCAGTGGGGATGGAGAATGTTCCAAAACCTCTTTTCCATCTCTGATGTCTAATATCTGTAAGCCTCTGGACATGTTTGGGCTATCCAGCCATGGATATTAGGTCTGGCTCCAGAAAGCAGCATGATGCCAGTGTACAACTCAGTTCCCAGAGTTTGGGAAATCTCCAGAGCACTGCTGCTGTTAACCACTTTCCCAAAAGTACCGACTTCAGTCTCATCTTTACAGTCTCCCTAATCTGATCCAGCCCTTTTGGGGAACTTTGAAAAGAGCAGTTGCCTCAGGCAAGTAGGAAGAGGAAAGTATAGCTCACCTCCACTACCACCAAGAATGAGGAGAATGATCACTGTTTGTTAGGAAGAACAAAATACTGATTTGCAACATGTCTGAGAACAGCTGGTGGCCCAGTGTATTTTGATGTATCAAAGCCACGAACACAGTATTTCACCTACAAAGAAAGCCCCATTTATTATGTGGTGTTGTTACTGAGATCCCCCACCTCAACGTTTTAGTGTTTATTTTTAGCACAGTGACAAGTTTATGACTGTGTTTCTCCAGCATTTTTGAAGCCCTTAATTTTTGTTAGCTGCAGAAAGGAAATACATTTTCAAAGCTAGCTGTGATTCTGAATGATTCCTTTTTGAATGTCAAACTAGAAAATCTGATTTTCAAAGGTTAGGTGCTCAACATATTCTGAAAACCAGGCTGCTAGAAATGTCTCAGACTGTGCCCCTAATATGGAAGCAACTGAATCATTCATCACTTTTGTAAATTAAACTTTTAAAACACAAAGACATTCTTCTTTCATCCTGGAATTCAGGTACCACAGCTAAGGGCATAGTAGAGGAATGGAGATGAACTCTACTAACTGCTTTGACATTTTTTAATTTTAGGCGAAGTGTAGGAAGAAAGATGCGTGTACCTGCATGAACCCAGTCACTGTTCTTGTCATAAAGTCTGCTAATCACCCAAGCTATCTCCCTCCATATAAAAATCCATCTTAATTAATTCTTCTTCTCTGGTATTTCAAGCAAATGAACAAATGAACTAAAGAGAGTTTAGGCTGCTGACCAGCCCAAAAGTTAACTAAAATTGCCTTTTAAAAGACCTAGTTAAATCAGAGCAAATTCTTGCCTGGGCACACTTTGATTAGTTTATTTATTAATACTGATTTATTTGAATTTGGTCATCTGGGTCAGGACTCTGAAATATTTGCATGCCTATTTCATGTTTAGTGTACTATTTAGTCTATACACATTTTGTTTTAGTAAAATGAAAGAATGAAACTCTTCTAAGAAGGTGTAATAAACAAGTCTGTCACTCTTTTACAGCAGGTCAACTCAATAAAGACATCACCATTTCTCAATGATATGAAGCCAGCTGTGCTTAAAGAGACCTATTGGAACACATCCAAAATCAGTTTGCTAACTCCAAATTTATGTTGAATTAGATTTTTATTGCTTTAATCAAATAGTTTTGAAAGACAGTTTTATTTTAACCTCAGCTACTTTTGTGTATAAACAAGGCCTTAGGCAAGTATCATCAAAGATACCCACCAAACTGAACAGATTGGGGATATGCTTTTGAATGACATTTCACTCAGCAGCCATCTTCAAATTCTAATACAGAAATTGAATTTTGGGTTAGAAGAAGTAGGAGATCACATTAGGTATTACCTTTCCAGGGTACACGATTGTGTTGGTGTAATGTGAAACCACAAAAATGAAACAGCTACTTTTTATTTTTGTCCTTCAGACTACATAGAGTGGAATTCTGCTTACCCATAAATTACTCATTTCTTCATGCGTCTCAACTAAGAAAACTCAGAATTTCCTATTTCTTGCAAACTTGTATTATATGAATTTCAAGGAAGCACATGCAGAAAATGAAACACAAACTATTAGCTGCCTCAGGGAATATCTGGTTGTAAATACTGGGAAAATCTAAAAATAAAAAAATAAACAAACAAAAACCAAAAAACAAACAAAAAACATCTAACTGCTTTTTTGTGTGTACATATTGACATATTCAGCAAAGAACTCCCATAATACTGTGGTGGTTTAAATTGGTTTAACATAGTGACAACATCTGTAGTTTACATTCATCTTTGTAGGACATGGTTATTTAAAACCTTTATTTAACTGGCCTAACAGGTGACCAGAAATGTGTTGTCTTCACAATTACTTTTGCCTTTGTTAGGACCAAGAAAGGGTTGGAGGTCTACTCTGTTCTTAGATTTGTTTTAACAGCATGTGTGGTCTAGTTTGTAGTTTAGATTGGAACAGAGTTCAGAAAAGCAGAAGTCCAGCAAAGTATTGTGCAATATTTCCATGTTTACTGTACTGGATGCGCTGGGTAAATACTCTCAATGATACTTACTATTTCATATATAAATAACAATCTCTAACTGTACAAGGATGCTACTCAATTTTTAAGTAAACATTATAAATGGAAAAGGCATATTGAAAAGAAAGGAGACACTGAATTAAAAATATATTTAAGGCAAGTTTATGTATCCTCTTGAGTGCATGGAGCTTAAGGCAGGGACTGGGGGAGCAAAGTCCTTCCCACTGTATGAGATCAGGTTCATGACCACCTAAGGAACCTGAACATACATTAAGTCTATGGGACCTGACGAGATGCATCCCAGGCTCCTGAGAGAACTGGCTCATGTGGTTGCCAAGCCACTCTCCATGATGCTTGAAAAACTATGGCAGTCAGGTGAAATCCCTGGTGACTGGAAAAAGGGAAACAATGCACTCGTTTTCAAAAAGGGTAGAATGGAGGAGGACACTGGGAACTACTGACATGTCAGCCTCACCTCTGTGCCCAGGAAGATCACAGAACAGATCCTTCTACAAGCTATGTTAAGGCACATGGGGGACAGGGAGGCGATTCAAGACAGTCAGCGTGGCTTCACCAAGGGCAACTCTTTCTTGCCTGACCAACATAATGGCCTTCTATGATGGAGTGACTACATCAGTGGACAAGGGAAGAGCTACAGATGTCATCTATCTGGACTTCTGTGAGGCCTTTGACACGGTCCCCCACAACATTCTTCTCTCTAAATTGGAGAGATACAGATTTGACGGGTGAACTATTCAACAAATGAGGAATCAGTTGCATCCAGAGAGTAGTGGTCAATGGCTCAACGTCCAGATGGAGGTCAGTGATGACTGGTGTCCCTCAGAGGTCTGTACTGGGATCAGTACTGTTTAGTACCTTCATCAATGACATAGACAATGACCTAGTGGGCTCGAGTGCACCCTCAGCAAGTTTGCAGATGACACCAAACTGAGTGGTGCAGTTGACATGCCTATGGGATGAGATGCCATCCAGAGGGACCTCAACAAGCTCAAGAAATAGGGCCATGTGAACTTCATGAGGTTCAACAGGGCCAAGTGCAAGGTCCTGCACCAGGGTCAGGGCAACCCCCAGTATCAATACAGGCTGGGGGATGAAGGGATTGAGAGCAGCCCTGCAGAGAAGGACTTGGGGGTATTGGTATATGAAAAGCTGGAAAGAGTCAGCAATGTGCATTTGCAGCCCAGAAAGCCAACCGTATCCTGGGATGCATCAAAAGAAGTGTGACAAGCAGGTTGAAGGAGGTGATCCTGGCCCTCTGCTCTGGTGAGAGCCCACCCACCCACAGTACTGCATCCAGCTCTGGAGTCTCTCTGTACAGGAAAGATATGAACCTGTTGGAGTGGGTTTGGAGAAGGGCCAAAAATGATCATAGGTATGGAATACCTCTCCTGTGAGGAAAGGCTGAGAGAGTTGGGGTTGTTCAGCCTGGAGAAGAGAAGGCTCTGGGAAGATCTTATTGTGGCCTTTCATTACTTAAAGGGGACTTACAGGAAAGATGGAGACAGACTTTTTAGTAGTGTCTGTTGCAATAGGATAAGAGGTAATGATTTTAAACTAAAAGAGGGTATATGCAGACTAGATACGAGGAAGATATTTTTTACAATAAAATTCATGAAACACTGGAACAGGTTGCCCAGAAAGGTCGTAGATGCCCCATCCCTGGAAACTTTCAAGGTCAGGTTGGAAGAGGCTCTGAGCAACCTGATCTAATTGAAGATGTCCACGCTTATTGCAGGGGAGTTGGACTAGATGATCTTCAAAGGTCCCTTCCAATCCAAACAATGTTATGATTAAACGATTCCATGATTCTATGATTCTATGTGCACAGTTAACCATTACAGCGCTGTATTTGCTGGACCCAAGTAACTAACATTCCAAAATTAATAATGATATCCTGCCTCCAACTCTTCTAAACAGGTCCACTCCATATTCTTTTTAAATGTCTGTCCCTTTCTTGCAATAAGACAAGACTATATGGGTTTCTTTTTATTCTCTGCTCCCATTAACACCTCAGAGACTGAAGTACAGTCAGTTGCTTACAGATTGAGTCAGTCCAGTTCCCTCCAGCATCCATTAGTACATTCCCATGTTGTTTTCTGGGAGGCAACCAGAAAGCACCTCCACATGTAGCTCACTCCAGAGTCAACACAGTTGATCCTACACAGTCCCCACACAGTCCTCCAAAGCTACATCAGTATGCTTTGACCTCCCACTCATTCCCAATCACACCCCATAGCATGCAACACATAGTCTCCAAAACCATGCCATAAACAAATCACACTGGCAGTCTGCAGCATGCATTGATTGGAAAAATGTTATAAAGTATCCTAAGGTGTCAATAAGAGCCCCATGCTGACTGGTGTGCAAGTGGACTTGTGCAACCTATTATAGGAGGGATCAATCCTAGATAATACACAGGTGAATCAATTAAAAATAATTGGCCTGAAGGCCAGGTGTTGAATGCCCTCAATAACGTTCACAAGACTTTACGCTGGCAACGCTAAATATGTATGGCCAAAATAACAATGTCTAACTGACCCTACAGTGTGAAGTACAGTGGTCTCACCAGTCATGAGCTTCAACTCAGTGGGGTGACTGTTGATCAATACAATCACTTACTATCCTCCCTGTTCATTATTTTTCTGCCTGCATAAAGCAAGAGAGAGGAGGGATGCTCACCCCGGAAGCTCTGCACATTCAAGTGAAAAAATGACTATTTTGAGGAGTATTCACACCTAGTTTAGGTGGCTAACTTAAGACACCAATCTCCCAAACAGCTCTGCACAGTCAATAAAAAGATAAACTACTCCAGATGTGAAGCAAGAACCTAATTTAAATGCCTTCACTTGCCCTTACTTCTCCATTGAAACAGACACCACTTGGGAAAGCATTATATTCATTCCCTGTCCCTACCCCTGCCCCAAGTTTGTGCTGGGAATCCGGTAAGTCACAAAGTTTTTCTTTTGTAACTTTAGACTGCAGAGGTTATTATTTATGGGTCTCTGAGGGTACATCAGATCCAAGAACTCAGCAATATGCACATGTCCATATTCAGTCATCTGCACAGGCTACTGCAAGTGACACCTTACTAGGCCATTTCTTCAGGATGAATGTTGGTGTATGCGTAGGACTTTTACTGCCCCCCATGACTCCCATACACCGTAATGCCAAAAGGTTCTGAGAACTACTGACAGAGTTTGGCAAAAAGATACCTTTCATTGACAGGTGAAATCCTCTATTAGTAGAGAATTCAATCTCTTCTTCAAGAAGAAAAAGTGCTTTCTCACTGTGTGTCTCCATCAGGCACATACTAAGATATTACTCAATGCAGAAACTGAAATTTTATCAGCTAATTAATTCACAGGACTCCTGCCAGACATTTTTAATAGCAGTTGTAAATCTCTTGAAACGTAGAAAAAGCAATATAATCCAATAAAAGAAATGTGCTTAGAAATCATTTGAGAGGAATTAACCACATATATAGACCATGTATTTTTAATTACATCTGAATGTGAACAGCTGAATTTTAAGGTCAGCTGGGTTTGTGTCTATCTAACGTCCTTATTTTATAAACAATCAGTGTAAAATAGGTCAGAAAAAGAATTAAATAAAACACAAGTTGGATAGGACAACTATTAGGAAAGGGTGTGAAATAAAAAGGGGGAAAAGACACCAGGATTAAACAAAAAGGTGCCCTGGAGTCATAAATCCAGGTCAGATATGTGCTGGCTTTTTCGGCTGCCAAAATGACCCCTAGTGACGGAAGACTGCTACTCTGTAGTAATGTGGAGAGCTGGTGTAAGGAGCAAAACTAATTGCTTAGACAGGAAAGGACAGTAAGCAGAAAACATGGCAAATGTGGGAATTCAGAAAGCTACCAGACCTTATTTTACTGTGCCACCATGGGATATATTTTCCTATATGGCGCTTTGTGAAAAAGAGCAAGGATTGCCTTCCTCATTACTTTGAGAGCTACTTTGAAAACTGGGGAGCTGAATTTGGCGATACCGTTTCTGTTAGAAAACCAGCATTGAGGAAGAGAGGCCAAAGAGTTATTCCCCTAGGCTTAGAAGTTGTCTTTCCCCCAACAGAGCACTGAGCCCCAAAGCCCTTACCCAAAATGGCAGATACAAATACAGTCAGAATCCAAGTTCTCCTTAAATACAGACTCGTATGTTTAAAATCATTTTTAGAAGGTGATTTCTTGAAAAAAAAATACATAATCCTGGATGTAGATGGTAATATTCTACATGGGTAAAAGGTGTGGGAAGTGAAGAGCCCACCTATTTTCTGTTACGGTTTTTTCAGTTGTATGATACAAAAGATAATTCCAAATTCCAAACCTCAAAGTCAGCACTTCCATTATTATTATTACTGTATGAAATTTGCATTTCTTTAACTGAAAGGTACATATGAAAAATCTCTGCCTATGAATGACGCAATGCTTCATGCCATGCCCTACCTTTCAGACCAGCAGGCAAAATGAACACTGTCCCCAGCCAAGGAAGCCTGTCAGCACTAGTGTGACCACGCACTGACCCTCCTCCTGCTCAACAGCTGCCTCTTCCCAGCCAGCAAGGATGCAAGGCCGGCAGTGAAGGCTCCTCTACTCCCCCTCCTGGGAGGTCCGAAGTTCAGCTGCTGCCATTCCTCACAAAGTAAACAGCCTGCTTTCTGCTCCAAAAACGAAGGGCAGCCCAAGCTGGATGGATTTTGCAGATGAAGTCAGAAGCTGGGAGGGGGCAGAGCTCATGCCCCAGCTGTCTACAGAAGGCAGCTGCACTGGGACTGATAGCCAGCCATTCCTGCTCTCCTGTGCGGAGGAAGCTCAGGAGGCCACTGTCCCACCCCAGGGTTGGACCCTGCCCCACTGCAGTCCCCTCTCTCAGGCTCTCTAGGACTGGAACGTCCTGGCATGCAGGTCCCTTTCTCTCCAGGTGCACAAACGTGGACAGGTTTCCCTAGCTATCAGGTGGTGCAACAGTGCTTTTTTGTACAGCAAGGTTGACTCCAACTTACCCACTCCAAACTAGCTGACTTCCACCACTAACAGTGTTACCATCAGTGACCAGGGCTGCAAAGTAATGTGTGAATGAGCCCAGAGTAGATTGCAATGTGTATTTACTGCACTCTGCCTAAATGGCATCTGGCATTTTTAATAACCTTATTAAACAAGAATTAAAAGAAATGGCTCTCAACTAGGTGGATGAAGGCAGGGGTTCTGAATGGAGTTTTCACAGATTTAAGAACACAAGCAAACACGATTTTTGCACCAGAAGAGACAAAACCGTACTGAAGGAGAAACACAAGCAGCTTGTAAACCAGATGACAATGGAGAAAATTCTTACGAATGCTTCTCAACATATCAATCACGCTGACTCCCAGCCACACCACACCGCCATTCCACCTTCCACGCACTTTCAGACAGACATCAGTCCACACCGCATAGAATCCCAGGATCCCCGAGTTCTGGAAAATAGATTTAGTCCTAATTTCTGTGACAGATGGAGTTGATAGTTTTAGGATGAAAAAAGCGCCAGTTTTGACAGGCAGCAGATACAGATGCCCCTTGTGGTTGGAGACAATGTTGCTCTGGAATTAAGGTAGCACTGAAGCGAAAGGGAATGGCTAAATCCACCACTACTTACTTATTTCGCTATGCTCCTCTCGTTGTGCCTTAATATTTATATTTTTGTGTCTAGTTCCTTATAAGCAAAGCAAAGCGGATGGAGAGTGTAACAGGAAGGCAGGACGTCAGCAAGGCATTTTGTTTTCAATGAAGACAAACTTCATCCTCTAACAGATTTTAAACAACTTTTCACTAATTGGCAGTTCTTTATTAAAGTATCAAAGAACTATACTGAGACCTACTGTATTTCCGCCAAGAGGCATCCTCGTAAGACAGGGTCTTAAACCCGTGCACGAAAACCTCTGGTGAGAAGCTGAGCTGAGTGAGTTTAAAATCGGTGGGGGATGCGGTAAGTGGAAAGCTGCAACACCGAAGGCATAGCAAAGCAGTACTTACACGGCCGGAGCGCACCACTAAGTTAGCTTTCTCTCCCTGAGTGTACTAATACTGGAACCAGGAGCTCTGTTCAGATTTCAGCAAGAAGCAAAGTCGGTCCCATTTTGAGCCTGATCCTCCCTACCTTTCTCTTTCTTTCGGGAAGCGGCTCTGCCCTCACTTGAATCAGTGGGAAGTTTGGGTACACACATCACACGGGATAGAGACCTTTTTTTCCCCTTGCTGTAAAGGGCAGATCAGTTCAGGAGCAGCGTGCCCGCACAGGCAGCACGCAGACCCGCGCCGCTGCCCTTTCGCGGAGGCGCAGGGCGCTCCCCCGCCGCCCCCGAGCGCCGACCCCCGCCGCCGCCGCGCGCCTCCGGCCCGGCCGCCGCGCCGCCTTAACGGGAGGAGGGGCTCCTCGGGGGGCTGTCACTCTCCTTAAGCCTTTCCTTTCAAGCTTTGAATGTGAGCTGCCCTCCAGCCCCCCTCTCTCCTTCCCTCCCTCCAGCAGATCGTAAAGAGAGGAGGGAAAAAAAAAAAGTTTCAACAACAGGCTGGGCCAATGGCAAGTGGCGAGGCAGTGAAAGGGGGCCGAGCGAAGGGAGAAAAAAGTGGAGAAAAGGAGAAAGAGAGCGAGAGAGCGCAGGCTGGGGGGATGTGTAAAAGAAGAAGCGTTGCTAATTTTTTTTGTTTGTTTGCTTTTCCATGCATGCATAATGAGGCCTAATCAGAGCACGTTGCTGCTGCTCGGAGGGCACTTTTGTATTTAAAGCCTTGCAAAGAAAAAAAGATCCACAGACGGATCCGCAGAGCAGCTTGCAGGGCTTGTTGACAACAGAAGCAGCATCAGTCGCTCAGAGAGAAAGAGATCCTGAAGGCTGCCTCTTCTCCTTTCCCTGTGCTATCTTCTTGCTAGCGGGGAGAGACATTTCTTCTCCCCGCCACCCGAAAGTGCAACCCGTACCGAGAGGGAGTGAGCGGAGCCGGGACTGTGAATGGGATCGGAGCGGCTGGCATGTGCAGAGATGCTGCGAGCGGAGAGTTAAAAGCTCCCGACGAAGCAGCAGCAGCAGCTGGGCACTGATTTTGTTTAAAAAAAAAAAAACGAGAGAGAGAAAGAAAAAAAAAAAAGAGAAACGGAACTGCATGAGGAGGAGGACAGCACCATGAGCTCTCCCGGCGCAGCCTGCAAGTCCCCGAGCGCACTCCGGAGCCGCTCTCCTCCGAGCCCCCGTTTGCACTGATTCCCCCCAACCTCTCCGGGCGCCTTCGCCGCCGCCTCGCCAAGCCGGCAGCAGCGGGTGGGGTGCACGGGAAGGCCCCGGGCACCCGCTTCGTACGGCGGCCCCGCCGGTTCCAGCTCCCGGGGGCTGGAGGGCCCCAGCACCGGCGCGGATGGATTGATGCGAGGAGACCTCATGCACACGGCCGGCGGGAGTTTTGCAAACTTTTCCACGGGCGGCAGCTCCTTCTCCTCCTCGTCGTCGTCTACCAGCGCCTCTCCCTCGCTCGCCTGCGGCAGCAGCCGCCGCCGCCGCCTGCGATGGTGGCCAGCTCGCCCGCTCGGCACGGAGGCGGCGGCGGGGGCCGCTGGCCGCGTCCGGCCGCCTGGCTGTGGCTGGCGGCGGCGCTGGGCGCCGTGTGGCCGCCGCGGGGCTCGCTGGTGCAGGGCCGGCGGCTGATCTGCTGGCAGGCGGTGCTGCAGTGTCAGGGGGAGCCCGAGTGCAGCTACGCTTACAACCAGTACGCCGAGGCGTGCGCCCCGGTGCTCCTGCAGCAGGCGCCGGCGGGAGGCGGTGGGGACGGGCCGGCGGCCGCTGCAAGCTCCGCCGCCTCCTCCAGGCGGCGGTGCCCCAGCCACTGCATCGCGGCCCTCATCCAGCTCAACCACACCCGGCGCGGCCCGGCGCTGGAGGACTGCGACTGCGCGCAGGACGAGAACTGCCGCGCCACCAAGCGCGCCATCGAGCCCTGCCTGCCCCGCACCAGCAGCCCGGCGGCCGGCGGCCCCGGCGGTCCCGGCGGCGGCCCCGGCGGCGGCCCCGGCGGCGGCGTCATGGGCTGCACGGAGGCGCGGCGGCGCTGCGACTGGGACAGCCGCTGCAGCCTGGCGCTCAACCGCTACATGACCTACTGCGGGAAGCTGTTCAACGGGCTGCGCTGCACGCCGGAGTGCCGCGCCGTCATCGAGGACATGCTGGCCGTGCCCAAGGCCGTGCTGCTCAACGACTGCGTCTGCGACGGGCTGGAGCGGCCTATCTGCGAGTCGGTCAAGGAGAACATGGCCCGCCTCTGCTTCGGCGCGGACATGGGCGGCAACGGCGCCGGCAGCAGCGGCGGCTCGGACGGCGGCCTGGAGGAGTACTACGACGAGGACTACGAGGAGGAGCCGAGCCAGAAGGGGAGGGACGACGCGGAGGACAATGCGGGCTCCGAGCCCGGCTTCCCCGTGCCAGCGGATAGCGCTGGCCCGCCCGCCGCCGCGGCCTGGGCGCTGCTGGCCTCCCTCTTGCTGCCGCTGCTGCCGCGGCTCTAGCGTCCCTCCCGCCGGGCCGCGCCGCGCCGGGCCGCCGATGGCCATCCCGCGGGCCTGGCGGCGGCGGGAGGGAGCACGGCCAGCGGGGCCCCTCGGTGCGGCGCGGTTTTAAACGCCCTGACCGTTAATCCCCCGGCCGTTGGCCCGGGCGCTCCTGCTCCGCCCCGCGTCTCCCCGCGGGCGGCGGCCCCCCCGCCGCCTCCGCTGCTGCCCGCGGCGCCCGTCCGCACCCTTCCCCCGACCCGGCCCGGCAGCCTTCCGCGGGCGAAGCCGCCGCGGCCTTGCGGGCCGGCCGGGGGGACGGCGGCCGAGCGAGGCGGAGCGGAGCGGGCGGCCGCGGCCTCTCGCCTTTAGGGTGCCGGTCTCTGTGCACTATGCAATTGCTGCCGCCCCGTGCGGGCCGCCGGCGGACGGGCTGACGGAGGTGCCAGCGAGGCCGCGGCGGGCTCCCGCTGCCGCCCGCCGGGGCTGCGGGGGTGATGGCGTGCTGATGGTGGCTTTCGTTAAGCGTTTTGACATGAAGATGAGAAAGAGGTGCGCTACCCAAACGTGCTGCCAAAGCTGTTGCCATACTGGTTAGTCAGCAACTTGGTTATCGGCCGCCAAGGCTCGCTCTTTGCGGTGCGGCTGGGCCCCGAACGGGGGTTACGCTGCATCTGCCATTAATTAAATTTAAGGAAATAGCAGACTGAACACTGTGGTTTACAGCACTCCCTCTTGCACACACATCTTCCTTATAACAAAAGCGTGCCAGCAGCCGTCTCTTCCTCTTTAACCTAGTGACATAAAAAAAAAAAAGGTTTGTTTTTTTTTTTTTTTTCAGAGTTGTTGGCTATACTGAACAATGCAACTTTTGTTGTAAAAGAGCTCTGCACTGCCATCTTTGAAAGACACTTTTAAACTCGAGAACATGTATGTACAAATATCCTGAAAAGTTATATTGCCTCTCGTCATATCAGGGTGCTGACCTCTGGTAAATCTTATATTAAAAATGTATTTAAAACTGGGATTTGTTACCAGTCGCTCTTCTCTGTATATAGAATTTTATAAATTGTATGCTTTTGGAATAATTTATTTAAAAAATAATAAAAAAGTTTTAAGTCCACATCCTATTTGACAGATAATTGCATTTGCTATTCTTGTCTGGAAAAGTAAAGATTTCATTTTATGTTTAAGGGGATATCAGTAACAGTGATTCAATGAAGTATTCTCCAGAATATCGAATGTACAGTGTATTTTACAGATTGGAAGTTAACTTTCTTATTTGGAGAGACTTTATGAACATTGTAGAATTGTATAAATGCATTTTTGAGCAGCCTTAAACCTTGTAATTTTTATAGGAGGCATAAAAAAGGCCTGTGTTTTAAATATGTATGGCTTTTTGTATTTTCTGAACATGTAAATTAGTAAAGAGCTTTAAATAATGGATGTGGTGAAATTGTTTTGCAGGGACACTTGAACTCTCAGACCCGGGGGGGGGGAGGGGGGGGGGGGAGGGGGGGGGGTGATGGTGGAGGTGGCAAACAACAGAATAACAAACCAAAAAGAATCAGCAAACAAAAATCTGTCTGCCTGTAATGCTTTACATAGATGTAAATTACTGCTATTCTTACTTTAATGAATAATTACATGCAAGAAGTAAATACAGCTTTGAAAGTACTACTTTAAAAGAGTGGTTGATTTTATAATGCGTTGGCATGGTAACTCGCCAGTGCCCGAAAAGAGTAAAGCAATTCAAGGACGCTGCTCCCATATGTATGTGGAATTACTAGTGCGCCGCGCTTTCTTCCAGAAGTGGAGGCATGTTGCTCTTACTGACAGTCTTAGAAATGCTCCTAGGCGTGCAAACAAGTAAATGGCGAGAAATACATTACACAGAGGCGGCAAGTGTTTGGAACAAGGCTTCGTGCGGGCAGTGGCGCACGCATCAAGGGGGCTGCAACAAAACACACGGAAGTTTGCCATTCAGCCTGCCTTCTCCCAAACCAAAGAATGCAAAAGTAAACACACTGGAGGGATCAGCAATTACTAGATCTTGTAATATTGTTCTTAGGAGTTACTTTGCATCGTGCTGAAACCTGGTTTGCTGCCAGAGCTACTGATCTACACTCAAACACCCTTAGATAAATAATTACACTCTTAAGCTGTGTCGAGTGTTGATACACTTGACCTTGTAAATAGAAATGTTTGCAGTAGGAATAAACTCTGGCATTGGAAAATCTTTTAAACATTAACACAAAAGAGAGGGCTCAGTCCTCTGGGGATTTGAGTTTGGACTGTGTCAAGCTAGGCACTCACACAAAAAAAAAGAAGGAAAAAGGGAAAGGGGGGGGAGTGGGGGAGTTTATTTATCTTCTATTCATGGTGTTTATTTAAAGCTTTTCATTTTAAAAGCTGTAATTGGAAGGCGAGTCAGAAGTTTAAAAGCTACCACAAATAAACTTTGACTGAGGGGGTGACAGATTAGCAAGATAGTGTCTTTTTCATCTCACCAGATCTTGACAGAGCACAAATCCACATCTGTCTGTTGTATAAATCAACAAAATTGGAAATCCCTGCTTCTTGAATTAGTTATTTCAACGACAGATTATTTTATTTTTTCTTTAGGGTTTGTATTTGATTAGGTTGCCCAGCAATGAATGCACACAGGCACACGCGTGCACACACAAACCAACCTCCAAATAGTTGTGATACCAAACAAGTGTATGAGTACGGTGCGCGGCTATGATCTGAAGTTCGTTTTTAAAGTCATCTGAACGGTTGAGTAAGCTTATTGTTAAAACAAAGCTGGAAACGTTGTTTCTTCAGGAAGAGGACAGAGTACTTGGGTGAGACTTTGTTGTAAACAGAGTCAGCTTTCTTTACAAAGTGCTGAGTTCACAATTGCATAGGGATGGTCTTAAGTATTTTCTCCCGTTCTTCAGGAGATGCTCAGAAACATATTTTCAGTTTGTCAACAGTTAGTGCCCACAAGGACTATTTAACTCGTTGTTGATGAAAAATTAAGTCCCAGCTAAGTCTTTATTTTTCTTCAGTTAGGAGTAAAAGACATTAGCACTAGAAAAGGACTGATAATTAACTGCTACAATAAACTCAAGACTTGATTTTACAGGCTCCTGTCAAAAGCATCTGCCTGGAATAAATCAACACTGAGCACACCACTAGGCAGGGGAGGGCTCCTCTGTATGCTTCCTTCTCTGCAAAAAGTGGATTGTTTTAATTTAAATAATTGTACAATAAACACAGCTGAAGTAATTCTGTCCTGTGAGCTCCTCCCCATAAGGAGATAACTCTGTGGGATTTGTTGTGTTGTCACAGTAAGCACAATTTCCAGGAAGAATGGCTGGCTGTATTCATATGTGTCCCAACCAGCAAAGTCTGTGCAAATGTTGACGTCCATCAAATTTGTATTTCTTTTGCTTGATTTTGAGACAAGTGCAAATTCTTGAAATGTCAAGGGTTGTAGCAAGGACAGCTTTAAGCACGGAAAAGACTTCATGTTGCCTGACAGAGTGAGATTTTCCACAGGAGAGGAAGTTCTCTCATTTGTCTGGGTATTTGGAAGTACTCCTTGTCGAGGTCCTGTCCAGTCAATCTCTTCTGGGGGGAGAAGGAGCTCTCCACCATTTCATGTAAAATAATCCCGTAGGTTCTGCTCCCTTTTTATTCCCAGTTACCAGGTTTGAATTCTTGGTGACAGTTTATTTGTCTTTGGAGGCACTTCAGTGACAAATGTTTAAGGGAGTGTGGGACAATGGTGGAGAACAAGGAGGCAGTTCATTGAACTGACAGTGACCATACAGTAAATAGAGGGAGATTCAAGCTTCACTGATCACTCAAGCACACAGCAAAGCTTTTGTATGCAATCACAATGGACATAACATAAGGTCTCTGTTTATTTTTAACAATATACACCAATGTATACAGGCAGACATATGTAACTTTCAAAACTGTTATGAAACGAAGCCTTACAATGATGGAAGCAAAGCTCTTGTTTGGCCAAGTCTTTCACGGTCACACTGGAAAGCATGATGGATTTTAGTTACAATCTCCTTAGCACCCCTTCCAAGAGCTGTTAGTGTACCAGATTCCTCATCACAGGCATGCATCTATAGTGAAAATCTGTGGTAAAGCTGCAAAGGTGGCTGAAGACAACTTTGCAGGTGCAGAACAAGACATTCCATCTCAACGCAATGCAAAACCAGTACTTGCTATTTGGTTTGTTTTGTTGTTTGGGTACACTAGACAGCAATGAGAGGAGCTCCAAAATAGCCAAGGTGCTCATACTAAAAATAGTGGGACACAAACTCACCACCAGCTGAGTCATGGAAAACACTGCTTGAGTGTCCGAGTTGCATTGCATCTTCAACGTCACTAAAACAAGTTCAGACATTCAATCGATTTTGTTCCCGTTCTGAATAACCGGAGTTGCCACACTGCCTGTGACAACATACCCATTGCAAGTCATTGGGAAAAGTAGGTACTCTTGCAACAGAAAGCATTTTCAAATGGCAAGAGCAGTGCTTCTCTGTGTGGTTTCAAGTCTGTGATACAGATTTGTAAGCAGTAAATTCGAAAGTTACTGTATTTTACTTGAGGCATTGGCTATAGTAGGCAGTTGAAAAGGCTCACGTTGACTGTCTGAATGACATAAGTAATGCACTATTAGCATAAATACTTTCTAAGACATCCATTTAATCAATTTCTAAATAACAGAATGATCTACTACAAAATAGTGGACTGTATACACTATATTTTGGCACAAAGATGGTCATTCTCCCACTAGTAACCAGGGGCTCTAAATAAATGATTTCAACAATGTTTTATTAAAGGAGGACAAGAGCCCTCGAGCTGCATTAAGCGGGGAGAAGTCGAGTGGCACTTTTGTTATGGAAATGTTAAACACATAATAGTTCAGGCAAACAATGCAGAGCCACTTCATTCTCTCAGCCATGCTGACACCTCTTAAAGAGGAACTGCAGGGAAGGATGTGGGAAAGATTTGCTTTCTGAGGAGGCTTTCAGCTAATATTTTGGATATTTACCTCCAAAACTCAAGCAGTGCAAATGTAACTGAAAGGCATAAAAATAAAACAATAAAGAGGGATGATTTATGCAGCTGCTGCTAGTGATCAGCATTTGGTGCCCAAAATCAAAGTAGTCATTGAACAAAAAAAAAAAAAAAAAGTTTTTTCATTAATTTATTATGAGCCAAGTGGATATTATAGTAGAAGGTGAATATGCATGGAGATTTTTATAAACTCACAGTGACATAGCACTTTGGACATAGGTCAGGGAGGGGAAGAAGGAACACCCTGTAGACTGAGGTTTAGTAGGATGGGTCAGAAGGTGAAGTGTGAGGTGCAGACAATACAGAGCAGAGACACGGCTGTGTAAAGAGAGTTTCACTTTCAAAAGTGGTATTTCATTTCGAACAGGTGAGAGGAAGAAAGGGTGAGGAAAGGAGATGACTGTTGTGCAGAGAAGGTCTGGAGAATAAACAGATAGTGTCCTTGCTAATAAGGAGAAAGAAGCTCAAAAATTATCAAAAGGTTAGTTGAGACACAGATTGAAAATCACAGAGGTGGGGAAAGAAAGATAACTAGCTTCAGTAATGTTGACAGGGCCAGAAAAAGAAGAGCAATGTGGAAGATGGATATTCACATTTGGAGAGGACTTTTTTCTCATCTCCAGAAGCTGGAGAAGGAAGTTATTATCCCCATGTTCTCGGTGTCCATGACACGGTATCTCAAACACAGTGTCCAGTGTTGAGACAACTCCTCCATGTTTCAAGAAGGATATTGGGAAACTGGAAGGGCTAGTGGAAGGCTGCCTAGAAGGATGGCTAGAGTTTGTGACCATTGAGGAAAACATAAGGGAGATGAACTTCAGTCCAGCTGAGAACAGGCGAACGGTAATCTAATGGCAGTCTAGAGATGCTGGAAGGCGACTTGTAAAGACTGCAGGGCCTGGACTTTTTTTGGTAGTGTGAGAGGGTATGACAAGCTGTAGCAGGCACAAACTGTGGCTGGGAGGTTCAAACTGAGAATTAGGAAGAACTTTGCCAAGTGGCCTAGTGCAGCACTGGGACAGATTTCCAAGAGAAACTTCGGCACCTCCATCCTTAGAGGTTTTCAAGACTTGGCTGGCAAGAGCCACAGCTGACTTTGTCTAGTGTTGGCTGGAATACAGTTTCTAGAAGAAGGTGGGAGAGATGATCTCCAGAGATCCCATCTAAATAAATTTCTATAAATCTGTGATTTTAACATTGACATGACAATTGGAAATCCAAGATGTTCTTTGGGTAGATCTAGAGTGAGATCAGGCTCAGGAATACATATGGCATACTTCAATGGAGCTGATGATGCAGGGAGGTTGAGGAAAAGAGGCAGCTGTTGAACAAGCCCACAAGGCCAGAGCTGGTGGAAAACCACAGGGAAGTGGTCAGTGGAAGTTTAGAAGGAGAGTGAAGACTAAAACATGTATTTTAGTCCAGGATCTGGACACAAGAGGGAAAGAGGAAGTATAATACAGGGGAAACGCTGAAATGTAAGGGAATGTAATGAGGAAAAGTGTCTGTCTGTTGGTTCCACTTATGAATTGGAATAGGGAAGGACAGGACTGGGAAAATATGGAGGAATCTGAAAATGCAGAAGGGACCTCTCTCTCCTTTCCAAGAGAGAAATACTTGTTTATAAACATGTCTTTGGCACTCATCACCACAGTATCTTGCTGCCTCAGAACAATAGAAATAGAAGAGAACTGAGTCTTCTCCCTTATAAGTATGCCTACATATAAATATAGACAGTGTGGACACAGTCTGCATTTTTAACATAGTACTATCCGAGAGATTACAGTACTCTGCAGTCAAAGCCTACACATCCTCATGAAAATAAGCATACTTGCTACATGTCCTCTCTTAATACAGAAATCAAGCCATATATGTTTATAATGTCTTATACTAAAATAATGCAATCACCTACTACATTATGGTGTGATTATATATTTGGCTTATGCTAGTTTTCATTGTTTAAAGAATATGTGAGGTTAGATGGTTTAAACAGAAAAAATAAAAGCACTACAGTTTCCTGTCATCATCTGGCAAAGATGCTAAACCTTCTCATTCAACCAGTGGTAGTGGTTCAGGAAGTGGTATTTTAGGTATGAACTTTGTAGGTTTAGTATGACGCTACATAAATCTGGAAACTTCTCTACCAGAACACCTGCCTGTCTTCTAAAATCCTATTGCATTCTGACATGGCAGAGTGAAACCAAAACATGGGGTTTAGACTGTGGAAAAGAAAATGCCATCAGAATAATTCCTCAGTAGTGACGGTCTCCACATTATCTCTTTCCAGGAGTTATGATGTCATTCTAAGCTCATTAAAATATTTTGGATGTCATGTAATAAGTGAATTGTAGTAGGAAGTAAAGCTGCAATCCACAGAAACTGTTATGCTACCTTACTTTTCTTTTTCATATTAGTGTATTCAGGTATATATCATATGTTTGCAAATTAGTGTAAAGGACATGGGGAATCAAGTATAGGCAAATGTCTTGGTCTGTGCATCTCAGGAATTGAGGCCATGAAAGAGAATGCAGTATAGGAGTGTGTATTCTATAGAAAAGACTGAAAGAACTATTTGTGCCCAATATTTTGTCCAAAACTGCTCATCATTTTATGATGTAAAATCTAGTTTGCATAGTTCCAAAGAAATAGCTCTTGTTAAAGGTAGTCTGAGTTTGCAATAGTCTTACTGATATCAGTATTTAGCCTATGGCTGTATTTCTGTACTTAAAGTGGAAGATTACTCAGATAAATGATGGTTGGGAAGACACGCAGTTATGTGAATCAACAGGCAACTAATGCTTGGGTTTGGCCTGGTGTAGCTTAGAGAGTTGTCCAAAAACCTGCCAAGGTGAGTGAAGATGAGTGCCTGATGTGTTGAAGAATGTGTTACTGTGCAAAAACAATTGCTAGAGAGGAGAGGACATGTTTGGAAAAGGAGCAGATAAGAAAGATACAGAAATCTGGAAACTGTGAAAACTTTTCCTTTTGGGCTGTACAAAACCTTCAGTGGTTTAATTTTTGTCAATATTAGGCTAAATCCTGGAACATACTGACTGCATGCGGAGTCTGGATATAATCCCTCCTGTTACATTCAGAAATAATTCTGACTCTTTTCAGAGCTCATTGGGAACACTTTGGTCAGAATATTGTCCGGTTTGCCCAGATCTATGTGCAGTAAGCAACAAAAAAAGCTGTAGCAATCAAGTGCTTCCTCTGTATTAAGAAACATCCTGCTCTGCGAGCAGTATGTACAAAGTAGCTGAAGTCTGCCTTGTTGATAGTCATGGGAGCAAATCTGATTCTCTCAAACATTTGATAGGGAAAGTTTGCTAAACTTACGAGAACAAGTGAAAGTGTTGTGTGGTGATGCTCTCTTAGCCCAGATTTGAAGCCCAGCATGGTCTCAGTGCTCTGCTGTGCAAATTGGGGGATATGGTTGCACATTGGTAGCTCTGACCCACCACATACTCCTGTGTTGCAGTAGGGATAGCTGAGGCAGAAATTCTTTCTAACCCTGGTGCTGATTCTGCCCAGGCCCTACCCTCATACCAGGGCACAAAAACTGCTTTAAACTACATCTGCCTTTAAGTTGTTTCCTGGAATGCTACATCAGCTGGGCACTGCTGCTTGGAAAAGTGTTCCAGCCTTAATCCCTTTTACCCCTGCTGTCCTTCTGTGTGAGGAGATTAAGACAGGGTGCAGAAACCTGATTAAACTACCTCAGTTCTGTCTGGAGGATCTTCTACACTGGGGCAGTTCTAAATATCATGTCTGCTGTCAAAATGGGCAGGGACCTCATCATAGACTTTTGACTTCTGTTAAAAAAGTGGGAATAACTGTTGTAGATCAGATACAGCCTTTTTAAATGGTACAAATACGACTTTGACTCCTTGTAGCCTATAGGAATTCTTTAAATTCCATTTGTTTGGCCTATTTTTGTGATCCCTCAGCAAGCAAGCTTTATGAAAAATAGTTCTGCAAACAATTAGACTTGCTATATATTTTATCTTGTCTGTTTTCGGAGAAGTAGTGTGAAGAAGAGATAAAAATGTATTCAGAACTTTGCCTAAAATTTGGAGAGAATAGTGGTAAACCTTTTGTCCTGATTCCTTGGTTCTCAGTGATAATAAGGTAAGTAAAACCACAACATTGTTTTGGAAAGGTTTCCCTAATTATTTATAACCTTCCCAAGTTTTAACATTGAAATTTTCAGGAGTGTGTAAATACCGACAAAATTGCAATAAATGAGTTAAGGCTCTAAATTAGAAGAAAAGTAATGAAAATTAAATAGTATTTTCTATCAGATTGTTATATAAATTACTTACCTTGAGAGGTAACATATAAGTAGCCCTGAGCCAGCAAGACAATCTAATGTATGCTGGAGAAAAAAAAAAATATTCATATCCATTATATCAAAACCATAAAATCTAAGAAGGTTATGTGATTTCAGAACTGATTTAATCTTTTTTAAAATGTCATTTTTATTGAAAATTGCATTTCACTTTTCTGAATTTCCTTGAGTAACTCTAAGGATATACATACCTCTAAAGAAAATAATATCACACCAGGGCTGAGACTTTAACCATAAAAACCTTCAGGAAATTGTGGTCTAGATGGGTGATTTTTTTTTTTTTTTTTTTTAGTTTATTTTACTTTAAGAAACTACCTGCATTTAACAATAGCTAAATACTCACTGTGGAGAAAAAGTGATGAACAGTATAATATAGCAGCCAGGCTTGCTTTTCTCCTAAGATTTCTATTCTTCCATTTGTTTCAGATTTGCTTAAGGAAAAGAATGTGAAAGACACGGTTTCAGAAACACACTGCCACTTTAAGAGGATACAACATGCCTATTAATAATTGTATTACTCCTCTATTATTGTTAAGAATAATGAAGGAATGGGAACGTTGGCCCCCAAGCTGAATTTATCCTGAAATGTTTTCAATTAACTCTTGGCACTGGCAGGAAAGCATCAAACCTTTCCCATGCTGAAATATGGAAAATCTGCAGGGAACATCCCAGCAGGAGTGGAATTTCATTAAAACAAGCACATCATAATTCAACGACTTCTGCACCCTCTTTAAGCCTTTCTATTGATAAGAAGTCTGAGGTGATTTTTATGGATTTGTGAGGAGAAATGATTTCATAAGATCTTTTCAAAGAGTTTGTTTTGGCTGAGGCTTTTGAGTTATTATCTGCTCCCTGATGAAAAAATAGTTAGACATTTGGCATAACTGTGACTACTAGATAAGAGGCAGAACCGAAGACACTTTAAGCAAAATTTTATCCTTCAGAGAAGCATTTTCTGCAATGTCTATAGGAAATGACTCCACAATAATTTTTCCAGGTTTGGTTGTTTGTTTTTTTTTTAAATAAAGTATTGCCATTAAATACTGCACTTTTGAACAACTGAATGTGGAGACTAAACCAGGCTTGGGGTTAATTACATATTCAAATACAGACATAGGCATTTTAATATTGAATATGCCGACACATTTACTAGTAGTGAATTGAAGTCTGTATTGATTTAATAATATGCATATCACTTTGCCCAGACATAGGTTGTCTTAAAATGTTTGGGTATACTATGCGTCAATAAAATTAACACATAATGTGGGATATGGGAAGTGTATATTTTTAAATGCTGCCAAATGCTTAATGCTTTTTTGCTACAAAGTGCTGTATGATTTTATCTTGACATAACTCCACCACCTGCAAAATAATTTTTCCTATCAGGTTATAGCTAGGATATAGAAACACAAATTGCTGCTCTTCACAAAACACTAACCTTGATGTTTATTAACCTGTGTTATAATCATGTATTTATACTAATCCCCACAAGAGACACAGGCTGCATTTAAACTGTGAGATTGAATATCTATGTTGGTTTCGGTTTCCCTGCTTTGAAGTGGTATTGAAAACTTACAGGAATGTCTTGCCTTTTTTCTACTCACTGTTCAAAAAACCACCTACTTATTTGCTGCTATTCCCTCAGTCATACCACTGCTCCTGAGGCAGGAAGAGCCTCATGGAGACTTAGGAGAGCAAGATTCTGAAGCTGGCACCATACACAGACAGATTTTGGGGAAGATGCTGAAGAAGGAGATGCTACCTTGGGTGTGTTTGCTGTTGGCAGGGCCATCTTCTTTTCCCATCCCTATCCCACTACTCCAAAAAGGCCTTCAGGGTAAGTGTCTTCAGTGCTGACTTGAGTACACAGCCTCTCCTCCTTAGATTGGAGTAGTGCATGAATGTGATGCTTCAGTTTGCCACATCAGTTGCTAGAGTCACATGACTGTCCTTTAGGGAACTTGCACTGCAGGAGCCCTTTCCAGGAAAACTCATAACCAAATCAGCCCATGTGATTTGAATCCACACTGTCACAATTTCACTGCATTTCTTTCATTCAGCATGAACAGGAGGACTTCACAGACACACGTATATCCATACTTTTATAATAATCTGGTTTTTTCTTCCTCAACATTTATTCTGAGATTTCAACATAATAATATTCATTTGTAGTTTACAGTTTTTCTTTCACATGTATGATAGATGAAGAAACAGTGTAAGAGATAGAGTACCAATGGTTCTGTCTTTCTGGAAGTACTGCAGGATTTTTCTGCCTCCAGTTTGCCATGTTCTACCTACCCCTGTGTCCTTGGCAACCTGCAGCAAGGAGTTCCACTGCTAACGATGCAGTTCAGAGAAGATTTTCCTTCTCTTTGGTGGGACTTTGCCACCCGACACACTGCTTTTGTGAAGAAAAAAAAAAAGGGTTCTTGACACTTCTCCCTTGCCCCACAGTGATTTTATAGCACTTTTCTACATCCCTTCTCAAGCCTCCTTTTCCCATGGAGCCATTCTATCCCTTTGATCGTTCTTCCTGATCTTTTCTGTACTAGCTCTAGTTCTATTACAATATGTTGGGGATAAGAGGAGCAGATCTGCAAGTGAACTATAGGATGACACTCCTTCCCCTTTTTTAGATAGTTTCCAAGTTCAAGAATATGTGGATGGATTTGAACCTGTTGATTCAGAGAATTAATCATGACAGAGTATTTCTAGCTTGGAGTATGTGAAAAGTAATAAGCACAAATGGCTACTAGTGCCCTAAATGTCATGACTTGGGTGTCTCAGTTCAGTTTGCAGTGGATGATTCTAGTTGAGAAGAGGAATGTAATGAATGCAAGAGGGTTTGATTTTTCATTTCCTTCAAAGTTTGTTGCATGATAGGGCAAGCCCTTTAGTCTTTTTTCCTTTTGATTTCTTTAAAGATGGCTAACACACTGCAATCTATACAAAGAAGGAAATTTAAATTGACTGATCTTTGTGATTCTTTTGATGCCAGTAGCTGGGAAGATTTACCTCGGAAAGGATTCCTGTTTATACACATTTCCATTATTTTTTATCATTATAGTCCAGGCCTTCTGCAGCCTCAGTAGCCTTACTATAGTCTATTCAATGAGCATGACATAGATTAGAGAAGAGAGAAATGTTGAGCTCTACTAGTTATTAATGACAAATTCCACGTTGATCTCTTACCTTTTAAAAAAAGTGCTTTGCCATTCTCATTAGGATTTTCACAATACACTTACTATAAAATGTCCAGCACTACTTGCTACCCTTTCTTTTTAGACTCCTGTCATGATCTTCCTACTTAATTACAAAACCTTGATTTTTTCTTTTCTGCTCTGGGTGATAGAGCACCCTGGCATTCAGCCAAAAGGTCATTGTGTGCTCTGCTTGTTCTTGTGATTTCCTACCATAAGGAGAGTTTAAAACAGTGCTGTCTTGCAGGATATACCCAGAACTCATCCACTCATCATGAACTCATTATTATTTTTAGCCTTTTTAAGGTAGTGCCTTATGACACAAGATCAATGATATGGGTCCTATTCATTGGACAAGTATCCAAAAGGTGTTTCTTACCAACTCAGAAATGCCTTTTGACCAAATTCCCCAGGTTTAGAACACCTGATCTAGCCTACTGAAGATGTATTTATGATGAAATAAAGTGTCAAGAAATTGGGACATATATTATCAAGTTATTGTCAAAAAGCTTTTCAAAATGGTGACTGGGACAGCACAGTTCACACTGTCAGCACAGGCAATAGTGTTTAACAATTGACTAGAGTTTAATTCTCCAGAAAAGTCAGGTATTTGCAGTTTCTATTGACACCAGTTACCTTTTATAAATGCAGCCACAGATCTCCAGGTGGCTAACGAATTACAGTTTTACCGAAGATCCTTCACTACACTGCCCTGCCTTCCCCCAGAGCCCCTTCCCCTTGGATTTTGTGGTTTTAAACAGGTTTTGAGTCTTGACCCCTTAGGAGTGTAATCCATCATTAGCCTGGGAAACACCCATGATTTGTCCTGTTGGGAGACCTTATGTTTAAAGGCAGTTTAAATGAGACTGATTATGGAACTATCTCTGGGGTGGAGAGAAGATTTCAAGCAGTATGGTCAAACCATGATATCCTCAAACACATCTAACGCAGGTGGGACTGGGAAAGTAAATTATCCCAAGTGATTACAGCATAGAACAGCCTGGAAATGCTGGACAGTCAGAAAAATCAGAAAGTCTAACATATAAGCTAAGGGATAAACAAAGAGCATAAAGAAATAATTCTGTAAGTGCATAAGGGTTACAAGAGGACAAACAGTGGCAAAGGATGCAAGAAGGCAAAAAATGGCCCAAGTGCACTGTTTACATTTTAAGATGTGATGGTGAGAATGTCAGAATGTTTAATTCCATTTGTAGTTTCCTTAACTACCCACTGTTCCTTAGAACAGTCTCTTACAAAAGTGTAAGTTTAGTGTATCAGTAAATAAAGGGCAAGAACTCAAGCCAGAACAGTGGAATACAGCTTGATACAGTAGTTAAAATAATTAGATACTTATACTCTACAGGAGGTTAATCTGACAGTACTTAACAAAGTTGGATGAAGCAATTTCAGACAGAAAATTTAGCTATTATTTCCAAAAAATGATAAAGAGTAGCTGAAACTTTAGAAACCAAACCAAGACAAACTCTTTGTGAAAATGAGGAGAGGACAGGAAACGAGAACAGTGAGGAGAGGTAATAAGAGTTTTCAACAACATAGCAAGCTGTTGCAGGGAGGAGGGGAAGAAGTTTTTCTTATGGTTAGAGTTGCACATAGCATGTACATGTACACTCAGGACTACATTTTCCCTCACTGGCAATTTTTAAGAACCCCTAAGAAGATGCAGCTGAGCTGCACTAGTGTTGTGAGTTAACTGCAGCATGTGACAAACCCCACACAGCCCCTTGCTCACCCCCCACCAGGGCACGGGGAGGACAATTGGAAGGGCAAAAGTGAGAAACTTATGGTTTGAGATCAGGACAGTTTACAGTTTGATAAGTAAAGCAAAACAAAGCAAAATAAGGTATTAATTTCCTACTTCTCATCATCAGGCAGGTGTTCAGCCACCTGCAGGACAGCAGGCCTACATCATACGTCACATCTACTTAGGAAGACAAACTCCAGAACCACAAACTTCACCCCATTTCTCCTCCTTCCATTCAGTTTTTACTGTTGAGTGTGATGTTATATGGCATGGGATAACCTCCTGGTCACTTGGGGTCAGCTGTCCCAGCTGCTTCCCCTCCCAATCTCTTGTCCACCCTTAGCCGTCTTCACCAGCGGGGATGGTGTGAGAAACAGAGAAAGCCCTGACACTGTGCACAGTGTTCAGCAACAGCCAAAACAGTGTGTTGTCAACACTTTTGGTCACAAGTCCAAAACATAGCACCATATGAGCTGCAATGAGGAAAATTAACTACGTCCCAGACAAAACCAGTACAATTAGGCACAGAGGAAAGAACTAGGTTATTCAGAGGAACTCTGGAAAACTCAAGACTTGGCCATAGCAGGTGTTTAGGTAAGGAAAAACAGCTGAAAAACAGAACTGTAAAACTTTGTTTATTAACGCCACGGCATATTTCTCCATCCTTTTGCATATTCCCTTGCACAGATTCTATTATGACAAACTCTGTTTACAGATGCACTTAATGCACTACTACTTCTTGTATACCATTCTTCCTTTTTCTTTTGAAGTAAAATTTAGTAGTTTGTATATCTAAAACACAATTCTGGATCTCAGTCATCGCAAGAAATATCCAAAAATTATCCAAGATTTTCCCAAGAACACAGGCTGAGTGGCATCCCTTGTGTGCAGTTTTCCACCTTTATCTTACAGAGATTTTTACAAAAGACATCCTTTTTTTTTATTCGCTTCTCGCGTATATTTATATGTGTACAGACGCTCATAGACGCATTATATGCTACATGTTTATCTCAGCAAGAAAACATCAAAATGAATCTGCAGTTAGAATGGAAGGTCCTGGGGTTTCTAATATGAACTGATATATGCGGTGCATGGCTGTACAGGCTGGCACTGGTCTTGAGAAAGGTCTGTCTCTTGGAAAGTTGAGTTTTATTCTTTCAGTAGATGACACCAAAATGTCATTAGTGTTGATGATGTTTTTCATTCTCATACATAATGAGCTTTTCAGGATACTCTGGATAAGTTTTTACAGTCTTTCTTTATAAACCTACACAAAATTTCTTTGATGCCTCACAGACAGCAAGGTATCTTGTAATACATTCTTTATACCATATGATGCTTTTGCCTATGTTAAACAGAAAATAATAGCTGGAAGGGGGAATCTGAGGATTTTTCACCTTCCCATGCACCAAAACCTGGACATAATTTCTTCTGTATAAAAGTTACGATCTTGTATTACTGGAAAACAACAGTTAGTTTCAGTAGGTGTAGAATAGGACACATGGCTAATATACGCCACATAGACAGTTTAGAAAGATTACAAAAGAGACAGCATTGATTGTCTTGTTTGTCTTTACTGTGACCTTTTAGGGCTGAAGTATTTTGGACCTTTGTACATGTGGCATGTTTTCATTCTGAGTACCTACATTTTAATGGGTTAGATACACAATTTCTTTGTGTATACTTTCTTATAAATCCATAATTTAATTTATTAACCCTCCCTCTAAGCCTCTGCTTCTAACTGCAAGTGAAACTACACCTGAAGCCATAGGTTATTATGTGCTTTTACAGAGAACTTTATTTGTGTTTCATTTCAAATATGCAGGAACTAGTTGCAAGGCTTCATTGCAAAGACTGTGAATGCCTCAAAGCATTGTAGCATACTTCCCTCAGGAAGTCTTTGTGAGCTAGGTATGCTATTATCATTCCCAGTTTGCAGATTAGGTACTGAGGCTGAGAAAGAGGTGTTTGCTCAAAATCACGTGTGATCTGCCCTTCCCTGAGATAGGTCAATGAACTGTCTTCTCAAGTCTTTAGAGTCCTCAAACACTAGGTAGTGACAAGTCCAAGAAAATAATAGTAGTAATTACCATATAATACATATTTTTTGTAGCTATTCTTATTTTAGCTTCACCTGTGTTAAGGCAAAATCTGCTATCATTGTCACTGAAGATTGGTGTTAAAATTGGACAGCACAAGAGCCACTTATCATTAGTTGACAAAAGTTATTTTACTATAGGGTTATTCTCACTGGAATTGGTATTATTTTAGAAATGGGATATTTTTACATTTTTTCAAGTATAACTTTCTTCTTTATACAGACATTAGTGCAGTTACCACACATTCATATCCACTACAGCCATACCCTCAGATCTAGACTTCAGGAAGTTCAAATCCAAATAGTTTTCAAATCCAAGCTGCCACTTTGATTTCATCACATCAAACCCTTGTTGAGATCAAACCTTTGAAATGAGAAAAGGTTTTTAATCCAGTTACCCCAGATGGGGTACAACTCTCCAGGTCCTGAGAGCTGCAGGATTAGGAATTCTCAAACTCCCCTCACCCACCCATGCACACACATGCAGGCACAAACTGCCCAGATTTACATGCTTTGCTCACAAACAGTATCCCAAACAAGCCAGTGTCTAATAACTGGGAAATGCCTTTTTCCCTTCCTCTTTCTGATATAAAGGAAGATCCACATCCCCAGCACGGTCAGCTCTGTCCTTATTTTGTGGGTCTAATTTTTCTTAGCTGGTCTAATGATTTTGAGAGCTGGGTGAAATTCATAGTAACTGTAAATTATGCAATTCACTGTCTACCTGTAACATTAATTGCAAATGGATAAAGTGAGCTTTCTATTTTAAAATATCTTCACTTCACTTTCATAATACAATACTTAGTCTTGAATTCAGTCTTCAGATAACTTGCTCCTTAAGATAAATGTTGAAAGACTGTGGATAATTTGGTATGCATGAAAGCTGAAATTAACAGTTCCATTACCCTGTTTATAATTTTCAGAATCAGAAATTGTCTGTTATGTTCTCAGATTCAGATTATATGGTAAAGTAATTTGTGGACATAAAAATTACTTTTTACAGCAATAAAGCTGGAGAATCCATTCTTACAATTATAAGAATTCACGGTCATTGGTGATGTTTAGTAACACTCTATATGCTTGTAATTTTGGTGATATCATACTCAAACTACATCCAAAGAGTATGTATGTGCTGCTACTAAATGGGTTGGTATGTTGCTCTGTGACCTATGAAATGGGATCAAGAAATTAGTCATGAGCAGAAAGGCAGAATATGATGGGTAAAAGCATCAGTGAGAAAACATAAAGCCATGTTTAATTTGTGGCAATTACAGCTGGCATTTCTCCAAGGTATCAAATGTGTGTGCATGCGGCTGCGTATCTGTGTGCCTGTGTGTATGAATGCCTGTGTGAATACATGTATGTATTTATACACACAGGCACACAGGATTTATACATAATCACTTTTAAATTTATTTTTTATTATTTTGATACTAGTTGTCTTGGTCTTTCTAGGGTAAGTAGACAAAGATAGTGGCTGTTTATATTCTCACAGATGTTGGGTGACAGTATAGTTTCCATTTCATAAACAGCTGCATAAGGACAGAGGAATAAAGAAAATTAAGCAATAAACAAAGTACAAAAAATCATGTCAGTTACTTTCCTAAGGGATTAATAATGAAGGAAACAAATGCCTTTGAAAACAACAAAGAAATAAAGCAATATCCATAAACCTCAGGTTTATGCGACTTCTGGTTGGGTGGTTGGTTTTTTTTTTTTTTTTCCCCCTGAATGAAAGTAAAGCAGTTAAGCTTTCGTCACAATGAGCAGCAGCCCAGAAATAGACAGACAGCCTCCTCTGTGTGGGGAAGATTTATAGGGACCCCTCCCGGGCCCTTTGCAAGTCCAATTCATGGGCTTCCCTGACCAAAGCTCAGAGCTGTCGCTCCAAAAAGGGAAGAAGGGAAGGCTTGTCTTTTTTTTTTTTTTTTTT
Organism: Falco punctatus; assembly: GCF_963210335.1. Lineage (NCBI taxonomy): Eukaryota > Metazoa > Chordata > Aves > Falconiformes > Falconidae > Falco > Falco punctatus. Next base: position 44,535,877 of record NC_137586.1, on the reverse strand, counting down.
TTTTTTTTTTCTAAATCACCATTTGTTATTAGAACACAGGCTTCCAAATGACGAAGGAGAGAAAGGGCTGAGGGAAAGGTATTTCTCCCTTCTCCCTTGTGTGGTCCGGTGTATTCAAAGCAGGGGCCTGTCTAGTTTTACTGAGAAGGAGGAATGAGCTGATTTAACACGGATTGCAGCACTGCCGAGAGAGGGGGTGAGCAACTTCCAGTCATAGTGTAAACTGTTTTGGTGTCCATGTATGTGGACGCACAAGCAAGAGAAGTGGCTGGTCTCTAGGCACCTTCTTTCTAAGAGCCCAAGGGCAGATAATTGATGTGACAGACAATTCTCCTTAACGCCCTGCCAACAAAACAGCTCTTGGGCAGCTCAGAGCTCTCCTCACTCAATAAAGGCCTGAGCCTATCACAAAAAACATGGGAAAGATTTACTTGTTGAGAATAGCAACAACGCAAATAAGAATGGCAGCCAGCTCTCCCCCTACACTGATGTGTATTAAGAAACTGGGGTATGCAAGAAAACATGTGCAATGGTAAAGCTATGGGATGAGTTGGTCCAAAGTGTCTTTGCCTCTGCTGCTACCTGAGCAGAATTAGCACAGTGCTGTGGAAGTTGCTATTGTTTAATGCCCATACATCACCCATGTAAGAGATAAATTGCAAAACCCTTATTCTGCCCCCACCCCCATCTAATGGTATCATACAGATTCAATTCTCAGTTCATTTGTGCCAACTACAGATGGAAAGTGCATAAGGAGGCACATGGCTGCTAAAACTTCTTAGTCAATGTTTCCTGGTCCAGAGTCCTTTGGCTAAAAGTCTCCTTTTCTTTTGAACTCATGTCACACTTATGAAAATCATTGCAAGAAACCTCAACAACAACATTGCAAGAATAATTGCAAAGATTTCATTTTGTCCCAGGGTTGGACATTTCCTGGTGGACTGGTGAGGTCTGTTTTGCACTGTGTTGGCAAATGCCCTTAATGATTTTTGTGCTTGAGTTACATTCCCGTGGTTTTGGGAATACAAGGCAACAATCCGATGATTTCACCCTGCATGTTTATATTACTATCACCATCATTTAAAAAATCCTTGTTTCTAGCACATTGAGTGATACACTGGCTGTGAACAGCAGGTTGTACGTAGGAAGGCAAAGAAAAATTGCCAAGTTCTATTAGCAAATTAATTCCATCAGAGAAAACTTTAATACCAAACCAAGCATTCATTCACAAGAGTTGGCTGAATGTGCAGGTAGTCAGTCCTCATCCTCTACAACCAATACACAAAGAGTGGAAAAAATAAAGAGCTTAATCAAAGTATCCCTGCATTAGTGAGCCCTGGCACAAATAATCCCGCTGAAATCCTTGTCCTGGGTTAGAACAGAAGGCTAACTGCGAAGTGTGCAAGTGTAAAACCAGAAACTTTTGGATACATTACTGCATATGGTGTAATGCCAGCACTTCAGGTGGACTATATGTGTGTAAAGTGTATCTAGATGTACTTATATTTTTATGCAAACTATATCTTCATTGAAGATAGGCTCAGGCTGGAAAAAGTAGACTAGCCAACATACTGGCTTCATATCAGAAAAGGCATTTCTACTTGAAGTCTTAATTAACTTATTAATTTTCCAGAACAAAGATTTACCAAACAGCTCTGACTTGACTGAAGAGTCGTAGCGGTTATTTCCTGTCATAACTCAGTAACTTGAGGTATTAAAAATATTTTATAGAAAAAAAACTTTTCAACCAGTGGCCCTCTGTGGTCTGTGGTTGTGGGCATCTGTAAGTAAGTCCTTTAAAGAAATCAGACCATCAGGCCCCAGATCAGTATGTTTAAATTACTATTCAGAGACAGATGTTTTTAAGGCCACAGAAATGAAGAGCAAATTGGAAAGGATTGACCCAAAATATTGGCAGATAGGTTTGCAAATTATTCCTCATCTCTTTCGTCCACTCACATATCTCCACCCTGACAGATGAAATACTAACATGATAATTCCTCATGCTGCAATAAGTTCTGTGCTCTCCCCTTTCTGTGCAGATCAAAGATAGGGAGGTAGAAGAAGAGCAGGGCAGGGGTGCACGAGCTGGTACTGCTATGGCTTTTAATGCAAGAAGCTGTGTTTGTGCATGGGTATGAATGCATGTGCGCGTGTGCACTAATGCATGAGGCCCTGACCTGTGGGAAAAAGGCATCTCCGGCAAGGATAGTGTAAGCCTCCTGTGACAGTACTTAGGGGTGTAAGGGGCTGGCTGGTGTGTGAGCCGGAGCCGAGGGGGGGTGGGCAGCGCAGAGCTGGTGGGGTGCAGCTGAGTGGGATGGATGTAGCATGGCTGGTGTCCAGTGGCACCAGGAAGACTGGGAAGGTGCTTGCATGCGAGTGAGCTGGGAGGGCTACCTCTGCCACCGGGCCCTGTGGAGAGAAGGAGGAACAAAAGCCTCCATTTTGATGGCTCTTCTTCACCCATCAGCTCCATTTACTCAGCCTCAATAGCTGGGGCTCAACAGCAGCCGTGGCAGCAGCTCCCGCCGGGCTCCCACCTCCTCCTCGGATGCGCACTTCCCAGCAGAAAGGAGAATGAAGAAGGGGACAGGGAGAGAGAAAGAAAGAGGGAGAGTGAAGGGGGGAGGGTAGGGAAAGAAAAGGGAAAAAAACCTTGCTGACACGGGGCATAACTTAATTTTCACGGTGCCGGGACAGCTGTATCGTGTAATCTGCCATGGCATGCCATTAAAACTTCAATGCCTTTACTGACCCAGAAGGGAAACTCAGACCGTGGAGAGCCTTTTGAAAAGAAGTGGTGATCTTTCACGATTTATGAGCTTGTCTTAAAGAAACAGACTCCACTCACTTTAAATTAATCACCCTTTTCAGGGTACATTGAAATCTGGGGTCTCTCAGCTGAAGACTGTGGAGACCTGGTACCTTATGAAAGCCTGTCCTGTCTTTATTATTATTTTTATTTCATTTTATTTTTATGCTCACCGAAATGGGTTGGTTTTCAGGGCAACTGTATCTTGCAAATTAAGGTGCAAAATCCAATTACACCAATTCACTGAAAGTCTGAATGGAGTAGCAGTGGCACTTACACATTCTTGTCCCCACATACATTGTGCAAAGGGGAAAAGAACCTGAGAAATATGAGGAGTTAAGGACCCAAACACTAATGAAATGTGAGACATCCTCTATGATTCACCAGCTAAAAGTAAAATAGCAGCTAGCAGTGAGTCCCCCTGCTTCCATTCTTCACACGGTCCAGGGAACAAAGAGCTGTAAACTCATACTAATAAAACCTAAACAATTTTGAAATCATAAAAAAGCCCTGTGTGTTACAAATGAGTGTAGATAAAACACTTCCTTACTATGTTCCCAGAAAAAATGGTGTAATTTACAAGAATGCCTGAGGTTTGGATTTGCAGAGGATGTAAATCAGCATCCTCCCATTGTCTGCCATTACTATAATATCTGATTTACTCCAGCTGTTTGTCTGGACTCCTCTCTCAAGCACTTGCTTTCCTTGGCCAGCAGCTTTTCTTAATTGACATGTTTTTAATGCAAAGATAAGTGACCCAGCAATATGAGGATTCAAAGCAATGTAGTAGTGATTTTCACATCCTTAAAACTTTCCATATCTAGCAGTAGCAACACGCTTTTTGTTCCTTTGGTGAACTAATTATGGAGTAACTTAAACCAAAGCAAAAACTTCATGAACTCACAGGCAGTGATGGAAATAAAGTAATAGATGGAAATAAGATCTGAGATCAGAGTGAAACTTGTATATAGAGCCTGAACATCTAAATTAATTAAGCAACTTGCCTGCATTAAAAGACTGGACCCATGAATCCCCTAATGCTCTTAAGTGCCATTCACTCTACTTTTGTTAGAAGTCTGACTTCTGACAATCTTTTGAATTGTTACTTACAATAAATACCAGAAGTGACTACTGAAAGCAAGAATTGCTCCTTTTATCCATACCTTTTAGGGTTTAGAAGTTTTGTCTGTTTCTCTGGAGTCTATATCAGCCAGAGGTAGGGCTTGCAATCTCCTTTACTTATCCAGCTGTTCTTTAGACACAGCTTTAAAGAACTGTGCATGGATGTTCATATCACCTATGCATACCCAGATGTGCATGCCTATATTTTTCTGAGATGAGGTACCCTCCAGAAATCCAGTTTATATAAGGCAGACTGGTTGGTTTGCCTTATCCACCTCCTTATGTATACATTGACATGCTCCACAGAGACTCTGATATGTATTTCTACTAGTTCAAGTGTTCTTATTTTTGAGTTTTAAAATGTCAGCTGCTGGTGGTGCAGTTTCTGTGAGGCAGCTGTACTACGTATGGAATAGAAGCTGGCAAGACATCTCTGTTTTGTGGTTGGCCTGTTTTGGAACTATTTTTCAGGCTTCTAATAATGACACTTGACAGTTGCATTTCTAAACTTACGTATTTCATTACAAGCAGTTTACGCTTTTACTTGCTGGACTGTAGCTCACTGTGAGATTATAATGGCAGATACATCAATTCTAGGAAAAAAAAAGGTATGTCAGTTTACTTACTATAAAACATTTTGATAAGTCTATCTCAGGGAAGTAAGCTTAACAGTGCTGAGAAAAAAACAATTTTTCCCATCAACAGAAAAAAAGGTACCTATTTTTCTGCAGAATTGTTTAATTTTCTACATCCATCTGTGCCTTTTTGTTTGTTCTTCTCATGCACACAGAGCTTAATAACATCACAAAAACATTCTTCATTTCAGGCCTGTACAAAATTAATTGAATTATTGGATTTTTTGATCCCTACATTGTTGTTAGTATTTGTACATTTTTAAAAACCTCAGGCTACTTCAGGCCCACTATGGGGATGCATTTAAATAAAAAAACACTCACTAGTGGCCTCTCAAACCAGTGGCCTCTGGTAACTGGAAGAGAAGCTGCTCTTTGGCCATCCTTTGTCAATCTTTTCAACAAGGTCTAGTCCTGCAGTCAGTCCAGCAGTGACATTATGCTTTTCATCTGAGTGCAAACATGTATACAATGTAATTCTGGACTGTTACTGTACTTGACCCTGTATTTCTGTCAAGATACAGATAGACATCTTTTCCTATTCACTGCAATTAAAATGAAGATATGGTCAGTATATGCAGATAAGCATCCACTAACAGCCATTAAATCCAGCTAAAGCTCTGTTGTTTTCCTCCCCACCAAAGCTGGGAGAACGTGCATGTCCTGCATTTTCAATGTTGTGGAGGCCTAAATCTATTATGCAGAAAGTGAATGAGTTTATGTAGCTAATTACAGCTGTATTTTTGGAACATAGCACTGGAGCCTACTCTGTCTCTTCTGATGTCTTTATTTATTTATCCACCCTGGCCTGAGCTGTCAATTTTCAGTGGTGCTGCGCTGCTGGCAACTAGGCACTGAGGTGGTAAGGGGACAATTTTACTGGCTTTTCAAGTGGCAGGGTTACCTAATGCTATGGTGGGCCCTGTTGCAGAGTGCAGTAGGACACTTGCAGTCATCATTTTGCCTTACAGCATTTCCTTTTTTTCAGGACTATGCAGCTACAGAAACTGTGTTCTTTTAGAACAAAGTCATAACTAGCATACACTGTCCTGATAGGACTTTATATAGTACATGAAGCAGAGTTCTTCTTGGGTTATGCATTATAAACAGACTGAGGAAATGAAACCTTTACTCCTTTGAACCACTTGGTAAACTGGCAAAGAGCAGTTTATCTGTATGGAAATAATGCCCCAGTGATACATCCAACAAGATTTCTGAAGTTCTCTCTCAAGCAGTATCTGCAAGATGTGTGATAGTGTTACAGAAAAGGACATGAAATAAGAAAGCGAGAGCTTGAAAGACGTTTTTTACAAACAGGGAAGGTCATAAAATGTACTTCTCTGAGTGAGACTTGATTCCAGTTTTGGGGCATCTACAGAAGCAATGAAACACAACACAGAGAGGAGCGTGAAGGGTACCAGGAGCTTACATTCTAAGTGGGAAGTTCAAGTAGCAGAACAGTTGTTTCATTTCATGTCTGCAGGAAAGTTATATGGAGTTACTTTTCCATTTTAACGCTTTAAAAACAGAATGTATGTAGGTAAGCATCTAGCTAAAAGTAAGGCCTAACACTTAAAATCAATTCTTCCTTGGTACAATTGTAGTAAAACCATCTGGCTTCTTTCATTTTGGGGTAGCTTTTTTCCCCTAAAGATGCAGGAAATGAAAGCCATTGCATTAGGAATACATGGGAACTGCCTGTTTCTTTACAGGATTGAAAATTGGTATAAATCCTGGAAAGACAAGTAAAGTACTCAGAGTTAATACCAGCTGGGTACAGAAAACTATTCTGTTACTTTAGTTGTCATCATCACAGGCTATAACACTGCTGGCACTGTCAATGCAGGGCACAGGTTGTGAAGGAAAAGGTCCAGTCTAAAAAGTTTTATGTTGGTAAGAAGTCCAATAAAATCCTAACTTTAAAATGTTAAGAAATTTCCAAATTTACTCTCACACCACAGCTAATAAATTCTGCTAGAAAAGGAAGGTCATATTTGAAAAATTTGCAAGAATTATGGATACACATGTTAAGGAAGCACTCTGACCATGGAACAGCCATTTGGTATATCATAATGTTCAAATTTTTTTATCCCATGGAACAAAGAGCAATTTATGTCACAGAGGAACAGGTATTTGGGAATCAGAGGCAGAGTGTGGTGTGATAACTTAAGTAATGTATTGTTAAATTATTTGAAAATGGAATATGAACACTATCGTACAACTTTTGTATAGTTATATGGTGTTTCTACTCACCTGAAAATTCTTTAAATTTAATGCATAATACATATTTAAAGTATTATACTAGATGTTTTTTTGAAATTGTAACTAAGTAGTCACAGTTTGTTATTGATGCATTTTCCACAAACAGAGACTAATTAAAGATGCTGGAGTCTGTTTGAAAATTAACTTGCTAATGTTAAAAAAAAATCAAGACATTTGGCATTAATAAGCTTCAGCCAGACACAGCATGCAACAATATTTAAAATAGATGCAGCAGTCTAGGTATTCTCCTGGGTTGCAGAAAGAAATTGTGGAGGCTGCCTGAAAAATTATCCTGGTGTTTAATGGTAAAAGCACCATTCTTCTGAGTAGGTTTCAAACACATGAGAGAACATGAGTTTTAAGAGGCCTTTTGATTGAGTTGAGCAAGCTCTGAGATTATGATGGTGGGAGAGAGAAGATTGCAGGTATAGGGGACATTTTAAATAGATTAGGCATCCCTCTGCAGCTCAGATTACACAAAGAAGTCTCCCAAACTCCTTGGTGTTTTTCCAGCACTAATCAGAAGAGCCTCCTTGGATGTATTTTTGCCCCCAGAAGATGCCTAGTGAATTCTGGCTTTTCAGCCAGGCTGCAATTGTAGTGAAGGTTCATGTGTCTGAGGAGACTCTCAAAGGAGGCAAAGTCAGTTTTTGTGGTTACAGGCTGGCTTTCCTGCCTGTGAATCTTTCACCTTTCACTTCTGGACAGAAATTCTGCCCTAAATTCTAGTCAGTATGTTAAGCCTGAGGAAACTAAATTTCCTGTGAAGTATTGTACTCCATTGGACCATTTCATTTTCTGGGCCCAGACTTCTTTGGAGGGTTAGTGAAGCCAGACTACTGCTCTAAGAAAAATATTCACATACTTGGAAGTAAAACTGCATTAGGTCCAAGCCTTCAGGTTGTTTAGACCTGTGCCAGTTAAATATCCATTCATTATAATGAAGACTTCCTCATTTCTATGAAATTTAATTTTCTCCCCAGTTTGCCTTGTCTTATTGCAGTTCTCTGCCCTGCAGCGAGCATCCTGCCTTCTGATAAAAAGTAGCTGAATGACCCTAGACCATTTTTTCACATGAAGCTTATGTTTCAGAGCATTGGACTGTGTGGTATATAGGATTACATGTGGAGAATAAGCCAGTTAAGCAAGGATGCTGCTGCATTCACAGCAGAAGCTGGGAAATGTCAGAAGGGAACTGCAGGAGATGAAAAGACTACCCACAAGTGAGCTGACAGGAAGGCAGAAGAACCTTGCACCATCTGTGTCCGTCTTAGACTATGAAGCTGGATGACCACAGGACAGGTGTCATTAACTGCATGTTTCTCATGTTCTGTGTACAACTCTTTGGACACCTGAAGTGAAATTAATCTCACCAAACATAAATGTCTCAGAAACATTTAATATAAGTGATACATGAGCCTTTCCAGTCTAGAAATAGAAAGGTACACCCATACCTGGAAGATGGCTCATTCCACTGTCAGGAACATAGCTAAGATAAATAATACAAAGTACCTTCAAGAAATGTCACAGTTTTTCCATTGGCTAGGTGAAATCAGGTGAGATTATTCTCAGGCCAAGGGATGTGTTTGCAGGAGTAAGGGGCAATCAGAGTGCCAGCAAGAGCCAGCAGAAGCGAAGAACATTTAAGACTGCTGAAAGATCAGGTTGGGAAACAAGTGGACACCACTATGTTTTCACTTTTATTTATCAGTGCATAAATTCCCAAAGGGTAAAATTAGAATTCTGACAATTCTTGGTGTCGGGGGGAAGTCTGAAAGATAACTCCATTGAAGTCTGAATTTCATTCAGGGTAAAAAGCAGTTTTAACTACTATGCTTTAGTGACTGGAGATGTAAGAAAGTAGATGTAAGATGACATAGCCAGCAATCCTGCAAGCAAGTCTTTTGTATCTAATCACGTACTACTCATTAGTTGTCAACTGAGATCAAGACGAATTAAGCATATTGAAACCCAGAGAATTAATGTAAATCGCACTTTTATAAACTTCTAGAATCCAAAGGAACAAAGGCAATGAGTACGCATCATTTAGATTTTCTGCAGGTAACCGATATCTGAGCAATATGTTAAAATAATCAGAAAAGCTGATTATCTGGTTTATAATAAGAATGGAAAAGGTATGGTATAAGTATTTGTATAGGATTCTGTGTATCAGTCACATAATCTGAACATTTGTATTGTATTCAGATTTGACCATTCCATTTCAAGAAGAGAAAATCTAACACAGAATGTTCTTTATGTAAGGACATGGTAGGATTTCAAGCAGCAAGGTGTTAAAATTTGAGATCCCTTTGGTTCTGCAGTTCTGTGTTTCTAGTGAAGAACTCTGGGTCCGCTATTTGAAACAACTAGGAACAGATACCCGCCTTACAGCAATTCTAAAGCTGACGTTTATTCTTCCTGGTTTTAAACCTAGTTTTTAACCTTCTTTATGCAGGACTGTTATTTTCCCCTTACTTTTCTGAGCATTTAACTTTTCCCTCTGCTTTTTATGATGCCTTCAATCCTCCTTCCCTTCCTTTGCCCCCCACCTGCCCCGCCCCCCTAAAATGTGCTGTTTGGTTTGGAAGTTGTCTAATTGACTGTAATGATTAGAAAAGCAAAAGGGAAAGTGGCTGATATAAAGAAGTGCGCCAATACAACCTTTCAGAGGGTAGAGCAGCACATAGACAAGGATGGAAAAAAACACTAATTGCAAATATACCCAGAACACTAGTCCACTTATCGGAACTGGTGTGGAGATTTATCATTATTCCAGATACCCTGCAGTTGTTTGAAAAAACATTCATACTGAACAGGTGTGCACCAGTCTAGATCCCTGAACATGAGGTATTCCCAGGGTGAAAGGAATGATTTATTTTGTTAATATTGTATCTATATGGCCTTTTGAAAACATCAGGTGCTATTTAAGTATTATTACATTCAAATAATAAAACGAATACTTGAAGCATCAAATATTTAACCCTCTTTCCCTGAGAAACACACAAATATAGTACTGTTCTAATAAATCTGTAATTTTACAGATTTCCTGCTGAAGTTTCTGACTAACGGTAAGTTATTTGTTCAGAAAGATTTTATGGTACTCATAAAAACTCAATCACAGTTTTAAAATAACTTGTAGTTTTTCTGTAACATGATGCTGCCATCTCAGTTCCCAGAGGGTATATTAAATTCAAGTAGCAATAACAAATCATTTAAGCAATAAATAAATAACCTGAGACTGAGTTGTTAAGAGTTAATAGTCTCCCATACACTCAATAGAGACTGAGGCTCCACTCTATTAAAGTGACCCCCGGGGCCATGGGCCAAATTGCACCCAGTTGTTTTGTGGAAGGTATTCATCCCTCACACATTCATTTCCTTCTTTATGTTGTCTCCTTTCATCAGTGAAGGCACTCTGCAGTCCCTGAGTCCAGAGAACAATTACGGTACAGTCTCAGAGAAAAGAAAGAAAACTGGGGTCATAAATATGTTAAATGGGTACGTGGGTTTAAGTGGCTTTGTAAACTAAACACGAGGGAAACCTCAGACTAATTAATGAATATGAAGCAGCATGATAGGAATGTTTTAAGAGGAAATTCACATTACCCCCCACCCCACCCCAAACTTAAAAACAATTTTTTTTTTCTTCCCTTTTAAAAATTAATTCCAGCAGGACAGTCATGATACAACATATCCTTATGCTTTACCGAAATGGTATTCAAGTAGGAACTGGTTGCAGAAAGAGCTGAACTGATAATTCTTTCTCAGCATCTTATTGGAAACGGAATTCTTTCCTCCACGAAGATCAACCATTTATCATGATAGCAAAGCTATGCAAAACTGCAGGAAGATTTAGGACCTGAGCCAAGATCACTCTTTAGTTTTACATTGTGTGTCAATTCCTGACCTGACTTATACTCACCATTAAAATAAACATGGTTTCATTGAGGGTCAGCGGTGCCAGGATTTCGCCCTATAACAATAAGATTATGGGCCCAGAACAGTAGTCTTTATTCAGTCCTAGCGGTGGGACAAATTTTGCTCTCAGGGTCTTCTCCTGTCCTCCTGTGGGAAAACTGGCAGAAGGCAGAAGAGGGGGAAAAGGGTCTGTGGGCTTTCCCTTACTTATAAAGCTTTTCCCTGTATTTATATTAGTCCATATTCTGGGGAATTTTGTTTCAAAGATCTACAGTCTTTCGCCACCAGCCTCCAGTGCTGCCTGCAGGTCCATACCTTGTTTCAAAATACCAGCTGATTTCCATGGGGAGTTCTCTGGGTCTCACTTTTGGGAAAAAAAAAAAAATGTCAGAGAAAAAAAAAAAAGTAGTTGTTTTAGCTGAAACCAAACTCTTTACAAGGAAAGACCAAAATATTGGGGAAGTATATTTTCCACTGAAAATTCTGAAGAAAATTTGTATTTCTGTACAGGGGTTTTTTGTACCCAATACAGTGTTCCCATCGTCAATCCAAGCCAGGGTGTGTCACCAGCAGTATGGTAGAACTTTACTCTGAAGGTCCATGTTGCTTTGGGTTTCCTAGAGCCCACTCAGGACACCATTCGCTTGTCACAAGATTGATGCTGCTTCTATGCCTAGCCAGCTGTGCCACATCCTAGGTTACCTTAGTGAAGTCCAAAGAGGAAACAAGATACATGGAGATCATAGCTGCTTCTGTTCTTCTGATCTCTGTTGGCCCAAGAGGTGAGATAATTGGAATGGAGGAGAGATGAGTTCCTGTTCCTGCTGCTGTTTGTAACTCCTTTGCAGTTTCCTCTGGTGTTTCTGTAAAACATGAGATCCTTCCTCTCTCAGCAGTATGGCCTGCTGCTTCTTGGAGGACAGGGACCACCCCCTCTGAAGGAAGATGGAGGAGCAGAAGCTAGCAGGTGTCTCCACACTGTCTTCAGGTAGACTGGGTGGAGGAGATGCAGTAGGGTGCCTCCTTTGCTCAAGACACAAAATGATGGCTTTGCAAATTTTGGGTGCTCTTCATGATCAGTAACATGCCTTGGCTAGTAGGCACTATGGTAACATCTTGCCTGTGAAAAGTAACTGGTGAGAATTCCCTCCTCCCCTTCAGGCAGAATGGGATAGGTCACTTTAAACTGCTGGTGGAAGTGGTTTGGGCTGGTCTGGCTGCCTGCCTGAGGCAGGTGTGGAAGTGGGCGCATGATCCCTGCCACCTGCAGTACTGCAGGGCTGGTGACCTCTGCCTGATAGGTGGTGGTGAGGTGCTCATAGGGCACTGCTCTGACCCTACTGAACCTTAAAGATCAGGTCTGCTCATGTCCCAAGCCTTTGTTCTTCTGCTAACTCCATAGGGTCTAATAGGTTGCACGAACTTCTAAGCATGGAAAGTTTCACACTCTGTTAAGAATATTTCAGAAGGCTACAAATGAACATAACAGAAGCTTACTATATATATCATTATTGTTGCAATTAGGACATGTCAATGACAGCATTAATATCTATGATTGCTATTTCGTTCTTGGTACAATCCTCTGCTTTTGTTTGTTCCTAATTCTCCAGATCAGGAGACTTAACAGATTCGATCAAGTTATGTTTAGACAAACACAAATTCCTGGCATACAGAGGCTAGGTGGCTGCTGGTAGTGTTGCCGACATGTACCCATACTGCTTCTCATGTTGTGCACCAGGTTCAGACTATTACCCATAGAAAAAGTCCAATACAATTAATGTCAAGGACAGTTTTTTCAGTTGAGATCAAATGAGGGAAGTTTGAAACCCCAGTTCAGAAGGATGGTAAAGCTTCAGTCACTGCTCCTGCCAGGCATGGAGGGGCAAACCTTTCAACAAGCCTTTATCCCCGGGTTTCAGAATATGGATTTTTAATTTCTCTGTTTAAAAGTGCTGTTGAAAAGCAGCTATAGCATAGAAAGAGGGACAATGACAATATGAAACCTGTGCAGTTAGGCTTTAATACTTGAGTACATTATTGACATAGTTACACAGAAATGTATTTGTAGTGTTTATTCACCAACACTCAAAATATTCCCAAGTTAAAGCTTCCCACTGAAGGCAGTGGAAAGAAGTTTTCTGAAAGGAGGAAGTGAGCTGGTTAAACTCTTTAACAGGAAAAGACCATTTTCTTTCTGTCCACTTGGCCAGCTTCTCAGCTGACAAACCACCATTGTCTTCATTGCAGTGACACTGATCTATACCAGCTTTTCAGCTAATGGATAGTTCACAGGCCACTTCTGGTTTTTGTCAAGTGTAGTCAAGGTTTGTAAGTATTTTCAGCTCCTTTTTTTTGTTTTTTGGTAAACTTTTTTCCAACTCTTTTACTTGCTGTCCTATCCGCTTGCTGATCTACAGGCTTAAATGATCTGAGCAAAAGAAGAAAGGATAATTTGCTTCATATAGATAAATTTAGAGGAGAATTAATGCAAAAGGACTAAAATGAGCAGAAAACTTCCAAGATCAAAAGCCACTTTCCAAACACCAGCATGTAACAAGTGACACCGCTCCACGTACAGGACAGAAACAAAGGCAGTTCTTTCATTTGGTCATCATTTTCATGGTTATTATTTATTTATTTTTACTATTCATTCAGTTCAAGGACTGAGCATGGGCTGAGAAAGGAATTTAGGATTTCAGCCACCCTCCTAACAGCAGCAAAACTATAAATAGTGTTCAGTCTTTTATCCTTTGAACACTCCGAAGGCTCTTGTAGTCAGCGGAAGTGTTAAGCATGCCAAAGGAGCACAGAGTGGGGCCTTTAATGAATAGACTTCGTTGTGCCTGGCTATTACACAGGTAAATGGTGACAAGGCAGACAGTGTCCAACCCTAACAGCAGCCCTTGTGTTTGGGAGATGATTCTTTCAAACCGTCTGTTCTGCTCCGTGTGATCCTTCTGTGCTCTTCCTAGGCAGGGTGGATGGGAACAAAACTGCATCCCCTTCCCTTCTGGCTCCGGCAAGGGGGCAGGCGTGACACGGACTGAACTGGGCGTTTTGATCCTGCACCAGTGGTTAGCAGTGAGCACGCTGCCAGCAAGGCTGAGTGAGACCTTACGACCATTCCTGTTCACCTGGTGCCGCCCCAGTCCAGCTTCCAGCGTGTGGCTATGCTTCAAAACCATGCAAGCACTATAACATTTTAATATATTTCTTTTTATGACAAAGATAGAAAGATCATCTAAATTTGGCCTCTCTGTTCAAGCCAACTAGAGTGCTAGGTGTTATCTTGGCAGGCTTTCCACTTTGGTAACATTTCAAGGAAACGTGGAAATGAGAAAAATTTAGCAATAAACCTCTGTCTCTTTCCCTATTAAAATTGTCAGGATAGTAAATCAAGTTTCTAACAGACAGGAAAAAAATTCAACACATTTAAGAAACCAAGGTAATGTCTCTTGTGGCATCTGTAAAACACCATCTGGTATCATTGAACTTGGGGAAAGAGACATGTGACAAAGTTTATAGAGAAAATGTTAGTGTGCAGTTCAACTAGAAACAGAGAACTTCAAAACAAACTCTTCATATCTCCAAATTGTTTCATGTGTGGTGTGATCGGTGGCAGGAAGGATAAGCATTGCAATCTAGTTAGTATTTGCTTAGGGCTTCATAAATACCACAAAAATACCAAAATGATTTTTAAAAATCTAAATATATAGTTATTATTCTTAGGTACACTGAATGATGGAAACCACATAAAATACCACAAATTAATTTGCATAATAAATTATGGTGCATGTAAAGAGTAATGAACAAAAGAAACAGAAGTACAAAATCTGCCTTTGAGGTGATTGATTGATTGATTGATCCTGCAGTCCTGAATTCACCTGAAGAGAGGTGAAAAGGAGTTTTGCCTAAGGGAGGCTGGAGGCAATGAAAGTTTATGCCTAGTAGCCTTCTTGCCTTTTTGGTGTTTTTTCCCCCCTGCGGAAGATCGATCTGTCAAACTAAAAGAAAAATAGACTTCCTGTCCATTATATATACAAGTCCTTGAATTATCTTTAGCGGTTGCCTTTTCACTGAACTGTGAGACAACTTAATTTGAAATTACTCTTTTTGGAAATCCTAAACCCTTGACACATTTCATTAGGCACAAAATGATTATAGTTATCAGTTAATTTGTTTGAAGACTTGGTAAACACTTCTTACAAAGAGTTTTAGAGATGTCTAGTAGTTAGCAGAAAAGGGAAGCTGTCTCCAGTCCTTAGTTTATTTATTTAGCACTTATTAAGCACCACTTCTGTATCTACCCAAAAAAGAAATATTCTAAGCAAACCGTAAAAGTAGGCTTGACCCTTTCACGGGCACATCATAAATCAATTGTTAAAGCAAGGGTGAAAACTCTGAAAGAGGTCAGAGGTGGAAAAGAGGTCATCTCTGAGAAGGGACAGTGTGAAAATCCATGAGGGGTGGAGCTTAGCTCAAGATAAAGGCTGGAAAAAGGAAATTCTAGAAGTGGCGAGGCTCTAACACCATGAAAACACCAATAAAATCATAGCTATCACAGTGCTGAGATTATTCACAGATCATTTCCAAGCCTGCAGCTCCAATTGCCAGATCAGTGATGCCAGCTCATCTGTCTAGTGACAAAAGGGCGTTTTTTTTAACCGGAGGCTTTACTTTTACTTATTTGCAAAGTAAGAACAATACTTCTGTCCATTTCTCAAAAACTGTACCATTTCTTCTGCTAGGCTTTACTTGACCTTGCTGTCATCAAGTCAGAGAGGTTTATCCTAATGACATAACAATTTCTCTGGACAACCTTCACTAACTTGGGAGTGAGCACTGTATAAAAATGTTCGATATTATTCCCTGAGCAAGCAAGGAAGTCTGTGTATGTTTGACTTCAGTGGTTTTGGCTTAATGTACTAACTACTAATGCACCACTGTGTTCAGGGCTGAGACTCCAGGCAGAGTAGAGGGAACTTTATACTGATATGAAACACGAGATAACACAATGCATTTGCAATAGCATAAATAAAGCACTATCATCCACACTGATTTGCCATTTTGTCATCTCTGGGTTTTGTCTCATCTTCAGTTAAAAGGTATTAAATGATGTAACTGTAAGATTTGCTCAGTCTTTAACCAGCCTCACACGTTTTTTTATGTGGGTTTTAGCTCAAACTCAGAATTTCAATGAAGAGCTCTATTTAAGCATTTGTTTCACTCAATAGACTAAAGTTTAAATTCCAAACAATTAAAGTTATTCAGATTTAAATGGGAAGATTTCCTGATTGTTTTGTAACTACACAATTTATAAGTCATAATGACATTCCTTCACTTTGTCCAGAAAAAACAAAGGCTGATTTATTTCCTAATAACAAAGGCAAATTGTGAGGCTGTATAAAACTGCTTCCTTTTTTCAATGGGTCAGTGCCAGGCTGTTAGGTATCTTCGAACCCCTCCTCCCATCTATAGTCTTCCCCTGAAGCAAAGAGCTCCAAAACATTGCCCATCTGCAGAGCACGCCATGTATTGAGTTATACTGAGCAACACGCTATGGTGCAGCTGATACCTGCACAGTCTTGTTACAAGAGATCTGCTTGATATTCATTGTATCTGCATTAATTGCGCTGGGCTTACTGAAACACAGCAGAATGCATTCATTCATCTGACTAATGTATATACCTTCATTGATGCTGCATTGTGATGTAAACAATGTCCTGTTCCTTCCTTATAGTAACCTAATTGACAGCCAGGCATTTTGAGCGCTCCAAAGGGCTATTGTTGTGCTGAATGCTGTAACAATAGGATTTCATATAGGTTGGGGCTTAAGAAAAGTACAATGCCCTTCTTCTGATATAAAACCAAGAATTATGTACCGGTTGAGACCGGGATAATGGGTTCATCATGGAATTAAGACTTTGGATTTGTTGGGAATCAGCTACTTAATTTTTGTAGATACACTTGTTTGAAAACTTTTCTTTGATTGAACATATATATTGTCACTGTCAGTATCAACATACATTTTTTAAAAAAAAACATGTCTCTTACTCCCCTGAATCATAGACTCACGTAATGCAGAGTTTTAAACTACAGTTATTGCAGTGGTGAATCTTCCATTGACTTCTACCGAAAGCAGCATGACAGCCAACAAAATCACACCCTTCCACTGAAGAATAATATTGTAATGATGTTACTAACAGCTCAGCTGAGAAGCGAGAGAGCTAGACACAGGGGCTAGTTCAAAATGTCCCTTAATTTTAAGTGCTTTCCATTCTTTGCCTCCCCCTGGAGACAGAATCCCTTCCTCTTCCATCTTGCAAATTGAGATACTGCCAGTCACAGGCTCTGTTTGAAGATCTGGCCCTTAACCTCTGGGGTTGTGAGAAAATATTGAAAAACAAAGTTAAAAAAAATTATGTTGGAAGGATTTCAAGTAAATAAAATGATCCTCACTGTTGAGAGCCCTCTGGTAATGAGGGCACTGTGGTGCCTTCTGGTTATTGAACTTTAAGATGTTTCTCTAATTGCTGTGTATTTTGTGGGGATAGAGGAATCAAGGAGAGATGGAAGGGAAAATGTCTTCAAAATTTGGAATGGCCACAAATCAAAGTAGGCAAGGTGCTGTCATTTGTGCTACTTAAAAAAAGATATTTCCACACCCCAGCTGCTATTGAACAGACATTCGGCCCACCCTGTTCCTCTAGCCAAATTCTTGAAAGAGCATTACAAAAGCCTCATTTCCTACTGGGGAACTTTGGCTTCCAAAACTGAGAGGCTTTTCTTGAGTGGCTGGTCTTTTTATTGCCTAAAAAAGCCATACCTTAGGAGTACTGAACATCTGAAGCTTCAGCAGAAATCAGTGGGTTTGTCTGTCTCAGTGAAGACAACCTTTTCACTTCCAATATCTTAAAATTATTTATGCTGAGATTCTCAAAACTGCTGAAGTAGCTTAGGCATGCTTTTCCCACTGAAGATGAATGGGTCTTGTGTTTTCAGACAGAGATTCAACTACACATGAAGATCCAGTCTCTAACATGAAGTGGGAGGACAGCATAATCCAATACACGTGGACTCTGGCAGCAGTAAAAAGCCCACAACTCCTGTTCTGCCAGGTTCCAACAGATGTGGAATATATGTGAAGTTTGTACCTTCAAGGGCATGGAAGTAAATCAAGCCCAGATATTGAGATTTTTTTTTCTCTCTCTCATATGTATGTGTTCAGGCATGTGTTTGAATGATCTTTTCCAAAACATGACATATTTTAAATCATCAAGTTTTTCCCACACATGCATTCATATGGTCAAAATTAAATCTTTACACTGATTATTTTAATTGGTTGAGTATGTTTTAAAGGGTGGGGAAGGATGGGGTTTGCAATATTTTCCTGCTCCCCTCTTTGGCATACTTGTGGGTTCACATGTGCAAATAACAGGCTTGTCTCAAGCCCTCTTTCCTGGGATTCCTGAAACACACTCAAACAGCTTTGAAGAAATGTTTAGCCATCCCAGTGAGAGCTGGACTGTTGTGATGACAGCAGCTGCTGGGTGAAGGATGGAGAAGCTTTTTTGGCACCATTGCCAAGTCCATTAGGACAAGCTATCTCCAGATGTTGAAACTTGATTTGGGTGGAAGAGTAATTTCCTATTAGTATTATTGCTAGGGATGGGCAGGTTCACGTTGCTCAAATGGGCTAAGACCCAATAGGCTTGAAAATTCAGTAAATGTTCATATAATATTTATTTCGAGCACCTCTGGGAGAGGAGGAACACCCTCACCAGCCGTTTTTGTCTGAAAAAGAAGACAAAAACTAGTGAAAAGACAGAATTGAGCATAAATGAGCCAATGCAGTGAAACAGAAAATTCTAAATAAACCTAGACTATATATAGTATCAGTCTCCTAACTCTGACTTTCTGGAAGTATAGTAGGTATTTAAGGAGAGGAATCGCCATCCAACAGTCCATCTCTTATTACATACAGTAAACTTTTCTAAAAAGACACATGAAGTGATTTGTTCTAGCACAAAAAGATTTTCAGCAGGAAATTTATTCTCACTCCAGCAAAAACTAAACCCCAAGCAAGGAAGAGAAGAGGTGGCAGAAATTTAAACAAGTGATGCAAACACACTTTGCTATAGGCTTTTACAGCTTTTATAAAGTTTGCATGGAAAGGACCAAAAATACAGACATCCTATCAGTGCCTGAAGAGGCTCACTGGGCATCTCTGTAGCTGTGCCATTGTGTCCCTGTGGTCCCACTCACAGAGGGTAGGACAGGATGAGGCTCTTCTAGCATTTGGCTCTTTGGTTCTTGACTTGAAAACTGCATAATGGTTTTAAAGCCTCTAAAAATTGCAAAATGAGAGTGAAAGAACAGCTCTGAAGCAATCCTTGGCCTGTGCCAGCCTCCGATTTTCGAACCTGGTAATATTTTATCTACATGGGAAGTTTCTGCCCATAGGTTAGCAAAGTCTGTAACAGGTAAACATTGCTGGATATTTACTCTCTGGGGGTGGAAAATATTAGTGTTGATGAGCCTGAACTGCAGGTGAGAGCTGGGCCACATGTATGGATAGTACGAGGACCAGCAGGCTTCCTTTGTAGCTGCCTATGCCCAAATACAAGCATACAGAGTGGAAGTCAAGTTTCCCAGCAAACGGGACAATTTAAAGGGGTAAAAGTAAGGCATAGGCCCAGCCATGATTTAGTCATTAACTCTGAACTTGAAAGTCAACTTTAGAGAGACATGGTCTGAAGCAGCAGCTCTCTCAGCAGGAAAAAGTTGAAAATGGAGCATGACGTTTATAAAACAGCCTCTGAGAGAGCAGAAACTCTCCCTCAGACATACCACAGGTTTCCACACTTCTCTCGAGCAACGTGCAACACGAGGAGCATGCGTTTTACAGTCCTAAGCATATTTAATACAATGTTTTTACAACAGCTGTTGCTTTCACAGAAGTTTAACCCCACTGTGTAAATGCATCACAGGGAAAATACTCTGTTGTCGTGGAGACAGCCTTTGCTCGCCAGCCCTTTCCCACCGAGCGGGTGTCAGCTTTCAGCCCCGGCTGCATTCCAGGCGGGACTCTCCCCCCGCCTGCCCCGCTGGCCCTGCTGGCGGACGGACCGACCGACGGACCGACCGACGGCTCGGGCTTCCGCGGCAATTATCGGGCTGGCGCACGATCGGTTCCCATCAGCACACCTGATGAGAAAACGGCAAAAATAAGTCCAAAAGAGGAAACAACAACAAAAAAATACTCTGCAAAAGATGTCCTGACATCCAATTTTTAATTTTTTTTGCCCCTTTTGGTTATCTTTTGTTTCTTGCTTATCAGGCCTGGTATAGAGCCAGGTGTCTTGCTCCTGCTAAATTTAGAGCAATTTACTGTCTTAGCTGAGAAGTGTTATGTTACAGCTGACACTTGGAAGACCGTTGGAGGTATCATGTGACAGATGCCTGCAGTTAAAGGACCTGGGAGACTTCTTTTTGCGAAAGGCGATACTGGCCAGTGACTTGGCACCTCCAGCGCTCCAGCACATGCGCTCGCTGCTGCAGGTAGTTTGCAGCAAAGACTGCCCTCACCACGTGTGTTTGTGGACACAGCCCAAAAATATGTTCAACAGCTTTGTCTTCAAAGTCATGCATACTAAAAAGAAATAATTGGAACCTTCTATTAAACCCTGGAAAACCTTGTCTTCGTCTCAGTTTTAGATGTATGAATGTGCCTGAAGTGGCTGTGCTCCCTGCGTTAATAATCATAATACTAACAATAATAACAACAATAAACAACAACAACAATAATAATAATGCTATGAACTTCAAATATAGCCTCAAAGCATCAAAAAGAGATTTTCCGAAATTGTGTGGCTGGGCCTAATCCTGCAGAGCACTGAATGCTCTTGAACGCAGTGATTGTTGGAAGGACTAAGGTCTTCCAAGCAAACACTAAAGACCTTACACAACTAAGGCCCTAAATCAAATAATTTCTCTGAAAACAGCAAGGTGCAGCTACACCTTTGGCTATTTATAATTAACACTGCTTTCCTTCATGTGTAAGGACTGCTTTTGTCAGCAGGTAACGTAGAGCTAATGCAAAGCTAAAAAGTAGGTATTGTTTGTCCCTGGATACCCTCATTAATGCCCAAATCCAGAACACACTCCTATCTAGGACAACATTTAATTACAGTCTTTTATGGAAACATGTATTTCAGATCTCTTGGTTCAAATGACACTTCCAAAGCGTATGTTTAACATTAGAGGTGTCTTTTCCTGAACCACAGCCCAGAAGATTAGCTGAATGTTTTTTTCAAAAGATTTAAAAAGTAAAAATTCCCTGTGTCAGATGACTTCTGTGAGCAAAGATCTGAGGGAACCATCTGTTCTGGACAAAACCATCTTGACTGGAGTAACAGCAATCAGCACCAACACACTGTCATCTCTGCAACAGAACAGCCCTCAACAAAAGACTTTTGGCTGCTAAACAAAAATAGGACTGGATTCAGGACTGGACCTGCAAATAAGCTCAATGCAGACAAAAGAAAGTTTTAAAGCTATTAGCACTAAAGCAAGGTAGAGCTCATAAGAACAGCTGTGTATCCTACAGCATCGCAGGAAGCTCTGCCCTGGATTAGGTTGGGTTTTAAGCTTGTGTTTTGACTTGAGCATTGCACATTCCACCCCACCATACCTGCTGGTGCACACAAAAACAGAAAATTGGTTTTGAAGATGTCTTCAGCGCAGGTCTAGCTAAACTGGCACAGACTGCAGTGATTTCCTCCTCCCATGGACAAGAGGCCCAAGAGGCAGTTGAGCCACCTCTACCCAACTTATAAATGCACTGCACTTCCAGAACTTCTTTTCCAACATTTACTTGCACCAGGCTCATAAGGAAGAGCCCTGCACACAGAGAGCTGCATGCTTCAGCTGCGCCAAAGCCTAGTCCACTGGCAAGCCAGGGATCACAGTGCTGCTGCGAAACTGAGCAAAGCCAACAGACTGATGTGTGCAATTCTGCCTGCAAGTGGTTTCCTTGCTTGGGGCTGGGTGGCCAGAGCAGCAAGTCTAACTGCAGACTGGGCAGAGCATGGCTGCACGGTCCCCAGGGGATCGTCTGAGCCAAGCTTTCTACTCAGCTTTTTGTTCTGCCCCAAGAAAGGGTATGGGTACCTTCAGTGGGGTACATTATTCCCATCCATTTCTAATGATTTTGTTCCAGAGACACACCAGTGAATAAAGGAAAAGACAATCCTAGATTTTTATCTTCCCTAGCTGTCTTTTGCTTCTGCTTATTCTGCTGACTCCAGGAGGAGGCAGTGAAGAACAATCACTGATCACCTTGCTTTCCCTGATGCATCCAGAGTCGTGGTCTGAGCCCCAACAAGCTAGGGTGAGCAGAAGGTGTTTGCTAAGAACTGTAGCAGGTTTTTAGGATAGAAATTAAGTTAGGAGCACAGGGGCAAAGCCACAAGGCAAATCTACCCTGCATTAAGTGAGAAGGATTTGGCCTCTTGGAAGATGTGTGCACATCTGTCTGCAATCTAAAAGAGCATGCCACATTCTGCAAGTGCCACACATCTACCTTAGATACAGGCATTCATTAAGAAACGAAAGTGACAAATGCTCTCAGGCTAAAATGTACTGAGGAGAGCCACTCTGATTTGACCTCACAGGAGAATTAGCAAGTACCTGACATTTATATGTATAGCTTTACTGTAAGGGAAAAGATATTTCTGACCTCAGTATCATAGGCATATTTAAAAAGTACAAAAACTTTTAGAGGTTGTGCTGCCAGCTGCATTAGTTTTTTATTTCTGCACATTCAAAAGGGCACCTAAAAGTTATACACTGAATACATAGAAGGTTGCAAAGGCAGCTGCAAAAATCAGAGGGACACATCTATTACATCCAGTGAATACTAGCCAAAGGTGAGTAATTAGAAGTACATAGTACCTAACGACATTCATTTTGTTATTGTAAAAGGGCGATCCTTATCTGGGTTCAAATGAAAACATGCATGTGAAAGGTTTGCATCCAATCACAGACTCTACAATCTGACATATTTCTAGTCAATATGAAGCAACCCAGCTGGAACTTTGAGGCCCTAAACGTTCCTAAATAAGCAGGGGGCCAGTATTATTAATGAATGCATTAGCAAGAGGCTTGGCTCAGTTCTAGGTATTATATTTCAAAATGGACTTAGATTTTTTTTCTGGTTTAAATCTGACTGAAGTAGGATGGTTGTGATTTATGTAATGCTAGCCCTGATATATGACTTCTTTCATAGATTACACTCCTGCATTTATCTATAGTTAGAAGCAAAGTTGTCCCATTATTTTGAAGTAGGAAATCCTTCAATGTCAGAGTTATATTCTTGGAATTTCATATTGGCCTTCCAACATATTTAGCTGATATTTTATTTACCTATGTTCATGACCTCTGATATCTTCAGTTTCTTATCTTCCCTGCCAGCTGTCTCTGACACTTTTTTGGTGCAGTTACAGACTCCTAATAATCTAGAATAAAGATCTTCAAGAATGCTTAGCTGTCTTGGAAAGAGAACATTTAAACCCATATGGTCACTCAACATTTTTTCTTCTCTGGTTCCTTCCCTTTGGACTCCAAAAAGAAAAATGGGTGTGTATAGTTCTTTGTATGAAATCAATGGTAAACAATATTGAATCAGGGGCTTTTGTCCTCTAGCAAAATATCAAACTAGGACAACAGCAGTTTTCAAACCCTAGTGCATGCTGAGGATTTTGCTTGAAAACGAGAAGTGTTAAACACATGGTTCACTGAAAGCAATGCTATGCTATTTTTGTTGTGATATTTATGAATGGAGTAGGACAAAAATCCTGATTTTTAAAACTTCAGGATGCATCAAAACTTTCACAGCCAAATGGCTACGTTTGAGCAAAGAAAGAGAAAGAATAGCAGGCTGGATGTCCCATTGTAAGGCCTCAAAATGCCCTAAACAACAGAGCATAGCACCGTGAAAGGAGCTGGGTGATAGATGCCTTGCTGCATCCTCACACCCCGAAGAGGGTCCAACTCCTGAGGGTGGCCATGAGGGCAGTCACTTTTGCCCATTCTTCAGTTTTGAAACAAGTACTTTTGTGTTTCCCCACCTCACCCAGGAGTATGTGCTTTCCTCATCCCCTTCTCCCCTTCGCCATTCCTGGGAGAGCTGGGGACCCCCCAGGGTGCTGCTGCTGCTGCCCAGTGCCTTGGCAAGATCCTCAAGTGCTTCACCACACTCTTGGTTTCTGTTGCCTGCAAGAGAGGGCTGAAGAGGAGAGAGCAGTGGCACCTACCCCTCTCAGAGGGCAACAAGTTGGAATCCTTAGTCTGTGTCAGACACAGGAGGCTGCCCCAGGTTAATATCCCCTGTGACCCTGGAGCCACAGCAGGAAGCAACTCAGTAGTTAAGTCTTCTTTCCCGACATCTCTCCTGATGGAGGAGTTAACTAAATTTCTTTTTTGCCTATAAGAGTCTTCCTGTACTCTAGTGTGACATAGCTGTATGTTATTAGGCATTGAAAACAGATTATTTCAATGCCCTTTTCCAGGCCGGTAACTGTCAAGAAAAAAATAAAGGAAAAAAAAAAAAAAAGTGACTTGGGATTCTCTGGCATGAGAAACATTAACATTTGATGAGACATAGTGGTATAAGATATATTCCAGTAAGAAGCGTCCAAAGAATCCATTTTCTCTTCTGAAAGCTGTGAAACAGCGAAACAGCAAGAAATTAATTTTCTGTGGAGAAATCACCTGCAGAACTGAAAAGCCACGCGATCTGGTTTGATGCAACAGTTATTTATTGGACCAGTTGGTGAAATTTGTACGCCCTGTCACCTGCTGATGGTGACAGATCTATCAGCTATCTGAGATATTTGGGCAACAGGTGGGATTCAGAAAGAGATCATTCACACTTGCAGATTTCTAAAGAGGTTGCATTGATGTTGGTCAGCCTAAAGAGTACAAGTGTAAAGTGCAGAAGGGAATTCCTTGATAAATGTTTTTTTTTTAAGATTTTTGCTTGACCTAAACAAAACAAATAATCAGTTCAGTAGAATATGAAAAAAAAAATCTTTTCATTAAATGAAACAAAGCATTTTCTTATATGTTTTATTACTTTTTAGAAATAATAAAAAAAGTACCGCAATGAAAACGTTAAAACACCATATATGGATCATCTGTATTGTTTAAAGAACATCAAGTGAAATATTTGACACCCAGTCTCTCTTTTCAGGTGAATTTAATGCAGCTGAAATAGTCTTCATAAACATGAAACTATTATTTTTTTCAGCAAATGGACCATTAGATTCAGTATATCCACCTTTTCCAATTACATTATGCACTGAGGGCCCAGTCAGTAACACCAACTCAAGACAAGCACTTGTTAGAGCCAGCGGAACCCTCACCAGACCAAGGAGTGGAAGGCTAATCCCTTAGGGCAGAGGAGTATTTTAAAGGTGCTGTGCTGAAATACCTTCCTGAAGGAAAGAAAGAAAAAAACCCAACCAACAAACATGGGAAAACCTCCAGGTAGTTCTTGTAGTTAGAGGCAAGTTCAGTATCATTTTACAAATCAAAGAAATAATTACCTTCATTGTTTCATTTGGAATGCTGAAAAAAGCCCCAAAACAGCCTCGTTATTTTTTGCCAAGCTTCCTGGGTATGCTAGGGAACATGCAATACCTACCTAGCTAGCCTGGCTGGAACTACACCTAAACCTGGGTTACCTGCTGGTCACAGAGAAGGAAAGGGAAGCTTGGATGTAAACAACAGTCCACAGGTCAAGTGCATGCAGACCAGCCTCACCATGCCATTTATCCTACTTGTGTCTCCACCTCACCCTTTCCTGCACCATTATAACACACAGTACAGTTTTTGGTCTTTGGAAGATGTTGAGGTCTAGCACAAGTAGTGGTAGCTCTGGTGAAATCAGTGTAACTCCCTGCCCCAGGGAATAACGCTGCCCTTGACACCTACTCCACAAATAACAAGTGCACCTTGTTTCCCAACTTGAATCACCTGATGCCATCTGACCTGAACTTCCATACAGATACATAATTGTTTTGAGAAAGAGTTTACAACGGAGTACATGAAATTTTTGTTTTGCAGCATATTTTTTTGTTTAACATATGCTTTATATACTAAGCATATATCGAGGAAGGACTGCTGATTTTGTCAGTATCTGTCATAGACTTACACTATCATGGAAACAGAACAGCGAGGAGACCATCAGTCTGATGAAATGAATACCTCTCGTTATTCCTATGAGTTCTCAGTTGCTGCAGCATGGATGTCTGCAGCATCAGGAACTGCTGGCCCACAAAAGGAGCTGCCACTCTGGTTCCACTTGGTAGTATTAGCATTTTGGTTTAGATAAGAAGGCATTTTCAAGGGAGTCTCTCAATCAGTCCTGCTTAGCACATGGAGTTTCAGATCACTAACTGGTCTCAGGGCACACAAACTGCATTCCTTTATAGTTAAACTAAACCAGAAGACACAGCCTAGCAGCACATTGACTGTATTCCCACCGCTAATGGTCATTTAGCACAAAACCAGATCACAGGAGCTAGTCCAAAATAAAACTACTGAAACACAGCCATTGTGAACATTGGCTCTCCAGCACAGCTCCTATTGTGCTCAAGAAGTGTCTATGTGAAACAATGTCTTATATGTTTATGTTTATGTTGCCATCTGCCCAAACAACTCTAGATGACAAATCATATAGAGATGGCATTAACACAATCACTCCAACCTTAGCTTTTACTTGTGCACCTGCATCTACTGATACATGTACTGGATGTGAAGTAAAATGGACTGGAGAGGTGCAACATGGCAAGCAAAGGCTGCTGGCACTCATGTCGTTGGGTGATCAGAGACCACAGGCAGTAGGTGAGAGCAGATGCAAATATCGAGGCTGAAATGTGGGTCAAAACAAGGCAATGGTGTATTCTAATCCACTTATTAGGTACACAGAGGTTAGTTTCACTGATGTACTTTAGATTGTTATCTGCTGAATGTGTGATTTTCCACACTTCTGTCCATCACAGTGTCAGAGTTCACACTGTATCCACACAGGATGATTGCAGACCATACTAGATAGGACTGTATTTATTATTATACATGTTATATATGTATTTTTATAGGAAGATTCTTGAATATTTTCCCCTTGTCTAAATGACCTTGTGAGGTGATAGGTGTGCTCAGCTCTTGTCACCTCAGACTTTTGCTCTGTGTGGATTTGCTTGCTCTTTTGGATCTGAATTCACTTACCGACCGCATTCAATAACAGCTTAAAGTTAGCTATTGGACAATAAAAGCAAGGATGAACAGCTGAACCTGCTTTTGGGTTGATAAGGAATAGGGAAGCACCATACAGCAAATCAGGCAATCATTTTCCATATATTCCAGGGTTGCTAACAGACTTCTGCTATGTTTGCTTAGACAGCCAATTAATTCTTTATCTCTCCTGGGAACCAAACTGTTGTTCTTCTAGCAAAGGTTTTGTTAGGATACAGCCCTACCTTCCCTAGTAGCAGAAGGGAGCTGGGGGGATACATATCCCCTTTCCAAAAGCACAGCAAAGAGAACGTCCTCATCCATCAGCACCAACTTGAAAGCATCAAATGTTTTCCTAAACTAGCACTTCCTTTTTGGTAAGACATGCCAGTTGTGTTAGAAAGTGCTCTGTGTAATCTGTGACTTAAAAACAGGGAGCCTCGACTTTTAAATGAAGAGCGTGTTATTACAGTCCTGTTGCTAGCCACATGTGGCAGTATTAGAGAGATATTGTTGTGTATTTTGGCTTTGTCAATAAATCTAAACCCTGCCTTTGATGCTGTGTGGTGCTAAAGATTCTACAAAAGCTTGAAATGCAAATACATTAATGTGTATATTGCTCAAAGGACTCACATCTTTTGCAGACACAGGTTGTCTTAGGTACTTCAGTCATTATTGCTTAAATGTAAGTAGAATGTGTTATGCTAAAAAAAGGTGCTGTTTTTACTCAGGAATTTATTTTAAAGGTTGCATTTCAGCAGCTTAGTCTTGTAGATGTTGATATTTTCATCAAAGCATTACAAACATTTTAGCACAAAACCACATTTTCACAACAAACAAAACAAACAGCTACTGAACTTTCATCACCAAAACAAACAAACAACAAACAACCAAAACTTTACAAAAAGCAAAATTTTAGTACTGCGAAGTGACCTGGAATGAAATGGCAAATGAAGAGTGGTTAAGCCTATAAGTTCATTTATTTTCTTACTTTATAGTTAACGTTGTTCGAAATACAGTACTATATAGGAATGTGCTCACATGCTACTGTTCTTTATGTCCAGCTTTTGGCCTTGGCAAAAGCATCTGGTTCACATGGTGGAAAATTGAAATCAAATTGACTTGGTTTAAATTAGTTCATTATGTGCTAAGTAGTGGTTT
The DNA here is from genome assembly GCF_963210335.1 of Falco punctatus. Taxonomy (NCBI): domain Eukaryota; kingdom Metazoa; phylum Chordata; class Aves; order Falconiformes; family Falconidae; genus Falco; species Falco punctatus. The sequence goes on along the minus strand of NC_137586.1, from coordinate 44,507,671 downwards.
GGAGCTGGGGGTGTCATTATTGAAATGTTTTTCTTGTCTATAGAAAACTAGGAAATTACCTAAAGTAAAGGTGGAAAATATTAACTAATGCCAACAGCACTTGAAAAGAATGGCTGGATGTGTCGGGTCCTCACTACATGAATCATGTCAGCTTATTAGCTCTCTTTCCTGAGGTGCACCTGTAATGGAGGGGTTTTGATGAGAAATAGATTTAAAAAATATGTGAATGATAAATTGGAATATGAGTAGTGCTTCATATAACCACAAAATTTAACAAACACTGTTAGCTCCACAGCAAATTGTAAGTGAAGCCTGCTGATTTCTTGGGACTCATGAAGAAACTCGAGTAGAAGGGACATTCCTGAAGGAAATACTTATCATAATCGGCATTTTGGTAGTTCTGCTAAAGGTGGTTTGCTGTTCTATGGGATATATGGCTTTTAATGAAACTCTGCTTTTACAAAGAGTGTACTACAGTTATTTGAATGGGAGTTCAGGGGTTTTTTTACTACTCTGCTTTCATAGTATGCTGGCTAGGAGGCAGTGAAGAAGTAGTGACTGTGGTTCCACATGGGAGGATGGGACTTCTGGTTGCGAGCAATTCCATAGCATGAACACCAAGTCTCCAACCTCTGACCACTAGTAGGTCATCCATCAGGACATTGCCAGACACTGACAACTCACCCTGAGCATGTGAGCCAGCTGGCTGGCTATTTGAGAGCCCTGCTGAAAAACATGTGTTGTCTCAACACTGAAGGAAAAACACCTCAAGTCTATATATTGGCATCTATTTTTCTTCTTGAATTTTCACCTTAAAACATTTCAATCTGAGCCAATACATGTTATCCACAGAAAACACGGTTCATCCTGAGCAGTGACCCTTTGTCAAGGCCACTGTTCCTCTTCAGAAGAGACAGCAAAGCAAACACTTCTTTGTTTTTGGGCCACGAAGATGCAGAATGAAAGCTGGTACAAGTTTCTTCTCCCTCTCAAAGCTGTTACCTCATTGTAAACAAATGCTCAACATAAGCCACTATTTATGCCCTTGGACACACCAGCTAGGGCTTTCAGCAGCTCTGTGAACACCCTCTCTCCTTACCAGTTCTCTGCAGCCAAAGCCCTGAAGTCTCTGGATACAGCTTTGCTCTCTCCAATGCTTTAGTTCAGTAAACCCTCCTGGCTGCCCAAAAAAATCCCACAAGATGCTGGGCAACAACAGGAAGGACCCTGATGGCAGAGAACCTAATTTTGCCACCTAATAAAACCTTGTAGTTTCTGTGTAGAGCTGGTCTCTGAAGCCTGAGAGTGGCGTAATGTAGTTGGAAAGCATGCAGAAAGAGGGAAAGCAAAATGCCTAGGTTGGCAGAGCGGCAGGCTTAGCAGGAGGGGCTAGAAGGGCTGGGACTCTGCTGCAGTGAAGACTGAGGGATGATATGACACATCTTAAAGATGGTGAGATGTGGTGATGCAGGTCGAGGTGGACTGAAAAAACACTATGTCTGCCTGTCTGGGTTGGGACAAAAATGGCCTTTATTGTTTATACAAACTATTTATATATCTTAGACAGTCCGTGTGTCATACCCTGATAAGTTTTTGTGTCCTTCTTGCTTGCTATTTGCTGTTGCTGTAGGTGCCCGTATGCTGCGGTTCTAAGTTCCAGTTCTTCACACCCTGTTTACATACCTGACAATTTGTGGCTGTCTTAAAGGTACACAGCTAAGTCTTTGAAGTCAACTAACTTGTCTGCAGACCCCAACAGTGAGTAACTTGGATGTGGGCATGCTGTCCAGTAAATCTCACAGTACTAGAGATAGGGGGAAAGTCAAAGATCATCTTAAGCCAGATAAAAAGTTATTCACTTACAGTGCACACAGTGGACTTCCAGAACTCTCTGCCAGGGGAGGGTGAGAAGGAAGGCAGGGTCCTTGAAACATTTCATCTATAACCCAGACTGCAACACAGAAACCTGTACCAGAGGCTAGAACTTTCTAGAGCATAGGTGGAAATGATTCCTTTTCCTCATCAAAATTGTGACAAATATTCTTGTTAAGCAGGGTTTCTTGAGGAGAACTGTTGTTCTGCTCCTTTGGAGACATAGTTTTAGCCATACTGTAGAGGGGCCATAGGTGTTAATACAGTACCAGCATCATCATTTTATCTCTACATACCTTTTCATAGTGAAACATATTGAACTCAGCTAATTTATTTTTTAATCTTGGTTATTCAAACTTTAACATATTTTTTTTCTGGTTTTAGAAAAGAACCATATAAACCTTCAGCTTCCCACTGCAAGAAAAGGATACTTGCTAATCATTCCCGTGTTGTATGTGCCTGGCAATCTTCAGTCCTTACTTATCGTGGACTGGGGATTGAGAAAAGAATACACAAATAAAATATGAATGCTGCTTTTTCTAAGATGTGTGCATCTTTTGACGTAGGTTGAGTTGAAATTTGAGTAGTACCATCAGTGGTACTGCAATATGAAAGAAAACAAGTTGGGGAGGAGTTCAAAATCAGCTGTTCACCCAGCTTTGGCTAAGCACAGTTGTGACTGACATCCTCATGTGGGCAAGGAGGTGCCTGTAGGCAGAGAATAGACTTTGATGGTAGAGAACTGATTTGGAATTGCACTCTTTCACTGGATCCCTGACTCTTGGACTGACTGACATACATGTAATACCAGATCTGAGATCACTTGTCTCCACATGCATTTGAACAGAAGATCTCCCCTACTCCCTCCCTGGTATGTAAACACTTGTCAGCTCCCTTCATCCTGTTTTCTTTTTCTGCCAGATCAGATTACTGCAGCATAGTCTGCAACAACTGGTGTCATTTATTTTTAGCACTACACCTTCCTCCCTTCATCATGTTTATGGCACTGCCTCTGCTCTTTTGCCTCAGCAAAGAACAACACTACCCTTTAAGTTGAGACCAGGCCCCTGTTCCTATCTCATCTTCAAGTGAAGTTTCTTGAGACAGCTCTGTCTACCACCACAGGCCTTCTCATCTGCTTTAAGATATCCCTTAAAGCGCAGTCAGCAGGGCCGTGGGCTTACTGCGGGTGGGTGTATGTCATTGTAGTCATATGGGCTTATACTTCAGTAAGCAATATCAAGCCTAGTAGTAATAATGAAAATGTTCAAGCAAGGAAACTTGAATTAAAGAAACTTTACACACCTACTACACAGTTTGCATTACAGGAGGCTATTGTATTAAATGTCCATCCACAACACACACTGGGTGTATGCAGTGATGGAGGAAACCCTTGAGTTCACAAATCTGCTATGGGTACCTGTGAGGTCACCTATGCCTCAGCCCCAGCCCTCCAGCCACAGACTGCCCATGAGCTTGCCTGCTCTGTCAGTGGAAGTCAAGGATCTACAGTTACTCAAGAGAGAGACACAGGATGCTGAACTGTTATACAGTATTCACTGCTACACAGAGGGCCAAGGGTCTGGAGACCTGAAAAGCTGTAAGAAGGGCATGTGTGTACAGGAGGAGGGGCACATGCATGTTCAGCCCCTTTCCCTCACAAAAGTTGAATTGTTGTAGCTTACAGTTTGAGAAGAAAAAAGGCAAAGTCTTGGTGCTATTCAGTTTCTCGTAGGGATCTTGGTGAAATCCACACTTCAGGATCATGGACAGTGTCTGAGCTTTTCTGAGAGAAGAACTAATTTTTATGAAAACAGTACAGAGGAGCAGACCTTCAGATATTTTCAATGCAGCTGAACAAGGGTTATCCATCCTTACCTGTGTATGATGGACTTCTGTCATCTGTCCGACTTTTATTTACTTTTTGGCATCCTGGGAACTGTGTCAACAGCAAATCAAAGACCTTGCAACAGTTCTAAAATGGATGCATCAACTCTCAGTTTTACCAGGGTGGTTTCTCATTGATGCCTTTCAACATAAGCAGTAAATCAAATCCTGACTATGTAAAAGTCAAATTTATTTGCCAGTTAATGCATTCTGCTGTCACTGAAATACATGGAAAATTTGCAGGATATGTAACTAGGATTACAATCAGACTGTAATAACCGGAGAATTACCCTGAGTACCGTGCCAGCCATGACTTCCCAGCATCAGGTGTCTAGACAAGTGCAGATAAAATGTAGCTGAAAGATACATGTTTTAAAATACAATAAAGGCAAGACATTTTAAACAGAGCTTTTCCCATCACAGTTTGCACTTTTTCAGAATAGTTGAAATGACACAGATGTGGTGTAAACAATGAAGGAAAATTCAGTCCTTACTGTCACAGGTCACTAAATGTAAAAGTTTTCTCAAGCAGCAGCTGATGTCTCAGCATTGGAGGCAGATCCAGCTGACAAAGAAATGTATTATTCAAAGGGATAGAGGGACAAGATGGAGGTGGGAGATGTGCATTGTTTTTGCTTGCAACAAAAACCTCTTACATGACCTAGAGAATTGTTTTGTCTGCATTATGTTTCAGCGTAACAGAGCAAACCCACTTCTTTGCCTCCACAGGGATGTTGTAAAGCTGACGGTCTGAGTTCCTAGCAGGAATGGCATTGCTTGGGATAGAGTGTGCAGCTGCTGTTCTCTGCTCCATGCAGTAGTGTTCATGCATTGACAGCCATGTGGCTGCGGATGGGCTGCTGGATTACCAGGATTGAAGACAACATTCATAGGCCAAATGAGGGTGCAGCAGCTAGAAGGTTTGCTCAGCTAACTTATTGTGGCTCAATCAACCATACAATGAGAGAGATGTAATTCTGTCAGTCATTGCTCTTTATCACTCAGAGCTATATCCTCGCCTTAGCTATTCTGATCGTAATAATCAAAAAATAAGTATAAGCAAATAAAAAATCAGTATTTGTACTGTTTTGTTTCCTCTTGCTCACATACATACATGCCACACCAAAGAGGCATTCAGTCCCTTAGGCCTGATCATTCCCAATTCTGAATTTAGTACCTTTAGAAGTTAGAGTGAAGGTGATTCATTCAGCCTCTAAGGCAAGTGGGCAAAAAGAGGGGGCACAGAAACACCACTTGACATCCATCCTGTCCATGACTTGCAGTATCTTCGACTCAGAGTTAGCAGCCCCTGGCTCTCGACTCAGGAAAATTAATCTGTTGTGGCCACATGAATCACTGGCTCCTGCCTCCTTCCCTGCATCAGCTGGGAGCTGTGGCTTGGGCAGTGGCAGCTGCATTAGACTACAAAAACAAACTCAGGGCAAGTATAAGATCTCCACACAGATTGCAACTGTGTGCCTAAACACTCTGGTAGCATAGTGATATTAAAAATAAAAGCATGAGCAGCATACAAACTGCAGAAGCTAAGCTAAATAGCTAACTCTCAAGACTTTTTTACAGAACGCTAAGAGACAGCTTGTAAGAATACAAAAGTTTGCTGAAGAATTTGTTTCATCCCTAAAACACTAAATTGAGCAACAGCGTCTTAGAACAGAGCAATGCTGAAGAGCCACAGCTCTTGAGAATTAAAATAAACAATTAACATTAACCCAAAGGAGGGAGCAAGACAAGTTTTTTTTTCTTTTTATCCATGCAAATATTATTGCGGCAGAGTGCAGTTTCCTCTTTTAAAGCAGCAGGCTGTATTTTCATTTGATGTTACACCCTGCAGCAAATACGAAGATAGCTTCATTTCCTGTTCGGTGAGCAAAGGCAGAAAACTAAAGTTGCTGTCAAGGGGCTGAACTGTATTGTTCTGTGTGTGGAGGTTTGTCAAAGAACATGGAATAAGCACCCTTCAGCTTCATGGCTCTCTTCTCCACTAGCAGCTGGTCAGTCACAGGTGCTGGCAAAAACCCCACCAACCTACTGAAGTGTACTGGGGAGGGCTTTGTTATTTTAACAGCACATCCAGAGGGTTCTAATTTGCTCTGGTTTGAAGTGCTTCTTATAAATACAGTGAAAACTAGAAAGACTTCCAGAAGGAACTTGAATAAATACAGGAAAACTTATTTGCAAATACAACAGCTAAAGAAGCAATCATGCCATATTTAATTGTAGTTTTACTTTGTAGCCATGGTATCCTTCTACAAATACAGCTGTAGCATCTCTGTCCTCTGCTTCGTATCTGAGGGCCGGACAGAGTGCTGAAGAAAATGTCTTTCTAGAGCATATGGGAGAGTTTCTGTGAACTCAAGAAAACCATAGGACAAATAGTCAAGCAGTCATAACTCCCTGGGGGACATCCAATGACCTTTCTGATGCCAATACCTTTCCCGAGAATTTTCCTGAAAATAGGAGCCCTAGTGGGCACTTGGCTCTCACAGGAACACTGACAAGAGGCCAGGAAAGCAGCCACAATGCATCTGAGATAGTGCTGAGAAAGATCTCCACCAGGAGACAGAAAATCACATTTGGAGGTGATGTATCCTCAGCTGTGCTGTTCCCATCTCAGTAAAGATCATCAGGTTACACTTCTGAACTGCCTATAGCAGACAATGCCATTTTTGGAGCTGGACCAAAATCACAGGCAGGAGGAAAAGCAGGGATTTCCATTATTTCTTTGTGGTCTTGGACAATATACTGCAGTTAGTTTCCATGACTTTTTGCCTTTGCAACCTAAGCAATATTTGCTGGGCCAAGAATCTAGTTGTTTGGAGGCTCAGTCTTCTGAAGTTTGAAGTCTGAAAAACTGTAGTTGTTTGTAGGGAAGAGGACTGTAATGGAGGTTTTCAAGGAAAAAATACATTGCAAAATAAACAGTCAAAATGACCAGACTTGAAAAGGTGTGGGTTCTGGTGTCACTGACAAATCTGCTCTTATCCCATGCCCCACTACCAGCTCACAAGCTGTACTTCAGTGCTTTGGTGGATAGAGCTGGTCACTGCTGCAAAGGCTTTCCATTCAAAGAAAAATCTATTTTTCCAGCCACACCTGTGTTTCCAGATGGCACCACTTGAGTACCAATATTAAAAAAGCTATTTCAACTAGCTGGGTCTTCAAGCAAAAAATATCTTTTCTTAAAGACAGATGCTGTTTGAGGCACTGTACTGGAAAAGACAAAAGTAATTTGTGATGAAATTTTAATCTGTTTACCGAATAAAACTTGTGGCAGTATGTTTTAGATGGTATTCCAAGATGGTTTTTGCTAATAGCATTAATAACCCCCAATATTGCCAACATTTGGCATTTTTGCCTGTGCTCTTGCCTAAGTGTTTTCAGGATTCAGATCTATGTCCCTCTGAAGGTTTTGGCAGTTGTGTGTGCCTTTTTTTCATTTACTGTAGTAAAACATGCAAGAAGTAGTGGTTTCTGAAGTTACGTTGCTCCAAATGGGCTCCAACTTCTCCTGATTTATCAGATTCAAGGAAGGAATGAGAGATTACTGCAAAGTGCGAGCAGGGAGATGAGAATAACGTAGCCTTAGGAAACCCAAGGCTTTGTTCCAGGTCTATGGATGAGGACAGACAGTGTGAAGCAGAAGATGAAGGTGCATATTGAGGTCTGAGTGACAAACAGCACAGATGTATCTCTCAAGGTGCAGTATGCCCTCAGAGCCTTTCAGGAGAATGAGTTCTTGTATTACTTGGCTGCATACCTGCTATTGTCTGGATGGCAATGGATAAGATCTTGCTGAGGCCTGTGAGAATGATTGAATTCAACCTCAGGCAAGAAGGTTGCAATGATATAGATAATTTGGTCCCTGAAGTGAGCTTGGTGGCCTCAGCTAATTCAATTTATGGACTGCTTTCCTTATTGCGGAAATCCTAGAAGAAACTTGCATTCATCAGAGGCTTGATCTATAAAAGGTGCTAAGTTTTGCCAGCTCCAATTAATTTCATGTTAGGCTGTAGGTGCTTTCACCTCTGAAACTCAAGCCTTACATGTGATGCATGAAGAATCTGCCACATTCAGTGTGTCATTATCCAGAAGCATAAAAATTGTTGAAAGACAGGGAAAAAAAACAACAAACCCAAACTTCATAAAAATTCATTGAAGTCCATCATTGTTATCTAAGCAGCATGATAGCATAACAATATGTCAGTTGTCACTTTGTAGCATGCAAGTTTTATTCCCAAATTACTCCAGTAACCTAAATAAGAAAGGCAAAATGCACAAAGAATATGGCCATCTGGAATACATAATGTGGAAAGATCTGCAATGCATTACATGGTCTGGAAAGTGGCTGGTCGAATTCCAGAGAGCTAAGATAGACTTCAAAGTCTGGCTGCACATCAATGAAACTGCTGATCAGCTCAGATATTTAAAGTGGGTGTAGATGAATGAATTTATTACATTTTTTATCTGTTGCATTCATATGGGAAAACATGACTGTAGACAGGTTCTCCATTGATTTCATGCTTGGTTCTTTTGTTTTTAACTGTATAGCATATTTTTAAAATTTTACATCATATTACAGTTTTACAAAAAGACTATTTTCCCATCATTTATAATGCCATTGTACAAAAGAAAAAAAAAATAACCCCCAAAACCTGTAAAGAGTAAGACATGACTCAAATACTTTAAAAAAATAGTTGGACAATTTTAATTTTTAAGTAATGAAAGACAAATCAGGCTGGGTCTCCAGCTTTGCTTGTTTTTAACTAAACCCAAAAACATCCACCATTTGGGATTATTCATATTTTTAATTCAGAAAGCTTTGTCCTGAATTAATTGTTGTGTCTGACTTATTTAGTCAGACTTTCAGCTTCCCTACCTTTTGTTGGAGTAAGAGAAAGAAAGACGAAGTCATACACTTCACATTGTTTTCCATATGTTGATCCCAGGATCACATGCATCAGAACCTGGATTTGATGTGTTCAAGGCATATTTTACCCACCCTGTGAATGAAACCATGAATCTCCAAACTTTGATCATCTTTCATGGGACAATGGGATTATTTGGCTCTTCCTTTCTTGAATATTGTCGTTGTTACAATACTTCATACTTATATACAGAGTCTTTCATGAGGCTCTCCAAATGTAGAACTACTCTAACCAAGCATGATTTTACTATTTTACTTATTATTTAGACGCTATATTTAACTATAAGTAACAAACAGAAGATTTTTAAAATAAAAAAATGCTGCTCATGACACTAAATTAGAGTATGTCACCTTTTGTATTGAGCATTCTTCACTATGTAATTGTTTCCTGTTTATGCAGCACAAGTATCAAGTATACTGAGAGGAGGACAGCTTTTAATTGACTTCTAATTACTATGCTATACATGATAGAAATTATAATGTAATACATGCATAGTACTGGCTGCAGTGGAGTAAAAGAACTGTCCATGGGAAATGAATCTGCACTTGGGTTTTTCAGGTTTTACCTTCCCAGAGCCCATAACAAAAACCCAGTATGGTTCATGCAGTTTCCCATCCTCCAGCTATGCTAGTACACACTCAGGAAGATGCAGCAAAATGCCTTCAAATGCTGTCAATAGATAGATCTGCACATACAGCCAGCAGAAATCACACTACACTATTAAAACTGTCTTTTCATTTTCAGAAAGATAACTGTCTCAAAATAGTGAGATACAAATTGCCTTGGAAGATAAACTATTTTCTCCATTAACGAAGTCACTGAGGAAGAAGGATGTGTTCTGTCTGGCTACCTCTGTGTGCAGGTTTGACCTAAATCAGTCAAGTTAGTGGAGATTTGATGCTGTGATGTGGATGTGGGAAGAAGAATGGGCAGGAACAGCAGCAAGAAAACATGCCCATTACTGAAAGGGTGTTTTGGTTAGGGACTGATAGTTGTTACAACTAGAGTGGACTTAGGCAGCTACGACTAGAGATTACATGATTATGGTAACACCGTCTCCCTGCTGAGGGCATTCCTCCAAAGTCCTCTGTTGCCTTTTTGGCAATGCATTCTTCACCAAAGCCTCAAGAGCTGAGGTCTGAGGTGATTTACCTCATTCTTTCCAACATCTTTGAAACAACCATAAAGGCAATCCCTATGGTCGTTTGGCTCATCAGCTTCCTGTTTCTTCTGAAACCCAGATGTAAGGAATAATCTAATATAGCTGAAGAAAAAAAAAAAAAGTTGGCTAAGCATTTCAAAATCTTCACACACCACAGAAGTTTGGGTGTCATTTTCCTCATGTTTCATTCATACCTTTAAAAGAAGAGGAAAGGAAAACATGTACTTAATCAAAATCCCAGCTGCACTTCCTGAGTGTTTTGCAGATGGGAAGATTCAGAAGACAGTCTGATTTTTAATCAATGTTACATAAAGAAAAGCATCTGCTTCATGTAGCAAAAATGTACTCTATGGGCCTAATCATCTGACTTGGCTGCTGATGGCATCATTGGCTGCATGATAGGGAAAGTATGGTGGTAGCACCATGCACACCACCTGGGCAAAGGATGACCTGGGGTAGAAAATACTATCTAAAACTCAGTGTTCAAGACTTCATTTACCACACCTTGGTATTAGAGACTGGATGAAAAGAATAATGTGTCATAAAATCCATCAAAAAATTCTTCATTATAGAAACAGACCCAAAACAGCCAACTGTTCAAATAGCTGACATTTCCAAATATGACTGCAGACAAGGTCTAAACCTTGTTGTCTGCTTGCAGTCTCATTGTCTTTTAAGCAAAGGAGTGTGACAACAAAAATGGCTTGGATAAATTGGCTGGAACATTTTATTGCTCCATACAGTGTGCTATTTGGAAGTGAAGGGATTCCTATTTGAGGAGAAGAAGTGGAGCTTTATTTGCATTTGAGTAAGACTATGAGTACACTGGCATGGTTTATTTGTTTTCATGCTTTAGAAAATAAAATTACAAAAAGCATAAAACCAAGGTGGTTTAGGAACCATGAATAGAAAACAAACATAACAGTTGATATGACAGATATATCAGTAACTTGGAAGCTGGCAGCCATCCAGGAAATATTTGCAAATTATTTTGACGTTTACAAAAATAGGTTCACTTTGAGAATGAAGCATCCACAGAAAATAAGTATTTCCTGGATAACTACTTTCCAAGAAAAATAGTTCAACTGTCTGTACAAAGGTATGATAAACATGCTAAACTAAGAACAATAACAGAAACCTGAGTGCAATAATCTGCTAAAGAGTCTGAAGCTCACTGGATGTGTCTACTTTGGGAAGCAGTTGGGAACTCAGGCCAAAAGCTGTGAGCATTTAGAAAGCTGAGAATTGCTCCATTATAATGGATTTGACTTTAAAGCCTCTCCAATCCTACTTTATAAATTGGACTACTGAGGGCTGTTTAGCAGAAGCATAAGCTAATATCATACCCCATCCTCAAAGAAAGTGCTAGCAGGTAAGTGGAAAAGGCTTTGCAGGGCAGAAGAAGCCCCCAAGGCACAGGGCTCTGTTGCAGAGTAGTCACTAGGACACACTAGTCATTTTTTGGAAGCATTTTCTGGAAGGCCAATGTTTTGTTTTGGCAGATGTTAACCCAGTAAGTTTGAAGGCAAAATAAAGCCTTGACTTTCTTATCAACTAGCTACTGCAATATTAGGAGTATACCCAGACTTGCCTGTGCTTGTTAAAAGATGTTATTCCAAAGACTCTAGAGTAACTTTTGGAGTCACTTTTAAGGATACTAATGATAGATCTTTCAAAGAATTTAAATTTAAAGAAAACCCAAATTACCTTCACCACCATTTAAAAGAATAGAGGGGGAAAACAGATGTATCCTCTCCTTGCTACCAAAAGGAAAATTGCTGTATAGCAGCCAGAAAAAACAATCTGACCCTCCTTCTTCCTGGGGGCAGAGTACACCTATTCCCCTTTCCCAGGAGCTGCAGCTTCTAGCTCTTGCCTAACACAGATGTGGGTTTTGAAACAAAACTCTGTATTATGAAACTTAGGAAGGGGTATGTAGCAGAAAAAGTGCCCATATGTAAGAAATATATTAATGACAGCACTGAAGAAGAAAGGGAAAAGTTGAGAAAAGTAGTAACTAACTCATCTGAGGTATTTCTTGGGCTATAAGGCCTTGCATATCTCTTAAAATCATAATATACAGCAGTTAGTCAAGACCAAGCTTGCCAGTCAATGTTTACTGAAAGTCTGAATGCAGGACACTTATCTGTTGGGTTTAGTTTTATATGCATGCCTTTCCCTTTTGTCTTCCTGTCCTGCTTCATGTTTTTCCTATTCTTGTTTTAATGTTCCATTTTTTAGAACAGTTTAATAATCCTTCAAAGCATTTAATTTCCTCTTTGCCAATATAAGCCAAAGCACAGACTATATGCCATTTGACTGATGTTCGACCATAAGGATTTTTTATATCTTTACACACACACACACATGCACGCATGCATGTGGGCACGCGCACATACACTTCAAAAAACCACCAATCTGTTACAAATCTGAAAGCAATCTTCAACCCAAATTCCTCAGGAGCTCATTCAGGGACTTTTTCAATGGCAATAGGAAGAATAATTCTTGTGTTCACAATTATTTAATGGAGAAATATCTAGATGGCTTTCAGAGCACCATCCAGCAGAGGATTGTGTGTCCCATTAAAAAAACAAGCTTTCTTTGAGAAGCACTGATGATGAAAAGCTGTACTTATTTTGCCATGCAAACTATGCTATTTATTGTGTGTTCCCCTTAGGAGGTGACATGGAAAAATGACCTAACTAAAGTCTTCTGATCTAATGCCCAAAATTTATGGCATTATGTGCTTTATATATTTTAATTTAAAAAGTCTTTCAAAAAGGTGCATATTTAGACATAAAAGAACCCGAATAATTTAAAATAATTACGTTGTAAAGGTCAGCTCTTCATAAATGAAGCAATGAAGCACACAGAGCAGGAGCAGAGATACACTGTCAAGCAGGTACCCCTTTGTAAAGCTGCATTCCAGCAGCAAACATTTAAAAAAGTAAGTCATAACATCTTGAAGGGATATTATCTTTCTGTGGTTGAAGTCCCTTTCTTTTCTCTTTTTGTTGGTTTTGAGGAAAATCTCATGGGTGTTAGCACGTTCTCATGGCAGTTTCGCAACAACCGACCTCCATGTGCTTCTACAGTCCCCGGTCCTGGGCTAGAGCTATGCAGTTCCCCCATTCAGCCACAGCCGCGCAGTTGGGTGAACAGCCAGAAGGGAAGAAAGGGCACGCAAGGGGAAAACCCTGTGAAAGCTTAATTCTTCTACAGCCCTTCTCTATGGTGTTTTCCTTTGTAGCCTGTAGAAAAAAACTTGCAGAGCAATAAAGAGCTCATTTCTCCAGATTCTAACAGTATATGGAAGGTTTTATGCAAAACGCCCCATTTTTTTCTGAAAGTCTGACATAAATTTGCATCTTCTCCAGCAATTTACTTCTTTCTGTCCCGAGTAAAGAGTCACAAACATTGCTATTTGTTTCTGATATTCAAAAGGCTGTTCCACAGCACAATCAGTACATGACACGAGGCATTACCCAAGCAGCATGCTGCTTTTTTCCCAAAAACCAGCCAGCAAGATACACACGATGCCTTTTCTTCGTAGAGAGGGAAGGTCACTATAATATGAAAAGGAAGCCCAGAAAGAGTACTTCTTCCAAATAACCCACACTCAATCCCAGATGAGCTTTTCTTACATCTTTCCTCAGGGACCCCCAGCCTGGCTGCATACCAGCAGAAATAAACAGAAAAACTGTGTGGCTGTGTGTAACACACCTGCACTCTCTCAGGAACACAATTTAAGTGTGCTGCCTTCTACTCCATAATGTATTTGGCAGGATGCTTACTAACTGTTTTTTTGTTTGTGTTTTTGAATCTAGTTCATAAAGGATGCAGGAAATAGCGAAGCTCAGACTCCAGCCTGAAAGAAGAGGATCAGTAAACACATATACATTTTCTACTTTATGTCTGCTTGAAGTATGATCATTTTTTGTCCTCAGCAGCTTCACAAAGATGTCACAGGCTCCCAGGAATGGACTCTCCCTGCCCAGACACAACATCAGGTCCTTTCTGACCACCAGGTCTAATCCTAAAAGTTACATATGGCTTTAGAGGAATTGCGTGTAGCTAAGACTATTTCTAAGATGTATATTTTGCTTTACAGGAATTATGTGTAGTAAATATTTTCAAGGTATATAATTTTCCATTGTCCTTGTACTCTTCTGAAAACATCAATATAATGGAAAAGTGAAAAATTACTGCCATTTTAGCTGTAGTCTTGCATTCTTGAGAAAATTCAGCTCCCCTGCTTTCCTAAGTGCACTTTATCTCATAGAATTAGTTTGAAAATGACCTTTAAAATCACTAAGTACAACCATTAACCCGAGAATACTAGGTTCATCACTAAACCACGTCCCTAAGTACTGCATCTACACATTTTTTTAACAATTCCAGGGATGGTGACTCAGCCACTTCCCTGGGCAGCCTGCTCCAATGCTTGACCACTCTTTCAGTGAAGAAATTTTTCCTAATAGCCAGTCTAAACCTCCCCTGGTGTAACTTGAGGCCGTTTCCTCTTGTTTCATTGGACACAGACAGAAACAGAACAGCCAGGGCTTTAAAGACATACAAACCTATATAAATAGCAGAAATAACTTTTGGCTCTGAAATTCTGTTCACTTTGTGCACCCAAGTAAATTTATCAGCAAGAGCTAGAGTATAGGGTGAAAAAGACTGGTGTAAATCAGACAAAACTCTGTAGCAGAAGACTTCTGTCATGTAGATGATATTCCACAAATGAATGGAACTTTTGAAAAGCTATTGCTAGCCCCATGCTATTCATCAGAGAGAGGAGAGCTTTTTTAAACAGCTGACTTGCAAAGCTTAATGCTACTAACAAACGTTTTCTTAATAAAACCATAATTAAGCAAAGACTTCCTAAAACCTACATTCCCTAACAAATATTACCAAATGGTTCTTGTGTCTAAATGAAGGCTTTTAGAATTAAAAGTGGATTCCATAGGTGAAACATATTTTTAATTTATCCATTTGCTCCACCCCTTTTGGGCTCAACAAGGTACTTTATAAAATAGACACAAGTTCTGCACAGAGATTTTGTCTTCTCAAAGTAGTTACTTCATATGTTGTAGTTACCATATAAAGCATTTCTTTTCTGAAATGAAAGGTTTTCTGGTTTTCTTTTTTCTTGTGAAACTGAGAGTCTTGCTGAAGCTTTTTCTTGTATAATGTTGGCTCCTTCTGTGCTAGTTAATAGGTCAAAATGTTTGCATAAGGTATTGATCAATGCACAAGGGTGAGACCAAACCTGAGCTTTTGCTTGGGTTGTGCTGCATGAAACAGATTCAAAACATGCTTGAGTTATGACCTCTTTCTTTCTTCAAAGGGCTGTATAACAGCTGAGATTACCATAAGCTTGGAATAAAACCTAGATTTTATTAGAGTATGAAACCTAGAAAACAGGTCCTTGATTCAGTTCCCATCTATATATGTGTGTAGCTCTGCTCTCTAGGGACAATAGGCTGTAATGTTTTTAATAATTTAAGTAACCCAAAGCCTGTTTCTTAGTCTAGATATTGGGCTGTCTCTTAAATCAGAAGACCAGTTCTTCAGACAGAACCCCAAAGAGCAGAAGAATGAAGTAGAAAGGCTATTCAAGAGATTCTAAAATAACTGATAAATGTTTTTCATATTCCTCTATCTCTGTCAGGTTTGATGTTAAACATTCTCTGGTTGATACTGGCTACAGGAATTTCAGAAATTTAATAAAGTCATAGTTTTGCATTGAAATCATCCATGGTGTGAGCTAATTGAGATTTGAAAAATGATGGGTTTACCAGCTGTATGGAAAAGCCAAAAAAGTTCTACTTTGTGGATTTTCAAATGCCTAAAATATTTTATTGTTACTACAGTTTCTGCTTTGAGGTGTGTTTCTAACAGTAAATCCATTTTAAAAGTCATTCAGGATGATACAGAATACAAGAGCTTCTGGATGCTTGGAATTATGCATTTAAAATATATGTGTGTTTCTAACTGAGCTTCAGAATACATTGCTGTCCTTTAGCTAGTATGCATTTAGCCTATCAAATTACAAAAATAAATTTCTTCACTGTCTTTTTTTTGCAGATTAATTACTCCCTGACAAATAAGTATAGGTATACAATATATTATAGAATTCTCTCATTGCTTTCCCTATTGTGGACATCTAGTTATTGCTAGATTTCTTACGTGCGGACAGAGACTGCATGAAGTATCCTAGGTGTAGATATCTGCATGTATCTTAGGAAAAGCAATGTCACACAGTCATATTTCAAACATACAAGTGTTCAGCTACAAAGAGAAATAAGATATTAAAGATGGGTTGTGGGTTGCTTAAGGAATTTTTGTGTGCAAGCATTGCCCAATGAAAAGAGTAAAAAAAATTTGCTCTTAAAGTGGAACAACTAAATGTACCCAATAAACCGTAAATGACGCAAACACATCTGGCTTCAGGTTTTGCAATGCACTCCATAAATGAATTTTGATTAGTCACAGGTTTACAAATCTACAAAGCAAACTTGTGTCCAGTGTCTTTTCATGTGGAACCCACTTAAAGTATTCCACTGAAAACCTTGCAAAATTTGTATATCCCCAGCTCTGTGAACTGTTTTGTGGTTGTATCTGAACTACACTTTGATCTTTATTTTTCTCAACATAAAGCAAAAAGCAAAATCACAAAGCTAAAGGTTCTGTATGTGTAGAAGCAGGAGAAAATAATCGTGTGAACAGGCTATGGCTCCATGGCCAAATTTGCAGAGGACTACTCCTTTTTTCCCCCTTTCAATGTACAAGAAATCCGTATATTGAAACACAGGCCCAAACATTGGAATCAAAATTTAAAGCGTGATATGCATTCACTTTTCTTATTTGACCGACATCATATTAGAAACTGAAGTTGTTCTGCAAAATTTTATCCTCTGGAGTAAAGCCATACTTTTAGGCTTTACTCATGCTTGTGTTGTTCCAGATGGGTTGGACTCCTTTTTTAGAAGAATAGCTTTTGGAGTTGAAAAAGAAAAAAAAGTTTAGTCTGTGAAATAGTGGAGGGAGACAGATTACCTTAATAATTTATAACCTTTATATAAAATGGAATAATAAAAGCCCAACTTTTCTTTTACACAATGTACAGTTAAGATTTTGGAGTCAAGCAAGAAAAGTGGCTGTGCCTGTGTGTTTTTAAAACTTTAAGCCAAGCATCCCAAAGCTGCTTAGATCTGCATTGCTGTAACTAACATTTTTGTTTCATTTGTCATTAAGAAAACCATCTCCATCTACTACTTTGCTATGGCTCCAGGATTGTCAGAAGGAATTTGGGTCCATATCTGGCAGTAAGGAGGTGATTTCAGTAGAGAGGAGTACAGAATCACATGTGGCCAAAGGGCAGCCTTGAGAAAAGGGAAAGCAGGAAGAGGAGGGTGCTTGAAAGAAGGTCTCACCTGCAGAAAGTGAATATCCAGTCATTCCCTTCCTGATGCTCAGTAAACATTGTGCCCATCAAAGCCAGAACTTCAACGTGGCTTTTCTTTTGCTAGAAGAAACAGAAGAAAATTTTCCCATAATGAGTTGTGCACTTCAGTGCAACTGGAATAAGTAAGCAGAGGAACTTACTGGCATACAGTTTCCCAAAAGGACAGAAAGCTGTAGGAAGTGAGGGGAACAGAGGATCAAAAACATCCTTGATTTCATCCTTTACCTCATCTAGTCTGGTTTATCTCTTCGAATGGTCTGGAAGAAATGATATGTGTAACCCATTTTGTGACGTTTCAAATATATCCCAGATCTCAGCCCTCAGTGAGAGAGTGGGGAAGTCTATTTGTTTATAGGGAAATGTGATAGCTGCAATTTATGGTCTGAGAAAGTCACTTTAATAACTGATTAGTGAGTTAGTGGGTTTCTGGTACTCTCTTCTGCTAACCACTTTTCTGCCATTAATTGAGATGGCTCATTTTATGACTTCAAAGATGCTCAGAAAAATACTAGAAGGCAAATGGACTAAGAACAGCCAATAGAGCTGGATTCTAATATAAACAAAACAAGAACAAATACAAGTACTATTTATCCCAGCTAGAAATTTACCTTTTAAAATATGAAAATCACCACTAAACTATGCTGTTGTTTCCATTGCTTAGGCACAACATTTAAAAGTTATTGATTTTAATAAAGGTCAGATTCTTTCACAATTGGAAAACATCTGTCAGAGAAGTTTGGTCAAACCAAATAGGCATTTCCACAGTCCCTCACTGCACTGGCCAATAATAATAATAATAAAAAAAGAAAAAAAAAAGCAAGAAGCAGCAGATGTTGAGCTCATATCTTTGCCTTTTCCAAAGCTGCAGAAACAATCAGATGAGAAGACCTGTTCATAATATGTTTGAAATTGATTGAGGAGGCTGCAATTATTTTGCATAGCGTTGTTGCATTCCCAAGGTCATAAACTCCTCTCCACCTGAAATACACCGTGCCACAGGTTTTTAGTGGAAAGAAAGGAGTTTATGCGGGAAGCCAGAGACAAGGCTCAAGGCTGAAAGAGTGGAAGAGACAGGATGAAAGAGACAACTGAAGAGCAAAAAGGAGGGGCAGGACTTTTCAGACAGGATTGAGCTGTGTTGCACAGGTATGCAAGGGAGTATAACCATGACAGCTACATGATGAGTGGTTTGGCAATGTCAAAGTAAGAAGTGGTAGCTACACCTATGGCTCTGCAAAGCTCAGCCTTGTGACCAAGCTGTGCCACCATGGGCACCTCTAGTGTCATATTGGATTCATAGCCCCATGTGTGACAAGGTGTTGATGTGCTGTGCCTGCAAGGGTGGAACAGAAAGCCTGGATACTCCACTCCTGTCACAGGTATACTGAGTCACAAGGCAAGCAACTGAAAGCCTACAAGGCTGAGAAGATCTGCTCACTCCAGCAATGGACTTCAGGAGAAGTCTTCTAGACAGCCTGGCTTTTTGGCTGTGGAAACTGCATGGCACCCATCACAAAGACCCCATTGTGCTGTGCAGTAATTGGGTCCAGGCTCATGCAAGGTGGTGGTGGGGGGTTCTGGAAAAAAAACCAAACTCAGCTCCCTGAGAGAGACTGGGGAGAGACTCCAGGAGTTAAACTGAAAACAGACTTGGGTTCCAGAGCCGCTAACAAATATGAGTAGATGTTAATCTATTTTTGTACACAAAGCCTGTCTAATGTAGCTTGTAATGGAACATAAGATTAGATGAGAAGACATGCGTGTGTGTTGTTTCAGGACTCATTGGTCTCTGCTGCCCCACAGCAACTATTAAGCAGGAAACAAGTCCTAGAAGGTACCTCCTTGCCTGCTGGCACTTGTCACACATTCCAAGACACAGAATACAGGTGTATGTAGCACAACTTGACCTGCACAGTGATGAGTGGCTGGTACATGTGGGGACAAGGTAGACATCTTTCTGACTAAGAAATGGTGAGTCCTTCCATGACAGCAAAAAGCTTAGAAGGTCTGTCCGGGGCATGCATTCAGAAACCCTCAAACCTCAGTAACTTCTAGAGTCATGCCGTGATCTGCCAAGCAAAAGAAGAGGATGGGTCTCAAAAGATTGCAGGGGACATGGCTCTACCCTTATCAAAGTGGAGAAAAGACTTGAATACCATGATTGTATAGAGACCCAGTCAACTCAACTGCAATGTAGTCCTCAGAATGGGAGTGTACATGAGGTTCCAGTCATTCATTTTTGACAATGAGAAATTAAATTTCTCATCCCTGCTTTTTTTCCTCTGGCTCCCACACGTGTGGGTTGCCTGCAGCTGCTTTGCATTTGTGGGAAGGTTTGACTGGATCTCCAGAGAAGTGTCTAGAGGCTGTCTGAACTCTGGTCCTGGCAGAAGATTTTGTGATGAAAGCCCAGAACTGGAAATGAAGAGAACCCATGCTGCCAGCAGTGTGCTGTCCTGTGAGCCCAGGCAGTCTGCTTAAGGTTTCAAATAAATTCTTCAGAACTGGAATAGTTTCACTCCCTCGTCTCTTAGGAGTGTCTCAGATTGCACGGATGCAGAAGAGGTTGAAACAGTGTGCAGACCACTTTTGCTCCACAGCCGCAAACACAAAGACAGGCCTACTTTTGTTTTGGTATTGTGGAAGGACAAAGCAATTAGCATTACTGTAGTTCACAGGCTAAACTGTGTCCCCTGCCTCCAGACACTTTCATTTTCCTAGGAGGAAGACTTCTCTGGGGCTGGGTTATTTGTCCTGTCTAGACAGGCTGAGAAGAGGCCTTGTACAGCCATCCTATCCCATGAGACAATGCGGGAAAACTTGAGGGTTTGGCTTTGCATGCAGTGTTTTTCACCTGTAGAGAGGTGTCATACCTTCCCTGGGCAAACTGCTTATTAGCTATTGGCTTTTCTATCTCAACTTCTCAAAGCAGTCCAGTTTCTAGAGAGTCATAACTGTGCCTTCAAAGTTGTGGGATCTAGCATCGGTACATTTCTTAGGAATTGTCCACATCTCCCTGCTTCACAGTCATTTTTCATTATTTTGGATCCTTTGCATAATCATCTCCTCGAAGGCTTAAAACTGATATTGAAAAGAAGATGATGAAATATATCCTTAGGCGAACAAATAATAGAAGAGTCTGGAAATGTGATCATGTCTTTTCGCAAGCCTGTGTTATTTCATTCATCCAGACTACTCAGACTTGCTATTATCTTTCCCCCAGTTTTACTGTGGATAAAGATTTTTCCTGTGATGAAACATTTCCTTTAATTCAGCAACTGATATCTCACTAGATAAGAACTATCCAGCTACATAGTGAGACACATTCTTGGCCTGCACCTGTCTGCAAAAAATAAAAATTAAAAAATATATATGTGGTTGTTTACAGAGAAGCCTGTCAGCACTTGCCAATTAGAAGCAAAAAACTCAGTCTGAAGCATGGGACAGAGGATTAATTAAAACTATTGGGAAAGAGTGATTATCTTCCATACATATTTCTGATTGCCTGGTGGTATGATTTCTTGCAGTTGAAAGACATAAATGTGATAAGCTGCATTTAGCAAAGTGTTGAAATTAGCTGATTTTTTTCCTTTTTCAACAAAATTCTTAAACAGATATTTATTTTTAAATCAAGTCCTTCAGAAGTCAATGGC
Source organism: Falco punctatus (assembly GCF_963210335.1). Taxonomy (NCBI): domain Eukaryota; kingdom Metazoa; phylum Chordata; class Aves; order Falconiformes; family Falconidae; genus Falco; species Falco punctatus. The sequence continues at coordinate 44,486,680 of NC_137586.1, read as the reverse complement.
TGATACACCCAAGGTTAGTCACATGCCATCTTAGTTTGGGGAATAGACTGCCCTACTGAGGTTCAAGGATAAGAGCGTATTTCATATGCTAGCACCTATCTGGATGATCATGGTGGTGGTGATGAGAGTATAAACCATTTGCAGCTGTGTCATAACAGTGCCAGAGGGATAGTTTGTGTTATGTTGCAAACAGAAAGGTAACCAAAAGCTTAGAAAAACCATCAAACCAAAGGCTGACCTAGCCTAACACCCTGTCTGCAGCAGTGTCCAATGCCAGATGTTCAAGAAAGAGGCATATTTGTATTGAATACTTTCCTAATATCCAACAATAAGCAGTTCAGTAATTTCCTGGGCCTTCATAAGCAGTAGCCCAGATTTTTGTTCTCGGAATTTGTGCAATTCTTTCTTGAAACCCTGCATTCTTAACATGCACACTATCATGAAGCCCCCTGTGGAGCACCCCAGCTTAACCGCACACTGAGTGCAGAGATATTTTTGGGTTTGTTTTTGTCTGCACTCATCTCATGTGATGTCCGTTGGTTCCTGCTACCTGCTAGGAAATGGTGAATGCTCTTTCCCTAGTATTTTTTTGCATTGCACTGATTATTAGCAACTACCAACAATAACCCCAATTGTTGTTCCCATAGAGGTCTAGTCTATTCAATTGTTCCTTGAACAAAAGCATTTGATCATTCTTTTTGTTTTTCTTCTTGCCTTTTCCATTTTTTTATGTCCTTGAGGGACCACACTGTACTCCAGGTGTGAGAGAATAAAGGTTATACAGTGGCCTAAGGACATCTTCTACCATGCTATTTATTCTTTCCCAAATAATTCCTAGCACTTGATTTGCCATTTTCACCCATACAGAACAGTAGTTAATTTTATTTATTTATTCATCTGTAAAAAACAAGATCCTATTTCCATACAGAAACAGGTACACCAGAGCTGCTCATACTATAAGTATAGCTGGAACTTTTTTTCTCCAACATGCACCAGCTTACAGTTATCTGGGCTGAATTTCATCTGCCACTTCCTTGCTTTATGTCTTAGTGCTGTGAGGCCTTTCTGTAGTCCTGTTTAATCAGGCTTTATCTTTACCCCCTAAACAGCTTATACAATCAGCAGTTTCTAATATCTTTCACTCCCTTTTACAGATCAGAAATCCTTGTGGACTCCCTTGCCTCCTTCCACTGTGAAAAAGAACTATTAGTTCCTGCCATCTAATTTTATCCCTTTTTCTAGTCTATGTAAGCCTTATCCGTCTTATCCTGACACTGCTTACCTTCGTGAAGAACCTCTGCTGAGGGACAATGCTGCTGTCTGATACCAAGTCAAAAGCTGTACATCCTCCTTGACACGCTGTCTGGTGAAACAAGTAATAATGGTGCCTCAAAATCCCATTGGTCCTAGCTCAGGTTCAGCCCCAGTTATCAGGACCCTGTTAACATCCTCATGAGCATAGGAGTTCGGTAGCTCTTGGTTCAGTGCAATGATGAGGAGATGCCCGTGCCCTCTATCCCTCAGGAAGAACACTCCCTTCAGTCCCAGACACTGTGGCAAGCAGCAGTCCCAGCCGGTGTAGCCAGGCACATCCTTCACCCTACCAGGTTCCTCACAGGGAGCTTTTCCTAGCTTATTACAGACCTCTCAGCCTTCCCTGCGATCTATCAGCCAAACTCCTCAGGTATCTCTATCATCCACGCTACCCTTCCACCTTTAACTTCTTGCAATTGTAAATGTTCATTAGCTTGACACACAGCATAGCTCCTGTTCCAAGTGTTCGTCATAGTGACAGGGCAGTTGTTTCCTCTCTTTGGGTTGTGTGAGCACTCAAAGAATTTTTCACCCACAGGGCAATTGCTTGTGGCAAATTTAGCATATTTGGGCAAGTGTTAACTAGAAACAATTGTGTCAACCTCCCTGTCACTTCATGGGAGGGCAGTTATGGCAGAAAAAGTAAGGGCACACTTCACTGTAGAGAGGCCAGGTGCTTTATTTTCAACAAAAATGGTTTAGAACCAGGGTTAAAAAGATATTGAGAATATTTACACGTTGTAGGATTATTTGACTGAAAAGCTTTTAGCCATAGCAAGGCATACAGTGGTTGGCCCTAAAGTCATGCCCTCAGGTAGCTCTTTTGCTTGCTTGCTTCTCTTGTAACACCAGAAACTACCATTGTTACAAGTAAGTAACTTACACCATCTGAAAACCAGAAGTGACTGTTTTACATATTTTTAGCCTAGCTGTTCTGGGGATAGTGTCAGGTAAAGTTGAGTTTAAATTAAAATAAGGGCCTTCATGCATGGAAGCTGAGAGTTAGGTCAGTCACTTCTCTGATGCCCGGTTCCAGGTCTGAGATAAAATAGCCACAATCTAGTAAAGACACTGGTCAGAAAGTGAAGTTGGGAGAATCTGAGCTGAAAGGAACTAGACTTATATTTGGCCATTGTGGCCACACTAACAATATCTGGACTGTCACCGTACCTGACTGAAAAATAGAAGCTTCTGAAATCTCTTTGATACTGGCAGGTATGTCTCCACTGTTATATTTCCACTGCTTATTTGCCTGCATACTTACTAACTTGTTGCAAAGTATTTGAAGTCTTTACCACTTTCCAGGGACTAGCACGGTGCCAGTAGAGTGACCTCCTATAATTCTAGCTGCTTCCACAGCAGAAAATCAGAGTAGAAAAAATATTTTCTTTGTGGAGAAGCATTATTTACTCACAAAAGCAAAAGCAAATTTCATGCTGCTTTCTTCTAGAAGAGTTTCCCCTGGTGGGACTGATGGGGACATCCTCCACTCATCAGATCATGGTTCTCTCTTCTGGTGTTTCCATTTGCTGCAAGTCGTCTGTCAATAGAGTGAGACAGAGAAGAGGAAATAGCTCTGTGCTGGCTCTTCAGGTTACCATTTACAAAGGTCTCCTCTTTGCATTTTGGCTGGTTGTTTAGGAAATCTTCTCCCTCTGAAAGGAAAAAGTATCCTGGGATCAACATATCCTTAAAAAGAGATTCTGCGGTTATTTTCCCCTGACACACGGATGCAACAAGGTCTGCACTCAGGGCTTTTTTTAATACAACATGACAGGTCACAGTAGATCCCAGCTCAAAACCAGCATTTTCTCTCCACCCCAATCTATTTAGCTGTAATGAAAGAAACTTTTGGACTATGAGATAACAACGTGATACCTATGAACATACAAGATCATAAATATGTTATCATAAATCTGCAGGAGTTAAATAAAACTAAGAAAATTGCAGTGTCTTTATTTCACACCACATACTGCCCAGAAGGCAATCTTGAGATTGCAGATGCTGAGATGGTAAGAAGCTCAACATGTGCAGTGGAGAAAGCCAAAAACCCTGCCTGTGAGTCTGAGTTGTGTGCCATTGCTATACCACTGTGCAGTCTCTGAAGTCCAGGTTCTCATTAAGTTCAGTAGACTTTGGCTGTGGTCTGAAATGCACAGTGTTTATATATATATGTATAAACTCATATACATGCTACATCTTCCCTCTCATCAACCTGCAAATGGCTGCAAGCAGCTCTTAGGCCAGGACAGTCATGACTCCTGAGCCATGCCCATTTTCTTTTGGCTTTTAAACAGACTCCAAACCCCAAATCTGATCTTCACTTAGTCTATGAGCATTCTCCTGATCTGTGGAAATCATCTGAAGACCTGGGAATCACACTTAATCTTTCTGCTTCTTCGCAGCCTCTCAAACCCAGGCTCTAAGCACTGCAGCAGAAAGCAGAGGTGTTCAGGGCCAGGATCTCAAAGGGTGAGGGCTGTGTTTGTGCACAAAATATTTGAATGCACACTCACCGCATGCTTAATCTCACTCATGTGCAGGAGAAGAGGGGTGGATTTTCATTTGTAAGACAGCCACAGCGTGCCCCCAGAGCTCATGTGGCTGAGGCTGCCATCTCCCACTTGTGTCCACCTGCAGTTTGCATTTGTCCATTTTGCTGACAGCGGGGGGGAGTGTGCAGCCCCAGGAGGGATAAATTAGACTTTAGTCTTTGACAAGTTGCCCTTGTGTCTTTGCTAGCCACCTGGGCGCTTCCTGTCCTGGCATTGCCCCTACGCTACAGCTTCTGCTAAGGCTTGGGTGCTTTCAGCCATGGATGATACTCCAGTGTGAGACTTCATTTCTCTGTGCCCACATGTAGCATGGAAGGTGGATCAATCTTTCCTCCCTCCCACTGCAAGGACCTGAGGCCAAAGGATCATGCTGGGAGAAAATCCACCCTGGTCATAAGCACAGAGAGGTAGATTTTCTGCAGATATGTTTTAAATAAATGACACCATACCTCAGGGCATTTTTTAGCATGATATTCATCCAGGTGCTTTCACCACATAAATAAACTACTCTCCTGAATAGATGATCTTACAGAAGAAATAATAAATGTAAGAGGAGGGAGAGAACAGACAGTATGCTCAAACCATTGGCATGGTCTTTACTTGAGACAATTACACTGACTTTGTGCCCTTTTTGGCTTCATATTGTATGGGTTTCACGTAAATCTTTCTGTTTCATTCCTACAGAGACATTCACATAGTGGTTCATAGGTCCCCTGCTCTTTTCTCAGCAATGATAGTTTTGTGCATCAGCCCCAGAGTTTCTCTTTCACTCTGCTTCCAGGGAGCTCTGAAAAGGAGATTAGCAAATGCTGCAAACCCATCATCAGTTGCATTAGCCCACAGGGAGACATGTTGCAATGAGTGATATCCGAGGGTGGAAGATATTTATCTCTATGGCCGCATGAAGTTTACAAATACACCAGCTGTAGCACAATCACCCTTTTTCTGGCTGAAACAAGTGTACTGTACTTTGAAGATAACTGATAAACTGTCAAACTTGTGGTCTTTAAAGGGTTAAAAGGCCAGAGGCAGTGTGAGAAAGCCTTTTTTTTTCCACATTTCTAACAAGCTGAACAAAATCCAGGCCTTGTTTAATGAGCACATATTTTATACAAATAAGCTCAAACGAGCTTACCCATCTCTAATTAAACTAGAAAGGAAGCATTTGTCCTAATTGGACTGCATAACTGAAGAATTAATTGTGTGGCTGCTTAGAATTGCAATCTTACAGCCCAATTCACAGAAAATACCTTCATGGTAGGACATACTATATGCAAGTTTGTTTGTGTCTTTTTACTAACACATAAGCCCATAGGTGATTTTGATGCTTTGATTTCGTTTTTCAAAATAAAGACTGTTCATGCAGACATACATGGGCCTTAGTGGAGGCTAAGTACAGTATTCCAATACTCTAATTAGGTCATGAAAGGATAGTTCTCCATTGCTGTAATTAGGTACTCGGTTAACTCCTACAGTGAAAATGCCATGCTAACTTATTTACAAATATCAAAAGGGTGACTATCCCACTGTCTTGGCTAGATCTGCAGAAATAAAAAGCATGGCATGGGAATTTGTATTTCCTTCTAGTAAGGCCTGGCACTGTGCATGGCATCACAAGAAGATCAAGAGCTGTTGGGGTAGCATCTGTTGTGTTCAGAGAGTGCTCATTAAAACAGAGGAGGAACGTTGCTAAGTGCCTTCTCCCTGTGAATCTTACAGGTCTCTCCTACTCCATTTACCAACCAGAGCGAGTTTCGACGACCAACCATGCTGTACAGCCAGCTCCGCTGTGAGAGAGGAACGATATGCACCCTGCCCTGAGCATTGCCAGCAGGACTGTCAGTGCAGCTCCCGCTCCAAGATCTGCGCCGATGATATGTGAGACAGTGCAGCACAGCTGTCAGACACAAGCCAGGGCATGCAGCAGGTTGGCAGTCATAGGAATCTCACTTTGGGTCGTAAACTAAATAACTTCTACAGGACCCCCACCTGAAAGCTTGCTTCTCTCTCATCAAGCTCCTATGACTTCAGTTTAGTCCTTATAAAGTAGTGTGATTTAGGTGCATGGCTGTCTTTTGCACTTTGCTGTGAACAAGATGTTGAACTACTTCAAAAAGGCATGAAGTTCCCAGGCACACTATTGAGAAAAAGTAGCTGTGAAAACACTGCCCTTAATGCTTCATATGCCTTAGCACTAGCAACAATATAGGGCTAATGTCAATTTTGTATTGGCAGGGGCTGAGTATAATGTAGGTCAAGACTTGAAGATTTGGCTGCATGTGAATGTGAACAACAGAGAATAAACTATGAAGCACTGAGTGATAAGTTTTGCAGGCTCCTTCTGATTATTCTGCTTGCTAGGAGAGTGCTGTTCTGCAGCATAGGCAGTAAATATGTGTTATATTAACCGCTCAACTTTTGATTCCATTTGATCTTTCAACACATAGGAAGTTTATTTGTTAGACTCATTTCTTCTTCCTGTATCAGGTTTTCATTTAAAAGTTTCAAAAGCGCCTATCTGTCTTTTCCTTATTTAGAACTTTTTATTGCTTGAGTCATGCCTGTTTTCATTTATTTTCCAAGATGTACATGGAGTGGACAGAAAACCAGAGGATATTCCTAAATTAAAGCCACTAAATAGAAATGCAGACCTGAATATGATACAAGACAAAATCAAAGGCCTTCAAAAATAGTCTGTATCATACAGTCACATACACCCTGGAAATGCACAGAAGCTGGTATGATTTTTCCTTCTGGCTCCAGAGCAAACACTTCCTCTCAAACAAAACTTGTACCAGGTATGTCAAAGGTATGCATGCACTTTTTCACATCCTAAATTAAAAGGCAAAGAACATGAACTACAGGCACTAGAACAAGAACCAAAGCATACTTCTTATAGGTGAAGTTCTGCTCATAGCACTGTAGAGTTCCACTTCTAAACCACCAGCACCAAGACTTTCTGCGGTTCCAGGTCCATGCTGAGATGAGTGTTAGGACCATAGCAGTTATCCGTCTTGCTAGCTGGGAATTGACTTCTAACATATGCCATCAAGAGCATCTGCCATGATGCTGGGATATAAACAGAGGTAGCAGCCTGTCTACTCCTCATTTAAAGGGAGTCCTTATAATGAATCTCCAATGAGCGTATAAACCAGCAGTCATTCTTCAGGTTTAGTAACTAAATCTTAAAGTTCAAACCCCTCAGCTAAGGTTCTGTGGTCTTTAATGAGTCACTGCTAACCAAACACTTCTGTTATCATTTTAGAGAGAGAAAGAAAATAGGCTTCGATCCTCTTTGCTTTTCTATGTTCACTCATAATGATTCACACCCAGAATTTTAAATAGATGCACAAAGAGAATGAATGCACCTCTTTGTTGCAGGTAAAGCAGTACAAAAACATCAAATCTACTTTCTAGGATATTTTTTTAAATGAAATTCTGAGGCAGTAGATTAAAAAAAATGTTTACTCGTAGGATGTGTGGACAGTGTTGTCAAGGGCCTGGGGAGGATTATAGCATTGTTTTTACTCTGTACAACTGCCAGTGGTATGTGACCGCAATAATGGAAAAAGAAGTCCCCATGTAAAGTATCAGATGAAACATGAGCTTCTCTATCCTGTATTAAAGAGCTCAATGGTTGCAGTCCAGTCAGTAACTTAAATGAAGAGTGCACATCTCTGTTTGGTCTTCTGTGGGAAATACTTTGCACGGCCAAAACCTTGACACATAATTTGGCGCGGCTGGCCAGTCTGCTGCAGGCAGAGGAGACTGGAGCAGTCCAGAGACCATATTGACTCACAGTGATAGGGAAGACAATTGCTCTCTTGAGAAATGTCTAGTCTTTGCCTTGCAGCGTGTTTGTACTATCTGAGTCCTGTCAGTAGAGGAAATAATACTTTACCGAGTTTAAGGGAACATATGTTAAGAACTTCTGGTTTTATCCATGGGAGAGAATCATTGCAATACTAGGTAGCAGGCAAAGGGGTACTTTTTAGCCACCACTCTTCATGAATACAGCATCCTCAGGCAATTGTCAGTGTTTTTAATTTAGTCTCTTCAAATTATTGTGTAGCATTACTCATTGCTTTCCCAACGCAGTCTGTATATCTTGGCCTGTAGTCCATCTATCTCACCACAGGAATGAGGAGTTAAAATCTGCCATCACTCAGAGTGGTGTAAATGCTGAGAAAGTTCTTGAGGCCAGTGGAGTCATACTGGATTTATGCAGATGTAAGTGACAGCAAAATTATTAAGTGTCTGTTTAATCCCAGCAAAATTCTATGTCGTTTTATGATTTAGGCTCCAGTTCTCAATTTTTTGTGTTGGACAAGTTGAAACAATATTTGACACATTCTTAAACAGCAGGGTATAATTTATTACAATCCAATTACAAAAGCATCACAAGAGAAAGGAATCAATTAGTTAGACTGGGAGGGCATAAAAAGCCACTGATAAGATACACAGAGCCAAAAAGGAAAAGCAAAAAAACCTCTCAGGGTCAAATACAGGAAGGTCTTGCCTCTTCATGAAACTAATCTTTCTTTTTTGGTTGACAAATGATCATAATTCAGCAGTGTTGGAGAAGCACCTGCCTCTCTCCAGGTCTTGGGACAGAGGCAGCGTGTGTTGACTCTCTAAGGCTGCCTGAAGGTAGAGCAGGCCCAGACTATTTTTGGAGTGGTATATTGACACTGATTTATGTCTGGTATGACAGATATGGCAGAGAAGACAGGCTTTTTGTTAAAAGGAGGCTCTCACAGAACAGCATGTTCTGTGTAACCCTCTGCTGTGAAAGAGCTTGGGGATACAGCGTGTGCAATCAAAATGCAGCTGCAGGCAACGTATGTGATAAGTGAAGACATGTTGAGCATGGGCCAATCTCAGGAAAGCTGTAGGTGATATTTTCTCTGCATATAGATGAGGTCTGCCAGTGGTAACTTGTGTCTTGAACCAATTTCCTGTTCAGAAATTGTACGCTCAGAAATTATTCAGAAATCATAGGTTGTGCCTGGAACAGCACCTTCCTTCACATGAAGGGCCACTTTAAATTATGGTTGTGGGGACACAAAACCCCCTAAAATGTCTTTGCATGGTTTGTGCTTTTCTGCCACAATGAGAATGTGAGTTCATCATGCAAGACTTTCTGGAGCCAATGTAAACGATCCAAGCTGTGCTGAAAGCATTACAACTGTGCCTTTCTCACACCAATGGAGCGTTGCCTGTGTCTCTTTAGAAAATCACATCTTCACTTGGTGCTGCAGCTAGCATAGACCTGGAAATGAGGAATCACCACCTCATTGTGTGCATCACCCCGTCTGGGCACACCTTCAAAATGTGACTGAAGAAAAGACTCTGAGGTGGCTCAGAAAGGCATCAGCCTTTCCTCTAACACCCACTGTAAATGCTGTTTCTTGTCCTTTGCATCTCTGTCTCTCTCTTACTCCGTACACTATTTCCAAACATCAAAACACTCTTCAGCACTAATAGAGACAGTCTCCAATTGTTCAGTTTAATGGCATGAGCCTTCTTCTTGGCTGCCTGTTGCCAACATGCCTCCTTTGCTGTGATGAAGTTTTCAAGAAAGATCTTGCACCAACATGTCAAACAAGGCAGCCTCTTTCCTGTGCACTCTAATTTAAGTCTTTTAGTTGCTGGTGTCCCGATCACAGAAAACCTTCATAACAGCTTGTGCTTGGTTAGTATTTCAGATTGCACTACTGGAAAAAAGGTAGACTACAAATCAGAAAAGACCAAAATCTAAAGCAAATGGGGTACAGTCAGATGGCTCAAGAAAAGAAAGAAAACATCTGCAGAATGTTCAACTTCTTGGTGAGAAAAAGTTTAAAATTACTTTAAACTTTGAAGTAATATCTTTCATTAGCCTAACTGTGAAACACTAAAAAATCCCCATAGGTGCTTTAAAGTAGCTTTTTAGAAGTAGCAGAAAAATCAGAGCTGTTCTTTTAGCTTGGTTTTCTGTGAGTGTGATATTCAGACAGTTACGTTCTGTGAGTGAGTGTGCATAAATGCACACTAATAAAATACGTGAGCGGGCAGAGGAGGTAGAATTTATCAGTGCCTCAAGGTGAGAAACCTTTCAGAGCTGCTTTTGGAAGCTCACCTTCAGGGCACAAAGTTAGAGGAAAGCCCCCTGTGGCAATTATTTTTTTCTTCTGTTAGAATCAAAATTAGAAGAAAAGGATAATTTTATTTTAGCTAAGCTGCACAACGGAACTGCTTGAACAAGAAGCACACAAAGATAAAATACATCCTTCATTCTGCCAGGGTTATCTTCTAATTTTTTTTTTCTATCATGTGGTACACAAACCCAGAAAAAAATAACATCTGAGTCCTATCCTTAGCGGCCTACGTGTCATCCCCCACACTCCAGCTGTGTTAGTTGAAATGGATAGGTGGGACAACAATAAAAGATGCTGCAGCAGACCCTGCTTTATGAGACAAAATGAATACTATGTTCACGGTCAAATTCTGAATTCCTTGGCATCTCTACCCTCTAGATCATCTGTTTGTTCCTGATTGACGTAACATAACATGAACTAATTTGGAAACTGCCAGTGAACACCCCAGCTTCTGTCCTGTTACTTCAGAAAAACAGTAAAAATGATGCAATGTGATCACTGATTCAGGAGAGAAGACAAAAAGTAACATGGATATGAGAAACCGAAAGATGATAAGGCAAAGTTTAGGAGCTATGACACTGCCTACTTCTTCCACAGTTGCTAAGGGATTTTAAGATTTGAGGTTCCATTGTTAAATTGCCTCTGACAGTAGAAACTCTAGACTACTTGAACTTTCATCCTAGAAAGAAAGAAGATCATCAGACTGAATGAAGTTTTCAGGTCAGTTTTGTCCCACAAGCTTGCCAAAGGCAAAAGACTTCTTCAGTATGCCCTATAATTTGTCAAAGTAGTATTGTGCCAAGTTCCTTTGCAGAAAGAACTACAAATCATAGAATCACTTGCATAATAATGTATAAAACCCAGATGTTTCCAACAGAGACATTGGCACTTTTCCTTAGTAGTAATGACATCATTAGAAACAATTACAGATCAATAAAGCTTTACCTGATTAGCAGAGTAAGAGTCTCTGTTAAGAGCTCTGCTAAGACACCAGTATTGCCTGGTACCATTATTTTTTTTTTTTTTATTTTACCAAATGCTTCCACACTTACCTTGCTCTGAAACATAATGTTGTGCATGTAGGACTGCTTAAACAGAAATTCTTCAATTTATATTCAAATGAACAAGAACATTCCGTAATAAGTTGCAGTAGGAAAAAAGTGTCTCCAGATTGTGAAGTTGGATTTTAAGATCTTAACTAAGAGGAATCATAGAATCACAGAATTTTCAGGTGGGAAGAGACCTTAAAGACCACCTAGATCCAAACCCCCTGCCATGGGCAGGGACACCTTCCACTAGACCATGTTGCTCAAAGCCCCATCCAGCCCGGCCTTGAACACTTCCAGGGATGGGGCATCCACAATTTCTCTGGGCAACCTGTTCCTGTGTCTCACCACTCTCACAAGAAAGAATTTATTCCTAATATGTAATCTAGATCTACTCTCTTTCAGTTTAAAGTCACTACCCCTTGTCCTGACACTAGATGCCCTTGTAGAAAGTCCCTCTCCAGCTTTCTTGCAGGCCCGCTCTAGGTACTGGAGGGCTCCAAAAAAGTCTCCGCTGAGTTTTCTCTTCTCCAGGCTGAACAAACCCCAACTCTCTCCATCTGTTTTTGTTTAAGAGGTGCTCCGTCCCCCTGATCATCTTCGTGGCGTCCTTTGGATTCATTCCAACAGGCCCATGTCCTTCTTATGGGGGCCCCAGAGCTGAACACAGCACTCCAGGTGGAGTCTCACCAGAGCAGAGCAGAGGGGGAGAATCATCTCCCTCGACCTGCTGGCCACGCTTCTTTTGAAGCAGCCCGGGATACAGTTGGCTTTCTGGGCTGCAAGTGCACATTGTTGGGCCATGTTGAGCTTTTCACCCACCAGCACCCCCAGGTCCTTCTCCTCAGGGCTGCTCCCAATCCATTCTCTGCCCAGCCTGTATTGATACTGGGGATTGCCCCGACCAAGGTGCAGGACCTTGCACTTGGTATTGTTGAACTTCACGACGTTAGCTCAGGCCCACCTCTCAAGCCTGTCAAGGTCCCTCTGGATGGTATCCCTTCCCTCCAGTGTGTCAACCACACCATACAGCTTGGTGTTATGGGCAAATTTGTTGAGGGTGCACCCGATCCCACTCTCCATGTCACTGACAAAGATGTTAAACAGCACTGGTCCCAGTAGAGACCCCTGTGGAATGCCACTCTGCACCAGTCTCCACTTAGACATTGAGTTGTTGACCACAACTCTTTGAATGCAACCACCCAGCCAATTCCTTATCCACTAACTGGTCTACCCATCAAATCCATGTCTCTCCTCCAGTTTAGAGACAAGGATATCATGTGGACAATGTCAAAAGCTTTGCAGAAGTCCAGGTAGATGATGTCAGTCACTCTTTCCTGGTCCATCAACATTGTAACCCTGTCACAGAACTTGTCAGGCATGACTTGCCCTTAATGAAGCCAAGTTGTCTGTCACCAATCACGTCCTCATTTTCATGTGCCTTAGTACAGTTTTGAGGATGATCTGCTCCATGACCGTGCTAGGCACCAAGGTGAGACTGTCCAGTCTGTAGTTCCCTGGGCCTTCCTTATTTCCCTTTTTAAAAATGGGGGTTACATTTCCTCTTTTCTAGTCTGTGGGAACTTACTGGACTGCCATGTCTCCTCAAATACTATGGACAGTGGCTTAGTCACTTGATGTGCCAGTTCCCTCAGGACCTACAGATGCATCTCATCAGGTTCCATGGACTTGTGCACGTTCAGGTTCCTTAGATGTTCTCAAACACGCTCTTCTCCTGCTGTGGGTGGTTCTTCATTCTCTCAGTCCCTTTCTCTTACCTGCGCAATGTGGCTGGAGCACCTGCCGGTGAAGACAGAGGTGAAAAAGTCATTGAGTACCTCAGTCTTCTCCTTGTCCCTGGTAACCAGGTCTCCTGTTCCCTTCATGAAAGGGCCCATGTATTCCCTAGTCTTCCTTTTATCACCGACATACCTATAGAAGCTTCTCCTGTTGCTCTTGATATCCCTGGACAGATTTAATTCTATCAGGCCTTTAGCTTTCCTAACCTGATCCCTGGTTGCTCAGACAATTTCTCTGTATTCCTTCCAGGCTGCCTGCCCTTACTTCCACCTCATGTAAGGCTTCCTTCTTGTATTTTATTTTGTCCAGAATCTCCTTGTTCATCCATGCAGGCCTCATGGTGTCTGTGCCCAGCTTTGTCTTTGTTGGGACGCATTGCTGCTGTGCTTGGAAGAGGTGATACTTGAATATCAACCAGTTTCTTGGGCACCTCTTCCCTCCCAGGCTCCATCCCATGGTACTCTACCAAGCAGCTCCCTGAAGAGGCCAAAGCCAGCTCTCCAGAAGTCCAGGTTAGTGATCTTGCTGTGCATCCTCCTTGCTGCCCTAAGGATCTGGAACTCCACCATTTCATGGTCACTGCAGCCAAAGCTTCCCTTGAGCTTCACTTTCCCCATTGCCTTTCTTTGATGAGAACAAGGTTCAGCATGGCACCTCTCCTCGCTGGCTCCTCTATCACTTGGAGAAGGATGTTGTCATCAACGCATTGCAAGAACCTCATGGATTGCCTAGGCCTTGCTGTGTTTTCCCTCTGACAGATATCAGATTGGCTGAAGTTCCCCATGAGGATCAGCTTATGAACGTCAGGTGGCTCCTATCTGCCTATAAAGGGCCTCATCCACTCTCAGCTGGCTTGTCATCCATTCCCAGACAGAGCTCCACGCACTCCAGCTGGTCACTGACATGGGGGAAGACACCCCCTCCTCTTTTCCCCTACCTGTCCCTCCTAAAGTGTTTGATGCTTTCATACTTCCAATTTAGAAGACTTTTTTTTTTTTTTTTTTTGGTATCTGTTGTTACATCAAGAAGCAAGCATGATAATAAAAGCAGAATGGAGATAATGTTTTTACTTAATCTCATTTTCAGCAAGATATTGCAATGGTGCCTTTCCTTTCCTACTCTGCCTGTCTTCTTCACTCACCACACATCACCCTGAAGTGATCTTTCCCTGCTCCTGTTCCTCCTTATGCTCCTCTTCATGTTCTTTTCATCATCAATGTGCCCTTCTGCTTATTTGTTTATGAAAAAAAAAAAAAAAAAAGGAAAATCTCTTCCACGGTTTGCTTCTGGCCTTTCTCTGTCAGTCTTTATTTATTCTGTTTTCTACTGAAATTTATTAATTTACCATTTGTAAAAGACTGCCAGCTGAGTAGGGGGATGAGTATGCCTTTGGCTCCTGCCTCTTTCTCCTTGGCATGGGAGGAGAGCTAGACTGGATGAGACAGCAGCTACAGGGTGATGCCGTATGCATGGTGTAGCTCCCTTTGCCATCTTGAGAAACAAATGCCAGGCAGTGAAGGACCTCGCGCATGCAGAGCAACATTGCACTCTGTGTCCAGCATTGGAAAAGAATTATACACTGACAGTTTCTGGCAAAGCTACTCAGGCAGGGCTCTTGTCTTTGGTTGGCTTTTTGCCCTTTAACACTTCGTGAAACTCATGGCAAAAAGTAGGGACACCAATACCAGGAATGCCAGCTCATATCCTCACTTTTCTCCTGAGGTCTTCCTGTGCTTTTGCCAGAACCTGACTCACTAATGATGCATTTGATAGGTAGCCCGACAGCCAGAATCCCATGAAAATGCCACATATCTGATTGGCTCTCCTGCTTGCTTGTATAAGCAGATTTTTAACAGTAATGCTTTCCATTCCAAGGCAGTCACTGTTTACCCTGAAAAACATGGCTGTACAAGCCAGATATGGATCACTTTATTTTATCAAGTATATGCACTAAAATCAGTGGAGCTACTGGTCTGCTGAAGGCTTTTTGATCAGAATGAGGGTCATAGTTCTCTCAGCCTAACTCCCCATGAAGGTGGAGGTACCCTGCCTTGTTGGGGCACACTGGGTACCCACAGGAATGCTGCAACAGTTCACCGAGCCCACTCCTCCATCTCTGACAGCGGCCAATTACCACCACTCAAGCAAGTCGGTAAGGGCAAGCATCGGCAGTTCAGGGGTGCTGCAGTTTTGTTCCAAATGTGGTGTCTTTGTGCTGAAACAAAGATATAAAATTAGGACCTAGTGCTGGCCACGTCCTAGTACTTCCACACAATGGAGCTGATTCACTGGGACTTCACCTGCAAGAGTTAAGATTATTCTGTGCAACAGCCGCATCAGGTTAGCTGTGTGCCTCTGTGGAGACACAAACCCTTGGTGAAAATGGAACAGTAGTGCCTGTATTTCAACAGCTTCCAATTTAGATGCTGACAGTGTAATTGTTCTTTGAAAGATTGAAAGTATATCCTTAAATTCAGCAATGTCAAACAAAGCAAAGCACAAATCTTTTGATGCTTAGTGAATACATGGGGCCAAATGTGGTTTTCAGCCAGATTTCTTTTAACTTCGTTGTTTAGTAGGTTTACACAAGTATGACTGGAAACAAAACTGTCTCTCAAATGCTGATCTATATTAAAACTCTAGTCGATGTGCACTAACAAATATGCTGGTTGATATGGTTTTTTTCCAGTGTACCTGGATGTAGAAATATTTTACCTATTGATTCTTTTACAGGTCAAACATCCCTGTTACTATTTTTGAAAGCCCTGAGTAGTACTGGTAAATCAAAAGTTCAAGCTGAAGCTTTACAGGAAAATACCAACATTGGTGTCCTTCATCTTTTCTCACAAGTCCAGTTAACATCAGTAGTACCTCCATCTACAAAGCGATTCAAGGTCGTGGCTCAAGGCTCAATATCCCAGGTGATGACAGATAATAGAAAATTGGAAGGAGCACACCACAGCCCATTTGTTTTTTCTCTCTGCTCTCTGAAATACTTTGGAGCACATTTGAAATAATTAAAATGAATAGAGCACATCTTGTTTCCTAAAAAAGTTTTAACATCTATGGTGATTGTTGTTTCTTCCTGAGAGACTGCTACCTGTACCACCGGTCTGACTGAGTCCTGTCAGTGTAAGGTTACTTACACAGGCTGAATCAGTACTTATGTTAGTGGCAGTCATTTGCTTCAGTACTTTTTCCACAACCAAAGGAGCTTAAAAAGACAATGGAGTGCAATGAACCTCTGGTAGTTCATCCAGTGACATTTCATTGTATACTCTGTCAGAGACTAAAAGAAATGAATGGGAGGAATTGCTAACGCTGCATACTTTCAGGCAACCAATAAATGAGTCAATTAACTAGTTGTGCCTGGGGTAATTTTTCTAGAAGGTTTAGTTGCCAAAGTTTATAGCAATCACAGAATAGAAGGAACAAAACCAAGCAGAATGATTATGTTGTAACTCACAGAAAGCACAAAGCTGAGTTGTCTCATACATATATTTGCAAATGCATTTGGAGCCGTTTTCCATTTTGAAACATTTGTAGTACAAAGTATGCATCTTGAATAATGCCAATACTAATTTCTCAATAAATTTTGGTTTTGACATTGAGGCTTTCTGGGCTTAGTATAAGCAGCCAGGATGAACAGCCTGTCATACTGAGTTCTCTTATCCTGAATTGCAATGGGGCAGGATGGTTGCTGTAGGGTTTTTCCAGTGGAGATGTCTCTGTGCCATTAGTTGATGCATGTGCCATTAGCTGTGATGTATGCAGAATGATGAGGCAAATTTAGGCATCCTTTTAGGTGTATCTTAGCAACATCAAGGACAGTGGGAGAGGGTGCTGCTCGGCTGAATTTGCCCTCTGTCTGACATGCAGAGCAAAACTGAGGACCAACACCTTTGCAATTCTAGGCAGAAATGTTTGCCTCTTGGAAGAAAAGCATATTGGAATACCCACAACAAGACTGTAAACAATAAAGAAATGTCACTACACTCATTCACTATAATGACAGTGTTTTAGCCATGAGGTGTGATAAAAATGTCTCCCCTTAGCCCATAATAAACACTGCATCAAGAGGTGTTTGTGCCTTCAAGGGAAGAGGTTATGGTATTTTCTTCTTTATGCATAGTTTTCCTCATCTAGAGACAGCACGTCTTCATAGCTGTAGCAAAGAAAGAAGATAATGGAATTTTGTCAACAGCTTGAACTCACAAAATTGTAGGTCAAAGCCAGAAGGGCCAAATATAACCTAGTCTGACCTCCTATGAAACACATGCCATAGGAAGGCAGCCAGGCCCTATAAGCTATGGTTCCCTTCCCTCGCCCTCTCTACTCCCCCCCAAGAACAGGCAATACAGTGACTTTACACTGCTGTCAGCGTATTACCATGAAAATGATGCATTACTCTGTGAATGGCAAATCAAACCTGCCTTCAATGGTCTGGGTCCATATCTCAAAGAGCTGCTACAGATCAATTGTACTAAAGAAAACCACACACACACGCACGCGCACGCACACACACACACTTCCACATCACAAGAGAATGGGACTGCAGTAATTGCCTTATGGGCAGTGGGGTTAATAAAAACTACCTTGCTGCACAGCTGTTTAAATCCCAGTGACATTGTTAGAGAAGGAGTTCTGCCTTCCAGGTGTATAGCACCTCTGTACCTTGGGGGCCAAGGTACAGGTGTGCCATTCTAATTTCTGGGCCCTCAGACTAAAAGGAGCTAAATCAAAAGAGTAAATTCAGTCTTAAATCAGAACAGTAAATTCAGTCAGTACCTCACAGGAGAAAGCAGAAAAACATTTATTGGCTGAAGATTCTGACTTTTCCACTTTACAGTAAAGGCTAACACCCATACATTAATCAAATAACCAATGTTTTTGCAGCTCAGCTTCTCTCACAAATTACATATCTTCCACCCATATGCCTTATTTGCTCAACTTTTGCTATCCTTGCCTGCAGTTATATACTCCTGAGTACATAACCTCCTGTCTTTCCCTCCTAGTTCATTTCCAAGCAAGCAAAAAAGTCCCCCTTCGTTTTTGACCGTGGCTGTTTCTACTTGAGTTGCTGCTGCCCCCAATGTTTCTGCTGCTCATAACTTCAACTTTGATTCAGCAATAGTGATAAGCCACAGGCTTTGTGCTTTGATAGATCTCATACTGGTTAGGTTGTAATGTTTAGAAGCTGGGTAGATCTCCAGCCAGCCCCTCAGACTGCAATTAATTTGAGTGCTGGGAAGTATTGGGAAGGTCTCTGTTTGGGATGCTGTTTCAGGCTCACCAGCCTCTGTAACAAGGAGGACCTCAGGGATTTATCAATGAATCTAGAGTACTTCAGGGTTCCTTGGTTAATAAAATCTAAAATAAAATATCAGTTATCATCATTATAATTATACAGTTACCCAAGTTAATCCAATCTGATTAGAAACAGCCCTGTGGAGAAACCACATGTTTTGCCTCTTTTTAAATGGTTACAGTGGAACCACTTTTCAGAGCTTCTATCTAGGGAGGGGGAAAAAAAAAGCTAAAACGAAAGAAAAACACTGATTCAGACTTTTAGCTTGCTCCCCTGGGTGATGTGGGGAAGCAGTGAAGAGAGAGAAATGTGTCTTGCTTCTCACCTTTTCCCCATTTATTAAACTCTAATATTTCTAGCTACAAGAGGGACTAAATAAAAACCAGGCACATACTATCTGTGGTTTTTTACATTAGAACAGCTGAAAACCGTCCTCCTTTACTAGGAAGTGTCTGTATTTGCCAATAATTCTTTGTGTCTGACTCATTTCCTTATTACCTCTCTCTCCTCCTCTGTTTTCCCTTAAGGGATTGACTTTCCCCCACCTCAAACGAAAATAATTTCTTTGGCATATGAAGGTCAAGGACAGATTTTCTAATGTCTGCATGTGTGCGTGCCTGTCTCTCTTTCCTTCTCCCTCCTTCTATCTGTCTACTTTTCTAAGGCACCTATTCTTGTTGTAGGTTCCTGGATCACATATAACAAGCTTTGTTCCACATTGGAGCACTTCTTTTTTTAAAAGAAGATGAACCCAGATATGACACTTAAGATTTCCACAGTTACTGATGTGACCAAGAAGCCTATCTGCAGTATGCAAACCTGACCCCGTAGCCATATTCTAACACAAACCAATGCATGTAACAGCAGGAAACATTTATTTCGAGATCTCTCTCAGCTCTTGAGCATCAAAGCAGTCTTCCTTCTTGGTGAATAGTTTGAAGGGGCAAAAGTAGCTTCAATGGGCCATTCTCTCTCATCTCCAACAATACAGCATGACAAAGAACAGTAGCATGTCCACTGCTCTCTATTTTAATGGTGCACAAGTGGAATCTTGAGGGATGCTCTTTGTGCATTACATGGGTGCTGAAAGAGTTTAACACTGCCCATTTACTGACAAATATATGACGTATGAGATACAGAAGTTAGAGCACAGCAAAAAAACAGTGGTAACATATGTAGAGAAGACAAGAATGCTTCCAGCCTTGAGTTTTTATGATTTAACCAGCAAGGAAGCAAGGGGTGGAAGACAAAAACTGCACCCTTATTGCTAGCTAAAGAAATAGATGCCAAGGCACAGTCAATGCAGAACAAGGAAAAGCCAAGAGCAGCGCTTTTTCAGCAGGCAAGAAACTTTTCACATCTTCAAATCCTATTATGCAGTAGTTGCTTTTTGTTTCTGCTCTGGGAGAACATTCGTTCTCTCCATGTTTTTTCTCATTTACATTTTAATTTACTAAATAATCTACAGATAGGTTATTCTTTCTGCAACATTCAGATGGTTTTATCTGGCATTGTGTGTCACCTCAGAGGTAACCAGTAGAAAAATCAGTTGATTAGGCTAGGATTGAAAGCAACACAGCTGAAGAGCAGAAGAGTGACCAAGGAAGACCTCTGGAATTGCTATATCCTGTAGCAGACTGCTGGGCTAGGGGCACATTTAATCTCTTATAATCAGAGCTCAACAACAAGAAAAAGCTCAAAAGTGAGTAGTGATTTGGGATAGTCATCCTCAGACATTGTAATGGAGCCTGGCCTTCAGGGAACACTAAACCTTCTTCCAGAAGGTCAGATGGGCTTTCGGTATCTCAAACTGGGGAAAACCAATGGAGACATTAGCCATCATTAATCACTTTTCAAAATCAAATTCTTGGGGTGCAGGGTAGCAGCCTAAAAAAATGTGTTTTCCCAAACTCTGGCCATGCAAACGTTACTGGCCAGGACAGTGCATTAACCGCTTGAAATGCTAAGTAAACTTTACAGCATTTATAGAAAGAGATACTGAAATTATAGACTATAAGTCTTCTCACAAGAACATCGACTCTAAGAGTAATGCTTATTCAGTCGGGAACAGTAAACATGACTGCTACCAAAACACACCTCCTGCCAGTAGTAAGCTATGCAGGTTTTTATTTATTGCTCCTAGAGGGTTATTCACACCATCAAATTTGGACATCTCACTTAGGCATGATTCAGAGGATCAACATTACGTTCCTACAGAGTCAACAAAGAGAGATGCTGGCACTTCCCAGGCACAGGGTAATTCTGTGTAATTAGGTCAGATGTCTAATGCAACATAAAGTATATAGTTTGCATGCTTCCTGCAAGGGCCTTGCTGGAATTCTATGACAGAGGCATGAAAATCCCTAGCTGTCCTGGGTGGGATTTTGGGGTAACAGAGGTCCTGTGGTTTCAATTTTTCCTTCCCCTGCCACCACAGTCTCATCAGCCCATCAGACCCCATCCTTTCATTTTTGCTTCTTACTCCTGTGGCCACTCTGCACTCTGCTAGCTTTGCATGACAATCATGAGCCTCCACATAACAGTGATGGCTGTGGAGAGCAGTGGGGGAGGTGGGGGGTGGCACAGGGAGGGACAGGCACATGCATTAAGGATGCAGACAGCCATGCATAGGTGTGATGAAAGTTGTGGATGCAAACTGCAGCTGCTCCTCATATGTCCTGCAGCCTCTCTGAGCAGCAGCCTTGACTTTCCCTCGTTCCCTGCTTTGCTGTAGCTGTCCGTTCCCGAGATGCTTTGTAAGAGCTGATAAACTCTTCAGGAAAAGTCAGCGGAGTAACCTATATAGTTATGGTATGCATAAGCTGAATCAAATGCCTCTGCAGGCACACTACAGCCTGCACAACCTTTCCATGCATTTTGAACATTTTGATAACTCGCAGCAGGAACTATTCAGGAAATGTTTGCTCCTCCATGGAAAATTTAGGCAAAAGTGGCAAAGAGGAGCTTTGATGTCAAAAAAAGTAACAACTCTGCAGACAAAATGTGACTATTATTCTTTATAAAGACTGAAGAAATAGGGTGAAGAAACAGACCGTGAAATGCCATAAGTAAAATTACAGATGTTTTGGCCAGCCCAGAATGCTATAGGCCTCATGCTCAGAGCTGAAGTTGAGAGCACGTGAAAGTGCACAAATGCACTAGTTGTAAAAACAGAGATTACAAAAGCAAAAACTGCCTGGCTAAAGGAGGACCTCCAGCTCTCACAGGGCCTGGGAAAGTTAACCCTACCTTTTGTAGGCTGCTATACCTTTAAAATTGTTAATATAAGTTCAGCAAAAGATATTGCCCTAGGCATGACCAATTTGAAATGCTGTATGCGCATTCACTATGTTTTAAAATAACAGTCCGGGTAAATTATTCCCATTTGGACAACATCTGCTCTTTCACAGTTCCCTGCACTCTGCTGTACCAGAAATGAATGTGAATGGAAGATTTTGAAAGTTGCCTTATTCTCCAGAAAAACCATTTTACCCTACTTTAAATAAGATGTATGATAATAATGCTTTGCAAGTGAATTTTAGGTTGTAAAGGTTTAGAGTGTTTTCTTTTCTTATGACTATTGCACCATGTGGTCTGGATATAAAACTGGCTTTGGTTACCAATAGCTTTAAACTGGAAAATAAAGCTCTGCATGACTCAATGATGCTTGAAAATGATTTAATCACGTCCCACAATAAAATTTTACAATTAAAGAAATACAGTATATTTTCTTAAGTTGAGCTCAGTAAAGTAGCAGTAAAGGAGAAGCACTGGAAGGGTTTATAAGCACGGTGGGCCAAATGGTCCCACTCAGGGCAGGGCAGAGGCTGCTGTACATGGGAGCACTATGAGTTGATGGGGTCCCATAGCTCTTAGGAAGCACTGACACCCTCCCAGTCCATCACGTTGGGACGACTGGAGGGTGGTTGTGGTGGTGAGACCTGTGTGATCATGGAAAGACAAAGATGGTTTGCAGAGGCCCACCAGGCAGGGGAAGACCCTGCTCCTCTCATGTGGTCATTTCACCCTCAGTTTCTTGGTGTTTAAATACGATTAAGCCTCTCTGTTGCTTGCATGGGTCAGTTATCCTGTACTCATCACCATGCTGTCTTGCAGAGTAGAGAAGAGCCTCTGCCCCTCCAGCATGTCAGGGACAGTCATAGTTTGGCTTTTCCCATGGAAACCACTTTAGAAAGAGTTGGGTACACCATCATCAAAGTCCTGGTAAGTTCAATTCATAATTCTCTCCGCAGACATGGATGCTTGGGTTCCTTGCTTCTTGGTTTTCTCCTTCATGACCCAGCAAATCCAGCTTATTGTCAATTGTGGTAACTGCTCTGGGACCTATCTTGCAACCTCATTTAAAACAAGAAATTCAGAGTAAATTAAATATAAGGAGAAAGGACCTTTCCTTATCTTCAAGATCAGTCTTGGAGTCTTGTAAACTCTCTGCCTATGTACAGTTCTAGTATCATCACCTTAACAAAAGTTATACATGAAACCAGGATCATTTGGAGCAGAAGACAGTTGTGCTTTTACATCCACAGAGGTGGAGGTGATCCTTGCAGAGGACTTGGATACACACCACATAATGCATGTGTGTGTGGAGAACAGAATGTCAGAAAAGGAAGTGAAAATCACCAAGAAGTGCTGGGCAAGTACTTTTGCTCATACAGCTGATAATTCTAGATAACAGTCATTTTGGCTCTCCTTTCAAAGTCTCCAGCAACAGAAAACTGAAATCAAAACGGGAAAAAGAAGATGAAAGAACAAAATATTAATGATATATTGAAAGATTATGCACACAAAACAATTTAATCCATAACTGAAGACAAAATGATTGCCAAGTAATATTTTAGTCAATCAGTATGTCTCCCTGCCTTATACACAAAGGCCAGTGATTAAAGTAAGTCCTACTTAGATGTAGTAAATTTTCTATTTCAGAGTAGAAAGAGACAATGAGTAACTCCAAGATATGTATTTCATGAAGATTCAAATGCCTTGTGTCAATCTTAATATCCACTAAGAAAACAAAGAAAAAATAATCTGAATATCATGTACAGAGAGGAACTTCGGTTCACATTACATGAAGGTTTCAAAGCCCTGAACACGTAACCTGGTTCTTTTAGAAATGAAATCGGGCTTCTAGGTGTAGAAGACCAACAGAAAGAACCTGAAAGAGCAAAACAGCAAACAACTGTGCAGAGAGAGCAGCAGGCAAAGAGCAAGTGCCTATTCTTTTTCTTCTGTTCATTCTGTGATCATCCATCATAGCTTATAATAGTTAGTGCAATTAAATACTTATTGATGCTTTGACTGAAACAATAATGCCTGCAGCAAGGGAACAATCAGGAGCTCCAAACTACAAATGCTGGTTTTGCATATTTTTTTCTATGTTTCATTTCTTCGTTATTAGAGTTATGGTAGCAATCTGGTGACCTGAAAAGTGCTGGAAAGTGCAGTGTACTGTGGTACAGTGCAAGTGCAGTGGCAACTGTGGTAAAAATCCTGGATTCCCTGTTGCTTCATTTCTTCCACTGCAGAGGGGAAGAAGCTGCACTTTAACATCAGTTTGAGCTCTTGGAAATCCCATCTACAGCCTGTATTACAGGATGAGGATCTTGACATTTGCCTTGATGTGAAAGCCTACTGCAACATCAGACACCCTGCATTACCCTCCAGGATACCAAATGAGGACCTCCTGTAAGTCCTGTGGGCATTTTGTGAGCCCTGAAAGGATGTCTCAGAGGCTGAATGGTGTCTCAGGTGGAACCAGGTGCCTATGTCTCATCTGTGGCATCTTTACTATCATGGTGGTAGATGCCACACTTGGACCCAGCTGGAGGAGGCTGGTAACTGGGCCTCACCTTTGGAGACTATATCTGGTTCAGGCATGCTTTTTCTGAGAAATACTGGAAATATTTTTGACAGCTCATATAGCAAACATTTTGAAAAGGGCTAGTAAAAAACTGAGGGAGAGACGCTGTTGTTAATCTATAGCAACACAAATGATTAAACATCAAAAATTCAGTGTACGGGACAATTTTTGAAGTGTTTTCATGTTTCCATTCAGATAGTTTCGAACCCAATCCAGGTCTGAACCTTATGCCAACTTTCTTCAAAGATAGCTTTAGAATAATTTAAAACCTATCTTAACTCATAAAGAAATTAATAATGTATTGGTAAATTCTAAGAAAATTCATTCATACCTAAAAAGCATGTCTGATATCTCTGGGACTGATCTGCTGAATTTTTCACACATAATAAGAGCGATTGTTTTCCTTCCTTTCAGTATAAAGCCTGGCACATCCATCGTTATGGTAGATCCATAATTTATTCCCTTTAGGTTAGTGATTGTAGACTGGCAGCTGGAGTCTTAGACAGACTATGAGGCCAAAAAGAGCATTTTAAAATTCTTGATAATGTAGAAATAAAGTTAATAAAACTCTGCCAGTAGCAAACACTTCAGCTTCAGTGTACAAATTTTGGGCAGCTAGGTAATAACACACTTCTAACTTGTAAGGTTGTTTCACTTTCCGAAATGTAAAAATATATTGATAGAAGTGAATGCTTGATATTATGTGACAAATGCCTCTTTAAATATGGAGCTGAATCTTTCGTTTACTCTTCTTGGTTTTTTTCTTCTCTTTTCTTTCATTTCCTTTTCTTTCTTCTGAAATTTGCAGAATTATCACCTATTGCCATCTGCATGTATGTTCATACTTGTCTGAATGTGAGTCAACCATTAGCCTGTAATTTAATTGAAAGTTATAAGGTGTATGTTGGGCTGGGTGCTGAGCAGCTGTGTGTTATCCCTGTGGCCCTGAAACAGAAAAAATGGGCAGCATTTCAAGTGAATGTGAAGCCTTCTTTGAAAAATAAAGTCAATGATGAAAGAGAAAGTTAGTTCTCTTCAGCTTCATGAAGTCCCACGTTATAAGTGTGACAAGTTTTTCCACCTTGGTTTCTCTCTATGAATTGATTAGAAAAAGTTCTATGTTTTCAGCTGCTGATGAGCTAAGGTACACTGCAAGAATTACACAAAGTTAGGAAGCCAATATGTTAAAGGAACTTCCACAGTTATAGTTATTCATAGACTCAAAAGCATGCACTTGAAGAACTAGAAATAGAATATTGATCACCATGCAAGTATATGATCTTTCTTATCCTTTAACACCATCAAAGAAAAGGGCCATAATGATGGTTTAATTCTTATCATAATCCAATTTCTCTGTTTGTATTCTTTATTGTTATACTTGATAAAATGTAAATACGTTGTCCTGTGTTTTACCATAAACACTGAAATGGTTTACTGGATCAGCAACTGAACGTACCAGCTTATGTCTCTGTGGCCAATACAGAGTCACCTATAAAAGCTTATTACATTGTAAGACTTATTCCCTATTAATTTAAGCAGCATGATGTAAAATTCTGCTAGATTTTTGCTTTGGGTTGTGTTTAGGATCTTAGCTGTAAAGAACAACAAGGATCTTCTTGCAGAAAGGCATGGGTTGGTTGTCCCTCTGTGGAGGAATGGAATGACTCTGACCCAAAATTCAGTGTCTTTCAATGATCTGCCGTAAGGGTAGAGCAACCTAAAAGAAGACCCTAGTCCCACATGGGTCATAATGCCCTGTGGCCCTCACAGTTCCTGGTGGGAGCACCCTCTAAAGAAAGCCCAGAATGCTGCCACCCAAGACTTCAGAAAGCTTTCCAGAACAGTGTGGGCAAGCTTTTCTATATCTGGAAATACGTATTACATACTATTCTAGTCCACCTTCCCTGACCACTCTGAGACCACCATTAGCAGAGGGCATTGCCCAGATACTTGCACAGACAGGTGGTGCAGCGTGGAAATGAATAAGAGCAGCTGGAAATAAAAGCAGCCAAGAACCTCGAACAACAGCTACCAACACAAGCTGGGATTTCAGTATCAGTAATGATCAAGCCTGCATGCAACTGATCAGTTGTGTTCCAAAGAAAGATCAGTAATATCATGAAACATGAACAAGCTATGGAAGTATGCACTTACCCAAAAATGTCGTGATTTTCTGGTGGCAGGCACCCAATAGTAGATTTAAATAAGTTTATACCTTACATGAATTAGTAGAGCTTTTTCATTACTTGGCAAAGGACTAAAACGATTGTGTTTGCTTATTTTGCTTTTACAATGATTTCCTAATTGCAAGCCATTACTGATGTATTTTAAGAACAATTTGCTTTGTTGCTGGATGCTAAAGGCAAGTAAAATACTTTGCTTAGAGAAAGTTAGAAATTGCTTTATTTCTCCTGCCTTGGGAATTACAGATGTTTCAGTGTTCTTTGTGCTTCCGTTGCAGACACCGACCTTTAGCATTTGAATTATTTTAGCCCAAGGATAAAAAAAAAAAAAAATAAAAAAAAATAAAAAAAAAAGGTTTGCTTCTTGCCAAAAGTCAGTGCATCTTTGGTTTTGGGGAACAGCCTTGTTTTACAGCAGGAAAAAATATTTAAAAATACCCTGGTACTGGTTAGGAACATATTAGTACAACACTAATTATAAACTGGAATGTGTCAGAAATAAATGAGTTATGATCTGGCAAGGACCTGCAAACTATAGTCAGATACTTAATAAAGTTTAGACATGCAGCTGTGAAGACTTCTGGATCCTTGCCACCTTTTATTAGAGTGGCGCCCAGCAACGCCACTGTAGTTAAGGGTCTGTCAGCATTTCCATTATAAAACCCCATTTTTTTAGGGCTTTGTAACTTGCCCATTTTAAATCACATCAAGCTGAAACTTGACATTAAAATTGTCAGGAATAATTTCTTTTAATACAAAAATGTTACTTACATTTTCGCTCTGTCTTTGTTTTGGATTCAGAGAGGTAAAGAAAATAAAGTAAGTCCATGACATGTTTTATTAGAAACTTATTTTTGTCATACTTGGGGAAAAAAAAAAAGGCAGGGCTTGAGTTTGAAAAATAAATATTTTTAGCCCCTTAAGGCTGAATTCTGCTCTTGGTTTCCCACTGAGGCATAAGCAGAAAGTACAAAAGATGGCATTACATCCTAGTCTCTGAATCTACTGTCTTGAATCTGACCTGCCATTTTATATGAATTAACAAGATGGTTTGAATAAAGCACCAGATGATTATCAACGTTGTGCTTTGTGATTTTTTGTGTTTATTTTTTTTTGTTCTATTTATATTTTAGATCTTACAATAGAATTTTTGTTTCATTTCCAATTTGTTTTCTGTTAAGGACTCAGGTAGTTCAGTCTGAAGTTTATACACACCCAGAGCAATGCAGATTCACGCCACCTGAGGACCTGCTGCTCAGCTAGTTAAATATTTTAAAAGGATTGTTTTTCTCTCTGACCTCCTCATTTCTGCCTTCCTTCCTGATATGAAAGCAAGGAAAATTATGCTAAGGTCACATCTCATTTTTGCTCTGTATGTTCTGTGCAGTTGTCAGGATAGGTATGAGCTAATGAGCTTTCTTAGGGATCCTCTTTTTTTGTTGTCTCCTCTTCTGCTTTTCTCCTAACATACATTAAAAAAAAAAAAAGTTATTGGACTGAAATTTACCACTTGTTTGTGTTGATCACATAACAGGAAAATGTAAGAGTTTTCAGTCTAGGTGAGCCTGAAAATCCAGAAGGGTAATCAAGGGTCTTGTAGAGATTGAGACTTTTTTTGTGCTGTTTTATTTCATCAGAGGGATGAAAAGGAGCTTTGTTATCCATTGAAAACATCCTAGTAATTGAGGAAATCATTCTTTCCAACATCTCATAAGTGACAGGCACCTGCATATGTTGTCAAGCCATCAGCTGGTCTCCCTTTTCCAAGTTACGCAAGCAACCGAAACAACCAAAACAACAAAAGACACAATAAGCAGTGAGGCCTAAAGCTTTAGGTGTTGGACATATTACATCTGTCAGCCCACAGCTGGTTCAATGGTTGCAGCCCCAGCCCAGCCAGGATACCTGTGCACCAAATCTGGCTATTCTGGGCAACCTAGGGTCAGAGCATGAAGTAAACCCAGCTACTTGACCTGACATTCCCTATAGATTTACCCTTATGTCTTGCTCCTGTCTCTTTAGAGATGGTCTCCCACCTCTTTAGTTGCAGCTCTGGTTTACAGTCCTAAATCTGGCACATCCCTTAGTTCCTGTTGTTCCCACTCTCTCTGTATCCTATGTCTGATATCCGTTCCATGACCTCAACCTTCATCCAAGCCTAAGCATGACTGTCTGTGTCCTATCTGATAATCAGATATAGTGATCATAAGGGACCAAGTTTGGGTGGTTTTAGCATGGCAAATTCCAGGTCACATCAGTGGCCTTAGCAAAGGAGTAAGCTAATGTGTTTGGTTCGAGTTTGTGCTTGGCTGAAACACATGCAGGGTTAGTTACCACAGCTCAGCTGATGCACAACTGGTTAATCCACTTGTTACATGATAGTGCCTCTGAGACCTACCTTTGAAAATCCAGCCTCAAGTAACCCCTCCCTCTCCTCCTGTCCCTCCCAAAATTGTCAGAGTGGTGAGCATGGTCTTCAGTTCCCTTAGTGATTTGTCAGAAACAGATCAGTTAGCTATAAAATATGGCTTTCTAACAAGCAAAAATAACTACATGGACAGAATCAAATCTGAAGTACTGCAGCACACGCATGAGATTTCACAAGTAGCAGTGGCAGGAATCTAATACTGAAGTCATGGCTTTGGTGAACCGTCATTCCCAGTAACTCCAGTCAAGCCAAAGTCTCACCATCAGGATTCATAAAGTCAGAGAACTTGGTACACCTGGGTGTCTCATGGAGTGGCCTCTTTAAGCAGAATGTAACTTCCGCACTTTGCCATTTTGAGTTTCATTAGACAGTCTTCTTTTACTTCAAGCATTACATTCTCACCCTTTAATTTACCTGTTTTATTAAGGCATTCATTCCCACCTTCCCCAGTCCAAATACAGCAGCTTAATGGCATTTTTGCTCACGGTGTAAAATCAAAGGTGTGGATTATCAAAGTACTAAGTGCTGGGTTGTTTTCCAGGCAGTCCAGGAGTACTCATCAGGCAGCACTCGAAAATCAGGCAGGTTGCATAGAATGGCCTAAAATATGAGACCGTGAAGGTGATGGGTCAAGCCTCCAGATCCTGGCCATGCTTCAGGGAGTGCTCTGAGAGCCAAGCGATAAGCAAGTCCCCACTCGCTTGCTCCCCCAGAAGGGAGGGGACTCTGACAGTGCCAAAATCATGGCAACAGGCAGCCCGGTTTTCAAGCCTTTAAAGCTTGGGAAAAGCCTTTTTTGCCCTATATACTGATGTGTTCACTCCTTCTCCTCCAGTCAGAGGGGCATTTTCTTGCCATGTTCAGAGGGAGCTGATTAAAAATGTTTTTGGCCTGGAAGAAAATAAGAACTTAGTCTGGCTTAAGCTGTAACAAAAGTGTCTGTATTTTTTCTGTATTCATAATTCAAAAAGTAGCTTAAAGTCTTAATATCCAAACATTTCTAGCCTCTGAAAAGCTGTTGATAGGAGAATGTTAGAGCAACTTACTGGAGCAAAAGTGTTCTTAAAACTGTAATGCTGGTTGACCAGGTCAGTGGGAACAGTTGTGGTGGAAAAATATTTTGGTTTTGCTGTGGCAGTTGACCCCCAGGATCATTCTTCAGAGCCCGTCCCCTTGTGCTCTTTGCTTGGTGCTTGCACGAAGGAAAGGTCCGGGACAGGCGCAGGCTCAGACAGGAGCCAGGCATCCACTACAACCCATGAAGGCAGGCAGCTCCCTGAGGAGGCTGCAGTGGGCCCTGAATGGCAACATCACAGACAAGATGGGTACCATTAGAGGGCTTATAGACACTGAGGCCAAGGAGCGCTTGCTGGGCTCGCACTGCCCGCAGGCAGGCTGGGCAGGCAGGGTGGCAGCAGCAGGACTTGGTGGGTGGTGGCTCTGCCCAGAGCAGCTCCTCATATGCCCAGGGATGTCAAGCATCGGCAGCTGCCCACTCATGTCCAAGCATTGAAGGACAGAGTTACTGTGTCACACATGGGCACACTGAAGTGTTTGGGCATGATGGAAAAAACAAGACTGATGGAAGCAAGAAATGTGCTGTTGAAAGCTGGGGAGATGGGGTTTGAAGGGAGTACCCCTCACTTCCTACTTACTTTCTTAGTGATGTTCCTCCAGACTTTGGGAGAAATTGTTCATAAAACTACTTTAACTGACAGTACACAAAGATTTTGTTAATAACTGCATTATCCTGTAATGATGGCTGTAAGATACTAAGAAATTGTATCTATTATTCAACTGTGCAAAGCACTGTATAGCCCAATTTTAATAATCTTTTTTTTTCATGTCACATAACAGTCTTGTTAAATTTTAAGGAGGCTGTTTGCAGCCATACCTTTTGTCTCTCGAGTCACTCATTTTCAGATGACTGTGTGAGATGTTTTGCTGTTTCCCTGTCCAGAGCTGCTGCAGAAACTGACCTTTGGCTAATATGGTGCCAATTCTGTGGTTCCCAGAAGGGGATTCCTTTGTGTGAGATGTAGTGAAATCAAATGCAGAGAATACTTGCTATGGAGGAAACCAGAACCTGGGTCAGGCAGAATCAGAGGCTGTCTCATTCCAGATCACTGCACACAGCAGCAAGCTGCAAAGACAAGCCAAGTGCCCACATAATAATTTCCACGAATGTCACCAGAAGCAGCCTGTGTGTACACAGTAAGTCAGTAGATGGAGCATGAAAGTCAGCCCAGAGGAAAGAAATTAGCACATGAAGGGCCATATTGAGGCAGCCTAAAATCCACCAACCTCCTTAAAGATGATGGAAGAGAAACAAATTCTCATGTCTTGAGGAAGGTCCAAAGCACAAAGTGACACAGAGGTAGTTATGAGGAAATATTAAGTGCAAGGAGCTGTTCAGACAGGCTTGTTATTCAACATGGAAAACTCAGTAGACCACAGAAAAGAAGCCATATCCATGAACAGCAACTGTTGCCATCAGTATTATAGCGAACATTTAACTACCGTGAATAGGTAATATTTGTTTTGAATTAACATGGTCAGCTTCATCTGCTATGCAAAGGCATTGGCTTAGCTTTATAGAGCTACAGATAACATATAAAGTAGAGAAAAGACCTAGCACTGCTTTACTGTCACAAAATGAACAGATGAAAGAAGAAATCTTGCAGTTCACATCAGTGTATATGTCAGAGTCTGGGAAACCAATGGCATTGGAATGCTGAATGTAAAAAAGTTGGCAAAGCTGTCAAATTCTGACACTCTGAACTACCATGCATAACCAGCATGAGCCTGTAGAAAACCGGCAAGTTGCTGAGATCAGTTTCTGGTAACATTTTCTAGCAATCTGTCCTATATGCTTCCCAGGGAAAGCTTAGATGCAGCAATCAGAAGAATCGATCTATTACAGACCATTAGTTATTCCAGTATGTTGTTCTTTCATGGTCTGATGAAGCTTTAATAAGAAACAGTTCTGCCTCTTCTGTTTAAAAGCTTCTCAAGGAAGCAAACAACTCCAGAGAGACTCAATTCATATTTACACCGGGGCCCATTTAAACAGCCTGATTAATGCAGAGAGAGTTAAATAGAAATGAGTGTCACTAGAGCCCTGTAACTATTCACCCATTCTCTTTTGCTGCATCATGCTGAGTGTCTGTAATAGCAGAACAACTAGGTGGGAGATGCCAAGGAGTCAGCCTGATTTCTCCCATTTAAGGACACTGCACGCAGCCTCTGGGCTCAGCTGTGATTCCCACTTGCAGCTCTCTACACCACTCTGGTGGTTTAGAGGGACTTTGCCCTTCAAAGCTGCCTTCGATGCTGCCAGCATGTCTAAATGCCTCACCACACCATTACCCTTTGGCTGCCAGCACCGTCCTGAGCAATCCAGCGTTGCTGGCTTCTCCAAGTGTCTGAACATCTTCATCTGGAGCTGGAAGGGCTCAGCCTTACTGAAGAGGACCTCAGTGTTGCAAGACTGTGTTTCTTTGTGCTGTTTCTAACTGCCATGTAGGTCTGCAGAAAGAGAAACAAGTGTCCTGTTCTCGGATGGATACCATTTAAGGGAAGAATTCAGACTTGTGAGAACAACCACAGCTCGGACATGTGGCTGTCTGAAATACAGCCATTTTCCATTAGGGGAGGCTGAAACTACAAAAGATAAACATGTTTGGTTTTCATTTCATAAATACTTTATTAGGGATTTAATTTGACTACAGTACTTGCTTAGGGCAGGCTATGGATGTTAAGATTATTTTTTTCTTTTTTTAATGTCCACAAATCAAGAGAGTGGCTGATTTCTGCCCCAGTTCATCAGTAGCAGAGTAGTAGATCCATCCATTCACTGACCCTCCGCTTCCACCTCTTCTGCTCTGTCCTGGGGCTGGGGATCTGGCTACAGCAAGAGAACAGGTACAGGGAAAAGCCTCCATATTCTGGAGTTTAGAGAAAAGTCACATAAATAAGAGCTGATGTTCAGGATACTGTGCAGATCACTAGTGTCTCCTTTTTCCAGTAGTTACTACCATGCTTTCCAGGAAGCACAAAGTCTGTCTGGAGCCATAGACTCTGGCAGAGGCATTTGAAAGGTGCAATGGGAATATGACACAACCAGCTCCACCTGCCTTATCCAAAGCTTCTTGAAGTGCAGTTGGAATGTTTGGACACTTAATAAGCATTTCATCAGCTTCTCAAACTGGGTTTTAGCTTTCTTTTTATGGCTTGTAAGTTTAAGTGATATCGAGCAAAATTATGTTGTTATCTGTGCAAAACTCAGGGCAAATTTATGAATAAACAGAGGGTAGCTATGTGCTCATCTTGTTCTCCAGTAGTCCTCATAGGCCTAAGCTGTCTCAGTGCCTCACCACCTCACCTTCTAAACTGTGAATGACTGTAAAACATTGCTGTGGTGGCTGTGGTAATACTACTGAAACAAACCTAATTTAACAAGAAATAAGAAGGTGGTAACAAAAAACAAAAAAGCCCCTAGATATATCAGCTGCAACATATGCAGCTGGCAGGCTGCCTGTTTTAGGATATTCGTGAAGGGAGGCATTGTTCTACAAAACTTGAGAATATGAACATCATTGCCAGTCACAACTGCAGGGACAAGGAAACTGATGCTTTCTTCCCTTGTCAGAACATGTGAGTAGTTTTGCCTGCTTTTGCTGAATGGATACGGGTTCTTCCCTCCACAGAGCTTGCATGGAACAGGAATAAAAGGTTCTGGAAATATAATCTCATTCTGGATAATAACAAGCAAAAAGTAAGAAAGAGAGGATGCCAGCTTATCTACTTTACTGCTCTTTCTGAAAACAGAGCCAAATATTGTTGGGAAATTTGTGCTCTTGCATTTCTAGGACAGAGTTCTGGGCAGAGTCTCTGTGAGAAGCATCTGTTGATCCATGTTAACTGTCAAGTAACTGATTGTGTTTTAAGGACATTTTTCTTCATATTGATCTCTGCTGTGATGATATATTATGCCCTTCAAAATGTCATACCAATAAATTACATGAGATCTGATCTGGTAAAGATCTGATAATTTTTTTTATCCTGAGAATGCTACAAGTATTTTGTAGGTAAAATGTGAACAACTAGGTCTCTTTAAGAAGCAGATCTGAGAAAATGTGAACATGCCTTGTTTTCAGCATGTTTCCAAGAAGTGGCAAAACTACACATTTCCTGTCCATCTTGAGAGACCCTAGGCCACAGAACAGCCAACACCTGGGAATTCATAATGTAAGGCCTCACACTGCCATCCACAAAATGAAATTCAGCTCCAAATTGCAGATGAACTTTAGAATGGTATACAGGAGAGATGTAAGCTATAGCCTGCTTTCAGTCACCTGAACTAGGGCCACAGAGGCTAACTCAGCAAGGACTGAGTAAAATCTAAAATGAGAAATTAGGAAAAACTCTGTAACAGAGTTTCTTTTTTAAACCAGTCTAGAAAAATCCTCCAGCTGTGTCAAGCAGAGCTTGATCCAGAAGGCAAGATATAAACTTAGACACTGAGAATAATAAAGAATGTTTTCTGTATGTTTAAATATCCCAACTTCTGTATCTGCCATAATGATAAGCTTCAGCGGGAGTTTGTGGGTGCTCAGCAGGTGCTCAGCTTTCAGGCTTTTGCCTTGTGTGTTTAATTATAAAAGCAGTGGAAGAGTTTTGTATATAGAAACAGCAGGTCACTCATATTAGAATAACTCAGACCTAAAGATGTCTTAGTATAACTGACAGCTGGGACACAATATCTCTACTTCAGGCAGCTGATATGAAAGGGCTTTGTTATTGAACAGCATCCTGACACCAGTCAGGGTAAAAGAAGAGAATTAGCTTGGCACAAAATGGTGTAAACATCGAAATAAATGCAGTGCAAATAATAAGGAAATCTGGGAAGTCTGCCAATACAATGCTGGTCCAATTGGCTAGTAAGAACAGAGTTAATCCTCGAGATACTCTTCGGTGCCCAGAATTCATTTGGATGTATGAAGCCCTGAAATATTGTTTCTGCTAAAGCTGTCTTATGGAATGATTACCTAGAGTCCCCATAATCCACTAACACATTTACTTGTTATGTGTTTTTATTACTCTCTCCTGCTGATGTTGCTGTTTCCAATTAGAGACAGAACTCCTACCATTGGCTGTTAATAACTATTTTGCCTTGAGACATATCTTCTTTGCTAACTGAAAAAGGCAGGTTAATGGTGTCTGCACTATAGTATATTATTAGAAGTGAGTTTGTGAAGTAAACTCCCAGTGACTCTAATCTCAGGAATGCTGACTCCTCCTGAGGTCAGTAATTGGGTATTTTGGAATTTGCCATAGCAGCAGGCCTAAGCCTGTCTTCAGCCCCCTTTGAAATTTGGACCCTGAGGTCAGCAAAATAATTGGTTCATTTAAACAGAAAATTAGAAAGTGAAGGGTCCACTTTTCCCCTAGTGTCTAACTTCCAGTTCACCAGAGTTTGAGATGTTCCTCTCTCCTTTAGGTAATACAACAAAGTCAGTCACTGTCCTGTTTCATTTCCACAGAATGCCTTGCCACTTTGTGTTCCCTGTAAAGCTCGTAAGTCTTTGGTTTGTCATGAGCTCATGAGACAGTGGAGCAAGGCATGGTTACTGTCTATACATACACTAGAAACATTTTTTGCTTTCACTATTTGACCATTACAACAACACAAGATCTATTTCAATCTTTATTTCCAGTTTTCATCCAGTTTTGTATAGTCAAAAGTTCTTCCTGCTGCTCTCAAAGTGTAGCTTTGCCTCAAGGGCTTGCTTTTGAACCAGCCTATGGCTTTGGTCTCAAAATCTGTATTATGAAGGAATTCAGGTATAATTATTAATCAGTAGTCATCCTGTTTCTCTAGTGGTTGAGAGTTATTTATCCATATTCCTGCCCTATGCTCTTTGACCTCTGTTACCAAGTAAATCTTCAGTAGTTTAAAGCTGATGAAGTCAAGAAAATAGTAGAACAAGGCCAGGATAAGCGAAGACATCAGTGTATCCTTCACTAATGAAAGCACTAAATACAGTTGATAATACAGTTGAGCATGGTTGAACAACACAACCAAAGTGAGCCATAACTCCAATTGGAGAAAAAGTGCAGGATAAACACTGTGGAGCGAGCAACACACAGCAGTTTGGCTATTGTTTCTGCCAAACTAAAAATATATGATCTTCCCATCAGTAATTCAGTGCACATGGTTGCTTTACAGTTTCAAACTTGTAATAATTGCATAAAAAGCTCTGAATATGTGTGGTCCCTTCTCCTAAGAAAGAAAAGTGCCACACTGAATCTAGGTAGTGTTATGATTACCAGCACTCTAGAGCAGGGATACTCCCAATATGGCTCATGTTAAAAGTAAATGTCAGATCAGGTTCCCACCAACAGCCAGGCTGTGCTTTAGAAGTGTTTGAAAGTGTCAGGAATGAATTTTGGGTCCTTGATCCTGAAGGTCAGCCTGGTACTGCCTTGATGTGAGTTAAACCAGAGCACTAGTTTTTGCAACTTGTTTGGACTAATGTTAATAAAGCTATATTAATGATAATTTACACTTGTAGGGATGAATTTTGAAATTCTGGCTTGATTTTTGCTTGGGTCTCTTTGAGGAAAAATCTCCATTCATGTTTCCTGTACCTTACTTATTTTCACTTTTTTTACCCCTCTTTTCTTTTTTGCCTTAAGGTGGTTTTCATTACTAATGTCATCTTTGTAAACTATAAATGCTTCCCTGCTGAAAGGAATGAAAAATGGTTTTGCAAGTGGGAATGCCATGAGCAGGGACAGACACTGGAATTTTTCCCATATTTTTCTCATTTGCCATTGTTTTTTGTTTGTTTTTTCCTGTGTTACTTATGACTTAAACTTTCATTTTCCAAGAAGTTCTGAAAGTTTTTATTCCTGCCAGATTCTGTTCTGGTCAACAATGGAGTCAGGACTGAGGATTCTCTGCAGTCTTCACCACCCACATTCTATATGCTTTGTGATGGTGACAATGTCTATTTTGAATTGTTAGGCACCTCAAATTATACAGAATGTAAGGCTAAAGTTATGGAACCTTTGCATACTTCTTATGTTATTTTAGGAAGGATATTAAAAACCAGCCTCTTCCTAAAAACAATTACATTCTTCCAAGCATTACTACGAATAAAGAAAGGTATTACAATGCATCCGTAATACCAATTGTTTTCTTTGTCGCTAAGATTCCTGGCTCTCTGTACTCTACTGTGCATTTCTTCTTTGAAGCCTGGTAATTCAATGAAAAAAAAAAAGGAGCCAGATTGTGGATCTGTGAAGAAGAAAGCAACACCACAGCAGGTGGGGTTTTCACAGGAATGCCTATAAAATCCTCACTACTGAAAGCAACAACAGGATACCCAATTTGCCCAGTGCTGGAGATTTGTTATGGCAGTCAGCTTTCTGTCAATACAACAGGGCATCAGCTACATAACAGAAAGAAAAAGAAAAAAAAAATCCAGAGGATGTTTGCTAGGCACAGAAGTTCCAGTTTACTTTTTCTGCCATGGTAGTACCTGTGGGTTCTGACTCTGAAACAAAATTGCATCTGCCACAGTCTGGGGGGCTGGAGACAAGGGTGCTGTTAGAACATACTGCTCCCACCCTAGTATAGTGACTATGCTGGCTCATGCCACACAGGTTAACTGGAGGATGAACAATTTTTTGCTGGCTAACAGCTCTCCAATGGTTTGCTTTGACAGCCTGGGATTGCTAAGGAAGCATAGAGCCTGAAAATATC
This sequence comes from Falco punctatus, assembly GCF_963210335.1. NCBI lineage: Eukaryota > Metazoa > Chordata > Aves > Falconiformes > Falconidae > Falco > Falco punctatus. Next base: position 44,449,255 of record NC_137586.1, on the reverse strand, counting down.
CACCTCCCTAAGACAGGTTCCCACTGTGGCTGATAGGGTAGGGGTTAGTATGGTGACGATTTTATGGAGGGATCAAATGCTGGGGCCAGAGCTAGTGGTTTTCTGCTGCTTTTTGTGCCTTGAGAGCTGCATAAATCAGCCAAAGGAAAGGCAGGATCTGCCTCATGGGAGAAGTGACCACCGAAGACGGTCTGGGGAAAATATGACTTTCACACCTGGGGACTGCTAAAGCTTTACAAATAAAAAGTAAAAGGTGGACAGAAATGTATCCAGACCTGCTGGATGATATTGGTTACTGCCACTCCTGGTTCCTGCAGTGTTAATGATTCCATGGACACCTTTTTTCTGTCTGGCAATCTTTACCTCGGCTTCTTTTTGGAAATAAGTCCTTTGTTCTTAACTCCTCTCTTTCTGCATTCGTTTGACTAAGATTTCTGTGGGAAAGTTTGAGATTATCTTTTATTTCACTGGTAATGTTTCACCTTTTCCCCTGCTCCCTCCTCATTTTTTTGGACAGATCTCATTTCCCAAACAGATGTCTCTCATTTCTGAAAGCAACATCCACATACTGAAGATTTCTTTTTTTGTCTCTCTCTCCTCTTTCTTTCTTCCTTTCTTTCTTTCTTTTCTTTTCTTTCTTTCTTTCTTTCTTTCTTTCTTTCTTTCTTTCTTTCTTTCTTTCTTTCTCTCTTTCTCTCTTTCTTCTTTCTTTCTCTCTTTCTGTCTCTCTCTCTCTCTTTCCCTCTTTCTAATCCAAGTCTCTGTGAATGTTTGACAGGTCTGTTCTGAAAAACTACTTTGTGAATTATGATTTATAATGTTTTTTCTACCACTCCATGCCTGCAAACACACACACCAGAGCCCCGGAAGGCTGGATTTGCATGTAACAGGGTAATAACAGAGCTTATACATAATCATCTGCATAGGCAATTAGGGCATGTATGTGTACAGATGCCTGGCAACAGGTGCATAGGCATATTCCTTACATCCAGAGCCTGAGACCTTGGAATGTTCCAGTCAGAGGCTGGCAAGCTGCAGGGCCCTGCTGCAGCTTAAGAAGCAGATGGTACGAGCTGACAAACTACTTATGAGGAGCACTGCTTCAGCATTTGGTACAGCCCAGCCTTCAAGCTGCCCTACATATGCACATGGGCCAAATTGGCCAGGGAGAAAAAAATCACTTTTGTCATAGGATGTCCAGGTATATGGTTGCTGACAGTCCACACACACAGTACTTATCAGCCCATATTTTTACACCATAACCAATTAACAGCTATGCCCAAGCGAATGACTCTCTGTGACACTCTGCCACGGTTGTAAGCATCTGTATTTTGAGATGTTAAAATGTGGTTTTTTTTACTTAAAACAATTCCAGGTCAGATTTTGAAAGTTGAACTTTGAGTATTGATCTCTTCAGTTCCTGTCCTTGATATCAATAGGTCTTGCATTTCTTGAGCTGTGCTAGGTGTCCAGGTAACACTGAGGATCTGTGAAATACAAACATAACCGAGACCTCGCACAGACAGCTAGCAAGGTCTTGGTTATGCTCATATATGGACTCCTATGCAGGAGCAGGGCTAGCAGAGGCACTTCTAGTCTGGCCTCCCCAAGACTAAGGAAGTTGCAAATACCTGATTGGCACTGAACTCATTAACAAAAGAAAGCATCGGTATCTCTGAATGGTCCTGGGCTCTCCAGGGCCTCTGAACCTGACTGGGGTGACAAGGGCACCGGCAGTGCTCCTTGGCTGGGAGCTGTGTGCCGGGTGTGGCAAGGAGGTCTCCTGTCCACCTCAAAGATTGTAACCTGGGTAAACATTTGCTAAAAGCCATCCACAATCTTCCTTCTAAGCCTACAGGTGTCATTGGCAAATGGGGTTGGTCAGTTTTGTTGAGGTACTTAAACCCTCTCATTGCAGGCTCACAGTGCCACAAAGATAAAGACATGTTCTGTGCATATGGGGTTTGTAGGAACCTGAATGTATCGTGAGAAGAAACCTTTGATTACTTTACAGTCCATTTCTGGTGCCCAAATTAATTAGGAGATACTGAAGTCATGGCAGGCCTAAGGAGAAGAATTACATGTCTATCACCAAGGTAAACCAGTTCTATATGTCCCACACATCCCCCTCATTATGTGACTGGCTTCCCACAGGCAGCACTACCTTGGGATGTCGAGGGAACGGGGAGGGAGAAACAGAAATTTGTTTTTATTTAAACCTACTAAAAGACAGAATACATTCAGAGGACCTATTCTGAAGCTGTTCAAGTTCATTCCAAGAGGTTTACTGCACAGCTTATGTAGAAAGCAGCTGCCAGCTTTTCTTACGTACCTCCCACCCCACTCCTGACCAAATCTTTTCATAATCTGTAGCCACAGTGCAAGGATGGCACCTTGCACTTCTTTCAAGGTTTGTTTTTTAGATATTGAAAACAGCTGCCTGCCTCTGCCTAAGAGGCAGAGTGAAGCCTGCCCAGCAAATGGGAAAAGCGAGCAACAAAATCTCTACAGAGCTGACAGATGGAGTGAGAGCTTATGTTTATACTGTAGTTACAAACTCACGCTGAGTCCTATTTTTTCTCCAGATGAATCCATTGCAATGTAAATGTGCCCAACAAAAATTAAGAGGTACTCTGTGCAGTGTATTATAAACCATTTTGTAAGAGCAAATAAAATAATCAGCCTCTCAGTCCTAGCATCTATTTCCCTATCTTTCCTCCTAAGAGTCAGTCTCTCACCATAATATCAGCCAAATTGTGTAACTGAGCAATATGGTTATGCAGGACAGGCAATGTAGCAGTGTGTCACTTCAGTGTTATGAAGTCTGCCAGTCTGTGCCAAGGTGCCTTGGAAAGGCCCAAGAAAACAAATGGGCTTCAGCACATCACAGGACTGGGCACAATACACTGTGTAATCATAGCTGTAAAAGTGCATTTTGACCCCTCTGAAACACTTTAAGCTCCCATTCTTGTCATTAAGTATTTTGTAAAAAATCAGGCTGCAATACTTTTGACAGATATTCATCAGCTCTATGCAAACACAAAGAAGATGAGCCTTGCATTGGTATTAAAGCATTTTCATAGACAGAAGCAAATTTTTCTAATATAAATGAAGCTTGCTTTCTTTTATCAGTAGAAGAACAATCAGGGCTACAGAGGCATATCTGTAAGATGGGAAACGAGTGCAATTTACTTCAAGTCAGACATCGACCCCCAGCTAACTTGTCACCACTGAACTGTGGGACTCAGTTCTGATACACCAGGGAAAGTTTGGGTTGACCCTAAGTAAGCCTTAAACTTTGTATAGCTTCACATGGATGGAATTGACTCTATATGTGTAATTGCAAAAGAAAAAATAATTCGCCAAAAATCAGTCAAAATGAAATATTTCAGTTCATTGGACTCTTTGGCTTATAGAAAGAAGAAAATGTTCCTGGAAACAGGGAGTCACTTTGATTCTCTGTTGTTCATGACTTGGAAGGACCTTCTGAAATACTGGGTACAGCCCAATCTTCAGAGTTTTCATGTGTCTAATACACGAGTACACAAAATTTCTAAGTTCATGAGGGACTCATAATGTTGTACATTAGTATGTACAACAGCTTTCACAAGTCCTATAGAAAAAAGGAAGTAATATACGTTTTTGTAAATGCATTCCTCATACTTTTTTTTTTTTTTTAAGAAAAATTATACAGTTTGTGTCAGCTGCATTCAGGTGGTGATCACTAAAAGAGATTTCTGTTACATAAAAAAGTTCTGGACATCTTCTTCATGCTGGATAAGAATACTGCAGCTGTAGGTCCTCTGAGGAACAAATCGGGGTGGGTCCTGAGGGTGGGAGTGATGCATGCAATGGTGGGAACAGTGCCCAAAAATATTCTTACCACTAAAAGGGAAAACAAAAATACATGAAGACAGTAAGAGTGTCCAATTGGAACAGCACTGTCAGTGGGGACTGCTGGTCTAACACATAATGGAGCTGTAGGCACAAAGCTCTCTACCTCTTTATTTTTATTTGGAAAGGAAAAAAATGCCTGTTGCCAGGATCATCAGTGATTATTATTCTTCATTAAAGCCATGAGACTTCGGAAAAACCTGCCCAGCTCATTTTTTAAAAACAAAAATAAATAAGCCCTACAAGTACCTAAAGGGAGGATAAGGTTACTTATTATTGCTTTAAAATTTGTTTGGTGCAACGTCAAAGCAGCAGTAGGTATATTTTAAAGTGACAGGTCTAAAAAATATTGTTCTTGCTCCCACCTGCCCCTGAACTCTCTCCACTCCAAAAGAAGCATTCTCCGTTGATCTCCAATTAGTGAGCTGGAGTATTTAAAATTCAAACAAGGACCTTCTTCTCCCTCTCATACTCATTAGCTCACTCCAGTCTTCCTTAGTCAAGGGATTTTCTAAAGAGTCCATTTAGGAGTGCTAATAATAGTAATTAGAGGTCGAGAAACCATCTTGAAACTTGACCCAAATTTTCACCCAAAACTTGAAATGAACACAAATCCTTTCTGAGTTTTTAAGGAGCTGGGAACTCCTTCAAAGAAGAAGTTCGTGACTTGGAAATTTTCTTTTTAAAATGTTGTTTCATTCCTGCATACCAAGCCCTTGAAAAATTACCTAAGCAGAAAGGCTGCTTTTTAGGAAACTTCTAGAAGCATTTGTTGTGCTGTTCTTTTGCGCCTGCTCGAAATGCATGCAGTATTACTGAGCCTATTGTAAACTGTGGGCCTCTTTTTATCCTCATTCGCATTTATTCTATGCCAATGGGATGATATTAAATTACCTCCTGCACCTCCCAGGAGACCAAGCTTTCTTTCTTCTACCTTTTTCATGTCACAGATTCCAGGCTGCCCCAGTCTCCCACAGATAGCTACAGCAGCTCAGTAGCTGCTTTGATATACAGCTTTTTCATACAGCTCTGCATGTTCTGGTCTGTAGCTCAAAGCAGTTAAAGTAGCAAGCGGCCCAGGAATTCCTCTTTCTTTCATGATAAGACATTCAGCCATACATCATCAGTGCTCAGATAGGGTGGCTCCTGCAGCCTCCATGTACAGGACAGATGCAAAAATCCATACTGGGAGCTAAATTCTGGTTCACTCACTCCAGTGGAAGTTACTCCTGGATCCTGGGGAAAACGATTCTATGACTCTAAACAAAAAAGCTATAAGGTCCAATGTTTCTACTATTGGTTTTGCATCATCCGCATCCATTTTTCTTATGTATCTGTCTTCAGGTAAACAGAGCATCTGTAGGAAAAGAATAGTCAAGCCTGAACTGGGCAACACATGCTCTTTTCATCACCCAAAGAAAAGTTGGAGCCTTCTATAACTGTATTTATATGACAGTAATTTAGATCTTGAACTACACACTGACCTTCTACACATATTCTTAACCTTTTTTAGCTATAATGCAAGCACTGGGTTTTATTATGACCTTGCACTGCCTGAATGGTTTGTCTTGTAAATCTTATGTTATGGCTGTTCCTTAAAACTTCTAGAAGTGTATTATATATTTTCAATTCTGGCAGATTACTGTGGAGGAAAAGGTTTCTCTATCTTGCAAAGGACTTCTAAAGTTATTGGCAAGCTTTACCTTGTAATTTGGATAAAATAAGAACAGTTTTGAACCTTCAGCTGCAAATCTGAACCAAAGTTTCCTTGAGATTCGTAACAACTCAAACAACTTTACATATACATACATTTATCAGAAACAGACCTGGTCCAAAATAAGAATTTCTTACTGCAGAGATATTTTAATATTTGGTTTTGTCCCGAACTGAAACAAAATGGCAAAATGGCAAAACAATGTACAGAATGAAAGGGAAAAGATTGATTCAGAAATATCAAAACATTTCAGCTTGAAAACATAAAAAAAGAATTGTTCTGGCAATGTCTAAATGCTTCATTTAAGAATTTTCCATCCAGATGGAACACTTCAGCATTCTTAAACCCAATTATCTGATATCTGGCTGGGCTTACATAGGCCTTTTTGTATCAAAGCTGAATTATCAAATATGATCACCTTACTTGCTGGAAATAAAGCTGTTGCTTCTAAATGGTGCATGAACTATGCACTTTTTTAAAAAGGTCCTGTTTATACTCAGATTACGTGAACATATTTTCTTTCAATACTGAGTCACAAAATGTTTCTGTTATGTAGATTCTCAAATAAGGTGTGCCTCCTGATAAAAAAGAGAAGGAAAACCAAATCATAAACCATGTGGAAACTCCAAAAATGTAGCTGTAGGTAGTTATATTTACTCATGCATACAAATGCTGGGATTCCAGCATGTCAGTGATTAAAACTGATGAAAGTTTAGAGCAAGAGTAGAAGAAGCTTTATAGAGAACCATCCGAGTTTTATACACATTTTGCAAAGCATTTCTGAAAATGTTATTGTTCAAAGCGTAAAATATATGCAGATGTACATGTATACAGTATAAACTTTCCTGCCTTTCCTCTTCTCAGTTCCATTGCTCAAATAACAAATGTTACTTGTGATGGGGTCAGATTACATTAAACTGCATTTATATTAGATTTCTGGAGTATGGGACCATACTTGCGTAAGTATTCTTTGAACACAATGTCTTTTTCTCAGAGACCATAATGGGATATTGACTTGAAGATCTTTTTTGGACAAAGGCCTTTTGATTAAAAGTGCCTTTATGTTAAAAATGTTAATGTCTATAAAATTTTTTTAAGTAAGGGAATTTTTAATTACTGAGCAAGTTTTAATTTTTCAAATATCCCTTGTATAATCAATATGAGCACTAATTTCCTTAGCACCAGATATTACTCTTTTAAGTAATAATATCCTAACTTGCACCAGATTGATATTATTCCTCTAGTTTTTAAAGAAAAAAAAATAATTCAAGATTTGATTGGTTGGTTGATCTTTCTGTGCAATACCATTGCAAAAAACATACTTGAAATATTTTTAACCACATCATGGATGATGTGAATGTTAAGGGTGAGAAAACTTGGGATCAGTTTTACTTACTGTGTGTTTTATACATAGCTCCAACCTTAAATGAATAATAACCTGCCTCAACATATTACTTCCACTAAAACAAATAGCATTATTGGATTTTGTGTGGCTGCACACTAGAAAAAGTCATGAAAATGTTCTGAATAAACAAAAAAAAATCAGAAAGAATTATTCATGGCAAGTGATAGTAAATCCATATCTCACCTGCCATCTTGAAGAACTGTTCTACAAAGACAGGCAGGAAGCTTGATTAATGCAATTTTTACACAATACTCAATAAAATCTCAGTGCTAGAAAGCCACTCCTGGTCTCCTACAATGGATTTTCCTCTCATTCACATTGCTGCAAATTAAGAGCTCCTCTGCTGAACTCAACAGCAGTACAAAATCAGGGCAAGGTGAGTCAGGCTGTGGGTAACCCATGCTCTGCAGCATACAGAGTTCACAGCCTTATAACCAGTTCATAAGATTTGTAAGACTTTGCTCTGTAGGTTGTGGACAAACTAAGGTTTGAGCATAAGACAGCATGTACTTGACTCACTATATCTGCACTCAATAGCACCTTTGCTGATCAGCAGACTGACTGAACCATATGGCCCTTATCATGTAGGTCAGCAGAAGACACTGTACTTTTTCTTACTTTTTTTCCTTTTTTCTTACATTTCTTACAAAAGTACATCATGTACGTTTTTCTTACATTTTCTTACAGTACAAAAAAAGACACTGTTCTTACTTATAGAGCAGTGTCACATACTACTTTGGGTAGCCAGAAAGGTTTGTGTAGCTTTTATAGCCCTGTGTGGTCAGTCCCACATCCCAAATCAAGTCCATAATTATAAGTTATCAAAATCTTGAGTTCTTGTTCTTTGTTCAGATATATTTTTAATTTGGTGCCAATATAGCATCTAGTTTAGAGCAGTAGGATGGAAATGAGGAATGAGGATCAAATGGTACCTGCCAGTGCCCACTTGCTTCTGCCAGTGCCCTGGAGCCTACTAGCTGCACAAAAGCCTCTGATTTCAGCCAGGTAGCTACTGCAGTGGACTAACTCACTAACTTCTGTATAGCAAGTAAAAGTCAGAACATGCCCTGATTTTACACATTGAGCTCTCTGGCACAGTGGCTATATTTGCATGGCTCCTGGTCTTTATCAGGGGTTGCATAAACAGCAAACAGCAGTCATCGTTGCCAGAGGTGTGACCTGTGATTCTTGAACCCTAGGCCGGCACACACAGCTACCCTATGGATTCCTCTAAGAGCAAAAGCAGATAAAGGCTGACTGTGATACAGTATTAGAAATCCTGCTATATATCCAGGCTGTATGGGTCTGACTAACAATGAGCAAATTGGGTTATTTATTCCAGCAGCTGAGGCGTAGACAATTTGGATGATATGGGAATGAATTAGCTGAGTAACTCTCAGCCTTACATTTTCAGTCCTTCTGAAGTACATACTCTCCCACTGCCCCTACCATGCTTATCCCAGACATAACTGTCTTCTCTGAAGATTCATAAGGGCCTGCATGCAAAAGTGACAGCAGAGAGGAAATACTAACTGCACAAACATGAAGCCAGGGCAGTTCTGAACATTTTGAATATGTTAAGGCCAGCAGCATCCTCATTAAACTCTGATTAGCAAGTGGACTTGATCCAGGCTAATTCATGGCTGAATGGGATTTTTTTTTTTTTTTTTTCACTGCCAGTTTATCAGAGGTAGGCAATTAAAAGCTCACACACCTCCGGGTCTTGTAGGTTTTTTTGAAGCAGGGATCTCATACCAGCCTTGCAATAAAGCCTTATTGTCCTTGGGACAATATTCTTCACTAATCTCACTTCTGGCAATTTACTTTTTCTTGCTGAGCAGATTTAGAAACAAAAAACATTGAAAGGGCATGGGAGGAGGAATACTCTAGGGCTATCTAATTCCATCTCCAAAGTGGGAGTTTTCCATTCAGCTTCTCTTTTAATGAGAACTGGATAAATAAACTTTTACTGCAACACTACTTTGATTCAAGAGGCCTATGAGGACCCAATTATGTATCCAGTGGGAGCGGGGTGGCAGTCTGGTTTTCAAAGCAAATGCAATGTAGCAATACAGGCCCCTTGTAATTATGGCTTCCCTACAAATTTATAAACCCAGAGGTGAGCTTTGCTTTGCTTATTCTTTAAATGCAATTATTACTTTTCTTTCACTTTCAACGTGTTAATAAAGCTTTCCCACATTCAGTGCTTGGAGTTATTTTTCCCAAGCCCTAGGAACCCGAAGATTTAACTGGTAACCAATCATCTGCTTCACTGAAAGGGACACAGTCCAGTCTGGTCAAAGATTAACTGAAGAGCTAAAATGTTTGACAGACATATTGAGGGGGCCACGTCCTATTTTGCACCTGAGAAAGTGGGAGGGAGACAGAGGGAGACAGAAAGAAAGAAGGAAGCTAAAGAAGGAGACGGAGTGATTCAAGAGAACAGAGGGGAAGAAACAGTAATCTAACAGTAGCCTGGCTCATGGGAAGCACCCTGTTTACGTCTTTTGTCTTCCTTTGCAGCTGTCAGTATTACACTCACAGCACTGCGGCATCTTCCTCCAAAGTGCACCCAGATTTGCCTACATGATAACCCTGTTTAAAAAAAGGTAGAAGAACAAGCATGCTCAGTGATACATTTTACAGCCCTGGTGTCTCAAAAGTCCATGTTCAGTGGGTCGCAAGGAGAAGTTCTCCCTTCACATTTCTAGGCTCCTCAGATGGATAGGAGCAGTGAAGCCAGTGTGGCAATGACGTGTAAGTGGAGGTATGGGATGTACTGCATTGCGTGTATGTGCGGCTAGAGGGAATCAGGACAGTTACTTCAGCTCCTTCTTTTTCAATGGCACACCCAAGTTTTTATGGATACAGATAAAGGTAGGGGTTTAAGGCTTAAATTTAACGTGGTTTACATATGACATACATGCATCTACATGTATTTTAAGTACACTATTTTTCTTTACTTATTAAAGCTATATAAGGTGATATATTTTATACACAAGTAATATGATGTAGCCAGTTGCATATATAATTCAAGTATGTTAGCCTGACATATGTAAAATTAAGTTAGAAAAATAATTTATTTGTTGAAAATGCAGTTTGGGAGCATGGCAACCATTCATGATTTAGTCTTTGTGATGATTTGTGGTATTTGCACACGTATACTTTTTCAGTTGCTGTTGATTTTTCTGGAGTTATGGTATTGATGTCTATTTTGATGCCCGTTTCAAGGAGCTTGCAGTATATATTACATCATTCCCAGAACGGATATAGTTGAGGTCCATTGGACTAACAGAAAGACATGCTGAAGAGAAGAGGAGAAACAATCACACTTCTTCCCATACAGAGGAAGGATTTTGCAAAAGTCATGAGGCACAAGCTGAGCTAAAGCCAGAGAGTCTGACACAGTCATACAAGATATTTCCAGCAAGAAAAAAGGAATCAATAAGTTCAGGGAATGGCCTTGCCGTAGAAACAGCAAAGCAAGTCTGATAAGCCAAACCACTGTCCAGAGTGCATGGCATGAGCTGTACTGAGAACTGCAGTTTGCCCCCATGACAAATACCGTTTTAGAGCAGCAAGGGAACTGGAAAGGGAAAGGCAGGGCAGTTTATACTGTATATACATGCATCTGCCTGTATTTAATCCTGTGAAGAGTAATGTTTTCAGAAATACCCTGTGTGTATGCACATATATTTTTGCGTGTGTCCAAGTCTACTTTCTTCAATCAAGTGTCTCTCGAGGTTTAAACAGTATGTAAAATATGACATGAGATTTTGGAAAGGGTGTATTTTCACTGTATCAGTGTTTGAGGATTGAGCATTAGTCTCAGGAAGACAGCAAGCTGGACTATAAATCACAATTCCCAGGAAATTATGCTATACAGTGTACTTCTGTCCCCAAGTGTATTCGTAGAGACTCCAGCCATGAGCTACTCCTGGACTTCTTTCAGATTCCAGGGGCTTAAAGCATAGGGCACCTCACAGATCTAGAAGCCAAGCACAAAATGAGTGGTTATCTGAAAACGAGCAACACTTCCACCAGCTGTGCAGCAGAGCAGTTTACGCTGAATGACTTTGATCCTTCAGAAAAAGAAAAAAGGAGAAGAAAAAAAAAAATTCCACCTCAGAAAATAATTTGGAAGCAATTATTTAGAAACTCCAAAACATTTCAGTGTGGGAATTCACATGGAGACACGGATCAATGCCCTAGTCACAACATTGCAGAAGAGAAGTCACTCACTCTTATGCCCACAGGAGGTGATCTGGGTCTCTTCTCTCTGATTTGCAATCAATACCTAATTTTCAAGAACAAGCTGCAGCATATCCTGATACTGTACTGAATTCCCCCAGTAACTGCAAGAAAGATGTCCATTTCTCCAGGGTGTCTAGCCACCACTGCATAGTATCTTACTTTGTGTCTCTTGCATAATGGAGTAACAATGGCATGAGAAAAGCCTGAGGCTGCAGCCAGTTTCCTGCCCTTGTCACCTTTAGGTGAACACTGGATTAACAGCAGCGCGTTTTCTAGTGTGTTGTCTTTGTTTGCAATAGCAAGAGATAAAATTTCTCAAGAGTTTGAAGCTTGCCTGCAGTTAAGAGCTATAAATAGTAGAACAGGGGCACAGGCATCCTTTCCTGAAACTCAGGTTGGCTTCTAGACAAGTAAGGCCCTCAATGTGAATAAAACTCAAGTGCTCACAGGCACAATCAAAGTGATAGGAAATTTCACTGAGTTACTGTTGAAAATTCAGGACAGTTGGTGACTTCAGCCTGTGTGACTGCTTGAATGTGAAACTCTCCTAAGGCTAAAAAACAGCTGTTCCAAAATGCTGAGCTGTCCTGTAGGCACTCATCTCAGAAGGACCTGACTCCTTTCTGAGGAGGTCCATGATAGGAAACTACACACCATCATTATGAGCTATTATAACCCAGAAAAGCCTTAGTTTTCTAAAACACTGAGGGAGAAGTGGGGAACTCTGTGTATTTGGCATACTCTTCTTTAATGACTGGCCATAGAGACCACACACATGATCCTGGTTTGCAATCCATTGACCACTGAACCCAAAGTAAGCTTTACAGCCCCTTTACCATATTAAAAAAAAATTAATCCAGCAACTGCTTTGTGTTGCATGAATCATTCCTTCATGAATAAGGTCTTCAAGGATTTGCCAAATCAAGGTTTTAGACAAGTGTAGTGTGACAAACTAAGAACTATCAGACAAGAGCCGTTTCTCACATCTTCTGCTGAAGAGTTCACAAGCATCGGCCATGACTTTGGCAAGGAAGGTGGTGCATCTAGTCACTGTAGCTAGGCATGCTCATAGTTCCTGACCTCTAGAGGATTCAGTATGTACAGCTGACCTCTCACTGCTTCCATTTGGGTGTTTCAGTTCCTGATTCTGATATGTACCTAACAGCAGCATGTTCATCTCATTCCTGCCCACACTGGATAGCTGCAAGGTGTCAGAGCTCAGCCCATAGTTCAGCTAGGATAAGTTCACTGGTAGAGTGATCTCTTTTTTTTTAGTGGTCTCCTTTTAACTTCCAGAAATCTTATTCTCTTAATTAAATGATCCTTGTGGTCACTGAGATACAAGCTTGTTTAAAAGAAACCAAACAAGCACATAAAGTGCCTATCTGAAGCCAGTGAAATAGTATATCAGTTATTATTTCCTTATTCTACTCAGAGCTCTCCCCCTTGTCAACACCAGACCCCCTGAATCACCACGCAGAAAAACATCATCTGCCAACATCAGTTTCACAATTTTAGTCCCTTTTGACATGAAATTCCAGCTTCAGTAGCCAAAATGCAGGAAGGTAATGGCATGAATGTGCAGTAATACTGTGCAGTCCTGGATTCAGCTGGGATAAGATTAATTTTCTTAGTATGTGATGCAGTGCTGTGTTTTGGATTTGGTGTGAGAACAATGTTGATAGGACACTGAATGTTTTAGTTGTTGCTGGCTAACGTTTATACTAAGTCAGGGACTTTTCAGTTTCTTGGGCCCTGCCAGCAAGAGGGATGGGGGGGCACGGGACATTGGGAGGGGACATGGGCAGCATGGGTGACCCAAAGTAGCCAAAGGGGTATTCCATACCATACCATATGATGTCCTACTGAGTATATAAACTGGGGGAGAGAAGACGGAAGTGGGGGACGTCTGGCATCATGGTGTTTGTCTTCCTGAGTAACCATTACATGTGATGGAGCCCGGCTTCCCTGGGGATGGCTGAACACCTGCCTGCCCATGGAAAGTAGTGAATTATTTCCTTGTTTAGCTTGCTTGCGTGCACAGCTTTTGCTTTACCTATTAAATTGTTCTTATCTCATCCCTCAAGTTTTACATTTCTTTCCGACTCTTCTCCCCATCCCTCTGGGTGAGGCAGGGAGTGAGCGAGCGGCTGCGTGGGGCTTGGTTGCTGGGCCGGCATTAAACCACAACAAGTGTATATTGTATTCACTCCTTTTACGTGACATCAGATGTGATTAACTGTGAATTTCTGGGTAGAAAGCTGTCAGAAAAGGTGTAACTTACCTCAAGAAGCAGCTATCAACACCCTGTTTTAGCCAAACTTCATTGTTTTTTCCCCTTACACTGGCTGTCCATTGATACCTTTTTTTCCTCCTCCTCTAAGCTATCACCGCTTGCTCACCAACTTTGGGTTCCAGCTCCAGTAATGGCATCGCCTCACAGGAAATGCTGAACATTTCCACACTGAGATCCCAGTGCTCAGAGGTGTGGTTAAACTGTTTATCCAAATTAGGTCATATTACCATGATGACTGGAAAGTAAAATAGTTTCTTAAAGTAAAAGCAAACTTATTTTGCAACCAAAGATCCCCATGTTACTGAACTCCCTATGGTTGGTACAGGCAGTCTAACACCAGGAACAACTCTGAGGCAAAAACTTCATTCATGTTTAAGAAGAATGAAAAATGAAAACACAAAACCAAATGAAGTTTAAACTCTATGGGGTTCTGGTGGCACTGCAGCACATCTTTGCAGGCCTGGTAGCCTATCACCATGTTCCCTAAACTTCAAAGTCAGTCTGATCACACACAGAATTTCACCCAGATGTGATATAGTCCTTTGTTGGTTTTTTTACATGTGAGCAACTGTGATTTTTTTATTCATTAATTCATTGTTCATGTTTTTTTCATTAATTCATTAATTCATTAAATCAGTTTGTCAAATCATGGTAGATCAGGAGTACACTAGGGAAAATTTGAAGTATGGAAGGGTACATGTGCTTATTCTGCCTGTAACATGAAAGACAAAATATACCCACATTGAGAAGAGACAAGTTACATGGGGTGGAAAGGTTGGTTATTTTCTAAACCACATGAAAAGTGCATGAAGAGAAGCGTTGACCTTTGGTTTTGGAAAATACCAGGTCACATCTAGCTATATGAAAAGATTTTTGCCTAATTAGTGGAAATATATTGAAATCACTTCTTTTTGTAAAGTGCCATCTTTACTAACAGAAATCTTCTGAATGCAGTATGCTTTCAAGAGCTGGAAGACCTTGAATAATGAATCCTTTAAGAATGAGAACCTGCTCATTTAGGGGAAAAAAAAAAAAAAAAAAAAGAATGAGAAAATACACCTCTTCCAAATTCCAGTAATAGTGGCCATATGTTGATTCAATTTTTCAGCCTTTAACCATCAGCCATTACTCCTCAAATACAAAGGTGATGTGCCCCGTAATGTCCAAGAGTAGTTAGGTATTTAGTCTGATTTTTAAAGGCACTGGGTTTTAGTAATTCCAGTAAAGTCAGCAAGACTGGATAGGTGTTTTGCAGTTGTGAAATCTAGAGTTAATATTTTGCAGCCATTTAAAGGGGTGTCTCCAGTTATAATTTCACCTAGCTCTAAAACCAGTGTGAAAAATACATTTTCTCCCCAAAATAACACAAATGTTTTAAATTATGAAAATGAGCCAACTATTTAGAATCTAATTTACCTTCAACTTGCTTTGCTATGTTTATGTAGTGTTTGCCTTTCAGCTGGGACCTAGCCATTTTATTAGCCAATTTTGCTTTTGAGTTCAGTAATAACATGATCAGAAAATAGTGCATACATGCAATGGAAAATCTGGACCCCAATTTATTTTTTTTTTAACGTATCTGTTTCCATTGGGAGTGTGGGGTGTGGGGATGTGGAGAAGAAAGAATTCTGTTGCTTTTATACCATGTTAAGTTTTTCCTGAAGCTCTATTTTGGGAAGATATTTCTCTTTCCTTTGAAATTCATGCAAACCGCCAATCAAGCTTACATAGTCCTTCTCCTATCTGTCTTGTCTGCCAGTTCTTCTTATGTCCTAGGACATGCCATGCACATCAAAAACATGTTGTAAGGAAAGGGGAGGCAGTGAGCAAGAGCAACCAGCCAAACATCACACCCAAAAGGGCAGCTTGAAGTAAGACAGAACAAATGAAAAAAAAAAAAAACTGAGTTCCTTTCTGCCACCTCTCCTAGGATGCCTATTTTTTTCCTCGTGTAATCATCCATTAGCTTCACACGGCAAAAGACAACAGCTGAAAAAACTACAACCAAAAGAAAAACACGATAGAGAGTTTTGACAACCATAGAAAAACAGTTTAAAACAAGCTGAGTCTATACAGACAATTCTTTAAGCTCTGTTCATAGAGAGAGTTATGCTCCATTAGCGTGACATTTCATAGAGTACTCTCCAATAAATATGTGGTGAGCCTTGCAGTTTCCCATGAGTGAAGGCTTCTGATCCTGAAGGCGGGAACAGTGCAGCTATTACTCTGAGAGGACATAACCACTGGAGTGCAATGGAAATAACACAGCACCAGAAAGGGACTGTGCAAACATGGATGTCTCTCTAAAATGGTACATGACATGTAGGCAAAAAGAATCATGTCTACATGCATATCTGCTGCCTTAAATTCAACCAACTTCATAACCACCCTCCTTTTGCATCCTGTGACATAGTTGCAATTTAAAATTACCTTTCCAGCACCAGGAGCCGAAAGGACACTGCTTTATTTCTAAATCTTCTGGGCCAAATTATGGCTGGCATACTAGACATCCACGGGCTTCAGGGTGCTCAGTGTGAACAGTTTTCTTCCTAGTGCTCCCAAGTGGGAGGCAGCTGCAAGCTGGGTGCTTGGGTAACAAGCTACACTGTTGGTGACTATGGAGGCTGGGAAGAACAGAAGTCCTCACACTGGGGTTACCAGAACATACTGTGTATCAATAGCATGATGAGTCAAAGTTGCAAATCTCTTGTCTCAACCCAAGATGAGTCTACTGAAACTCCACAGATATTTACTGTGAAGCCTCCAAACAGAGACTTTCAAATACCAGTACCATAGCTGCATCCAGCAGTGCTGCCATGTGATGTGAGGTTTGTCTCATTAGTGCTAGCATAGACCAGTCCTTGTGATTCCCACCTGTACCACAGGCTGGCTGGAGGCCAGCAGGCTCCATCCAAGACTGCAGTGCTGGACTGGGCACCCAGATCCATGCTTATCTATTATTGTACAAATACAACCCAAAGATGACTTTCTCTTTGCTTCATTCCTTGTGTGGGCTGTCTTGTTGAATGCATCTGACTCTGCATCAAGCACATGATCTATCACTAAGAATTTATTAGCCTTGGGCAGGCTCTCAAAAGACATCACATAAGAACATTCTATAAGAGAGAAACATATGTTTATATCTATAAAGCATGTGTATCTGTAAGTGTATATATATTTACATGCATACGTATAGACCAGAATTCTAGATCTGATGATAGCTACTAGAAGATGAGAACAGGGCAGCAACAGAGTAGTCATTTCCCTGCCAAAACCCAGCTCCTAGCTTCCTGATACTTAGGAAGTTAATAAACTGGAAGTTGCATGTGCGTTTTTATGTTTTAGACCGTGATGATTCTTTTCCCCCCAAGATTCTGTCTGATCCCTCTTTGAATCCATTCGTACTTTTGGCCATTGCCATACAGTGTGGCAATGAATTCCACTGTTTAATTGTGCATAATATGAAAAAAAAATGTTGCTTTTTTTTGCTAATTTTATTTCTGCTTGATAATTTAACCAGAAGCCCTTTTTTCCAGCTCAGCCACCAACATGTTGTGTGATTTTGGACATCACTTATAATCTATGCCTCAATTTCCCTTCTGCAGAGAATGAATAAAAGCATTCCCTCATGCAGACTCTCACCGAAAACAGTAAATACCACTTTAGCCAGATATATACTATCACTATTTTAGCATCTAAAATTATCTGACAAAAAGATTTGCTAAAAAGGACTATAACTTCTGTGGGAGTATGGTCAGGTAAGGCTTAACGAAGGCAGTGGAAGGACTTCAGAAGTGAACATAAGAAATGCAGCAGGCAGTTGTGGTTTGCAAGAAAAGGAGGTGGCTACCTTTGACTCCAGAGAATAGAACACTTTTCGTGGCATGGGCTAGTAGACAAAGATGGCACAGACAAACATTGTTTTTCAGTGCTTTGAGAGGGCCATACAGATCTGCATGAGCTTTCTTTTTGAGGCTTCAGCAAGAGGTGGACACTGAACTCCATTCAGAGCTTCTGAAAGTGACATATTAAAGAGAACCAACGCAAAGAGAGTCTGGTTTGGGGCTTTGTGTGAGTTTTGTGTTTGTCTCAGTCTCTCTGGTTTCTTTGAATCCTGAAGGCAAGGTGGAAGTGCATCTGCAGCTGCACCCTGAAATGGGAACAGATGAATATTTTTCCCATCCTCAGCCTCCCACTTATCTCTCTCCCATATATTCCGAAAAGAGATTTTATGGCAGACTCCTCTAGGCAACAAAACTGATGAGAGACGACGGAAGTCCTTCAGGAAACTCTGGCTGCTACTGTTGGGGTGCCACAGGGCCTAGGGCTCCCTGGGGTGGGGGGTCCCCGTAGGGGCCCATCAGGGCAGGGCCTGGCAGCTAGGACCCGTTCCAGCACCCAGCCAGGCGTGGGGCAGCTGGGGGGCCGCGGGGCAGCCCCAGCCCCAGGCATCGGGCTCCTCCCTGGCCCAAGCCGCGGGCCGTGGGTAGACCTGGCTCAAGGGACCCACAGCTGGGCAAGGCAGGGCTGTGAGGAGCTGGAGAAGTGTGGCTGGGGCAGGGACTCTGTCTGGCCGGTTAACACTTAATAACCTACAGGCTCTGGACAGCCTTGAATTGCAGGTGCCCCCTGATCGCTGGTATTTTCTGTGTTTCTAGGTGGTTTTGGCAGCAATCTGTGTACATATGAAATAGACGCAAAAATAGATACAAAAACATGCTGGCAAGAACCTTAGGTGCTGAGGCCGCAATGCTTCAATCCCAAAATGTGCCTTTACAAAGAACAGCAATTACAATGAATGCTAACCAGTTATGTAGCAATTCTAACCTTCATAAACAAGCTGAGTCTTTCTCATTCAGCACATACCTCCTCAAAGGCTTGTAGAGTGGACATAGGAGGAAGGCAAGCCTGCCTTGCTTACGGTGGTTTCAGCAGGCATGGATATGGGTTAAGGAACTTCAGGGATGATACAGGCTCTGGTGATGCCAGCGGCAAAATTCCCACTGACTTGAAAAAGCTTGGAATTTTGTTCTGAAAGGAATGCTCTTTCACTTAAACTTTTAATATTGAGTGCCCATTCCTCCCTCAATAAAAAATTCTGTCCTTACTTGCTGCAGAAATCACAGTTAACTCTGTACCATCCGCATGCTCAATAGCAGTGAAACTGAACTCACTGCGGGCTCAGAAACGGGCCTGAGCAGCACCTGAGGCCAATCTGTCAGAACCCCTTGCAAAGGCAGGACAGCTTCAGCTTGTGAAGACACAGAGCATTTTAACTTTGCTGATGCTCTTTGTCTGCAAAACATATACACGTTTCATGAGAAAACAGCCCTTTCTTTCAGACCAATTTTCAAAAGACCTGCAGCTCAGGGTGACACAGAGTACACTGACTCCCATATTACTGACTGTAAGGACATCTGTTTTTCTCTTGTTAAAAGATGTATATACAAGTTTCCACAGTCTTTAAAGCCATTTGACCCTAAGTGTACTGAGAGCACTGATATATGTGTCAGTAATGTAGCTGTAGACAAGGACCAGATCCGCTTCCAGAGCGTTTTTTGACAGTTTCCAGGCTTTGCTATTGAAACGCAAGTAGATGCTGAATGTGGGAAAGGCTACAGCTATGCTGCTTGGCTCAGAGCCCAGGACTAAAAGATTTTGGTCCACTTTTCCAGCTGAAAAATGTAATTTACTTCCTCCCAGGACTTCAAGCGGTTACATACTCATCTGCGGAGAGCAAGGGTAGCTCCAGGGAAGTCAGTGGAACTGTAGGCATAAATTGTAGCTCCATATCTGACAAGTATTATCTCTTAGCAGGCAGTTAGCTTAAAACTCATTAAAGAGAGATCAGACACAACAATCACTAGCAAGCAGGAGAATTTTTTTTTATTATTTTGTCTTCCTTACATTAATCTGCATCAAATAGTAAGTATTTACCCTTAAGATCAACTCCCTCCGTGAACTGTATAGAGGTAACATTTCTATTAGTGCACAGAAATTGTAAGGGAAATTTGGGCAAAGAAATTGTTGATCTGGACACTCTTGAATCAGTTATCAGAGATTCCTTTGCTGCTACTTGCCTTGGATTTTCTCAGTTTATAAAATCAATCTCTCAGTCAACATTTTAAAAATATTACCCTGAATTCAATATATTGGGCTATCAGGAAATTATCAGAATTTTACTACTAGAGCATAAAAAACCAGAAAGTCTTGCAATATGTACAGTTACATATGGATAGCTCAGTTCAGGGATTTTATTTTCACAGCCTCAGCCATGCAGAAGATGGAGGTGTTTTGGTGGAGCACTTTGGTTAACAGATCTGTATCGGTTTATTTCTGTTTTTTCCATCTTAGAATGTTCTTTGCATAGGAGTTAGGCACCACTATCCAAATAGGCCAGGACACTATGTGAGTGGATCTGATAGCTCAGGTTCTTCCACTAATCCAGGTCAGCTTCCATCCCAGACACAGGCTTTATCCTGCAAGTATTTGTGAGGACATGCAGCAGGAAGTGCCAGGTTGTTATCCTCCTTTGCAATAAAGATAATTACTAGGCGTTGTCTTTCACTTGGAGGTAGATCTGTAGCTTCTTGGGACTTGCTTCTTTACTCAAGGGATTAAAAAAAAAGTGTTATGAGACACTAAGTATATCTATCAAAACAAGGACTGGCATTCATGCAAGTGAGGACCTGAGCTTATTAGAATCGTAGAATCACAGAATCATTTAAGTTGGAAAAGACCCTTAAGATCATTGTATCCAATTGTTAACCTAACACTGCCAAGTATGTGTCTTTTTTAGCTTTCTCTCCATGACTATGCAAGAATAAGTTGATGAGAAAGTAGAGTGACATCTGGGACACACAACCACAGTCTTCTGAGCTTTCTGGTCACCTTATGCCTTTCATTTAATTATAGCACTATATAATATATATAGTGTATATATATATATTTTATATATATATAATGTGTGTGTATATATATATATACACACTATAGCACTTATAGGACCATAAGATAATTCAGGTTAGAAGTTCAACTCCATGCTTAAAGCAGGCATTGGAAAGCTTTGCTTAGGTCCTCCCAAAGCCCCTCCTCCCCTCTCCTTCCCTCTTTTCCCTTTTCCCTCTCTCTCCTTGCACTGACATTAGCTTTGTGCAAGTACTCCTGTTGCACACTCCATGGCTTTCACTGTTTTGCCTGTCATCTCTGGTGTAGGCAAGGGTCACAGCCAGCAGCAGCTTCGGATCAAGTGTGCAAGGTCTGTGAAGTCCCCAGGGGTCTAGATATTCTCCAGAGTGAGACTGAGCAAGGATACTGCTTAAGCAGGAGGATTTTCCTCAGTCATGGCAAAGCAGCCGGTGTCAACCAAGCAACATTTCTTTAGTGTTAACAGCCTTGCCAGGCTACATCCATTTCTCAGTTAATCATGTTTAAATGAAGGGGAAGAAAAGAACAGGCCTGGTGCACCCATCTTTCCCTCTCTCCCCTGCTGCCTAGGCAAGTCAGGTAAGTGCAAAAAGCTCTCACAGATGTTACTTTGCAGGTGTCACAGATGGAAAGTCCGATGTCATCTCGCCCTGGCCAAAGACAAGCACATGGTTCATCATGGAAAACATCCAAAGAGTCTAGAGAGAGGAATCAAGAAGAGAAAGTGAGATTTGCAGCTTAGTCTTCACATGTAGAGCTAAATAGGGGAAAGGCGAAAGAAGAGAGGAAAGGAGAAAGGGGAAAAGGGGAGCACTGACTGAAAGAGCTGCTCATTACTAAGTAAGTGTAAGCTGGAGTCAGAGTCAGTAACAAGGTACTGTTCTTGGCAAGGTTTGGACTGTGGACGGTCTCTTAAGGAACTGGTGATGGACTGCAAAGTGTTTTTTCCTCTTGGCCATTTCAGACTTTCCTACTTGGCAGTGATGAGCGATTCTAAGATTTCTTGCAAGTTTTACCCAGGGAAGTATTAGAAAACACATTCTCAGCATCCGAAATTTGCCAATATTGCTATGTAATAGTATTTGAGGGTTCTTGAAAATGGTTGGCTCTGCCTTGTCTGGAAACACACAATAAACAGTCTGTCTTTTGATCCTTTAGATTTGGGGTTTTCTCTAGATAACCATAAGAAGCATCACCTTGAGGCTCCCTGCTGAAAATGTACTAAGTGCATGACTTACTAGCTAATCTCTTTTGATTCCTTTTATAGTCAATGTAGAGAAAAAGGTAACCTTGGAGAAACAGAAGAGTAAACAAGTAGTTGAGCCAAGCAAGCTAATGCTGAAGCTGTACATTCATGAAACTGAAGTCAGGTCAGTAGCAACTGGTAATCATTATCATGCTATTGCTGTTGAGTGGTCTACATTAAATGAAGATAAGCAATGAGAATCATACTATAAAAATATCTTCCTGTTTGCCATTTTAAATTTTATTGACTCACCACTGAGGCCAAACACTGTCTACACCTAAAATATCAACAGAATTTTGTTGACCATCCTAAGTATTTCTGTACTTAACGTGCTGCTTACAAAACAGATGGAAGGTGAGTCTCTGAGAAGCAGAACTAAGTTGGGACATCTTGTTTGATTGGTGGAATAGGAAAGGAAAATAGGATGGGATATATAACATGAACTTGACATACAAGTATTTGGTTATCATTTCAGCAATAAGACAACAAAGTGCTGGGGTGTATTAATTACTAGAATAATGTGAAATGTGATTTAAATCGAATACTGAGGATGACTGGATTCAGGATTGAATTGAGGATTAATTTCCCCAAGGAATATGATCAGATGTTGGATCCTAATAATACTAATAGTAATTAAGTTAAATACATGGATTCCTGCTTACTACAGCAGTGAAGTATCCCAGGTGTGTTATTGGACACCAGATAATGCATAGCTGTAAATTAAATTTTAAATTCATTTATCAGAGTTAAAAAAGAAATCTGAGAAGCAGTTCTTGAAATCTTTCTCTATGACAATACCTTAAAATGCCAGTCATCTCGTCTAGTTCTTCCAGGCCAAGAAGACTGTGAGTATTAAAGGAATAACAAATTTTTAGGAAGGGCTGTTGGGCTGTCTTTGGAGGACTGGGGTTTTTATTTTATTAATCTTGTAAATGCTTGTGAAAGGTTTCTTCTAGGTGATGTCTACTTATATCCACTGGCACAACAACTGAAGAGAAGGAGGGAGCAGCAACTCTCCCACCCTGGTTAGCTCTCTACTGCCTACAAGATGCGGCTACTCCTTAGCTTTCACTTGAGGATGACCTTGCACAGACATCTGCACTTGCTCTGACCTCAAAAGGGCTTTTTTGTGTACCTCATTGAAAGAATTTATGTTGGTGTCCAGGCTGGACTTTCACTCCTAACAAGGAAAGATATTCACTTTTCACTGATGCAAATTAAGTTGGTGTGAGAAGTATCACATTTAATAATAGAAAGACTTATTCACTGCTCTGCAATCCATTGAACAGCCAGACAACAGACGGGCTGCAGTTCCGCAATTACCTGCCATAGTTTGACTTGCAACTTAACTGATTCCTAATAGAAGACTGCCTGTATTTTATTAGGTCCTTTCTTATCTTTCTTTTATTTTTCAGCCCAAAGAGATAGCACTTCACATTCTACATGAAATGTTATACAACTGGGTAGGGGAAGAGGAAGGTTTTCTATTTTCTTATCAGTACCATTTCTTACCATTATGAAAGAGAGACTTTTTTAGTGTGTGAAAAACAAGGATGCACTAGCCCATACGCCTGACATAACTGGTATGTGAACATGTGTGATAACCCAGATTTCCAAGCATTAGAAAGTTCTCTATAACCATTACTTCATCATTAGGCCATTAATTTCATCAAGTAGCAATTTTTATTAATGATTACCATAAAACGATGTCTGCCATACATTCATTCTTGCATAATTGGATTATCTATATTTAGAATAGGAAATAAAAATAAATTTTCTGCCTTCATATCCACCATCTGCACATTCATTTCTT
The DNA here is from genome assembly GCF_963210335.1 of Falco punctatus. Taxonomy (NCBI): domain Eukaryota; kingdom Metazoa; phylum Chordata; class Aves; order Falconiformes; family Falconidae; genus Falco; species Falco punctatus. The sequence goes on along the minus strand of NC_137586.1, from coordinate 44,425,706 downwards.
ATTCAGCATGATAGATAAGCAAGTATACCATTAATCAATGTTTGATTGCTAGACCACAGTCATGTCTTTGACAAATTAACATAAAGTATAATATTTTCGTAACTACCACACAAATCCAAAGATTCATGAGTATGAGAATAATAGCTATTAGTAAAGGTCTTCAAGTCAAACTCACTTCAATCTTTGTAAAGGAAATTACTAACATAAACTGTTTATTATGTTACCTCAGGGATCATAAATTAAAAAGTCTGTCAAATTCTAACCCACAGCATAGTTGTAACTATCACACTTGCATTGTTCATGTTGATATGCTGAACAGCCATGGATCACAGCAATAGGCTCTGGCACCTAATTATTAATTATAAGTAATCTGAGATCAGTCAAAGAGCTCTGTGTTTGTTCTGGGCAGACGTAACACCTCATGAACTCCTCACAGACAACTTGGTAATGAGTCACAAACGTTGGGCAATAGGTTAAAATAATATCAATTCTGACCTAACAAAAAAGAGGTGTAATATTGGTTAATATCATGTGTCTTTTGTGCATTTCTGCCTCTAGGTGATTTGCAATTTAACTTTGACTATTTTTCTTATTTTTTTGCCATAAAGAATCACTTTATGTTAGACACCTCCAGCCCTAAAGCAATATGAAAAGGAAAGCTTTAAGCATGATATACACACTTTTCTCATCAACGTGAAGATGTTAAAAGCAGCATCTTCTCTGTTCACAGAGCAGATATTGCTGGTAGGATCAGCAATAGAAAAACAAAGTATTGTAGAAGCTTAGTCGTAGCCACAGGAGGTACTAAATGTTTAAAAATGCAGCACTGCAGACTATCTACAAGACAGGATGGTGACACAGGAAAAGAAAATATGACAAGAATGGCAGAGAAACAGAGGGACAACTTCATTCAGCTGTTACAGGAGGGGCTGAGAAACCAGAGATGGAAAAATGTCCCCATCTCTGTGGCCTCAGGCATGTAATTTAATCCCTTCTACTGCTCTGTTGGATAGTTCACCCAGAAGGGGCCCAGCGAGTAGCATGGATCTGCAGAGCAGCTATCACAATTGTCCCTAATTTCACTTGATGATCTCAAAACACATTTAAGTTGTACATCCACATGAAGAACCTGCTAAAGCATGTTGCAGCTTTTCCTACCCATATGCCCAAAATTAGAGATACATTTTTTCATTTATAAAATTAGCATAATGCATACATCTCTACTCAGTCATCTCTACAGTACATAGGACTGTCTGATATTTATTCTCTTCTGTTTCCAGTTTTTCATTCTAGATTTCTCTGTATACTTCCTAGACTTTTACAAGCCTAAACAATGAAAAGTCCTTACTGAAAACCCCAAAAAAGTGTTGATAGTTTTTTGAAGCTATTCATTAAAAATATCTCCTGTACTTTATAAGACTTCTGTTTGCCTGTAAAATTCAAAGTTTATTAGAATAAGAAGAATGGTGAATTGGATTTATCTTTGATTATGATAAGCTATGATTACCTTCTGCTGTGTAGCACACTAGACAAATACTAGGTGATAAAGATTTACATGTGTAGTTTCAATCTAGCACAAGATTGCTATTCCTTTAAGAAATCTGAATCCAAAAATCATGAGATTGGCTTAAAGAATATGAGGTTTAAAGAAAGCAATAGCTTTTGGTGCTCTTTCACATTTTGCTTTTTCTAGGAAGTGCTCAGGTAACATTTTTAATCTTTTCTCTGAAACTGTAAAGATTAGAAATCTACACTCAAAGGAGTGAAATATGAGCTTCTCGCCTCTTAAAACATCTCTGGGGTTTTGATTTTAAGAAACACAGCAGTAGAGCACAAGACTTAGTACAAAACCATGAGAGTTTGCCAGGCTGCCTGTACTCTGCAAGCCTGTTTTTTGTAGAAGTCATCTGGCAGAGTAAGCACCACTGAAAGAGCTAAATAAAATAGTATGAGAACGCTGAAGGCATAAAGATGGAAACATGGGAATGTGGGGGGTGGGGTGTTTCTGAGTTAAGCACTTGCTAGGAAAGGCTTATGGGAAGTAATGAGAAGGAAAGTGGGGGAGTGGAGCAAAAGTTGTGGAATGAGTGAACCGATTCTTGTTAAGTTTATGGCCAATTAATGTTTGCCATACTTGGGAATCAAAAGTTTAGCAAGGGTTTCTCTATATTAAAGGCAGTTCTTTGAACAATAGAGCCCTTTTTCTGCAATTCACAGCTGTCAGAGATCATTTCACTCCCTATATAATTCAAAAAAGTGATGCTTTTAATTGGCAGCATAAACACTGTTGGGCTAGTGTGTACTGAGCTTGATTTAGATGCTCAGTGTATGGCACAGTTCACATCTGTCAGGATTTGTAAGGAAAAGCTGCATAAATAATTCTGAACTTACATTTGAAAACCAGGAGGAAAAAATAGGATTTCAAAATGGTGCATACACTAGCTTTAAGATTACATGAGCCAGACAAGCAAGAGTTAAAGGTGAAACTCTATCCTAAAGACCATTTCATAACAGTTACTTACCAGGTGAAGTGTCACTATACATAACAGGGCTAACATAAGATGGAATGGCACCTTAACCCTGCACTTCCTGCCCTTTTTTATGTTTCTTTTACTTATTAACATATTAATGCAGTCTAAGTTTTATTTACTAACCGGCTTGACAATTTGCTTATTTGTCTGACTATACTGCTTCTTATAAAACATTTAGCAGATAAGAAGCACAAGCCTCTGTGCTACTCCTCCCATGTTCTTTTGTATTTGTAATTTTTTTCACTGTCACAATTAAATCAGAGGTACATCTGGACCATTAACTCCAATGTGAAGCAGACTTCACAGCACAGGCACAAAAAACAGGTTAGTAGAAGAGCATGGAGCGGCTGAACACACTGCACCTGCAAATAGTGTCTACCCCTGGTGAGGTTCATTTGATGTCCAGGTACAATCTGGACCTCTCCAAACTCCAAAACACCAAGATTGCCATGAAATCCCTGAGGTTTGTTCATAAAAAAAAAATATCTATATTTCAAATAGAAGGAAATGTTCAAAATTAGCAATGGCATTTAAGGAACAAATGCTTGTTTATTCTTCCTTTTCTGTTGCTGTGGGATCACATTACAAGTACCCATCCTTCCTCTGGCACAGATCAATACAGCAAAGTAAAAATCCACTGAACAGTTTGCCTCATGGAAAAACTCATTCATTAGTCCAAAACACGGTAGCTGCTTTTGCAAGCTGTAAATATATTCTATCAAAATCTAAACAGTCATCGTTTCAAGAACATTCAGTATCATTATATCTCTCAAGTTTGCTCTTGAAATTGAGTCTTTCAGCGGATGGAATCCCCTTAGGCTCCTTTGCCTCACTTCTGCAAGGTGTGATGCACTGAAGTATACAAGGATGGCATTTTTAGCAAACATCCTCATTGGGGGGGACGGACAATGGTGAGAAATTATAACAAAAACCCAATAAAACGTGGATAAAATGGAAAAGTGAGAAATCTGAATCTCCTGAAAATTAATTTCATCCATGGAAATTGATCAGTGCTGACTTTGTTATTCCTAACTAGCATTCAGAGCTGAATCACTGCATTTGTTTTTGAAATAGTGATTCAAGCTGTTAAACTAGCTCCTTTACTGAGGAAAACTTAATTCCTACCCCAGGAAGTTGAATTCAGTGATAGACAGAGGTCATCAGTGAGTAGTAAAGGGATGATCTGTATAAATCAATGAAGTTTTTGACAAGCATCAGAGTTTTAAGATACATCAAAAAATGAATGAGTGGGGACTTTATGGGCCGGTGCAACATTAGGATAGTTGGGTGAAGACAAGGGAGACAAAAAGATTTGTTACAGGGCATTGAGCAATGTGTTATGGGAAACCATACCAGGACAGGAGGTTGGAAGACAGGACTCAAAACTTGCATTGCTAGACAAACAATCTTATTAGTCACTTTGGAAAAGGGAGGGGAAAGTCGGTGCATAATATGGTTATTTTAGACATTGGAAAGAGTAAGAGGAAAATTACAGGACAAACCCTCTGTGCAGAGGACAGAATGGCTCAGAACATTTCATATTTCTTGTGCCTTATAATTCTTGTGTCCCTTGTGCCTTGTGTTCACTTAATCAGGACCCTGCATAACAGGCACACTGTCCACAACAGCACTGCTATATTCCAGTCTGCCTCAATATATAGGTTCACTTGGCCTAGAAAACCAAATTCCCACCTTGTGGAAAAGCCTAAATTATTTCAGACTAATGGTTCCTCTTGAAGCAGCACCAAATAAAGCCAAACACTTATTTGTTTTGTGAAACAAAATGTGAAAAAAGTGTAGCTTAGAAATCTCAATCAGGAAAGACTGAATATGAAAAACTTGTAATCATATTAATATAGGAAAAAAAGTAATTTCAGTATTTAATTTGAAATGTCAGTTTAAATAACATTTGTTGGATCTGGCATTGTAATTTGAAGAACATTCCCAGCTGAAACAGTGAACCGAATCTAACCTGAAATGGGGATGTGACATAGAAAATGCTGCCCCGTTCTTTAGTTACACTGATTTCATACTCATCTGTACAGACTCCCATATGTCTGTGATTTATATTGGAATGAAAGACCAGTCAGTAAGTGTTGAAGCAAGCGTGGAAGTATCAGTTGTATGCACCTTTCATGCCCTTTTAAAACAAAACCTGTATGGCAAGGGCAGGAGTAGCGAGGTATTAGTTGTTTACAGGCACATTCTTGACATTAGGCCATCAGGCTTTTTTACAGAGAGAAGTCAGGAATGTGCCCTGTGAGTAACAACCCCTTTACCATTATGGAGTGTCTCTTAAAAAAAAAAATCCTAAAAGTGAAAAACATTGAAATTTCTGCAGGTCATACAGCTCTAACCATTTACTAGTTGGAGAGAATTGTACAATTTAAATCAATTGCTATTTTTAAAGAATTGGTCGCCTAGATGAAGTGTACTGAACACTGGAACCTTTGTCCACCCAGAAATGCAGTGTACAGTTACCTAAACCAGGAGCTTATTAACAGGGGTAAGAGATGCACGTCGGCTCAGTCTCCCCAGAGTGCTCTTGACAGATGTTCAATAACGTTTGCACAATTCAAAAGAGGTGTTCAGCATCTCACAGGAGCAAGCAACAGGAATCCAGTCTTGTTGCCCAGAAAGTAAAATGGAAAGTTCCCCTTGCTTTGAGTAGGACCTGAATTTGGTGTAAAAATACAGAAGTACTAGTACTAACTTTTCCAAAGAAAGTCAGTTAATTTAGCCCTAAAAATATGAAGTGAAGCCAAGCTAACCGCACCTGCATAGTCCTCACATGAGGGAATTCAGAACAATGCTGCTCTTGCAGTTGATCAGCCTCACTGCACCTCTATCCTGGTGTGAAATATGGGGGAACTTTATTATGCCTTACAGACCCTCCTCTCAATTAAGCTGAGGTCAGTTCATAACAGTCCCATTGCTATCAATGATCTTAGTCAAGATTTACAAGGGTGAGACTGGGAGCAGAGTGAAACGTATGCCTGAGGAAGTTTTATGATCTTATTGTTTTGTACTTTCTAGTGTCAAAAGTGACAGAGGCAGATTCCTGGAATGATTGCACAGGTGTTGTTAAATAGCCATTAGCAGACTACAGGCATAGCTTAGAAGTGATTACTTGTTCAAAGAAGTGGTTTCAAAATAAATAACTGTCAAGGAAGTATTACACCTTGTGTGGAAAAGAGGAATGTGGTGGAAAAAATGCAGCCTTAGTATGTATTTCATTATAGTATGCATAAGGAGAATTAGCAATATCATCACAGCACCATTTTGTGGCTACAAAGATTTTTAATTTTGCCACCCTGCTTCTCTTTTCCTGATTACTTACTGATAAAAAGCATAAAATGTTTAGCTACATTTTTTATACTTCCTGTTAAACAGATCAATGAACTCTGATTCTTATGCTAAAGGACTACAGAAGAAGTCTTATAATTGCTTGGCACTGAAACCCAAGCAGAGGCTAAATTGCACAAGGGCATCATGATGGAAAAAAGCCTTATGAAAATGCCTGACTTCTTAACATCACAGTCTCGCATTTGGCAGCCTATTACCACACCCGCTGTACCAAACAGGTGGAATAGTTCTGAAGAGCAATTTTGCTTTGATGAGGCTAACAAAACCTTTCTCACAACAATGAAGCCTTCCTAAACAAAGGATTAGGAACAAATGGAAAGGAAATTAAGTCTTGTGCTGCCACTCATCATTTTTGCCAGTGAAAAACAAGAGAGTTGGCTTACTTAGCTAAGCTTCTTGTTGCAAGAAATTTTCTTAAATCTGATTAGGATCATTTAGGCTTTTCTAATTACAGCAATCTCAGAAAGTTGTGCCCATTACCTGTTTACCTAGGAGTTTTCTTCTTGCTTTTTTTCCCCATACAGAGTGAAAAAAAAGTTCTTGTATGGCTAAAAGAGGCAGAGGCACGTTTTGCATCCATAAGAAATGTCAGTATAAGGTTGTATTACAGAATTGTGTAGGCACCATGCTGCCAGTTCTCAGACCAGAGTCCTGAGTTGTACTCTCAGAGAAGGCAGGCCACTTGTTAATTCCAAGTCTTAACCTCAGTGAATGGGACTCGTAATGACAGTGATGCCACAACAGCTAAACCAGGGCCTTTTTTAATCCTAGGATGCTTTTGTCTTTGCTCAGACTTAGCAGAGTTGGTCATTGTGTGTTTTTGTCACTGGACAAGATGATTCTTGTGGCATTATTTGGTTTTATAATACATTCTTGAATTCACAGTTTCCAAATGTAGCTTCATTTCACCTATACCCTCCGGCTTCAGGAAGATCACTCTTTTCTCTTGTCAGGAGTTGGGCATGCGATAAATGCAGTCATGATTCATGTCAAAAATAGAATGTAGTGCGATAAGTGTAACTGTTGTGCCTGTATGTATCTGGGACCTGTATTGCAGTTGTGGTGAGTGGGCGCTTGTGGTTCTCCTTTGAGACAATGTGATGGCTTCCCCTTCCCCTGAGGCAATCCCTGCTTGGAAAAGCACGACGAGGAGATAAGGAGAGCAGCCAGGGAAAGCCCACCGAAGGAGACAAAGACCCTGAGATTCAAACAGGAGTGCCAAAGGAGAGCCAATAGGAGGAGAGGGTGTGCCCTGGGGGCCCAATGGGGAAAGAGCAGGACGAACACCCGGCGAGAAGAGATTGGTCAAGATCCGGGGACAAAAGACGCTGCTTTTAGGACTCAGGGGTGCGTGTGGTGGAACTAATTGAGTTCTCCGCGCACCCAGCACTGGTTTTGCTTATTGTTTCTCAACCTAAATTGATTGAACCCAAAGTAAAATTGTTTTAATTGTTATCGTTTATAACAGGCATGATAAAAACATGAAGCTCCCAAGATCTTTTCCTCCTTTAGGCACACAAATATTAAAAGATATATTTGCAGCTTTGGATGTGAAGCAGCTACATAACATAGGTTGAGATTCACTGAGAAACAATTAAATCCCTTGTAAGGAGAAAGGAAAGAGTGTAGTACATCTTTGCTCATAAATCTGTTTTTAATTAAAGGATTACTTACCTTTTCAGAAAAAAGGTATTGATTCTGTGTCCTCCTTTTCATCTGGCACCTGGGCCAGGGAGGAGGCAGAATTGAATAGGAAATATAATATTTAAGCATATGAAATATAATTTTTTTACAAAACTGTAATCTGTTATCTTGTGGATCATGAATTGAATGTGATTTTAAGGGAATCATTCAGCACTATACTCTCTCAATCAGCATTGAACTGGTATCCCAGCATGGTATTATTCCCAGGAAGTAGCATGGTACAGCAGGGAGCATTTTTCAAGCAACAATTTACATATGGGCTACTCATTGCCGTTAAAGTGCTACTAAAATACAATTACAAACTGCTCCCAGTAAAGTTCATGTTTGATAAAAACCATAAGTATGCCTTTTAAATATTAAAAGGTCTTTTTTTGTTGTTTTTAGAAACATCGTTTTTAGAAAAGAAAAATAGAAAACACCTGGAATCTTAGTAGCTATTCTGTACACAACACGAGGTCCATCAGAGCCATAGCATCTCTGCCATGCTTTTTTGAACCAAGATGACTGACAAAGGGCTATCAGCTGGCTGAAGTGACTGATAATGGTGATAACGACAAGTTAGGTGGTGCAGATAATTCAGTCTTATTACACACTCAGCAGCTCACATGGAGCAGCTGGGCACAGTCACCTCTGCTTCCCATGGCCAGTCATGTGGATGGGGCAAAGTCTCAAGAAATTCAAGGACCAGGGTAGGTTTGGTCTGTGTTGCTCTTTAAGACACCCTGATGTGAAAGATGCAGTAGGGTAGAGCCCAAACACTGTACAAGCTCCACTAGTGTTATCTGAGAGTCTAAACAGAACAGGAGGGTGATGGACCTCAGGTGTTTCTGCAAGTCACAACTGGGACCAGTCAGATGAGGCAGATTTGGGCACTCAGGGACCAGTCATATTACCTCTTCTTCTACATACCAGCTAGGGATGGTTTTGCAGTCAGGATAAAAAAGTTTTTCTAGTTCCTAATGACTGATATTTGCTGAGAAATGGATATATATGGTGTCATTTGCTACAACAAAACCTTTGATTTTCCTGTGTCACAGTAAGCCACTTGGCGACCTCTTTGTCATATCACAGCAGTCGACATGCAGACACTCTTCTAAGAGCGCACAAGGAAAGGCTGGAATCCCTACTAACAATTTTTCCATGTGTGGCAAGCTAGTAACCAATCATACCACCTTAACACTGCATGTTGCATGGAAGCACAGAAAGAGATTTTTTTTCTCACTAGAAGGTTCAGCTTATACTCATTGCCGTTGAGGAGTTTGTGGCCCTGATTTCCAAGAGGTTTTACACCAGAAGTGTCTTCCTGAAGCAGTGTCTGGAGCTGCCTGCCTCTGTGTGGCCAAAGGGCTTGTGGCATAACTTAGGTAATAAATGCGTCTTTCAACTCTGTTTGTACTTTTCACATCCAGAATTTCCAGGAAAGCCTCCTTCCAGCAACACCAGGTATCTTTCAGGTTTTTATTATTATCATTACATGGTTTAGCCTAACTTTCTGAGTATCCTTCTGACATTCATTTTTCAAGATTTATTCAGGACTCCCTCACTTCCACCATCACGCTCACTGCAAGTTCTTGATTCCTGAATGTAATTCGCTTAAAAGGTTAAGTTATAGCACTTATTCTGTAATGACTCATTTTACTTTTCATGCTGCTTCCTGAAATTCAGAGGTCAGTAAGGACAAGGAAACTGTAAATACAGGTAACACCAGTTTGAGAGTGAGTCAGATATTCCCTTTGTTAAAATAATCTAACGATAACAATATGTTCCTTCCTTACCACAAGGCTGAAGATTCCAACTCTATAACGAACTTCTTGGTGGCTATGTGACCTCTTCCTGTGTATGATCCTCAGCTAAGGTGCAAGTATTAGATGTTTGCAGGAGGGCAGGAGAATATAACCTCGAGAAGATACTTCCCAAGATACGATATCATCTGTTCACCCAGATAAGTAAGAGAATCAGAGCATGCCTTTGATGTTGTCAGCTTTGGCTTCATCCCTTTAACCACTTCTGAAGATGATCCAGCTTCCTCTGGATTGCATTGGATGTAGGTTTTGGACCTAACATTTGGACACCAAACTTGTTATTTAATTTGGAAGATATTAGACACCACTCTTTATGCAGCACTGGAGGAAAATAGAGTCCAAGAACACCTTCCTGTGTAGTTCTCAGTAACAGGGAATCCATAGAGGGAGGTCTGAGTGAGTTCCAGGACTTGTGTACGAAATTCAAACTACTTTTTTGTAGTATCTCAAAGATTCACCTTTTCTCAGAAATACCTATCTACAGTTAGGCATACTGACTGTACGATTCACCCTGTTGTACCAGCACTATCATCGTAGAACTATTTTGAATCCTTTCCCTAGCAGAACGAGAGATTGTTAACAACACGTATAAGATGTCCTTGTGTTCTGTTAGAAAGCTCTGGACTTGCTGAAAGCCTTTCTAAGACTTGTACAGCTTTTGAGTTCTTGTTGCAAGTGAAGTTTGGATCATGCAGGGACAGTTAAGATCATAACCAGCTGAAATATATTTTCAGTGGAATTTCAATAAAATTGATAGGAATTTACAAGACACAGAATCCATTAAAAAAATCAAAAAAATATTTGACAAACTTAACCCTTCTCAGCTTTTGGGCATTTCTAGTTATAAAGTATTTCAAAGTTAAATTTTTTTTCAGGTAGAATTCTGATTTGGGAAGCAGTTACAATTTGTGCATGTAAGGCTGGGTTAACTGATGAACTTCCAGTGATTTCAATATTACTGATGTGCTCCAGCTGAAATATCAATGCAGGCTTTGGAAAGTTCACTGATAAAACTGTGTATCGAACAGAAATAAGTCCAAGCCACAAAGTTTGATCTCTCCTATTGTTGCAAGCTCCTTAAAATATAAATGCATTTGGACCTTGAAACTTGACCAATGCTGTGATGGAACTGTGGTCCAACAGCAAACCTCAGATCTGTGCTTCTGCAGCACTCAAAAGTTTTAGCTCCAGAATTTGGCTCCATCTTTCAGTTTCAATGTTTCTATATACTCGAGTTGCACAGTGTGCAGAAGTCACATAAAACAATCTGGGAAAAGCCTGAGCCATTTAAGTGCAACTCCAATGTATTTAAAAGCAGCTTGGGACTAATTTTTCTCCCCCTCATCCTGCTTTTACATTGATGCTGTTCTTTTTAATTCTGTGTAGTTCTTTTGGGGTTACATTAGTGTAAGTGAGAGGAGAGTAAGTCTAATTTACTTAGCTACATACCTTCCCAAAGGACACTTTAAAGTTTTAGCATGTATTCTTCTTCATCTTTTTTTCCTTTTAATCCTCCCCAAAGCTCAAAACATCCGAGAAGGATGAACAGAGAAAGTTTGTGTAACGGGTGATCTTTCTTTAGATAACTTATCACCAAGACAGTGGGAGTTTTTTATTCTTTCCACCCTGTCAGTAGGAATTGGCTCCAAGATACGAGGGATTAGACAAGCTTTAATGACAAAGAAACACCCAAAAAGAATTAAAAGAAAACAAGAGCCTTTACCCAAATCATGTTGATGATAATTTTCTCATTTCTTCATTTTTGTTGCAAACAAACATTTAAAAGCATGTATTAAAGAGGCTGTTAGGTGGATCCAGCCTGTTGTACAGTTAATCACTTTTCAATATTTGTTACCATATTATTATCTTCTCAAAAATTACTTAAAAACTATGTGATTTCTTGACAGCTAAAATAAGATGTCAGAGACAAGTTGTTGCTGTTTTCCCCCTCCACTTTTTTAAGAACAAATTATGAGGTAACAATGGAGGACTGCAACTAGTCCTTTGTCCTTTGTAGTCAGGAAAGGTTGTTTGTAAAGATGCCTTGAGTTAAATTTCCTAATTATTGCACAGTTAATCAGCCTGTTGGTTTTATACTTACAGAGCAGTGAGGTAGTGTTTCTGAGTGTTTCTGAGTACTGAGGTAGTGTTTCTGACCACTGCATCATTTAAATTACTGGAACACAGAAATTCTCACACCAACACAATGCATCTGGAAATGCAGCAGCTCAGAGCAGCTGCCAGGCTGCCTCATTAAACAGCCATTTGATGGAAAGCAGCCAGCCGGATCCTAACACTCACCCTGGCATGCAGTGGCAGCTCTGCATAGGCATAGGACTTGAGCTCAAAGACCTCAGAAACATTAACTCAAATTAAGAAACAGAAGTCATCTTAGGTCTGCAATGAATGCCTTGTTCTTTGACGGTCTTAGATATGCTACTGAGCTGTGCTGGGGGGAATGCTGGTGATGTCACCAATTTCTGCATAGAAATTAGGAAATGCTTGTGGACTCTGATACTAGTAAACAAAACTGACTCCATCAATTTAAATGCCATTGTCCAACCAGGAAATGTAGACACACTGTATGACATGACTATGCATGACCACATGATGTCTTTCAAAAAAAAACCAAAAAAATGCTGATGAACACAGCTCAGACTTTGAACATTGAAGAATCCCTAGCAGCAACTTCTAAATCGCAAGGAGGCAAAGAATTATCCATAGGAGTTACTGAGCAAGTAGTATGAAATAATAAACTATTTTAAAGACTCAGAATATATATAAATGGTTTAAGTGTTCATTAATCTGCTCAGTATTTGTTGACTGTTGCTTACACATTCTTTCTGACAAAAAACTCTTTCCTGATCATCATCCAGCTCAGAAAGGGCATAAGGATCATGTGCCCTATACAGTAACATATAGTTGAAGATAGCCCTGAAACAGCCCTTCTAGACTGAGTAGTAGCTTTCTGGATCTCCTCGTGGAGGCAGGCTTTCCACAGCACAGATGTAGCACCCAGAGTTTTTGGAGCACTTGCACAGCTCCAAGATCAGCTCATATTTATACAAGTCGTGATGCAAACTTCTAAATGTTTTTAATTTAACTGACTCCCTTCCACCTGGCAACACCCAGCTTTGCCTGCCTAAGTCATTTTGGTGGTGACTAGTGGGGATGGTTAACTGCCAAAGCTTCTCTGAGATGGGCAGTGTGAGCAACATGGAGTTAAAAGGCTTGGTGCCTGCCCCATCTCTCATCAGTCCCCACCTGTGCCACTGCTCTGATGGTCCTCTGGGGTCATGATCTCCCAGCAAGACCTCTCAAGTAGTGGGAAGGCTACATACAGGGAGACAAGGGCCTGAGCAGAGTCATTGGTGAAACCCCAAGGCCATAAGCTCAGCCAGGCTAGACAGCCACCTCAGGAGATGTAGAAACCAGCCCCGTGGGTTGGCTGTGTCTGTGGTCCCCTGGAGGTGCAGCTCATGGTCTCTTGCCAACAATACTGTCCCACCGAGGCTCTGCTATGGACTTTGGAGGACAGGGAGCTCCTACCCAACTATGGCCAGAAGTCCTGCTTTTAATTGAGGCCACCACACCAGGCAAGGAACATTGTGATCAAACTTCTCAACCCAGGGAATAGCTAGTCTGGAGCTGAGAGGCAAAATTTTCTTTACAGATGCTGCAGCAGAGAGAACCCAAAACTTACTGCTGTTTTTCTGAGTCTTTTGTATCAGGCTGGAAATGCCAGAAACAAAATGAAGTAAAATTACCTTCTGGACTATCTTGATGCACATCTGAAGCTGCAACAGCTTTGCTGTTAAGGCCAAGAAATGCCTTCTCGCAATACTGTGAGAGCATTGGCAGCCACCAGCAGGAAAGGGACCAGCACAAGAGCCTGGTGTCTCACAGGGACAGCCTGGCATTGCTGCTTTCAGGGACAGACCAGCCCCTCTGAGCTCAGCACTAGGAAACCACAGGCAGGAAAACTCCAAGACTGCCTCGAAGAACACAGCATTTCACTGACAAACTCATTTAAGCATTTTTTTCCCCCCCTGTTAATGGGTATCCCAGCCATCAAGGCAGTTTGGAGGTTAACCATGAGTGTAAGAAAGTACTATAATTGGATGCAAAGGTCTGAACACTCAAGGGATAAGAAACACTGTTCATTCCAGTAACATTTTAGCAACTGTTGACTGGTGGAAAGTAAACAGATTTCAAAAAGTGTCAGCGTGCCATACCACTGCATGCCATTCCAAGATGAACATTGTTCCTAAATATATTTCCTGTGAGTGGAGGAGGAAAACAAATCTAATTTTAAAGAAATAAAACCAAACCAGATGTGCACAAAAGTATGTTATAGGCCTTTTTTTTTTTTTTTTTTTTTTAATAAAGGTTTTTCTTTACTTTAGACATACCAAGTCATAAATGTAATCTGAGACCTGGCATGGCATTTGTTACCACCCTGTTTAGCGCCCCTGCTATCCTTTGTAGCTGCATGCATTTGCCAGTTTCTCAGAACACATAACTGAGTGTGGGAATGCAGCAAATACTTAAAGCTGATGAAGGCCTTTTAGATTTATCAAAACCACTTGTGTTTTCATGATTATGCAAGGTGTGATGTTGAGCTTTGGCATAGTATGAAAAGAAGCTGACAGTACATGTAACTCATTAGGCTATTGCCAAGAAACATACACTAAATGATCTTCACATCGAAGGCCATCTGTCTGCTCAGTTCAGTGCTAGTAGACATTTCTGGAATGGTTTTACATACAATTAAAATTCCTGATTGACAGGTCTCCTGTTTGTTAGTGGTCAATGCCATTATACATACTACTTTATCACACCCAGTACTGGAATATGAGTGACTCTAAAACAGAAAGTCTTGCTGGTCTCTTATTGAAAAACAAAGACTTCTTCTAAACAGGAAAATAGTTTAGGTAAGTATGAATGTTTGCTCAAATTCCTTTTTTTTTTTCACAGGTGTGAACAAGCATGTCAGTTCTTGCAGATTGTCATCTCTCTCGCTACTCATCTCCTTCAGACTGAGACTTTGGGGGTAGGGAACTATGATGCTGAGGGTGCTCATCCCAGAGGAGATTTTAATTGTCTTTTTTATTTGAAAAAAAGATACCAAAACCTGTTCAAATCAAACCACATGACACAAAGAAGGAATATCCAGATGTTAGCACAGAAACAGGTATGGCAAGAAATAAAAGGCCACCAGAGTTAATTCCCCTGCTGACCCCCTCATAAGAGTTATACAATACATGTTCGTGACAAGACAGGTCACATAGTCCCAATGAAGACACGCACACACACACACCCCACACACCATTACTGTTACCATGACCATACACCCAGTCTTTGCAATTGCCCATACAGAAGACTGTACCAAAAAATCCTTTGAATTGCATTTTGCACACAGTTATGGTAATTACATGCAAATTACAGAAATACATATTATGAAGTTTTGACTCTCTGTACCTCCATTCAGGTTAGAGATCAGGCTGTGAGAGTGGAATATGGAAATTCCTATTTAAGATACTCTTATATCTTGTAACAACTAAGGATAAGGATAAGGATAAGGATAAGGATAAGGATAAGGATAAGAAAGAAGTGTTTCAGATGATATTATGTTGTCATTCTGGTTAATGTTATACTGGGAAGAAAGACACCAAATTTTTTACTATGATAGCACTGCAGCAGGCTGAGATGGGAATGCCAGAAAAGTGAATTCTGTTAGCACAAGTCGGTAATGTCTTTAAAGTGAGAAAAGTACTCCCTAATAAAGTACGTGGCAGCCATAAAGCTGCTGATACCATAGCCATTAGCCAAAACCTCAAGAATCTCTTAGCAGCTGCCACTGCAGAAAGCTGTAGGGCCAGTAGTTGTGTGACGCAGCAGCCCTGCAGATGACACAGAGGATCTGATAAGAATCAGGTTTTGCAACTCCTAATTCTATGTCCTGTGATGGGTAATACAACCTGGTTATTGATTAATGCTTCCCAGGGCTTGGCTCATGTCAGGTAGCAATGGATCAATAGCTTTCTAGCTTTTAATGTGGCAGCTAAGCTCCTCATTGAGATTTGCACATACAGCCACTGAAACAAGTTCCTGTTCCTGTGCTCTTATATTATTTGTTTTGACGGGTATGTTACCAAGTCCTGACCTCCACTGCATCTTCAATTAGAGATGGTAGGATACAATTCCTTGCTGTTAGACATGCAGCATACTTAATGACTGCTTTGCCCTGACCAAGCTTTTGTCTCTAGCATACAAGAAGTACCTACACTGAGCTAGAAGCTCATTTCTCTTTTCCCACCCCTTTCACTCTCCTTCTCCTTCCCACCAGATTGTAGAATTCAAGATGAGGATGCAAGCTGGTATCCCTTCATGAACAAACACATAAAACTTAATTCAAGCACAAAACTGTTGATGGTGGGAGGCACTGGACACTGGCAACTTTCTTCACCTGTCCAGCAAATAAGCCTAAGAACAAGTGGAGAAATGATACCTTCCTTAAAAGGAAAACTATACAAAGTGCTAACAAAGAGTTAAATAAATTTGCATTACTGTACTCATGTGCAAGCCTAGTGTGACTGCAGGCCGCCCGGAGCTGTGCTTGGGTGGTCCTCTACAAATTCGTATGCAGCAATCTATTAGTAGTATCTAGAAGTGATTTATGCAGCTGTCAAGCTGCCTTCATCAGTACAAGTGAATTGTGGGCACCATCAACTAATGCAGACTCCTTCATAGTGTCTAAAGTAAACGAGGGCCAAATTAAAAGAAAAACAGCCCAAGGTACCACCCACTCATCTTCTCAGTTCTTTAATGACAAGTTCCCTCTACAGAAAAAACATACAGCTGCTCATATGAGACCACACTTACAGAGACCACACTGTCTAATCACAGACAGCCTGTGAAAGTCAGCTTTCAGGGGCTTGGTTGGAGCAAGGAGAACAGGAAAAGTTGGCAGAGTTCCACCAAAAACTAAAACAGTATTGATGGCAAATAAAATTGACACAAGACCAAATCAGTTAGCTTTCATAATAAATACTGATGCATTATTTTGTCAGAGAATAATATGAACCATCTGATGATGATATAATACACCCTTGTAGCATGTGTCTGTGACTTTGTTTCCAACAGGAATCAGTGCTGTAGTGCATCTTGGTCCAGCCACAAATGCTAGTCCTAGCTGGCAGCGGATCCAACCCAACAACCTCAGGTTTGCTGCTCTGGGTACGCAAACACAGTGGTGCTTTGCAAGGGGGCAGAATAGCATCCCTGAGTCATGTGTGAGTGAAATGCCAGTCTTCACCGTAATTTTTGACTAGTTTATGTGAAAATGAAGTGAGGAATACTTCCTGCCCAAAATAATATTGATGAACAAAAAGATCAGAAAAGCAGGCATATGCATACAAACACTCTTACACTTCTTTGGAAAAGATGTTTATATTTGATTCCAAACTGAGAAAAAATTGTTCCTTTCAAGACCAGAAACTTGACCACTCTGAAGCATAATTAATTGTCACTGATTTTGACGTAACAGAAAATAATACTTTCTCCATAGAATTACAGTCTGTCTTCATAATTATACATGAACTTCCAAGAGTCTTGCACTCTCTTGAGCCAGCAGAATGGGGAGAGCTCACGATAATAGGGTCTGCCTACAGTTCAGCTTTACGGAAAACATTTTTAAGATTGCATTTATTAAGAAAGCAGAATGAAGGAATCACTTGTGGACACTGGCAGGGAAAAAAGTTGTCCAAAAGCAAAATGTCCATTAACAGCCCTGTTCTGTGCAAAATTATCTAAGTCTAGACAGTCCAGCCAAACACTAATCTGTGTTTGACTAAACTGTAATAATCCCCAGTGGTTCCAGCTGATACCTCCCGAACCACAGCCCCTTAAGAAGATGCCAGTCACCTAGAACTCAAACAAGTGCTGAGTTGATCTTGTCCTCAGTCTTTTTAACAATTTGCACCACAGTGGAGAGGAGGAGTGATAAATCATGGTGCTTTGCAACATCCCTCCTGACCCAGTTGGCATGGCAAGGACCAGCATGGGACACTGAAATGAGGAAAATGGTGCTTAAGCCAAAGCCCTGTGCTAGACAGATGGAGACAGGTGTCTTCACATTCATTTCACCAGCACTACCTGTGCTGCCAGAAGTAGGAAGTAGACAGGAATTAAGAATTCCCTAATTAAGGAATGAAGAATATTTTAATTATCTTAACATTCATGTCATGATTTTAAAAGTTTTGTCTATTGCACTCAGACTCTGAGAGATTTTGCCACCAAGTACAAATGTCCTTAAAGGTCTGTACCTTGTACTTACACCCTGCTCTTTGGGACATTTTCTTTATCTCTGGCACTGAACATGGCATGAACAGCTGCAGGGGCTGTAGTAGTGATTGTGGCCAGCTTTCTTTTGTGATTCCCCTCTTTTTTTCATTATTGTTCAGTCCTGAATTACTGAGCTTTGTCCTAGTCTGAAAATTGTAAGTATTTTTCTTCTCTCCCTGATGGGCCTTAGACATAGCAGCACAAAAGAAATCTCCAAGCCATCCTAATTTTCAAAGGCACTCATTTGCTGGACAGTTCCTCAGTGATCTGACAGGGAGAGCAAAAGGGAGCTGGAAAAGGCACTTGCTGCTGTTTTGAAGTAGGCAGAAGCACTGAAGGGTCCTGTCTTGGTGCATTTAGTGCGCTGCTAGAGAGGGCAGAGGAAAGAAACATATGGAAACCAACAGTCAAAGTACCCCAGAGTGTGTCCCATAATTGCCTTGTCCTCATTACTGAGACTATGGGCAAAGCTGAGCAACTGCAAAGGGCTTTTTTTTTTTTTTTGCCATTGAACTTAAACACCAAATTGTTTCTTCCAGTAGAGGAATTCTGATGGACAGACCTTTTGTTTTGGTGTTGAGGTTTTTTTTATTTATTATGAGATGTGTTATGACTCATGAACTGAAGATAGCACTCATTTTCCTACCACCATGAAAAGGTTTCTCAGGGTTGGCCAGATGTGGGTGGTTCCTACACGATATTAAAAATGGGGGTATCTGTGAGCTAGGTCTTGCAGAATGGTGAGAACTCTGCCTCCAGATTGTAATTAAATACTTAGGAGCATAACCCTCTGACTAAATAGTGTTGACAGTAGCAAAGACTGTGTCTAGTTAGTGGTGATGGGTTCTTATTAAGAGTGGTGTCTCATGCTTCCATCCAGAAATGCAGAATAAATGAGACCCTAAGTGTCTTTTATAGGCAGAATACTGAGACACATTGGTAACACAGTTCTATGAAGGACAAACTAAAATGATAAAACATCCCTTCCCTTTGGCAAAAGTCTGTTAATTCATTCTTGATGCACCACAGTAATTATATAGTAACCAAATTACTTTCTACTGTATCATTTTCCCATTTTCCAACCATTACTGTATTTGTAAATACTTAGTAAATCAAAAAAGGAATTTTATTGAAATCAGTCTGACCTGGGATTAGCTATTGCAGAAGTCAACATGGAATCAACAGAGGTGCCTGCAGGACCCTACTGCACCTGAGAGACGTGTTCGAGACAGCACCTTTCTACTGCTAGTGATCTGAGCCATCTATAATGAAGAAGGCGGCCCTCAAACCACACAGTTTTACTGCTGGCTCCTGGGACAACCACCAAGGTCCTTTGCTGGAAGAGATGAAAGAATGTAGGTTACATAGCCCCGCCAGTACCACGTGTGTGTCTATTTACATGGTTTGGCAAAAGAAGCTGGGATGTCACATTTTTAGAATTAGCTGTTCATACCTACCAGATCTGCAATATAGCAGAGATTTAAGAATATACCCAACAATATGACCCACATTATGGAAGATGAAGCCACTTATTAACTTAATTTTATACTTCTTTGAGAGCTATGCTACTTGTCATGATTGTATTTATTCAGGTGCTCATTCTTTTCAATGAAAAGAGAAATGGGTGCCTTATGTGGATGCTACAAGTGCTATAAATTGCAATTTGGTGAGTTTAAAGCATGTTCTTAAATATCTAGCCAGGTCAGGATTCTGAGGAACATAGATTCAAATTTTAATGACAAGGTAAATCTCTTTGTGAATGAAGAAAAGCATAAAATGTGTGCATCTGCATATGTGTGTCTGTGTGAAGAGGGGACTGGAAGTTCAGAAGAATGTTCAGATTGCACAATAGAGAACAACATAGTGTTCCCTAAGGTACCACTGGTGGCACTACGTTCCAGACCCAGGGAGAGCATAGCTGTGCCACTATGGAGCCATGCCTGAGCTATCTAGCCATGCTACAATGTAAGACTATTTAGCCTGGATGTCCAACTGTGCTAAAGTAGCAATACTGACTGCAAGACAGTATGGGGTTGAAGCCCATTTGGAAGACCTTCACTAAGACTCTGCACTGGGTGGTGTGATGGCTTGGGTCAGTTAGATGACATTCACAGCAGCATGAATGAGTAGGTCCTAACCAAGGATGTCCATATTAGAGCACAGAAAGTATGGGACCCCTTGAAATCTCATCTGGAGCAGTAAACGGTACCAATGATCCAGAGGCAGGTAGCATCAGGGCTAATGTAGTCATGACAAGCAGATGACCTTAAACAGGGAGATGCAGTGGAAGGATCTTAGACAGATGGAGATGCCCAAAAGAAGAGGACTTCCAAGAGAAGTGCTAAATAAAATATTTTTTTAAAAAAGAAAAGTAATTTGGAACACTGGAGAAAAAGTCTTGGTCATGAAAACAAAATAAGACTTTGGTGCCAAAAGCAGATACAATGGCTAAAAGTCAAACTCACCATGTTGAAGAGATCAAACTCAGCAGCAGAAAAGGGAAAGGAGGAATAAAGAGGGCTGAATTCAGTCTGAAGTATGTTTTCAGGGGACAGAGAAAGATGCCTAATGAGAAAAGTAAGGTCAGAAAAATTTGTCAAAGTTTCCACACCAAACAATTTGTTCAGCCAACAGAACTGTAAATCAGAGATTACTTTTGGCACAAATATAAATGAAACCTTCTAGTCAGGAAAATATTTTTCATTGTGTGCTGTGCAACCTCCCATTAATAGAGACATGTTACATCCAGGACTAAAAACCTCTCTAGAATGTTCTGTAAATCAGTCTAATTTTACCCATAATGTCCTAGTAGCATTATCAGTATCTCATCTTCCACAGCTTCTTTTCCTCATGTTTGTTTCCCACAACACCATACTCAAAAGATACAAGAGATTCTGGCAGCTCTGCAGCAAACTAGATCCATAAAAATATAGTTTGCATAATTTAAAAATGATTTGCACTGCCCCACCAAAAGCAGGCATACAGATAGATGATTTAATCTGTTAAAAGGGCAGAAATAAACTTGGACATGTGAATATAGAACACTTTCTTCTAAGAACTAACTGTACCTCAAAAGCATATAAAATGAAAAGAAGCTCCTATGAAACTCTTTTATGAGTGGATTCCAGAGCAGCAGCAGGATGAGAATACCAAAAATAGTCAGGGCTCCAAGTACTTTGTTAAGAAGCACTTTAAGTTTTCAATATGGTTATTATTTGCACCACACCACACTCTCACGAAATAACAGGCAACTCTTAATTTAAAACATTTTTCTTACTGGAGCAGCTACAGTAGCTCTCATCCATGTAGATACATGCATGTATTTTTCTCCAACAGCAATACCCACTAGAGATGCTGTCATATTTGGACAAACAAATCAGATTTGTTCAACTCTACATTCTTTCCTATAGTCACAATGTTATCTTGTGCAATTCATGACCGCAACTGATAAGCCTTGACTTCGGCCTGCTCATACCTGCCACACTAAACACAAGGTAGATATAGCTAGCCCCTGCCTCAGTCTCCCTTGTAACCCATCTCAGGCTTTTCAAATTACAAAGATTGTAACACAGCCATTGACCTAAGGTGTGCCACCTAGCAGGATCTCTGTCCCCCAGCAAGGTAAAACAGTGAACAACCTCTTGGGTTGCAGCCTGTGCTGCTTCCTCATCCCACCGTATGGTGTGCCAGATGCAACCTCAACCCCCTCCTCCTGTGCCAAAGGTCTTATGCACTAGCAAATAGGAAACTGGAGGGGTTGGTGCTTACAGGAGTGGGGTTTCTTTTCTGTTTCAGCTCCTCACTGCTGAAAGACACTTCTTCCACCTTCCTCCCCACAAAGCGGACAGAGCACCCCCCTGGAGTTTCTGTGATGCCCTTCAGCTCTCTCACATTGCTCCAGTGGCACAGAACCACTTCATGTCAGAGACATCCCAGCAGTAGCCTGAAAGATTATCTGGAAGTAAGTTATACCGCTATAACCTAACCTAAACAGTCAACTTTGCAGCAAAGCCTGTCTCTCTGTTACTTTCTTTTCCCAGGAGTGCAACTATTTCCCCAATGCTGGCAGATATCACAGCACCTGAAAAGATGGTATTATGTTGGCCAAAAAATGCAATCTAAACATAAACCCAACATGAACACCTTTTAATCAGCATAGTTTGCTCCTGTGGGAAGCCAGTTTAAGCAGTGAAAGAAAATGTCTGCTAGTACAATAACGGTTTCTGCAGACCAAAGGTATTTAAAGGGAATTTTGCCTTGGCAGATGGGTGATGTCTTGCCATGCGGGAGAAGACCTGTCACGAAGCTCTGGACATAGAGCAGAAAATGACTGAGACCCTTCCTTGAGTGAAGAAATGTTTTTTGTTTAAATCTGAAGCAGCTCAAAGAAGTAATGACTGATCAAAGGGACACTGGTTTCCTTCCATTCGAGGAAATTATTTTAGCCCTTCTGCTGATTTCAGAATCCCTGCAATTGTTATCTTGTCCAAAATACATGAAGATGAGCCTCAAAGCTACTGGGTGGTATTGCAGTACATTTTCTTTGACACAGGTGTGCTTTTAGCCAGTGTACCCTCTCCCTCTCCAAGCAAAAGCTGTGTGACCAGCCTGAACAGTTGCAGGGACTGAAGCACAGAGCTACTGGCAGGCCTTCCTTGGGCCCTTGTCATCCTTTAAGGAAGAAATTGTCTTCAAAACTGAACTTTTTAGTTCTTTTCAGCCATTAGAAATGAAAAAGAGGGTTAAAACAGCCTGGATAGGGGGGAAAAAAACCTCACTGTGCAACAGCTCCTGGCTGTCTTTTAGGTTACACAAGTCTAGAAAAATATTTGTATTTACAGTTGTTGGTTGGGAGAGGCCTGGTTTTAGTATTAGTAGTATTGGTGGTTTACCCCATTTGCCTTTTTAAAATCACTTTCATTACCAAAAGCTTGAGATAGAAATGGTCTACTAAACTTCTAGAGTGCATAACTGTAGAAGAGGTGAGTGACAGCAAAGCCTGAGTGCTGTTTTGAAGTGGGAGTCACCTTTGTTGGGTACAGACCCTTGTTTCAGTTTTGTGAGATGGAGGAGGAGATCACTGAACACTCATGAGCTACTGTTAAAGCCTAATGATCAGTCTTGACGTTCTGTGAAACTTAGAATGAGGCAAGGACCAAAAATGTATGTTAAAACCCATCATCCAGATGATTTACTTCAGGCTTTTCAAATTCTGATGTTTTTTTTTCATATGGAAATGATGCAGCACTGAATTAGCTAAGACTGCTTCTCTAGGATGCTACAGATAAGTTGTGTAGAAAACAAAACAGTGTTTACTACAGACAGATTAAAAACACGCGTGAAAGTAGGATTTGTTGTTGGTCCAGATGAGTAATTTACTTTTAATTTTAGTTCTAATTTAACTGTCTAAACAAGGTATGGTTTGTCCCCCTAAGTGTTTATTTATGAAAGAAAGGAAACAGAGCAGTTGAAAAACAATGGCAATGCAATTAAAGAAATGGTATTACCTAGTCATCCATGACGTGTCATTCATTCTATTTCATTCCCACTTTCTCTCATCTCTCCTCCAGTCTTTCAGCTGCCAAGAGAATCTCTATTTTTCCTCACCTCATTCCATGTGACTCATATTTACTGAAATGCAGCCATGGATCTCTGAAAAATATCCTGATGTCCACCCCACAGCTAAAAACAAATATTTGTCAGATTTCTACTATAATAAAGACTCTTTTCCAGATAATTTTATTTCATGTTTCTGTCTCTGTGGTGATAAGGAGGATGAAAATATTGCCATGAGCATACATGCCTCCCAGATGTCATGTGGCAATTGAACATTACAGAATCACAGTATGGCTGAGACAGAAAGCAACCTCTGCAGATCATCTAGTCTAACCCCTGCTCAGAGTAAAGTCACCTAGACCAGGTTGCTCAGGGCCATGTCCTGTCAAATTCTGAATATCTCCAGTGATGGAGACGCCACAGCTTCTGTGGGCAACTTGTGCCAGTGTTCAGCCACCATTTCAGAAAAAAAGTTTTTCCCTGTGTTTACAGGATTTGAATTTGTGCCCATTTCCTATTGTCATGTCACTGAACACCACTAAGAAAAGCCAGTCTCTACCTTCTTTACACTCTCACATCAGGTATTTATGCACACTGGTGAGATCCTTCCTGCAGCCTTCTCCAAAGGCTGAACACTCCCAGCTCTCTCAGCCTGTCTTTGTATGGGAAGTACACCACTTGTTTAACCATCTTCATGGCCCTTCACTGGACCTTCTCCAGTATTCCCATTCTGTCTTGTACCAGGGAGCACAGAACTGGACCTAGCACTCCAGATATGTCTCATCAGATATGTCACAAGTGCTGAACAGAGGGGATCACTTCCCTTGACCTCCTGGCAATGTGCTTCCCAGGAAGCTGTTTGCTTTCTTTGCTGCAGGGACACAATGCTGTCTCATGATCAGTTTGGTGTCTACCCCTAGGCCCTTCTCTGCAGAACTGCTTTCCAGCTAGTAGCCTCCCAGAATGTCCCTGGGGTTGTTCTTGCCTAACAGAAGGACCTTTTATTTCCCTTTATTGAACTTCTTGAGATTCTTTTGTGCCCATTTCTCCAGCCTGTCCGAGTCCCTCTGAATAGCAGCACCACCATCTGGTCCAATCACTCCTCCCCACTGTGTATCATCTGCAGACTTGGTGAGGGTGCACTTTGTCCCCGTGTCTCAGCTATTAGCGAAGGTTTTAATTAGCATTGGTTCCAGTATCGATGCCTATCACACACGACTGGGACTGGCCTCCAATTGCACTTTGTGCCACTGATCACAGCCCTTTGAGCCCAGAAGTTCAGCCAGATTTCAATCCCTCTCGGTGTTCACTTATCTAGTCCATACTTCATCATCTATTAGGATGCTATGGAAGACAGCATCAAAAGCCTCTCTGACATCAACATAAACAACATCCAGTAGTCTCCCCTTGTCCCCTGAGCCAGTCATTTCATCATTGAAGGCTATCCAGTTGGTTAGGAGTGATTTCCCCCTCCTAAGTCCATGCTGACTACTCCCAGTCATGTTCTTGTCCCTAATATACCTGTAAATGGTTAGTAGTCAGGTATCTGACTATAATCGAAACTTAACTAGAAATTTGTCAAATCAAAAAAATTGTATCAAAGAACTAAAATTATCTGGAAAGCAAAAGATAAGGACCTTTGTTGGATTGCTTCATATTTTGTGTATGACTTCATGCTTCATGACTTTTACTAATGATATATCAAGTCAACATAATACGACAATATCAATTTAGTTTCTGTAGCTGATCATGGATTTTATTCTAGCCCCCATTCTCTGTGCTTTTCATGGGCTTTTTCTTCTGGACCAATACATTTTAGACTACTTTCTAATTGCTCAGCTTCAGCTAGAAGACTGAAGAGTGTTTCTATAGTATTCCAGCCTGCAGTGGGGTAAGAAAAGCAATATGTCCTTATTAATGTGTCTTCAAAACCCTCAGGAAGAAAATGTAATTTACTTCAAAGCCTCTCACCTCTTGTGGGAGGGATCCAGATAGGCTATTTTATAACAGGCAATGGACACTGTCCTTTATCTCTCAATCTAACACACACCATTATTTAAATATAAAATCATATCTGCCACTGTCATTGTTCCAAGCTGCATTCTGGAAGGACAAGTACTTTCTGCAAATGCTTAAAACTTCATGTGCCTTTGGAAACCATAGGTAGGATTTCATGGATTAAGGGTAGCCTTTGCTGTTTAGGCTGCAAGTTACAAAAGCTCTGTCATGTGTGAAGTGCCCATGAACACTCAGCAATACATGTTGTTATGAACCATGGGTATAACAACAGCATCACGGGCAAAGGATTTTTAGGTTTCTGTACAGTAAGCTATAGTTGCAGGGGGTTTCAGGGTCACAGCTTTGGAATGGGCACTTGAGTTCTAATCTAGGCACCAAAATCCATTTGGATATGGTCTTAGACATGCTGTTGTCTGTTCCTGCCAGTAGCATGGAGAAACATTTGGATGCAAGAATGAACTTGAATAGTCTGTGCTTCTGCATTTCATTAACCAAAATCCTTTTTCCCCCACACATTTGATACCTAAGAAATGCTTGGGTGATGCAGGGTCCAAATGACTCTCTTAAAAACTACAGTCACAACATGCAAAGCCTTGTTTCTGATGTAAAAGATAATGCGTGCCACTAAAGGTCCTTCCATAAGTTTCAAAGGATCTGGCCTTGCTGCTAAATATAGTATTGGTCATATCTTTCATGTAAGAGAATCACATCCTCCTTGTGAGAGAGCAGATCTGGTGCTGATTGTTCTCTGACTGTAACTAGGACAAGTGAGTGCTCTGTTTCTTACCAGAGTGCTGTATCTGTTCCTCCTTTCGAAGAGTTCACCAGCTGCCTTATGGCTCTCAAAGCTCAGCCAAGAGGGTGGAGGAAAGGGGATTAGCCCAATAGTTTCAATAAATTACACACATTCATCAGCCCCTTGACTTCTACACTCAAGCTCTTGCCTTTTATGGCAGACCCAAGGAAAATGATATAATGGTACGCTGTACAGCATGTGTATGTAGGACACTGGAGATATATTTCATAAATCTTTAGAAGTCTTATTTTGCAAAGTTTTCTAAGGGAATTTTGAACTTACAGCCTGATAAGCAATTTCAATACAAAGGATAACTGGTTCTCTATCAGAAGCTATGTGCTCTCTCAGAGCAAAAGAAAGAAAGAAAGGTGTGGGTTACTGAATGAAGCTCTCATCCATATGCAAGTGTGCAAGCAAAGTCCATAAAATCCTGCTTTTGATGTCAGTAGCAAAATTCTCATTAAAGCTGGGATTTTACTCTGGGCCTGTGCTAGAAAACGAATTTGTGTAGCTGTTATTGTTTCATGCAACAAAAAATGAGTGTTTTTTTAATTAAATGATAGTAGAAAGACACCATTGTCTTCATGTGGAGGGAGCTATTGTGAAAGGAACTTGCAAATTAAATCCTTAGCACTGTTTCCAGATTTTAATGTGAGTTTTGGGAGGGATGGGAGATTCCTGTTGATACATTCCAACAAGTGTTGAACTTTCTTTTGTGTTACAGAGCTCTGATCGTGCAGCTTTCTCCATAGGACTTCAGTGGAACGTCTCCAATTTCTGCTAAGTATGGAGTTGGCTAAAAAAAGTTGCACAAAACAGCAAATTGAGTATAATCATGCCTAAGTGTGTGGGCATTTGGGATCTCATCCAAATGAATCAAAAAAGGAAGTTGTATGGGCCTGATTCTCACCTCACACTTTCTCTATCACCAAGTCATGCTGTTATAAATCAATGGATGATTTGTTTTCTTGCTGGATTCTTTGCATAGATACTAGCAACTCAATGCATTAAGCACTAACATTTTATGCTCCTTCTACCAAGGGAGCCCTAACTCTCAGTACCATACCTTTAAAATTGTTTTGCAGGAAAAGTAGAAAAAATGCAAGCCTCATTCTTATATTTTGTTGTGCCCTAACTTGATATGCTGGTTGGCTTTGATCCCATACAGCAGTTTAAGTGGATGATAAAGGAACATATTTGGGCTGCCTGACTGCTATCAATAAATGCAGAAGTGCCAAGCCACGTAACATAAACCTCTTGAGAAGGCATTAAGGATGTACAACCAGTCAGTCACCACCATTTTCACCACACCAATCAGCCAAACATAGTATGGGCAACTTAGCTTACTAAAACAAATTAACAGGAATTCATGACTGATATTAGTGCTTCTCGAAAGTCTTTCCTACCATCTTCTGTAATCCTTCTTCAAACTATACTATTCATTATAGGCCATATCCTGTGTAAAGTGAACCTATGCAAACATCCATAGGACTACCAATTCTGAATCTTGCCTTGGATTCACAACAGGATTTGGGTAAGGGGAAGATGGATTTGTTCAAATCCGTACATTTCCACACTTTAGGACCTGCAAATCCATGTAAACTGTTTCTGACACAAAGCCAGCAAACCTGTTCTGGACAAAAATAGGAATGGCTCAAACAGCTCTGTCATACAACTTTGCTTTTTCACTGTTGTGAATAAAATTTCCTTTGTCTCTTCTACACTCTGAAAAGTGTCTAAAAACATGTATTTATTTTGAGCTAGGCTGCCTCAGAATGGTTATCTCTCAGTAAAACTGCTTAATTTTTTCTGCTGATATATTTGAGCCTGAGTTGAGAGACTTCTAGAAATACTGGTTGGAAAGGACTTCTGAAGGTCATTGAGTCCAATCTCCACCTCAAAGCAGGATTATTGCCAGCACTAGACCATGTCAACCCCCTCTTTACTTTGCTGCTGTTTTCTGGAAGTCAATTACGCAACCATGGTGTCTTACGACCACAAAACAGAACAGAAGTAAAAGACTCATTGAAAACATCCAAAGGCAGACAGGGAATAGTTTGGTCTGGAATTTAAGAGGGTTTCTTACTCTCTATCATCAAGAGTTTATGTGTCCAGTGATAGGCAATTAGGGAATGGGCAGTTCAAATGTGCTTCATAAGGCTGCTGAGAGAACAGTGGTAAGCACCCACAGCAGAGAATTAAAATGAACGTAAAACCCAGTTCATGTATGTAACAAGTTCCAGTCACTGGGTCAGCAAAAAAACAGCCCTCCTCAAAGATTTATATCCTGCATGAATAGTTTACTGCTCTTTTGGGAGAAATGACCTAACCTGGCACAGGACAGCAAGAGTGAACAGCTAATCTCTAACAAAACTCCAGCAGAAACACTTGCACTGAAAAATAATAGAAAACACCCTAGATCCTTTTTCCTTCAAATAAGTGGTTTAATCTGATTAAAGGGCAGGTGAAGAATGCTCTGTTTAGAGAACTTCAATTGTGGTAGGTAACATCTGAAGGATTGTTGATTCCCTATTAAATCTTTCTTTGGAGATGGCTGGCATCGCAATGCAGATTGGGGTGTGCTGGCCTGATGCTGGGATGTGTCACAATACATCTAGGACCAACAACACCCGGAAGGCTGGAAAAATCAGGCAATCCTGTAAATTCAGGGCCAACAAAATCAGTCTTTCTGGAGAAGGCAGCAGGATGCTGATCAGCACAGCTGCACTGAACTGCCTTGGACCCCAGCAGCCCTGTCCTGCCCTTCACCCCCAATGATTCCTCCTTCAGTATCTGTTCCAGATATTTTTTTGGCAACCTCTGACCCATCCAGATCAGCTGTTACCATCCCACTGATCTCTTCACAGTGAGGCATATGGACTTGGATAAAGTCAATCTGCTCCTACTGGAAGGAAAGTAGGTGTGCAAAGGGGCGCTGGGGACTCTGGTGTCTGGCAAGGAGGACAGAGCGTTGCCAATAGGATCTTTTGGCTGTACTAACTGCACGCAGAATCACTCAGATCTGAATTATTCAAGGGTAGGTTTGTAGGGTTTTTTAGTGATAAATGTTTGCTGCAGACCACCTGTCTATATAACACAGGAAGAACAAAACTGCAATTTTGCAATTTTGCAAAACTGCAGAATTTAGGGATTTGCAGAGATCTGCAGATCTACTTTATTTTGTCAAAGAAATCATAGCACTGAATCCCCAAACATGTAACTTCTGCTCCATCACTCAATGTGTTTGTACCTAATGTATACACCCATCAATATATAGCCTTGTAGAATACTTTCTTATCTATCCCCTGAAAGTGCTCAAATTACTTTGTACATGTATTTAGCTTCTCAGGGATTAGCAGTGGGTTATTCTGAGATGTCTTGAATTCAAGGATGTTAGAGACGTTGCGGGGGGCTCCTGTGAGTTCAGGATGTTAGAGTTCACAGTTCATATATGAAGCATATGAATCCCAGTTTAGTCTGAAGAGACCAGCAGGACAATGGGTTTGTCACACATGCTGAGTCGTTGGAAACACAATCACATGAGGTTAGAGTAGTCGTCATAACTGATGTTAGGGTCATATCTTGTTTCTGATGAGTTTCAGCTGGTTTCTGGAAATATAGAGCAGCTGTTTTTCAAAGTTTCATAAAATGCTGTATAGGCAACAGAGATGGAATTCTAGAATAACTTTACCTAGAAGATCCTTTAAGCTTACAAATTAACCATAGATCCTCTTTAGCTATATTACCATCACGTTCATGTGGCCAACAGAAAAAAAAAACAGACAACCAAAAGGAGCATCGGGATCATAGAGACTTACTTTTTGCAAACCAGGAAAACCTTGCCCAATAACTTCTGCACTGCGATCATAGTTTCTGTTTGAGCTTTACACATATCTTTTAGAATGGATATCCATTTATAATTCAAAAGTATCAGGTGGGGGAAAATGCACTACATCAATACCCAAATCACTCCAAAGCTTAGGTGGTTTCCCTTTTAAAGATTTGAATTTCATTTTTCTGCTTGTCTTATTCCAGCTTTCAATCATTTGACATCAATATGATTTTTTCTGTTAAATCAGACTCTGCCATGATGTGAAGCATTTTTCCATATAAGTATTTCTAGGCTGGAATTAATTCAGTTCTAAATCTTCTCTTGGATAAATAAAACAGACTAAGTTTCTTAAATCTTAATCTATCAGGTTTGTTTTATAGACCCTGAGTTGTGCTTATAAACCTTTCCTGAACACACTCTAGTTTCTGTGTCCTTTTTGAATTGAGGACATGAGGTCTATACTTTGGTAACACTTTTATTCATGTTGGAGACAGAGATAATACCCCTTTTCCTATTGTGATCGCCTCTTGCTTCTGCAATGAAGAATGGCATTCACAAACCTAGCTGCTATGTTGCCATAAGACTACATGCTTCAAGGGCCACTTAATAGGGTTTTATTGTATTTTTTGGATTGATCCACAGGGGGAGGTTCCATATTTTATAAGGATATTCTATCCTTATTGGTTTTCTAGCATTATAGTCCAGCACTGACATATTGCTCTGTTTACCAACTGACACTTATCAGCGCATATCACAGGTGTAACCTTGCAATTATTTATAAATTCCACATTTTGTGTTTCATAAGTTCTTCCCGTACACTGAAAAATCATTGAGCATTGTTGGACCAAAATCAGATGTCTGAGAAGCATACCAGGAATGATCTTCTAGCTCACAGTTTCTCTATTTTCAGTTATTTTCAGGAGACTTTTAATACATGTCTGTTATACTCTCTGTTTTTAATACAGTGCTAGGTCTGGAATGTGTTTCTTTTACCTGTTACACCAAATGGGACTCAGTCAAATATTCTGTTGTTTCTCTTTGCTACCAACACAACACTAATAATGAAAAGCTCATGTAGGCTCTGTAGTACTGTAACTGTGCTGATTGACTATAGGACACAAACATACCAGATCTGGCTCCATAGGACTTTGGTCAGTCTACTGGGAGCCACTGTTTTCTGCATAAAAAGGCACTAGAACTTAGACTGGCTGATGTGCTCCCAAACTGCTTAAATGGCTATTGCCAGTCCCCCCACATTTCACTGGCAGATGTCATAGTAGCACAGAGTAAACCCTAGAGCTGTTTTGCGCCATGATGGTGAAACACAATCATCATGACAATAAGCTTCCAGCACTATTATCTTTCTCAAAAATCGAATTTCCTCAGAAAAGACACCAAGGTTATGTTACAAGGCTTGTTATCAAAAAACTATCCTAAATAATTTTTTGTAACAAACTTTCTGCAACTTCCTTAAAAACCCACACCAGGCCACCCAGCTGTATACACACTGTGATTATCTTACTTGCTTTTTCAAATATTAACATTAAATCAGAATTTCTAGTCCTTTGTTACTCTCTCAGGGTTGGTTTATAAGAAAATCAATATTAGCAGGTTAGAAAACCTCTTTCCAGCTAGAGCGATCTGTATGAACATCTTCCATTCTGTATGTCCTAAGTGACCATTTTACCGTGAGAAATGTTTTAGAATTCCTCTCTTTATCCCAACCCTATTAACCAGAGAGTTTTTTTAACAAATATTTTTAGTCTTCCTTATCAGGTACCTCCATTTCCAAGTTCTGACTACCCATGAGCATCACATGTGATTTCCATAATGTTTTTGTTTGTACCAGGTTATTTCTTTATTGTTATTGTCCAATGATTTGTTCATTTAGCTGTTATTTGCCTGCAGGACCAAGTGAACAGGTTTCTGGAATCCCAGCAGAGCAACTTTCTCATCATAAAAGCATGCCACAGGTGTTGGGGCATGAACCCTCACACCACATCTGATACATTCAGGGACAGACAGCGAGGGTATGGTATGTACCTCCTGCATGCAACAATGCTCTTGAGACAGAAAGAGTAGGGGTCCCAGCACAAACCTGTGGGCACATCTTGTCACTCAGTCATATTCCTTCCTGCAGGCTCTGCTGGCATCAGCAGATTTGATGTCCTACCTGCCATAATCTAAGCTTCAGTGTTTCATTTGCATTGGAAAAACACCCTGTGATCCTGGTGCTTACCCAGCGCAGTTCACACAAAACAGTACCCCCTGCACCATGCTGAAAGAACGGTGTGCCACAGACCCATACATTCTCTGGCCACATGAGAAATGCCATCAAAGTGGGATGTCAGACATGTTATTTCTGTGCCCAGGCAGAAACTGCCAGCAGCAAGAGGAGAACCACAAAAAACAAGGTAGGAAATCATAAGCACAGCTCCTATGT
This sequence comes from Falco punctatus, assembly GCF_963210335.1. Taxonomy (NCBI): domain Eukaryota; kingdom Metazoa; phylum Chordata; class Aves; order Falconiformes; family Falconidae; genus Falco; species Falco punctatus. The sequence continues at coordinate 44,393,311 of NC_137586.1, read as the reverse complement.
GGCATGAATTAATTCTGTTCAAGTAATTTTGCTTATTTCTACCTCTTTACGCTCTCTTGGTGTTTTACTTAATTTGTTGACAATTAAGGACCAGCTGTACATTTAAAACCTAGCTTCAGCTGAATCTTGGGAGCTGCTGTCTTGGGTAACCTTGAAAGTGAGGGCCAAGGGCCACATAACACACCTGATGTGCAGTCCTAGTGAACCATCTTGGAAAACTGTACAATTTTATGAGTCAGCTTGCTATTCCTTCTTCCACAGAGACTGCAAATTCCTTTAAAGACAGATGTAGACCAAACACGTGGTAGAGGGTTCAGCAAAGTGAAGGTTATCTTTGGTAAACTGCACTTCTGAAATGCTTCAATTAATACTTTAGTTGCTTTTTTAAGATATTCTAGAGGAGATTATCTTACACAAACTCAATAAAAAATACAAAGATAAATTACTGTAAAGGTAGTGTAAATAGTTAAGAAATTACAACATAGTCTTGTGGCATTAGGTTACATATATTATATTAATAACTAGGAGCAATGTTTAAGAACATTGTTTTCAGCTAGAGGCACCCGGTTGAGTTTAACATGTAAATAACAAAGAGAGACTCCACTATTTTCACTTTACTGTACAGTTCATTAAAATTAACCACATGATGTAACTGTACCTCTTCTACCCAGGCAAAACAGCAGTTGTTGATAGCTATCCATTAAGTTTTAAATTTTGCAGAGCATGTGATTTCTTGAAGTTAGGGAACACATTTTCCCCATCTCAAGATAAAACCCTAGTGTAATTCAGTACAGGGTGTGAGTTCATGGTTTCTCTTTCTCTGCACTATACTCAGTCCTGAGTTAAGTATTGTGCCTGGATAAATGATGTATTACTGGAATTATAATATGCTATGAGCTATGAGTTTAACTTGCCAGATTAAAGAAGAGTTTCTTGTAAGAGTCAAGGAGAAGTAAGTAAAACAGTTTGTTGCCATTTTACTAAATAGATCGAGCTGCCTTTTTTCCAAGGCAATAGCTTCCTTTTTTTCCAAATACCAAGCTGATTACGTGATTTTGCAAACATTGAACAGAGCTGAAAATCAACAATTTGTCTTGGGAAAACTTACATGAAAGATTTCAGCATGTTGAACCAGGAAGAAATGTTTCATTTGGAAGCAGTTTGACCACAAACTATGGCCAAACTCTGGCTTTCAAAAAATTGTGTTTCAGTTGTATGACCTGTCTGCTCCCACATGGCAACTATGTAACTGTGTTGCATTACTTATTAGGCACTGTAATCTGACTGATCCTTCATGGTGTATCATGGAAGGATTATTTCCATTACGCAACCCACCAGAATGTCCTGGCAGATGGGAGGTGTCATGTGGCAGCTGAACTACAATTTCCATGAAGCATCACAGCTATGAAGAAGTTTTTAATGTTGGATGGAGCAAAGTAATGTTTCCCATTGGAGATGTAGGCAAAATTCCTTTTGATTAAAAGTGTTTTGCTATTTCCATATTGAAAGAGGTAAATCAGCCTTCACCTCACCCTCCCAGGCTCAAAATTTCACTTTCAGAATAAAAAGTTTGCAGAAAGGAAACCCTTTACATGTTTTAATGAACTACATCAAAGAACAGATTCTTTATTAAAAATAGTTCAAAGGCTGAAAAATCCTACTTCTAGAGTAGAATTCAGCTCCTAATATTCAATTTACATTTGTTTTAAAATTGTTTAAATTGAACCAGAAGGAATTACCCTAGCCTAAATTAGGTCAATAGTGTTTACCAGTCAGTGTCCACACTAATGGTTTGGCCCCATCAATCCTAGCCAGTTCAGCCACTTGGAAACCGTTTTATTCTGAAGTAGTCTTACATTACAGTGTATTTGTACAGTTTCAGCAATATAGGTTTTGGCCCAGTATGGATACAGGTTAATAGTTTTGCGGTGAAGTAAAAGCCCAAAGCTATGTTCAATATATACTAGCAGAAAGCTGACATTCAAAATGCATGACTGATCTCTGTAGTGTCAAAAAACAATGAAAGAAACATTATTTTTCACATCCCCATGAAGATGTGAGAGTCACTGGAACAGTTTCCAACCACCAGGGATGGTTCAGTAGCCACACACGAAGATTTTGTTGCAATGCATCCAGATGTTTTTTTAGATCTGCCAGGAAGGGAGAGTCTTCTTTTTCTGCCACAGCACCTCCAGACCTCTGCCGGGGCACAGAAGCAGGTCTGAATCAAGGTCTGGATTGATGGGTACTGGTCCACAGCCATGCTGCAAGGCTGGTGTGAGCACTCCTGACGATATGCAGCTCCTTGGGGATGAAGGGGCATCCCTTGCCTCCAGCCTCCCCACAGTGGCTCTTTTCAGCCAAAGAGCCTCAGCCTGGGAGGTAGGACATGTTCAAGCCCTATTACAGACCCCACTGCCCAGACACCTTCACTGGTCATCAGAAGCCTCACCTGAGCCAGGATTTTTGGCAGTATGCTTGCATTGTTCATAGCTGCACTATCACAGCTCAAACCAGGAATGACATGCACTACTGCGAGCCACAAAGTTGCAGAGAGAACTTGAATCCTGTGTATTCTTTTCATGTCTGAATACAGTAAGCAGCCACATAAATTCCTGCAAGGAGTTTATGGTAGACTGGCTCGGTCGATACAGCTGGGTTTTGGTTTGCTAAGACCGACCTGATGCTGTTTGCTGGCTAGAAACTTAATCAGAGTGATTCCACACAGTTCCAGCCTACCAGAAGCAGATCCTGAAGTTGCTATGGCAAAAAAGCAGACTATCCCTTCTTGGAAGCAGCTCAGAACACAAGAGCAATACACTGGAAAACCATGTCTAGCAATCACATGCACAAAGTGTGAGGGGGAGATTTTCCGCTGTAGCAATTACCGAGCACTAAATGCATTAAAATCAAGGGTGCTGGAACTGGTTTATTCCTTCTGTCTCATAACTCCTTTCTAAGACTTTTCTCCAGAAGGGTCTTAGCTGGCTGCCTGTAGAGCCAGCAGAAATTTTTCCATTGGCTTTAATGTGAGATGAAGCAGAGCAAAAGGAACATTGCAGCAGTGTCAGGAGCCACATGATCATGATCTATACACAACTCCACCAGACCATTGCCCTGTTTCTTTCAAGTAGCAATGAGAGATGTCAGAAGTAATTATCTTGCACCATGTTAATCACCTATCTAGAGGGCATTAGTACTGCACAGGTAATCCTTCTTGTCTGTGTCTGTCTGGACACAGTCAAGTAGAACTGCTGTCTATCCTCTAAACCCTTAGGCTGTCTCAGATTTAGAAGTGAGCAGCCACATGGATCTGCACCAAAATTATGGATCAAGGTGGAATCATCAGCTAACCTTTCACAAACTTTATCAGCTGCTTTTTCTGTTCCTTTCTGTATACAAAGACTTCTTACGCTGAATTAGGTCCTCCAAACAAGTAAATGGGAAAATGTGAGGTCTGTTTATCTGCCAAGGCTCCTTGAAGAGCTTCTACAACAACTAGAACTTCTTATTGAAAATAAAGGAGGTAACAGAAGCTTATAATTTTCTTATAAAGTGTCATAATTTTTACTCACATAAAAGCAGAAAGAATGTAGAACTAGGCTCCCCTCTGTTTATTGAAGTAAGTAGGCCTAGGTTTAACCAAAAAAGGATATCAACAAAGGTTTTAAACCTTCCCCCCACCAGTGCTAGTTCTTCTAATGCAATTCTGTAGTGCAATGAAATGTCTGCCATGAAAGCACGGGCAGTTTATGCAAGACTCTCTTTCTCCTTTAGTGCACATATGCATTTTCCTTCCAAAAATCTGGGGAAAGTCTGCAGTGTTGCAGAGCAGCAGTGTACACATGTCTGAGTTTGTGTGTGAACACCTGACCTGCCATGCAGCCCTTCCTGCAGAGCATGATGCACTCCATAGCAGTGGGCCAGTGATTTCCATTCATGTTGAGGCTACATCTGTCTTTGTGATAAGGAACTGAAATACTAAGAAATTACTCTAATATTTCAATTTAAATGACAGTGTAGTACCAATAGGATCTATCCAAAGACTTCTTCCCTGTTGCAGAGTGTTTGTTTGGAACAAGATATACACAAAGGACCGATGGAAAATACAAAATGCATTGTTGCAAGATAAAACATTGCAAACAAAATGTTCCTAAAATGACTGGGGTTTAAGCTATCATTTTTTAACATAAGACATTGTGACAGAAGCTGGTCTGAGGCAAAGGCTTGAGGGAAAGCCAAGACCATTTGAAACTGTGCTGCAGGTGTTTCATGTTTAGTGATGGGGATGGAGGATAGCAGAAAGGACCCCTCTGCAACAAGCAGGCACACAAATCACTGTGCAAGCTCTTCTACTGCATAGAGCTAACTGGAGTTTTATGCCTGGAGCCTTTTTTAGTGCAAAGACAGCAGATGTAGTTAAAGCATTCTGATAATTCCAAAATGAAGTCTTTCAATTTTACTTCGGTTTTAGTTTTATTTAATGGCTCTGGTATTTTAAAAAAGGGATTGAATGAAACATTCTACAAACAAAGTGCATGTATTTCTTCACTTGCCCAGCCTTATGACAATCTTTTAAACTTTCTTGGAGTTAACAGAGAATTTTTTTCATGTTTTTGGTACTGCATGTCAGTTACAAGTCATGGAGCAAACTGAGTGGGAGACATGTAACAGTAAAAAGCACCACCGAACAAGCAGAAGAGCTAATTCTCCAGGCCTTGAGTAAGAAAGCTACACATTTTAAGTGCAAAGTGTGTCAGCACAGCATAATAAAGTAGCATGCAAGTGTAGTTGTGAAGGAAGCACAAATTCTGACAGGGGTAAGTGGAGTAGCGGTGTGTAACGAGATGGCCCTGAGCTGTTATGACTCGAGCTTCTGATCCCCAAACCAGCCCTCTCAGAACTAGCTTGGACCCTGTGATGTACATCAAAACCCATGATGGACCCATGTTGTGATCCATGGTGACTTAAGACAGGCCAGTAAATACACTCCAGAAGGCAATGTGATGAGAGTGGCAGTTAAGGAGAGCCATGAGCCACAGCATCACCAAGAGCCTGGGCCTAGGGAGCTCTGCATGGATGGGACATAAGGAGGCAGCAGGGAGCACAGGAGGGGCCAAGGAAGGCCCTGACAACTGCTTTGCCAGAGGAGAGAAAAAGAGAAAGAAGGTGCCTCTTCCAGAGTGAAGGAAGCTGCAAGAGCTGAGGTACAGCCCCAAGGGCTACAAGTCAAGCTAAAAGTAAGGCTACACGGAAAGCAGAAGATGGCATAAAGATACCATTCAAGTCATGAACCTTGGTGGCAAAGAAGTGGTGGTGACATAAGCAGTGGCAAAAGAAGAGGTGAGAGAAATCATGAGCATGAGATCTCTGTGCATATGATATGGCCCGTTGGTGTCCTTATTTCGGCGACAGGGAAGCTGCACCATGTTAATATTCAAAAGCCAGAGGAAACGTAAGACGTTCACAGTAATCTGAGCAGGAGCGTGCATGCAGTCTTCTGCTAATAGCTGCTCACCAGTTAATCCTGCAATTTACTACAGGGCCCACAAAACCAAAAAGATGCTAGTTATCTGAGTATAAAAAAACTTCTTGAAATCTTTGTGAGAAACACCTCACCTTAAATATACATGCGTTTCCATGCCACTCTTTTCTCTAAATCTATAGTGATTGTTTCAAGAGATTTAATTTCCCATGAAAAGAAAGATAAAATTAGTCTCAGTATTTACAGCCCATAATGAAGGCCATAATAAAATAAGACACATGGCCTTGCTAGGACTGACAGATGTCAAGGTGTTCTGGGCAGAACCAGAAATTCACATGCAGGTGGCTGATATTCAGACATGCCTGTTGCCCCATTAATGAGTTACATAGAATTACTGTCAAGTGCTGGAGACTTGCCATGTTGAATATGTAAAAACTGAAAAGGTGTATTTTCTCAAAGTTTATATTTGCATATTTTCAAACTTAGGTAAATGTATGCCAGTAAGTATATGTATGGGTTTGAGATCACTGTCTGCAGTAGGAGACTGAAGTGTTGCTGGATTGGAAAATACATGTTTCTTTGTCCTCTTTCCAGGTTTTCACATCATTCTTACTCTAACAGTCTCCTTCCATCAAAATTCTGACAGAAAATTTTCCAAATATTTCAGTCCAAAATACCTTCACCAGCAGTATTTTGCACAGCTCTAGCCAAAATGCACATTTCCCAATGAAATTTTATACCTTGAAATCCTTGGACAGTCATCTAACTATGAAGGCATTAACTCCAGACCCATTTCTGGTTTTAATTGCATTTCAGAGAAAATGTTAATCCTTTAATTACATAGCATGTTCAACCGACAAAATGACTTCCCTATTGTTGAAAAACTCCTTGTTATACTGAAGGCTTTTGATAAAATGTGGGCCCAGGGAAAAATGATAAAGTTATTATTGAGATGATTTTTCATATAAAAATTCAAAAAACCCATGCAATCCTCTTTAAGGGGACTATTACACAGCCACAGTGGTTTCCCACTATGCAAAGCTAACTTCCTCTCTTCCTGGAACTATAAAGCCTCATGGTAAGCAAGCTCTGCTCTGAGAGCCACAATGGGGAATTTTCAATTATGCACAAGGAATTTAGCTTTTTGTCCTTCATGCACCTCTTAGAAAATTACATCCTCCCTCCTGATTGTAAGGTTACAGCAGGCTTCCAACAGAGGTATGCATCCCTCTGAGAAGGGACAGCAGGGAAGCCTGTGGCAGATAGGATTGCATGCAACTTGTTGAAATCCTGATTTCAAAACAGCAGGTCTAAGGAAGCAATGGCAAGTAGTAAAAATCAGATCACATGCAGCACTAAGCAATGGCAAAAAAATCATATTACTGCACTGGGGTTTCAGGAATAATTAGCTGAAGTCATTGGGCTTTATTTTGTTCATTATAAAGGGCTACAGATGAGAACAACTGGCAACATGAAATACTGTCTCCAGCAGAAACTGGAGTTACCATCATTTCTTAATCATGTATGCAGGGTAATCAGATCCTATCCCAGAATTTTACTGAGTCCTCTTCAGTAACGTGGTCCAACCATTTGAGCTTTATTATCCTCTTAAAGCTAAAAGCCCAGATCTGGCTGGAGCAGCAGGAAAATGTAAGGCACAAGAAATATTTATTCACCATTGGTCAGTGAAAAATAACGATGACTTTCCTACTGTGCATTAACAGATAATAAGTCTCCAGTCTACTAGCTCTCATCCTATGTTCTAACTGGGGAAAATTTACTAAAGATTAGCACTGGATTAAGCTCCTACTGTCTAATCTTATTACATAGGGTTGAATGTGTTTCACTGTAATAAGCTAAGAGGTTAGGACATTAATCTACTGTAAACTAAATGCTCCTATGAAATGTGATAGAAGAGATGGTAAAGAACTTGCTTTACTGCGCTGCAGTTTTCTTGTATCGCACACAGTGCTTGTTAATGAAGACGAAGTTAAAGACCATGGTAACTGTGCCTTAAAATTGCTATTCATGCTCTTGGAGTTTTCCTTCAAAACTGAGGATTTAACCCTGAGAACGCCAACAATGCCATTAAAACATAATACGACTTGCAACATCTTTGTGTTATTGACAAGTTCATGACCTATCAGAGAGACACGTCTTGACCAATGACAGAGATGGAAAGCGAATAAAGGGGACAGAACAGAGCAAGCTGCATGTGGTTTGGGCTTGGTTTCGGGCAGCACGAATGTCTGATTGCTACCGAGTTATGTATCAGACCTGGTACTGCATTAGGTCTGAATTAATTAGTTGCACACAGCTGCGCATTGTGTAAACACAAGCATTACTTTCCCCTCTGACTCAAAACCAGCACCTTTTATTTCAGGCTTTTTGGAATTAATAGATGATTGCCTTATGGGTAAAGAGCAGAGGTAAACTGAGCAGGAACATTAGCATTCAGTTTTTTGCAGTTTTGAGAACAACTCAAAAACTGGGATTAGGTCATCTAGATGTTGCTTGGAACAGCAGGCGGGGCAGCCAAAATAATGCTAGCAAAACTCTTTGACCTCTTTAGATTCATGATCACCTTGCAGGTGCATAATACTACTACCGATCCCATCCAAAACACAGATCTCTATGATACCACTTTGAAAAATAACTACAGCATTTAAATGACAAGTGCAATGAAAATAATGCCACTTTCAAACTACACAGAACAAGTTGTATTTATTGTTCTTAAGTTCCTAGCGATGTTTTACTCATCAGGAATATTTTGTCTTATCAATATGCAGCTCACCTAAGCAAGCTGTGCCACCATTAAAAAAAACAGTTTCTTCATCCTTGTAAATGATGCAGCTAGAGATATATTGGACATGATTCAAATTAAATGAGGTCACAGGATAAATAGAAATTAGAATAGTGCTTCTTAAAAACAAGAATTCCCCATGTGGATTTTAAGTATGATCCCAAGAAATGGGCCAAAAATGAGCCTCCAGATGTCACAGCAGTATGTTGTATAACTTGGGCCACGCCAAAGATCCAGAGCCAGAGCCACAGCCCTTCTCCCGTCCTCTTCATCATGCTCTGGGGAGAAAAGAGAACTTAAAGCTCATGCCCAAAGGGGCCTTTTCTGCAGAAAAATAATGCAGCTAAAGCAGAGATCCTCAGCAGCACATAGGTTTCCATCATCTGCTTGCCATTTCCTGCTAGGGCAGGGAGTTGTCGGGAGAGAAGCTGGAGCTTAGGTTGAGAGAGAAGACTCTGCTAGTGGATGCAGAACAGAGACTGCAAAAAAGGGCCCTGCATGAGCAAAGGGTTTGTGTCAGCCCCTGCCTAGGTGAGGGTTAGTGAGGTATAAAGGCAGCTTTGTCTTCCCTTCTGGTCACAGTGGTCAGACCAGACCACATCAGTACATACTCAGTACAGTTGCTTATGCGTTTTGACACTCTCCAAACTAATGCTCAGGCCTGTTTGAAGGACACGTTCTCATGCTCATCCGTAAAGTGAATTGTGATAAAGAGAAATAAAGAGTTCACAGCCAGGGGAAAAAAATCCAATCTTTCAACTTGTGCCTTAAAATCAAATCCACTAAAGCTCACACCAACATTTTTTTAGCACACCAGTGGAGCAGGCACCCAGATTCCAAGTGTTTTATGTGGTTCTCATTATATCTGCCTGCTACAGCCTGACTTTATTGCTTTGAAAACATGTAAACCTCTTCTTACTATGTAGGTAAGCAAACCCTGGACGGCATTACCCAGGGTGAAGGGAAGGGAATGGCTTAGTGGCTAACCTTAACACGAAACCAAAAGCTTGTGGTAACAGAGCAAACAAGCTCCGTGGTTGGGGTCTGTCAGTCAGATTGCTGGTGGACAAGCAACTCTTAAAATGTAATCCTCATCTCAGAATAACCCTCACTTACATACTCTTACGAGTTCATAAACTCCTGTGGCTGGGGAGCTGTGGCGAGCAGCGCAGCTGGCAGCCCTTGCAGTGGCAGCACCCTGGTAGCAGGGCATGCACTTTCTGCCACCTAGAGGAATCCCAGCAGGTTCCCAGTGGATGGAAAAATCCATGGCACCAGGATTTCTGCTCCGAATGCACCCATGCCACTTCTTCCGTGCAGAAGGCACCTCAGTGGCCAGCCCCAAGCTCCTGCCGATGGGACGTGAACCACGGAGCAGAAGCTTTCCAGACACCAAAGAATTTCTACCCTTAACAGCAGTGCCAGGAAATAGACCCTAATTCCAGGCAATCAAGTTTGCAAGAAATATACAACCTATGAGAGGGACATTTAAGCGTGGCCAGCAAGGCTTTTGTGAAGATTCATTCATACCCCTCATGGCCCCAGCCCCCAAGAGGTCCACAATACAAAATGAGCTGGACACCAGCTCAAATGCTCCTGCTCTTTTCCTGTGCGCCACCAGACTAAATCAGCTGTACTCAACAAGGAAGCAAAACAGGACCGGTTTCACAAGGCACCAAGACAGATTTCTGGGAAAGGAACCCAAGCTCATTGTTCATGTTCAGCAGCAGTGATGCAAGAAGCTGGCTAGAGGAGCTGGGGGTAGATTCCCCAGTAGTTAATAGGGCCATTAGCTTCAGGGCCTCCACAATATTTCTGTGACACACACCCACATCTACATGCAAATCCACCATAGTGAAAGACATGTCAGGGCCTCCTTCCTCCTAGCTAGGAGGTGGTGACAGGAAGGATTTAAATCCATCCATCACTACTTGCAGAAAGCAAAGCCTCTGCAGAAAGGGTGTGCTCATCTGCAATTATAATGGCCAGCTGTAATTCACTGCTGCATGTAATTAAAATGCCAGCTGAGTCCTGGCATGTCAAGTGCATGGGTGTTTCAAATCAGATAACCAGGTGGCAGCTGGCAGTGACGCTGCAAGGCAGAGTGGAGAGTGGGTGGTGTCTGGCCGTGTGGGCTGTGACGGGACACTATCAGAGGCCCAAAGCAGAGTAAGGGGACTCAGGAAGGCAGTGGGGGAGCAGAGATAGAGCTATACAGGCATGGAAACTGGGCATAAGTATTTTTGGAAGCCAGTGGTCTAGCTGTGGTGGGGGCTGGGACAGGGGCTGGCTGGGACAGGAGGCTGGGGCAGGGGTGAGATGTGTGCGAGCAGACGGAAAGGGAAAAGACTAAGGAAAACAGAGCAGAATTACTAACTCGTGGATAGGGTGCGCAAAAGCCCTTCTAAGGGAGCCTCCCTTCCCACAGCAGCAGGTCCCACTGGCCCCTCCAGCAGACTGGGGAGCTGCAGCACCTGCTGCTGAGCCCCCGCTGCTGGCAAACCTGCCAAGGAGAGGGTGAACTGGAGTAAGGACAGTGTGAAGCCAAGGGAAGAATTGCAGCTGCAGAGGCAGAAAGTATACTCACTTGCTTTGGAGCCCAGAGAATAACCCTGTTCTCTTCCCTGGGCTGGATTTCACCTACCTCCAGTGCAGGCTCCACATGCCGGAGGACAACCTGATGCTGCTATCAGTTACTTTGTTAGGAAAAAAGGGGGATTTCAATCACTTAGGGGTGTAGGCCTTTTAACAAGAAGGAGCTTTTCAGCTTCATAACAGGGCTCCATGGTCTGCTGTTAAGGTCTCCAAATGGCCCCAAAAGTAAACACCCAGTTTCTTAACACTCAAAGTATATGCTGTTTGGAGGAGTTTTGAAGCAGAAGGTGAAGCTAGTTTTGATCTAGTCTTAAGTAACATGCAGGAGCTAATTCAGCCACAATGAGAGCTCACGTCACTGACTAGCAGCAGCTGTTACAGTTGCCATCCACGGAAGGACTAGGAAAGGAGCAATGTTTTATGAAGGCTGAGGTTCGTTACATAGGATTGATAGCTTAAAGGAAGTAAAACCCCAAGAAGTAGTTTAGATATGGAAGATGACTACTGAGAATCAGAAATGTATGCACCACTGAATAAGAAAGGAAATCAGAGAAACAAGAGACTTATCAATGTAAGTAGATAGCGGCAGGGTTTTTGAGGAAAAGAGAAAGTCTTCAGAATTTAGAAATTTGACACAGATGAAGTCAATAAACAAGAACATAAATTAGAGCAGGATCTAGGAGAGAAAAGGATTAAGCTGGATTTTCTATGGCAAATAGCATAAGGCTTAAAAACAAACAATACCAGATCACTTAGTTATATCTGAATCAGCAAATCTGTGAAAGAAATGGGAGAGGTCTGATGACTGGACAGGCTATATAGGCTAATTAAGGGAGATTAAGATATTGATAAGAAGATGTGCAATTTCTTTGCATTAGTCTTCACTGCTCAATATATTGGCACAGCTCTTAACTAGTAAAAACAATGAAATATCTGCAAAGATGTACATGTCAGAAGAAAATACATGGAAATAAATTTATCATCTGAACAGTTCCAGATGACATACATCTGAGGCTTATGACAGAGATCAGGAATAAAGTAGTCAAACAGGTAACAAAAATAGCCGTTGTTGTCCAGTGGGTTGGAGATTAGATAATGTGTCTCTAGGCCATAAAAAATAAATTATCTTAATCCTAGTTATAAACATTTGCATTATATCACTGGTAGCACAGTCAGAAATGGTTTGCTTCTTTCTCAATGCAAGCATAATCTTGAGTTATAAGCATAATGTGATGACTTTCAGGGGCAGGACTTCCCAGAGGGAAGAAGGACCCACCTCAGACTCAACATTCCCAGAGCCCGTCACTGTCTTTGGGATGTGGATTGAGGTTCAACTTTTGAGTCTCCTCTTCCTCCTACTGAAAGAAAACAAAAATTGTCAGAAAGAAAGCATGCAAAAGTGTCTTCTATAGCCTTGGATTCTGTTATTTTTTATATTTAGCTTTTTATCCCCTCTCACAACTCTCAGTTTTTCTGTAAGTTCTGGGGGGGGGGGTATTTTTTTATTTATTTAGTGTTTTGTTTTCAATTTTTTTTATCACTTTATCTCCATTTTCCTCTTTCTGCCTCCCTTTCTCTCCCCTACTGGCCTGGGCAAAACGCAATATGACCTAAAGTGTAGGGAAGTCTATGTTTATTTTCATATGCCAGTGTTTATATATTTAAAACCCTGGATATCAGCACTATCATGTATATCCTGGAATCATGTGCTACAGAGCAGTTCTAAGATTAATAAAACTCTCAGGCCTATAACCATGTCATAACAGATTCAGTTTTATTTCTATCTAAACAGCAATATTCTCTAAATTTTTGTTTCTTTCATATGTCTTATTTGAAGCGTTAAATTCAAAGTAACTTCTCATTCAGTATGAAACAAAAAGATGGGAGACTTCTTTTTCCATAAGACTGAAGGAAGTGTTTAAAGAAAATACACTCAAATCTGAAACACAGCAGCATGGTCCACTGCAACTGAATTCTACTCTTTTTCTATCTACAGTCAACTGACAGCATTTTTTTTTCTTTTGCAGACCTATAGTCTATCTAGTACTGACAGATGACAATATCAGATGTGAAATTCCTCACTTGCTGAGTGAGTCTCACCCAAATCCCCTAGCTCACTTTTTGACGGTTATTAAATTGAAGTTCAGTTGAAGCAGGAAATGTTTCCATAACTAAGAGATGTCTGTCTTTTTTTTTTCCCCTCTTTGCAAAATCTGGTATAATAATGAATAAGAAAATTCACAAGATGTCCCTCTGTCACTGTCCTTCCCTGGACTAATGGAGTGCTCCAGCACAAATATCACTTGAGTAGCGGTTTGTGGCGTGACGCTCCCTGCCCTCTGCTGCTCGACCCTCCTCAGGACCACGTTCCAAGCCGGGTTCTCAGACTTGCCATCCCCAAATCTCACCCCGCTTCCTGGCTTTCTTTCTTTTCAGCTGAACTATTATGTGTCCATCTGGCCTTGAAATCTCCCTGCTTTCTCCATCTCTCAAGTTCTCTGTGAAGCCACATGCGTAGCCTAATACTGCTGTCAGTAAGGCTCGTTCAAAACAAATCTTCCCAGACCAGCATTCCTAAGTGGTTTGGAGCAGATTTTCATTTATGCTACAGCTCAGTGTAAGCCAGAAGCACACGCTTTTGTGCAAATGGTAATGCAGTTGTACAGATACGAGCTGTACTAATGTGCTACCCTGCGTGAGGCTCTCAGCCAGGCAGCAGCCGGCAATGGCAGCAGCAGCAGCAATTACATATAAGCAGAGGGGCAGCAGTGGAAATGGGCTGAAGTGCTTCCCCCTCTGCCTTCATTTATAGTGTAACCAGCCAGGGGAGCCTGGGCACAATTTAATCCTTCCAGCGTGTACCAGGGCTTGCTCTCTGTTTCCCCACAGCCGTGTTTCTGAGGAGCAATCCTTCTCTGGTAGCCTGCATTGAAACCCGTGACTCGGTTCTGCAAGCTTTAGGGGGATTTGTCATCACACCCACATAAAATCCCAAAATATCAGAGGAACAAAAGGACACAAACAGCAAGAGTGTTCTCGTGCCTCCGTTCCAAGCATGCAGTTCCCATTCACAGCTCTGGATCTGAAAGCTCCCTGGCAAATGTCCTTTTCACATTTTACACCCACTGATTATGGGTGTGGGTGTGGGTGTGTTACTGCTAATACCCAGCGAGAGCCCATTTTTGTTAGATGAGAGAAGCCTGCTGAACTGATATTTTGGAAGCCATCATGTGACGTTAGCCAAATGCTAACGTTATTTTTCTTCACCCACATACTGCTGCAAGCCAGAAAATGAGGCAGCTGCCTGCTGCTGCTGTAATTTTGCCAGGCTGGCACCACAGCACTTGCAGCCTGCCATCAGCTCCAACCAGCTCACAGGTAGCAACAAGCATGTATAATTCACATTTACGTCTCAAGAATAAATTAAGCCCAGCATTTTTGAGGCTTTCAGCAAAACTGCCCCACAGCCCTTGGTTTATTTGCTGAATTAGAAATGTACATGAAGAAAGCATCGGTTAGTAAGAAAGACCAGGGTCCTTGTGTGTATGTATTTCAGGGTAAAAGCTTTTCATCAAAATTGAAATATCATTCAAAAATTACTCCAGTGGGATGACTTCTCTCTTTACCAACTAAATTTTAAATGTATTTTTCTTTTCTACTTTTGGTTCAGCCAGGTATGTTTTGGGTTGTCACGGTTTCATGGGATTTAGTGTCCTTGACACAGTAACGTTTCCAAAGCAAGTAATTTACTCAGAGCATCTAGAGATTCCAGCTATTGTTTTCTCTTCTTCCTACCTAATAAAATGTTTGCATAACAAACAAAAAAGGCTATTTTCCCCACAAATGCCGATGCATGTGGCTCACCTGGTGTTTGTATTCCTGGCATGATTCTACTGTTGTGTTGCTTTTGAGCAAGACATTTTCAGAAATTAGACAACAGGAAGCAATTTAGTGAGGTTTCTCCCAAGAGCTCAAAGACTTGAACACAGCTTTCTAATGGCTTTCAAAAGAGTATTTCTGTATATCAATCATGCTGACATTTCTTTCTATCAGAGAGTTTTAATAGTCCATCAGGTTCCAATTTGCCATTAATATTTTTTTAATTATATAGAAAATAAATTTAGTTAATTTGGAAATAGTTGTGGATATTACTAAACAACATTTCCAAGAGAACATCTTACCTAAGTCAACCAACCAAAAACGTGAACAGAAAGAGAAATAATTTTAATCTCCAGTTCCTTAGTGGCACATTTTGGAAAGCAGACAAGAACTGAGTCCCAACTGCTGTCACTAATAAATGGGGTATGAAACAGCTGGACAGCATATTTTGGGACAGATTTTTCTGCACACTTTTGCAGCCACAAGCCAAGCTCTGAGCAGTCAACCAGAGCCTCCGCTCACATACATCAGCCTGGTTCCAGTCAAATCAACAGACCTGTTCCATGACACCCAAGAAGAGATCAGGTACCTCATAAATATGGGGGGTGGGGGGGTGGGGGGGGGGTGGGGCAGGGGGGGAGAAGTTATTGTAGAATACAATAGAAACACCTTCCAAATTCTCAGTTTTAAGATTCCTTCTTTCAGGTTGGACTTCCCTGTCTCACTTCTGTCCCATGCAACTGCAGTGGAGGCAGCTGTGTTGGTGCTCCTTCCTTAGACAACTGCTGGGGCCACTCTGCTCTTCCTTAGTAGCCTTGGTTCCTTAGTGCTTGCTGTTCCCTGCAGCACTGTCCTGTAGTTACAGCAACTCCGCTGAGTTTCAAAGAGCTACATCAGGTGTACACAGGCCGAGGGTGGCAGGGAGAGAAAGTTTCAAAGAATGGTTTATTTTATTTAAATTAAGCCATTTCTGTACCAAAGGACTGCTCCAGGGCAAAATATCTACAGATGTTATTGAGTGTATTTTCACAAAGAGGCGCACAGTGTGTGCAGGTTGGGAGCAGGAGGGAAGCAAAGCCAGTCCCTGGACACATGCACACCAACCTGAATCTGAGGACTGTGTTTCATTCCTGCATGTCATAGCCAGGAGCTGAAGGAGCACAGTGGCCTGCCAGATTTGTTCCCAGGGATTTAGAAATCAGAGTGAAAGCTAGCAACCATGTTTCTTGGTCTAAGTACCAAATACTTTTTCATTGTTTTCCTGTAGCAAAATCAGCTGTAAAGCCATTTTTACATTTCCAGTTAGATATGAATCTGTCATATGCTCAAGCCCTTGGAAAAGCTTCTGTTGGCTTGACTAAGTGTTGGATCATGCCTTTAACAATGCATCAGTGTGGAAAAACTTTGGGGAAAAAGAAAGCAGAGGCAGAGACAGGAAATAATTTCAAGTTTTTATTGGGTTTTCACTTGCAGCTTTGAGTTTAAAAAAAATTGTTATCTTCAAGAACAGATAAATTTTCTCTTTTCAAAGCTAGGGTTTGACAAAAGCTTGGTGAAGGGAGCACTGGGGATGGCAATGGCAGTGCTGACAACAAGGGTCCTATGCACACGGGGCTGCACTTCAATATTCTTCTCCAGCCAACAGGACACCAAGGAACACCCATATTTCTTGTTTGGGTGACCACTGGTAAAAATGGGATGTTGTGACTGGACAGTGGTGCATACAGTCATAGAATCATAGAATCATTTAGGTTGGAAAAGACCCTGAAGATCATCAAGTCCAACCACACACCTAACACTGCCAAGTCTACCACTAAACAATGTCCCTAAGCACCACGTCTATGTGTCTTCTAAACACCTGCATTGTTGGTGACTCAACCACTTCCCTGGGAAGCCAGTTCCAGTGCTTGACAACCTTTTCAGTGAAGGAATTTTTCCTAATAGCCAATATAAACCTCCGCTGGTGCAACTTGAAGCCATACATATACATATATACATGAATGACATAATGAGAAATGTAACTGATAACGCTAAAGGGCTGAAAGAAGTTTTTCACCTACCTGCTCAACTCCTACGCTACTCGCATGTTTAGTAAGGCACATTCTCCTTTCATAACAACTTCTAGAAGTTTGAGGAGGACCTGTTTTCTTTTCCCAGTGCAGGCAAAATATATGACTTCATGTATCCTTTACCCCAGATCTCAAGAGCAATGGGATACTCCTGGGCAAGTTAGCTGCTTGATCTTCCCATCCTTTGAACAACATTGTCACCTCTGGAACAGTGTGGGTCAGCTAACTGGAGCACTTTGACGTAAACACAGCATGGGCTTTTAGTTGGATGTGAATACCACATCCAGCCTTAACTAGGGAAACACGAAAAGCAATCATATGGACCTCAGATTCAGAGAAGCTACAGTTACTCACTATTTTAAAATAATATTTGTATTTACAGGATAAATAGAAGGCCTGAGTGTCTGTGTATGATTTACTGGTTACTGAGTGGTTAAACATCTGTTTGCTAAGGTATGTAGCCATTGTGATCTTCACAAAATGGAAGTGCCCTGGTTCTAAGAGCTGAAAAATAGTGACCTTTGTACTATTTATAGTACAAGCAGTGCCAGTTTCTAAATCCACTTAACCACCTAAGTAATAGTCTTTAATTTGAGAATCCAATTCATTTTCCACTTTAATAGGTACATGCAGTGACAATTTGAGACATAGCAGCAGACATTGCATTTGTAGCTAATTAAGGAAAACTGGATTGAGCCCAGATGTGGATTATGCAAAGTGATTACTGGTGTTCTGTTGAAGCTGATAATTTTGAAAGCATTTCCTTGTGTTTGTTCGCTTTTTCCAGTAAACCAAGATAAAAAAGTTTCTGAAGGGAGGAAAATAGGTTTCTACAAAGTAAAACTGTCAATGGCAATTATTTCCATCATTTCAAATTGACATATATGGTAGTTAATGACTGGGTCTCAACCATTCTTTCAATCAAAACTTGCTGTTTGGTTGTAATCCAAAGTAAGTACTGCAAATAGTTTTCAAGTGTGGAATGACATTAAATGTGGAACTCCATACAATCCTTCCTAATGGAAAAATCTGTGAAATAGTGATATTTCTTTTTTATTGGGGAAGAACAGACAACATAATAAACACTAATTGTTAGAGGTAAGATTGTGCTATGTTTAATTCCACCAAGCTGCTGAAGTGAATGAAGCTGTTTGTTGAGTAAGATGCCAGTCAACCTGAGGAAAGGAGACAGAACCAGGCTTCCTAGAAGCAAGAGAATGCCAGCACTATGCCAGGACCTTTGATACAACATCAAGAAGTACAAAAGATATGTTGCACAAACAAGCAACAAAATACTTTTAAATCTCCTTTTGAAAGAAAATTTATTTAAAGATTTTTTGATAAGTTATCAAAGTGCCATCAGAATATTGGGGTGGCAACTGCCAAAAAAAAAAATGTAAGCAATTTCAAAAGGTATTTATGCTGATTTTGTGGTGGGAAACTCGCCCATTGCTTGATTTTACAAAGCTGAGAAGTGGTTTGGCAGTATCCATAGCAGCTTCTGCTTTCTCTTTTTCTCTCCGTTTTTTAAGGTCTACTGATCTTATTGTTAAATACTAGCAATTCAGCACAACTGAGCCTTAGAACTGGGTAAGAAACCTTCCAAACAGAAATATTGCCGTTCTGCAATGCAATCATTACAAATAAATATGATTTTTAAAAACAATATGCCACTCCTTGATTTTTGTAATCACCTGTTGAATGAATCTTCTCTAGTTATTATAATTATGCTGACAAATATTGCAGAATAAGTATAAAATAGATTTTTGTACTGAAACAGAACAGATGGAATTTTTCCATTTCTACTCTGCCATGGTGAACTAAATTGGATCTCTTAGATTTTCTGTTTCTGTTCTAAGCACATTTAGGTTGATTACTGTCCTATGAACAAAAGGGAGTTTTCACACTGCAGCTTTCTCAAGCTACCATCCCTGTTAGCAGAGCTCACATGGGCATTGCAATTCTCATTCCTACTAGTAACCTCCACCCCATAAAAACCTCCTCCTGCAGCACTTTCTGTTTGCGCCGGTGTTGTATCTGTGATCACCTGCTAAGGGACTCTGCAACCAGATGTGGGCCCAGTGAGCGCCCAGCACAGAACCAGCCCCCTGTGCCAGACTGGTGTGAAGAGAAGTGAGACATTGGACAGGACCTCCATGAGGTGGTAGATGGTCCTTCGCAGCTTGTTGCAGTGGGGGTACCATTGCCCCTGCAGCCTCCACCCGAAAGACTTTGCAACCAAAGAAAGAGCTTAGAAGCAGATGCAGGCAGACTGTAAGCGCAGAGCAGCAGTAACTTGGTAGTGGTCTCAACATCCCCAAAGCTCATCTGCTGTTTGCTTCTTGGAGGCACCAGGGAAAATGGATGGTGTTAAAAGAAAACAAGGCTGGTTTAGGGGTGTTTCCCACAAGTTCTTTTTGAACAAGAGAACAGCATCATGACAAACCACAAAGGCATTTTTTTGTCACTTAGGGAAGTGGTGAAAACTCAGCCATCTGGGAGATTTTCAGCTAATTCTGGACAAGATGAATGTATGGTCAGACTGGATCTTGGGTAAGCAGGTTGGTGGGTGATGGTGTCTGCTTCCTTTAGTATTTTTATTAAAAGGAAAACCAGCAGGCATGGATAACAAAAGTTGCACACTGTGGACATTTGTTAAGATTCAGAGCAGAACTATGCTGCATTAAAAGACTTGCTAGCAAAAGGGACTTTATAATGTCATCTAAAGACAAAACACAGGCATAAAAAAAAAAAAAGTAGTACTGAGAGGGTAATAAATAATTATCATGCACAGGACTGACCTATACTTAATCAAAGTGAGTGCAGAAGATAGAAGAACTGGAGCTGCAATGAGCTGAATTTCACTTGTGAGCCTGACTATTGCCCTCACTGTGCTGAACTCACAGAAGTGCACACACAAGATATCATCAGAGAAAACAGGGAAACTATACTCAGTATTCATTAGTCTGGTACAGAGCTTTTACCTCATACACAGACATATGCTGTTTTTCCATGTACTCAGAAGCCATCATTCTGTTCTTTGCTTAAATTTTGGCGTTAGAATAAAACAGTTTTTATTTTCTCAGTTAAATATTCCCAAACGTAGCAATATATGTGAAAGAATGTATTAGTATTTATGTGTATGAGATCAAGAAATAAATCTGTCTAATAAACATAATATTCCATTCTAGTCATATTATTTAAATCTTGATAATAAGTTTCCTAGCCTGTTCTTATTGCTTGCATTGACAGAAATGCTAAAAGCAATTAGCCATAGAGAAACCTTTCAGTTTCAATAATTTACAGTGGGTTTAGTAGCTCAGCTAAAGATGTTTCTAGGAATACACAAGAAAAAAATCTGCTCAGATATTCATCTTTGCAATACCACAATTTAGCTCATAATTTTTACTTTGATAGCATCTCTAGAGACTGCTGTTGCAGCATCAGCAAGTGACTCTTTCCTATATACAGCTCTTAAAAAAGTGTGTACCTCCTGATGCTGATTTGCAGTGGGTTATTGCAGGACAGTGAAGCAAATATTCTAATCTGGAATTGGCTTTTTCAAAGATTTCTGTGTGTATGGCTTCATCACAGGTGCTAAGAATTTCTTCACAGTCTTTCATTTCTTTAGTCAGAGAGATCGCTGCAAGTAAAATAAAGCTCTGTTTTCCCTGTGGCTGCAATAATACCCACATAAATCCTACAAAATGGAATGTAGTGGTGGATACAGTCCTGAAGTATTTGGAGTGACCTAACTTTTATTCTCAGACTTGTGCAGAGAACACATGAAAAGGTATAGCAAGGTACCTTGGAGGGGCGTGCTAGACCTCCCACACTGGATGTGAGCCACATGACCTCCATACAACTCTTCCTTTACTACAGTCCTCTACATCAGGAGACCCACTAACTCTGTGCTTGTTTTCACAGCTCTCTCACACCGGCTATGCACCACGGTCCTGCGGTCCCCTCCGCTCACCAGCCTTCCACAGCAAGTCCCCCTCGAAGCATCAGTGGGATCAGGCCCCAAGACTTCTCAGACCTTCCACACTGTAAATTTTGGATGGTTCCAACTCCAAACCAGGAATCTGACCAGATTTTCTTGAAAATGGGCCCAGTTTCATTCAAACCGTGTTACAAACTTCAACAGAGTCTGGGTTTTGACTTTCTTGTGAAACTTGAAACCACATGTGTTCCACATGGTTTAGGTTTTTGTTGTGAATATCTTACACAGCTCTATGGGAATAGCCTTTTCTTGTGGGCTTTTAGCATTTCCTATCCCAGCCAGAACCATAAAAAGCAAAGGCTGGAAAATATGAAAACTACAATTACGGGGAAAAAAGGGGGACTTAACTTTTTAAACCTCAGACATTTGTGTTCATTTAGAGCACAGAGAGAAGTTTTGAATTAATTCATGTTTTATTTTAACTGTTAGCCTTAATTAGGTGCACTCCGGAGAAATCACTTCCCCTGTAATATAAAATCATGGAGCCTGTGACACATGGAAATTATAAACACTTTGGAGTGACTTGGGAGATGGGTGTTGGCTTTGCAGCAGCAGACGAGCAAATATTTACAGTACATTAGGCTTCACTTCACTTCTAAATTATTATCTTCCCCTTTGGAATAATCTGTTTTCCAAAGACAGATTGAGACTAATGCTGGTGCCCTCCTCATCCATTTTGTTGCAGGCAGCTATTTTTCCTTCATTTCTGTCTTGACGTTTCTTGCTCTAGCTCTCCACAGAGTCAAATGAAAACTGAGGAAATCCTTAATTTAATGTCTCTTTTGTCCCTGAATCACACTGGCAAATTATTACACTTCTCCAAGACTCAGCCTGCTTTTTTTCAGAATAAAAATTCAGAAAGAAAACCAATACTTAACTTGCCAACAGAGGTATTGATTAATTCATAACCATAAGAGGACTTTGAGATAGAAAGTGATATATAATGTTAATTAGTGGTGTTATAATTGCTTATTCCAAAAGCCCAAAGAAGCTGTTACTTTACAGATTACTTAAATTAGTGCTAAAATATTCCCATCTTTGATCTCACAGGGCTCAGTTATGGGAAGTTAAATACAACAAAAGCAACACTATGACATAAAGGAGAAGAAATAATTACATATGCCATTTTTATTCCCCTGATATAACTCCTGCAGTGCATGATGTGCTATTAGATTTTGCAGTAATAGTACAGCAACCTGGCTTTGCGCTTACAATAGCTAAAACCATCTGTGTACGTGTAAAACCTTTGCTGGCAGGTTTCCATGTGCGGTTCATGCATTCCTTTGCCTCTGCAATTTGAAGCTGTCAAAAACTAATTAAATAATTATGTGGTTGTTACTGCAGCTGTGCGTATTCTTCATTACGTTATAAGGCTGCGGTCTGAGGCACTCTCCTGCTCTAAGTTTCAAAATATTAGTAATGGAAGGTGTGCTGTCGGTGCATGTTCAGCTGTTGCCAGAAAAAGCAGAGAGGGAAGGGAACCATCTTTAATGTCAGTCTACCATCACACTTTATACTGTAGATTCCCTGTGTACAGCACAGCGGTGAAAATACAAATTGGCTTTGTTAGGCAGAATTTGGCATTGCCTCTCCTAAGTACAGGACAGAGAAAAGTCCCTGCAGTACCTCCACAGTGGATGCATGCCTGAAGCATCTATAGTGCCTCTGAGCCTAAGGAGGGGGGGTCTTGGAGGGTGACAGGAGAGCAAGGCTGAGGCTGTGGAGAAGACCCACTTCCTTTCCTATCCAGCCAAGAGGGGACTGCTCTCGGTCCTGCTCTTGACTCACTCCCTGACCCCAAGGAAATCAATCCCTGGGCCCACCTGCCCTATCAGTAAATCATAGATAACACCTCCTCCAAGAACACACTGGATGTGTTTGTTAGTGGTAGTAATTCAGCTTGATCTCAGGCTGAGGGTGCTACCCAGATACAGCATGGCATCACAGTATTCCTTCATTGGCAATGATGCCAAACCGCCACATCACTACTCACTAGCATTAGATTTTCAGTTACAGAACAAGGAGTTGTCACTGCAGTGAAATAGTCCCTGGCTGTGCCCCTCACCCTCCTTGTGGAAATTACTTTTGTAAACAGGAAAACAGAAAACATAGCTATTATTTACATTGACTAAAATAGTGTATATGGGCACCACAAGTCAGCCCTGTGCACATAACCCTGCCTCATGTCTCCTGACCACAGTGTAAGACAGAGAAGGGTAGCAGTCCCAAAGGAGAAGGCATCTGAGATCACTTTTCAGGACTTCTTAATGAGGCAACTGAGGCAGCCTAAATCGAGGTAGTGGTGCTCTTTCCAGACCAAACCAGCCCATACCAAACATGTTTTTCATGCCACAGAAGAGGTACCCTGGTTGTACATGCAGTGCACAGCTACTGAAGGAACAGGGAGTTACTACTCATAATACAGTGTGTCTCAGTTGTATTATAGTTATGGAACAACTTCACTTTTAATAAGGTTTTCCTCTTATTTATGGAACTGTCTTATCACATCAGCAGTTTTCTGCTCGTCTGAATGTTCAAAAATACTAATAAAACAAAAGTTCCAGATGTTTATTTTCTTTAATATTTTTCTTGTATGTACCCACACAGTATAATACATGAGTGCAGATGCTTTCCTCCTAATGTCTTCATATAATTTATGACTATCAGTCTAGATGCCGCGCAGCCTTTCTAAGTGCACTAGGCAGCCATGACAAAGTTGTTTTAAAATCACCTGTCATCTAATGCAGCCTTTTTTGTAACAGCCTTTCTCAGACTTTCCCTCAGAAAGCTTACAGGTTAGTCGTAGTAAAAGTCCTGAAAACGAAAACTAAAAGAAAACAAGCTACTTTCTGAAAGCCCAAGTCGGATCCTTCGAGTTCACAGGGGCTACCAGAAACCAGTGCGTGTCTTTGGGTCCCTCGTGTGGTCTGGAAGCAACAAGCTGCTGTCATCAGCACATCCTTGCATTACCCCAAACACACCAACGCACGGGAAGACATGTATGCTCCCAGAGAGACACAGCCAGACCTGGCACAGACAAAGGATGGGCAAAGATGCTGGTAATCTGTGTGACAACTAGTCCAAGCCCATTCTCATTGTTACTACAACTACTGAAATTCCAGGGAAATACTGAGTAGAGCTGGATAGTGCTACTCCATTTTCACGTTGAAACATGTTTAATTCCACAGTATCAAACTTAATGAAACTACTGCAGGTTACAATCCAACATGCATAAAGTGTATCAAGGTATGACTGTGTTTCACATAACTTCCAGAAATATATGCAAGATTGTACATTCAAGACTTTTAATAGATGTATACTCAGGATGTCGTATATTCAAAATTTGTATATATTGTATATTTGTATATTCAAGATTGTGAAGGCACTCTTCTAAAGCATAGCCTTTGGGATTACTACAAAGTAAAGTTTGTTTGGGTCATTATAAATTTGGGTTTGGTGGGAACCTGGTTAATAATTGAAATACGATAAACAACCTTATCCACTCCCTCTGAGCTTCAGCTTGTTCACAAGCTAACAACCTCAGGAACAACTTCAGCCAAGTAGGCAGTAGCTTGATGTTGCAAATCTGGGGAAGAGAAGAGGAAGGTGAAAGAGTGAGAAAATATTCTTAAAAATGGGTGGTCTTGGCCAAAACAACAACCTTCTTTTGGCACCTGTCTCCATCCAAGCACCAAGAGATGACACAAGAAAGGCATGTGCCATCAAGTCTTGTGGGCAAGGTGTTTCAGAGGAGCGTAAGCAGTGTTGTGTCCTCCTTCCAGCTGCTCCCACTACTACTGCAGATTCTCAGCAGGCATGAAAGGGTCAGAGAGCTATGAAGCAACAGCTGAGCAAAGAGACCACTGCAACGTCTGAAGACATAAAGAACATGCAGGTTTGGAGGAGCATGTGGTAATGAGGGAGGCTCGCCCCAGACAAAAAGGCTGCTTGTTGCAGCCCTGCCTTCACCACCACCCAGCTGCCTGCACTGCCCACGACCATGCTCACCTTTGCTAACAACTTAATATCCCTCCTACCGCCTGAGTACCTGTCACTGCAGGCCTCCCAGATCCCCTACCTCTCCCAGACATAACTGTGGGCAGCTTTGGCCATATTCCTCAAAAAAATTTCCTGAAATGCTATTCCTCCCTCCTTCCCCCTCCAACAGTTCCCTGAAACTGCAAACCATACTTTCCTGCCCTCAAGGAACTACCTTGCTCTCGCCCACAGGGAAGTAAAATTCAGTTCTTCCTATGCTACACAGAAGCCTTAAACCACTCTGAGCTTACTGGTAATGTTGGCTCGCTGCTACTTGTCACAAAGGAACTGTTTAAGGCAGAACTGATTTGCTCCAGACTAAGGGCAAATGTACTAGTACAAATATCAAACAAACTGTCAGTGTTGTGCGTAACAAATTGCATCTCCAATTTTGGCAACCAAACTGCCTACACACTTTCTTGGAAATTAGAAATAATTATATATATCAATATGTCCAGGCAAAACCTCACTGTTTCTTTCCAAATAGGCCCCTAATCCACATATCTAATGACCCAACAACAGAAAGACAATCTTAAAGCTTTTGGCTTACGAGTGTCCGCTTTCCTAGTTTCCCCATTTCAGAAATATTTACGTCTTCCTACATTCCTCATATACTCAAGGGGCTTGTTAAACTTGCCTAAATACAAATAACTTGATGCATGTGAAAATATAATGCAACACATTTCTAATACTGGATGTTCTGTGAAGTATATTTTGATATGAATATAAAAAAAACAGTGGAATTTGTTTGTCTTTTATGTATAATTGTTGTCCTGTTTCCTTTAGGAGGAAGGTAAATCTTTTCCACATAGAGATAATGTGTCTCCACTGCTTGGAGAAACACTCCATAACAACACTAACAATTTCCTAAATGCCAGCACTGTGTAGTTAAAGTTCACTGGAGCTAAAGCCGCATTTCCTCATGTCAGGTGCCCTCTTAAGAACACATAGACTTGCAAGGGAAAACTAGTCCAAAAAAAGTTACCTTATTCAGTAGTCCTCTTTATTCCTTTTTGTTACCTACAAACAGAGCTGTTCCTTGATTTTTTCAGCAATGTCCTCTTTTCCAGCCTGAAATCTTTTCTGGGGAGATTTTGAGGACTTGGAATATCTACATTAGATTTTCAGGTATCTGACAGCCTCAGCAGAGAGGCAGTACTTCTTCCCAATGGACACCTGAAAATCCTCCACATGCCCCTCAGGCACACAAAGGGCATCCAGCATCCAACCTCGAACACGCTTACAGCAGAAAGCCTGTCCTTTGTCCTTCCCTGTCTATCCAGAGCTGCTAGGGGCAGAAGCTGCTGCAGGGGCACAGAGGACGCGCTGTCTGTCCTGTCACAGTGTCTGGTGCCACAGGACAAAAGGCAGGTCCTCGTGTGAGCCCACGGGGACCACTTCCAACACAGTTCTGTTCACCTGTACCTAAGCTGTGCTGCTACGTGGTGCTGTTCACAGATGAATAATTTTCTGGGTCTTGTCCTGCTTTGTGTTTTTTTGAGCGAGAACATGGGAAACTGCCACCAAATGAGCAATATTACAAAGCCTTATTCCTCTTCATCTGCCTGTAGCTTCTTACAACAACCCATAGTACAAAACCACAGCCATAACAAAATTTTACTTTAAACTGTAAGCAAACATTTTCAATTTAAACACCTATGAGTAACACATGGATCTTACACAGCCAGCCTGATTTTTAGAGATACTAAGCACCACCACTGAATTCAGGAGGAACTGAACTGGAGGAAGATCAGTACTTCTGACTACACAGAGTAAACAACACTGAATTTTACAGGCCAGTTGTTATAGGCAATCATCTTGAGAAAATCTTGGTGTAAAAGGACCTTTGGTCCATACTGTTTCCTGAATTGTGGTTATTTTCTATTTTTGAAGTCAATAGATATATGTCAGTTCAAATGAACTGAGTATCTGACCCCTCATATTTACATAACCACATATGCACACATATATGTACATCTACTTGTGCATACATAGGCTGTATTAAATGAAAGTATGTAATTTAATTCTTTTTACAAAGTAATGCTTCTTATAAACAGTAAATTAGGGAAGTCAATACTATCTATATACTTTTTACAACAAGAAATTCTTACAATGAGCAACTTGTCATGTTCTTTACCTCTAATTTATTATAATGTTCAAAAAATCCGTTAACCTGGGAACTCAAAAAACATGTGGGGGTTGTAAAACTATCCACCACAATAAAAGACTTACAACATTTTTAGCTAGCTGAGGAACTGGGAATTAGGTTGATGGAAGGGATTATTGCTTAATATTTTCCGTAACATCAGCAATCTTGCCAAAATCCCTTGGTTGCTCTGAGAGTAGGAGACATCTGTTTTATGGGGTGAGCACATATCCTGGAATGTCTGCCATGAGGCAGCGTCACAACCAGGCTTCATTACCCCTTCACACAGCAAGCCTCGTTTACACTTCACAGTGCCATGGAAAAATCACACATTCTGCTTATGCCAGCAGAAGCCTTGTTATAAACATAGTCCTACAGGTTAGAAATTCCCTTTGTCAGTCATTTAGTTCACGTGGGGAACGTCTGCAGGCTGTACTAGCGCGTGACCCATTTCGCCATCCACATTGCACCACATGTTTGCCATGGAAGCTTCTGCTAGGCGGATTTGCCTGCATAGCTGGCTCTCACCTTCTAGCTTTCAGGTTGTGATCAGTAGCACAAAGTTCAGTTGGAGGCCAGGTCCTAGTGATGTGCCCCAAGGGCTGATACTGGGACTGCTGCTGTTCAACATCTTCATGAATGACCTGGACACTGGTACAGAAGACAGTGTCACAAAGTCTGCAGACAGTACAAAACTGGGAGGAGAGACTGATACGCTAGAAGACGTATCATGGACAGGCTGGAAAACTTGGCCCAGAGGAACCTCATGAAGTTCAACAAATGGAAATGCCAAGTCCTACCCCTGGGGAGGAACAAAGACAGGCACAATTACACGCTGGGTGCTGAACTGGCTGAAAAGCAGCTCTGCAGAGACGGGACGTGGGGTCTGTGCACACCGAATTGACCATGAGCCAGCAGTGTGCCCTTGCAGCAAAGAAAGGCAGCAGCATTCTGGGAAGACCACTGGCAGCAGGTTAAGGGAGGTGGTCTTTCCCCTCTACTCAGCACTGGTGAGACATATCTGTCATGCTAAGCCCAGTTCTGAGCTTCCCAAAACAAAACAGACATGGGCATACTGGAGCAAGTCCTACAAAGAGTCACAAAGGTGATGAGGGGACTGCAGCATCTTTCATACAAGAAAAGGGTGAGCAAGCTGGGACTGTTCAGCTGCAGAAAAGAAGGCTCCAGGCTTCATCTCATTAGCATGTATAAGTACATGAGCTTCTAGTCTCTGGATGGGTTCACCATCCCATTTTCTCATGTCCTCCCCCTGGTGATGCAGGAAGAACCACAGGGTTGCAAGTGCTGTATGCCACCAGCACCCTCTCCCTTGGACAGAAAATGTCTGGCTTAATAGCTGAGACACTGGTTGGTGTGGGTGAGGAAGACCTATTCTTATCAGACTGCTGGGACAACTTTTGGGTCAGTTCCTTCACAGCTGAGATGCAGGCCCACAGGGAGGAAACAAGATTATCTTTGTATTCTTGGAGTTATCTGGCCAATGCATTCATAGCTGGTGCCTCCATATCTGTCCAGATCATCATTGTCAGGGTGCTGAGATATGACATAGGTGCACCTTGTATCAAATTTTGCCACATGCACTGGGTGCACCAGATTTCATCTGGGTCTTTGGACGCCTGATTGTTACCCAGGTTGTTATAGATCTCCTCCACCACAGCTAATTCTCTCAGATACTGGATACTTCCCTCAACGGTGGTCCATTTGCTTTAGGAATTTGCAGGTTCTTCCTTGAAGGGATACTGGTCCTTCATGCTTGACAGGAGTCACCGCCAAAGACTGAGGACTCCTGCCCTTTTTCCAATCCCTTTGTCAATGGCCTTATCTTTAGGAAGGGATCCCAGCTGCCAGGCTTCCTTACCCTCTAATTCCTGACTGTTGGCCTTGATGTCCCAGCATTGGAGTCACTAGCTGAGAATTTGTTTGCCTTGTTGACTGCTAAAATCTTTTCGTGTATCTCACAGGTCACTTATTTGGTGTAGGCATAGGAATTGGGTGCTTTCTGTCTCACTTATGATCTCAGACTCTTGCTTCCTCTGTTCTGTGACTGCTCTGTGGCAGAACAGTCTACCCCTTCTGGTTCTTTCTCCTGTTCCCTGTTAGGAGAAGCGTCTTCATCCCTTACTAAATGAGCTGACTTCTGATTCCGTAGGTTTTTTTAATTGTAGGGGTGACTGGTACAGTTTCTGTTTTAGCCACAGTGTCTGTTGGTATGTTTTCAGATCCAGAGACCCTCTTTTCTTCTTGAGGGCACTGCATAATATCGAGTAGAGTTTGGTAGGTGCTGGCCAGGCCCCAGCACGCTGCAGTAAGTTGTACCTCCTTGAAATAACCAGGGATTTATTTCCCCCCGCCCCCCCCCTCCCCCAAGTATGCTATCACTTCGTCAGAATCCTGCACTTGTTTGGGAGTGAAGTTCCAGACCACCAGAGGTGAGAAAACCAGAAGTTTTCTAGATATCTGCCCATATTTTCCCACATGCCTTGCCACCCATGAGCACCCTGCCACAGGGCCTGGGTCATGTTCTCAAATAGCTTGTTAATCTTAGAAAAAGCCAGAACAGTATTCCTAAGAAGTACCAATAGAAGTATTTTAACTGCCTAAGGATGTTCAAAATACTGATAAGCTATTGTAGCGAAGGAGAAAACATCAGAGAAGGTGGTGGTGAAGGTGCCATTCTGTATTTGCTCCACAAAAATCCCCTCAGAGCAAGAAGTGCTGTTGTTAATTGTCTCCATCAGATGGTACCTGAAGTGATGTACAGTACAGTAACGGCTTCAGCACAGTCCAAATAACCAGACTGATCTTGAGGCCAGTGTTTTGATAGTAGATCTCCCATGCAAAACACCACTAAGCACTACAGAGCACAGCAACATGCAAAAGCCAACACCAATCTTCAACATGGACAGCAAAAAAAAAAAGACCATGGCACAGATCAGATAAACTAATATAGGGAACAGATGAATCAGTGTCATGATCCATAACTGTTAACAGATATAAATCTCTTCTAACACACTCTGGTCAAATTTCTGTTATTATCTCAAACCCTTTGTGTCCCACGCTGGGTACCGAAAAGGACTGTTGTGATTTAACCCCAGCCAGCACCTAAGCACCACGCAGCTGCTCACTCACTCCTTGCCCCCAGTGGGATGGGGAGAGAATCAGAAGGGTAGAAGTGAGGAAAATCATGGGTTGAGATAAAAACAGGTTAATAATTAGAAATAAATAATGATAGTAATAGTAAGGAAAAGAGGGACAGGGACGGGGACAGGGACAAGGGGAATAAAGCAAGCGAGAGAAAAATAGAACCCAAGAATAGACAAGCGATGCAAATGAAAACTGCTCACCACCAATCCACCAATGTTCAGCCCATCCCTAAGGAACGCCCCCCCCCGCCCCCCCGCCCCCCCCCCCAGTAACCTTCAGTTTTATTGCTGAGCATGACGTCACATGGTACGGAATATCCCTTTGCTCAGCTGGGGCCAGCTGTCCGGGCTGTGTCCCCTGCCAACTGCTTGTGCTCCCCCAGCCTGCTGGCTGGTGGGGAGGGGTGAGGAGCAGAACAGCCCTGGCTCTGTGTAAGCGCTGCTCAGCGACAATGGAAACGTCCCTGTGTTACTAACACTGTTCCTAGCACAAACCCAAAACATAGCCCCACACTAGCTACTATGAAGAAATTTAACTCTATTCCAGCCAAAACCAGTACACCCAGTCAAAATCCTGGATGTTCACAATTCTTTGATTGAGCTGTTCAAACATGGATTTATTAGTGGGGAGCCACCTAATGAAAATTTCCAGATGTTAAAAATGAAGTGATTTAGAACTAGCCAGAGAGGGCATAATGCGAAGGAGGCCTTATATCGGTTATATCTTTACGTCTGGGAGCCTACTGGGGAAATGCACGCAAAGCCTACCAGAAGCTGCACCTTGACACGGAGGAAGAGCAGGACGAAATCCTAAGTGTTTCAGAAGATCAAACCCCACGGTTGCTGCAAAGCTCATACATTTCAGCTTGATTGCTGCTCACTAGATGGCAGCAGATTCAAAAGAATTGTTGGCGAATCTCAACCTGCCCGTGAAAAGAGCGTTTAAAGACATGGTTATGCAGTGAAGTAAAGGTGTGGTTGTAAAACGTGATACAAAATGTAGTCTGGGTAAGGAAAACCCCGGGGGGTGGGGGGCAGGGGGGCAGTACAGGCTCCAGCCTGGTCGGACAAGTAGGGTCTTCTGCCACATTTTCCACAGAGCTTGTGCTTTGCTTGCCCTCCCAGGCTGGGGTTTCTGTCGTTCCGCAGGCTCACCAGGTTGAAGCTAGCGTGCCTCCCTGTGCCACATCCGAGCGCTCATTCTCTGTGTCACTAGCATCTAAGAGAATATGTTAGAATTAAGTTCCCACTCTGTGAAAGACTTTCTTGTTCTAACGTACTTTCACCTGAATACTTTCTTTGCCCTGAAGCACAGGGGCTGTAAAGGAGAGGCAAGTAAAATATATTTAGCTAACCATCATAATTATCTTAAAAAACTCCAGATGACCACCATACTTGATCTTTTCCTGAGGATGGATTAAATTGTCTCAGGTATACCACATGCCTAACCTGTTACGAAATTGGTAACTTGAGAAATAAAGGGGAAAATTTCATAAATGGAAATGGTAACACCTTCTGCTGGCATGGATGGAGTTGGAAGAGATGTCTGTCCAGGGATGTGGATCTGTAAACTTCATTACCGTTCCCAAAGGTCTGTCAATACCATTGTCACAAGAATCACAGAATGGCTGAGGCTGGGAAGGACCTCTTGAGATCACCTAGTCTTCACACCTCTCTCAAGCATGATCACCTGCAGCAAGTGCAGTTGGATTTTGAGTATCCTAAAGGATGGAGATGCTGTAGCCTCTCTGGGCAACCTGTGCCAGACTTTGACCACCTTCACAGTAAAAAAGTGTTTTCTGTGATCACATAGACTCTAATATGTTTTAATTTGTGCTCACTTCACTTGTCCTGTCAGTGGGCACCACTGAAAAGAGCCTGACTCTCTCTTCTTTACACTCTCCCATGAGGTACTTATACATGCTAATGAGATGAAGCCTGGAGCCTTCTCTTCTGCGAGTCCCAGCTTGCTCACCCTTTTCTTGTATGAAAGATGCTGCAGTCCCCTCATCACCTTTGTGACTCTTTGTAGGACTTGCTCCAGTATGCCCATGTCTGTTTTGTTTTGGGAAGCTCAGCATCTCCATCCTTCAGGATACTCAAGGATACTTGCTGCAGGTGATCATGCTTGAGAGAGGTGTGAAGACTAGGTGATCTCAAGAGGTCCTTCCCAGCCTCAGCCATTCTGTGATTCTTGTGACAATGGTATTGACAGACCTTTGGGAACGGTAATGAAGTTTACAGATCCACATCCCTGGACAGACATCTCTTCCAACTCCATCCATGCCAGCAGAAGGTGTTACCATTTCCATTTATGAAATTTTCCCCTTTATTTCTCAAGTTACCAATTTCGTAACAGGTTAGGCATGTGGTATACCTGAGACAATTTAATCCATCCTCAGGAAAAGATCAAGTATGGTGGTCATCTGGAGTTTTTTAAGATAATTATGATGGTTAGCTAAATATATTTTACTTGCCTCTCCTTTACAGCCCCTGTGCTTCAGGGCAAAGAAAGTATTCAGGTGAAAGTACGTTAGAACAAGAAAGTCTTTCACAGAGTGGGAACTTAATTCTAACATATTCTCTTAGATGCTAGTGACACAGAGAATGAGCGCTCGGATGTGGCACAGGGAGGCACGCTAGCTTCAACCTGGTGAGCCTGCGGAACGACAGAAACCCCAGCCTGGGAGGGCAAGCAAAGCACAAGCTCTGTGGAAAATGTGGCAGAAGACCCTACTTGTCCGACCAGGCTGGAGCCTGTACTGCCCCCCTGCCCCCCACCCCCCGGGGTTTTCCTTACCCAGACTACATTTTGTATCACGTTTTACAACCACACCTTTACTTCACTGCATAACCATGTCTTTAAACGCTCTTTTCACGGGCAGGTTGAGATTCGCCAACAATTCTTTTGAATCTGCTGCCATCTAGTGAGCAGCAATCAAGCTGAAATGTATGAGCTTTGCAGCAACCGTGGGGTTTGATCTTCTGAAACACTTAGGATTTCGTCCTGCTCTTCCTCCGTGTCAAGGTGCAGCTTCTGGTAGGCTTTGCGTGCATTTCCCCAGTAGGCTCCCAGACGTAAAGATATAACCGATATAAGGCCTCCTTCGCATTATGCCCTCTCTGGCTAGTTCTAAATCACTTCATTTTTAACATCTGGAAATTTTCATTAGGTGGCTCCCCACTAATAAATCCATGTTTGAACAGCTCAATCAAAGAATTGTGAACATCCAGGATTTTGACTGGGTGTACTGGTTTTGGCTGGAATAGAGTTAAATTTCTTCATAGTAGCTAGTGTGGGGCTATGTTTTGGGTTTGTGCTAGGAACAGTGTTAGTAACACAGGGACGTTTCCATTGTCGCTGAGCAGCGCTTACACAGAGCCAGGGCTGTTCTGCTCCTCACCCCTCCCCACCAGCCAGCAGGCTGGGGGAGCACAAGCAGTTGGCAGGGGACACAGCCCGAACAGCTGGCCCCAGCTGAGCAAAGGGATATTCCGTACCATGTGACGTCATGCTCAGCAATAAAACTGAAGGTTACTGGGGGGGGGGCGGGGGGGCGGGGGGGGGCGTTCCTTAGGGATGGGCTGAACATTGGTGGATTGGTGGTGAGCAGTTTTCATTTGCATCGCTTGTCTATTCTTGGGTTCTATTTTTCTCTCGCTTGCTTTATTCCCCTTGTCCCTGTCCCCGTCCCTGTCCCTCTTTTCCTTACTATTACTATCATTATTTATTTCTAATTATTAACCTGTTTTTATCTCAACCCATGATTTTCCTCACTTCTACCCTTCTGATTCTCTCCCCATCCCACTGGGGGCAAGGAGTGAGTGAGCAGCTGCGTGGTGCTTAGGTGCTGGCTGGGGTTAAATCACAACAGTCCTTTTCGGTACCCAGCGTGGGACACAAAGGGTTTGAGATAATAACAGAAATTTGACCAGAGTGTGTTAGAAGAGATTTATATCTGTTAACAGTTATGGATCATGACACTGATTCATCTGTTCCCTATATTAGTTTATCTGATCTGTGCCATGGTCTTTTTTTTTTTGCTGTCCATGTTGAAGATTGGTGTTGGCTTTTGCATGTTGCTGTGCTCTGTAGTGCTTAGTGGTGTTTTGCATGGGAGATCTACTATCAAAACACTGGCCTCAAGATCAGTCTGGTTATTTGGACTGTGCTGAAGCCGTTACTGTACTGTACATCACTTCAGGTACCATCTGATGGAGACAATTAACAACAGCACTTCTTGCTCTGAGGGGATTTTTGTGGAGCAAATACAGAATGGCACCTTCACCACCACCTTCTCTGATGTTTTCTCCTTCGCTACAATAGCTTATCAGTATTTTGAACATCCTTAGGCAGTTAAAATACTTCTATTGGTACTTCTTAGGAATACTGTTCTGGCTTTTTCTAAGATTAACAAGCTATTTGAGAACATGACCCAGGCCCTGTGGCAGGGTGCTCATGGGTGGCAAGGCATGTGGGAAAATATGGGCAGATATCTAGAAAACTTCTGGTTTTCTCACCTCTGGTGGTCTGGAACTTCACTCCCAAACAAGTGCAGGATTCTGACGAAGTGATAGCATACTTGGGGGAGGGGGGGGCGGGGGGAAATAAATCCCTGGTTATTTCAAGGAGGTACAACTTACTGCAGCGTGCTGGGGCCTGGCCAGCACCTACCAAACTCTACTCGATATTATGCAGTGCCCTCAAGAAGAAAAGAGGGTCTCTGGATCTGAAAACATACCAACAGACACTGTGGCTAAAACAGAAACTGTACCAGTCACCCCTACAATTAAAAAAACCTACGGAATCAGAAGTCAGCTCATTTAGTAAGGGATGAAGATGCTTCTCCTAACAGGGAACAGGAGAAAGAACCAGAAGGGGTAGACTGTTCTGCCACAGAGCAGTCACAGAACAGAGGAAGCAAGAGTCTGAGATCATAAGTGAGACAGAAAGCACCCAATTCCTATGCCTACACCAAATAAGTGACCTGTGAGATACACGAAAAGATTTTAGCAGTCAACAAGGCAAACAAATTCTCAGCTAGTGACTCCAATGCTGGGACATCAAGGCCAACAGTCAGGAATTAGAGGGTAAGGAAGCCTGGCAGCTGGGATCCCTTCCTAAAGATAAGGCCATTGACAAAGGGATTGGAAAAAGGGCAGGAGTCCTCAGTCTTTGGCGGTGACTCCTGTCAAGCATGAAGGACCAGTATCCCTTCAAGGAAGAACCTGCAAATTCCTAAAGCAAATGGACCACCGTTGAGGGAAGTATCCAGTATCTGAGAGAATTAGCTGTGGTGGAGGAGATCTATAACAACCTGGGTAACAATCAGGCGTCCAAAGACCCAGATGAAATCTGGTGCACCCAGTGCATGTGGCAAAATTTGATACAAGGTGCACCTATGTCATATCTCAGCACCCTGACAATGATGATCTGGACAGATATGGAGGCACCAGCTATGAATGCATTGGCCAGATAACTCCAAGAATACAAAGATAATCTTGTTTCCTCCCTGTGGGCCTGCATCTCAGCTGTGAAGGAACTGACCCAAAAGTTGTCCCAGCAGTCTGATAAGAATAGGTCTTCCTCACCCACACCAACCAGTGTCTCAGCTATTAAGCCAGACATTTTCTGTCCAAGGGAGAGGGTACTGGTGGCATACAGCACTTGCAACCCTGTGGTTCTTCCTGCATCACCAGGGGGAGGACATGAGAAAATGGGATGGTGAACCCATCCAGAGACTAGAAGCTCATGTACATATTCTGCGAGGAAAAACAACGGCCAAAAGGTATCCAGGAAAATTACTGCTACAGTGTCTGTTGGGCAAAGCAGAAGGGCTGATCATACTTTTGACCCTGATGAAGGGACTTCTGTTTTTCAGTTACAAAAATCAAGTAATGAAGACTCCAGCCACAAATAGCAGGGCCCTGCCTTCAGCCAGGTTGAGGAAAGGGACAGCTGAGTTTTCTAGGCTGTCTGGGTTTGATGGCCTGGAACATCAGCCCCACAGGAGTGTAAAGCTCCAGTGGACACTGGTGCACAGTTTACTCTAATACCATCAGATTACGAAGGGGCAGAATCCACCTGCATTTCTGGAGTGATGGGGGGATTCCAAGAACTCTCTGTGTTGGAGGCTGAGGTAACCCTAACTGGGAATGAGTGGCAAAAGCATCCTCTTGTGACTGGTCTGAAGGCTCCATGTATCCTTGGCATAGGCTGCCTCAGCAGAGTGTACTTCAAGGACCCAAAAAGATACTGGTGAGATTTTGGTATAGCCAGCTTGAGTATGGAGAAGATTAAACAGCTGTCTATCTTGCCTGGTCTCTCAGAGGATCCATTTGTTGCGGGGCTGCTGCAAGTTAAAGAACAGCAAGTAGATATTGCTACCATGACAGTGCACCAGTGACAATACCATACCAGTGGAGACTCCCTGGTTCCCATCCATAAACTGATCAAACAACTGGAGAGCCAAGGAGTGACCAGTAAGACTCATTCGCCCTTTAATAGTCCCATGTGGCAGTGCAAAAATCTAACAGAGAGTGGAAGCTAACAGTGGACTACTGTGGCATGAACAAAGCCACATTGCCACTGAGTGCTGCCATGCAAGACATGCAAGAACTCCCATATGAACTGGAGTCAAAGGCCATCAAACGGTATGCAGCCAGTGGTACCACTAATGGATTTTTCTTGACCCCTTTCACAGCAGAGTGCAGGCCATGGTCTGCTTTCACATGGAGGGGCATCCAGTACACCTGGAATCGACTGCCCCAGGGGTAGAAACACAGCCCTACCATCTGCCGTGGACTGCTACAGACTGCACTGGAACAGGGTGGTGCTTGCCAACACCTATAGTACATTGATGAGATCACTTGTGGGGCAATACCATGCAGAAAGCGTTTGAGAAGGAGAGAAGAATAATCCAGATTCTTTTGAAAGGTGGTGTTGCTATAAAGCAAAGCAAGGTCAAAGGACATGCACAGGAGATCCAGTTTTTAGAAATAAGATGGCAAGACGGGCATCATCATCTCCCAGTAGATGTGATCAATAAAATAACAACTATATCTCTATAAGACAAAGAAACATAAGCTTTCTTAGATGTGTGGTTTTGGAGAAGGTATATTCCAGGTTATAGTCTGATTGTAAGCCTTCTTTATTGAGTGACCTGGAAGAAGAAGGACTTTGAATGGGTCCCTGAGCCTTTGAACAAACTAAACAGGAGACAGTTAATGCAGCATTTGGGCTAGTCCACACAGGACAAGATGTGAAAAATGTGCTTTACATCTCAGCCAGGGATAACAGCCCTACCTGGAGCCTCTGGCAGAAAGCACCTGGAGAGACTCAAAGTCAACCTCTAGGGCTTTGGAGCTGGAGATCTGAATTCCATTATCCTCCAACTGAAAAAGAAGCATTAGCAGCACATGGAGGAATTTGAGCCACTTCAGAAATAGTTGGTACTGAAGCACAATTCCTTTTGGCCCCTCGGTTGCCTGTGCTGGGGTGGATGTTCAAAGAGGGTCCCCTCTACTCATCGTGCAACTGATGCTACATGTAGTAAATGGGCTGCCCTGATAATGCAACAAGTTCAAACAGGAAACCTTGACTGTCCAGGAATCCTGCAAATGGTCATGGACCAGGCAGAGGGCTGAAACTTCAGTGTTGTCAAAGAAGGTAACACATGTTGAAGAAGCCCCACTGTAAAATAAATTACGAAAACCACAAAGCAGTATGCCCTGTTTGCAGATGGATCCTGTCATACTGTGGGAAAATGCCAAGGGTAGAAAGCTGCTGTATGGAGTCCTACAAAACAAGTTGCAGAAACTGCTGAAGGAAAACTTAAATTGAGTCAGCTTGCAGAAGTGAAAGCCATCCAGTTGGCTTTAGATACTGCTGAAGAGAAAAATGGCCAGTATTTTATCTCTAAACTGACTCACAGGTGGTGAAAAACGCTCTGGGGCAGGGGCTACAGTGACAGAAGAAGCCAGCTGGCAGAGTAGAGGCAAAACCATCTGGGCTGCTGAACTGGGGCAAGGTATTGCTGGACCAAGCTCTTTTCCAGTGTAAATGGGTCAGCTCCACTGCATTCAGGAAAATCTCACCTTAAAGTATCTGGCAGACAGGTTTTGTGACTTAGCTGCAAAGGGATGCCATCTTCCACAGACGCAAACAGGCAGCAACATTTTCAATACTTAGCTTTTCAAGTTGTAAAGTGTTGCAACAGTGAAATGCTGAGGTGTCAAAGTCAATAGGTATGGGGTGGGGCTCCAAGAGATGGCTGAGTCATAGCAAAAACAGGCACTCCACCTCTGCTTCCTACCACGCCTATGCCTGGCAATCCCAAACCCATTAGCACCAGTATGACAGGTTTCTGTCCCCAGATTGGGCCAGTTTATCTCACAGAAAACTTCAGTCTTTTTTTCTTGATGGGCAAGCTTTCCTAAAAGAAAACAGTGTGTGTTATACAGCACACAAAAAAAACCCCACCCCCTCACCCCACGCCCCCCCACCCCACGCCCCCCCCAAAAACCCCACCCACAAACAAACCCAAAACCCCACCTATATAAAAGATGTACTAAATACTTGTTTGAGCTAAATAAAAGTAGCTACAGAGAAACTGGAAATGTAACAGCTTGCTTTAAGATGGAGCAACAAGTCTGGCAGATTCAAGATCCACACTCAAGACATTCCAGAGAACGCATCTCTTCAGAAATAAAATTCTGTGATTCTGTGATTTGTTCATTAAGGTCAGCCTTATAATTTATATGGTCTCATGTTATTTGGTCTAGCGAGTTGTATTTCTTTAATATTTTTCAATTTCTCTCATTTTCTTTTTTTCACGACAAATTTAGCAAGATCTGCTAATTCTCTTTCCCATTTCAGTAGATTTGTATTTGGTATGCTAAGTTTACTTTTCCTCACAAAAGCTAATCGGGTAGTCATGCTAACCACTTAGAAAAAATCTCAGCTAATCAAAGTTCGGCTCTTCCAAGTATCATGGTATTTAGGACATATGACCCTTTTAGCTCACTTCCTCTTGTATTTGTCTGATCATAGAAATTGCTAGTCTTTGAGCATACAATTATCCACCTAGTTGAAATCCGAGAGTTTCACAAAAACAAGAGGAATTCTAGTTTCATAAAAATAACAGGAGGCAGTCTTGCATGGGTGTGCTGGTGAGGAACTTCCATAACACCAAACATTGTTTGACCCACCACAGTCAATACGACACGAAATGTGCAGAGCCTGCAGCCACTGAAACAGTTTTACGGAAGGAGGAAGGACAGGGCTCAGAAACTTTCTGTGTTTGGCACCCAGCCACATCTGCTCACAGCAATCGTTTTGGTAAGTTAAGCTATCCTTCCATGACAGGCCCTTGCCAGAGAGTATCTTGCCAGGAGGCTTTTCTTATTTTGAAGGGTCACATAGGGGAAAGCAAAAGTAATTTTGAAGTGCTCATGCTAAGCACCAGGCTACAAACCTGTAACGCCCTGTCTCTGAGAGGTAACTTAAGTAATTTTGGGAAGTCTCTGCTATTTACCTCCCTTCAAAATCCATATATTTTCACACATTTTGCTGAGGAGGTCTGGATTGGGGCGGGGAGATGAATTCTTACGAGGACCACCTCATGCAGTGGTTTAAAAGCGCCTCTTTCCCATAGTGATGGAAGCAAAGCAGCAGTAGGAAGAGACTTTCCTGAGCTGGGCAGAAATTAAGTAACTAAGAGGGCAAACAGGAACATGAGGAAGCTGTAAGTGGAAGAGGCTGAGCAGGTGCAAGCAGTATTCACAAAATACGCTGGTTACTTAATCCAGTAGTAAGGGGAGTACAAGTTTTTCCTCTAGAGGAAGCCAGGTCTGTGTCTGCTTCCCCACCTGCCCCGCCTTTTCCCACTTGCTGTAATTCGTGTGCTTGTCTATGGTGAATCAATTGCTCTGAACGTTAGTTAGCCGCTTCCACCGGGGCGGTTGGTGTGACACGGGGCTGGGCCCGGCACCCAGCGGCGCCCCCGGCGGGCGGGGCGGGCGAGGGTCGCTCCGCAGCAGCCGCTCGCACCGCACCGCACCGCGCCGCGCCGCCTCCGCCATCGCTCACGCCGAACCCGTGCGTTCATCGCTGCGCTCCCGGGAGGGCCGCAGCGCACGAAGCAGCCTCACCAGCGTAGCCGGGCTCCACGGGGCGCTGCTCGCCGCGTTCTCCCAGCTACGGCGAGGCGCTTCCCGCACCCCCCGAGGGACCCGCGCTGGCAGGGCCGGCCGCGGCATCACGCCCCCACCGCCAGCAGCCCGCCTGCCCGCCGACCCGCGCTGGGGATGGGGCTGCTGCGGGCCCCGCTCCCCGCGGGCGGACGCCGGCTCGGGCCCCTCCCGCCCGGCCAGCCCCGACATGAGGCTTCCCCCGCCGGTCACGAAGGCCGGGCCGGGCCCACCACGCCCCGGCGGCGGGCGGGGCCGCGCTCCGGCTGCCGGAAGACCCGGGCGGATCGGCCGAG
This sequence comes from Falco punctatus, assembly GCF_963210335.1. Classification (NCBI taxonomy): domain Eukaryota; kingdom Metazoa; phylum Chordata; class Aves; order Falconiformes; family Falconidae; genus Falco; species Falco punctatus. The sequence goes on along the minus strand of NC_137586.1, from coordinate 44,352,642 downwards.
CGAAGGGATCGGAGTCGTTTCCGCCGCCGCACAATGGCCGGGTGACGGTGGCAGGCGGGCCTTCGGCAGCCGGTGAGTGCCCTTCTCTCGGCAGGTGGGGGCCAGGCGAGCCTGTCCCCGGCAGCCGGCGGCGCTCCCCGGCGTCCTCCCCCCTTCGCCTGGGCCTGGGTCGCGGCCCGCCCGCTCCTCCGCCCGCGGGCTGTCGGGCTGCGCGGGGCGGGGGGCTGGTGTGCCGCAGTCCGGGCCGCGGCCCTGCGGCGGCCGCCTGGCTGCCCTTCCCTAGGCCGTTCCCTAGGGATAGTGCGGGGGGAGGCGGGAGCGGGGCGGGGGCCTCCGTCAGCCGGGGCGAGCGCCGAAGGAGGGGGCCGGGCGCTGCCGCGTGGGAGCAGGGGAGCCCCGGCCCGGGCGGCGCGTTTCCTGCGCGGCGGTGACGGAGGCGGGTGCCGTCACGCCGCCGCGGGGGTCCCGCCGGCGAGTTGGCCGGCGCTGCGGGCCCTCGGGGTGCCGCAGGGCGCCGTGCGGGGTCCCGCCGCTGCCGCAGGCATTCCCCGCCAGGCAGAGCCCCCCGCCGCCGGGAGCCCCGCGGGGCGCCTGTCGCAGCCCGGGTGGTGGCGGGCCGGGGGCGCCGCGTCCGGGAGCGGCTCTGGAACGGGCTGGGCTTAGGCTGCTCTGAGAACGGGTTTGACGAAGTTTCCCTCCTGGAATAGGAAGCAAGTTCACTCTGAGCGTTTGAAACTTCTTTCGGCTCGGCCGGAACGCTGCGGTGCCACGGCCGTGCGGCGTTCGGGCTCCTGAACTCGGTCTTCAGGACAGGAGCCCTGCCTGCTTTGTCACCCCTGCAAGAGCAGAAAACCTCTTCTTAAGTGGGCCATAAACGCCAAAAGCCTCAAGCCTATAGAAAGCAGCCACTGAGGTCCCCGAGGGTGCCTTTGGGGCTTGCAGAACTTTAAAAAAGGTTTTAAGAAAACCAGGTAGCCTGTTCGCATATTCAAGGCAACAGAAGGGCTTTTCCTGCACTTTAAGTGCTTCTTGTAAATGCCCTACAGCCTTCACTGCACCCTTAAGCACGGATATGCCTTTTGAAAGAGATAACCTTTTTGGGTTGATTGTATGTGGCTGTATTTAGATCATACGATATTCAGTGTTGTGACCGCTGCTGCTTACTTGTGTTTAGCTGGATTCTTCCAGCTAACCCCCCCTTTCACAATCCACACAGGTTTATGCTAACATTGGAGTTACAGCTCCCTGGAAATGCTTTACACTGAGAACATGGATGTGACTGGGGCAGGAAGGGCGCATTGGTACCCCAGATCTTTTGGAGAATAAGAGAATACTAAAATAGTTTGAAATACGAGTGCTTGATACTGAGTAACATGAGACCTCAGAATGCTGGTCTAAGTAAAACATGCGGAGTGCACTGGGAGTGCAGCATTGTTTCTTAATCATTGTATCATATTTGCCTGACAGACAGATTGCTACTCAGCTTCTACATCTCTATCTCTGATCACAATTTTCATTCTTAACAAGGTGAACGGTGTCTACTGTGCAGGAAGGGGAACATTTAGATGATGTAGAACGGTTTTGGGGCCATCCTTGTTATTGCTTCCTACATATTCTACATACTAGAGTCCCCTCAGTCATTCTTTCAAAGCTTTCCTATACTGAGTGGAGACTTTGATGTGGACTTTGAATAGTTTACTTGTCCTAAAGGCATCTAGGCCTTATGCCCTGGTTTCAGCAGGCACAGAGTTAATTTTCTTCTTAGTAGCAGGCACGGTGCTGTGGTTTTGATTTGGTGTGAGAACAATGTTGATGGCACACGGATGGTTTTGGTTGTTGCTGGCTGATGTCTATACCAAGTCAAGGAGTTTTTGGTTTCTCAGGCCTTGCCAGCGAGAGGGCTGGAGGGGCACAAGAAGCTGGGAGGGGACACAGCTGACCCAAACTAGCCAAAGAGATATTCCACTCGATAGAACATAACATCATGCTAAGTATATAAACCGGGGTGAGCTGGCCAAGGCCAACCAATTGCTGCTTGAGGACTGGCTGAGCATTGACCAGCAGAAGGTGAACAAATTGTATTGTTCATCACTTGGTCTTTTCCCTTCTCCCCTTTGGATTTTTTTTCCTCTCCCCTTCTCCCTCCTTTTCATTACAGTTGTTGTTACTATTATTATTATTATTGGGGTTTATTTATTTTCTTTTATTTCAATTATTAAACTGTTCTTGTCTGAACCCTCCAGTTTTATCTTTTCTAATTATTCTTCCCATCCCTTGGCAGGGGGTTGGGGGTGGGGGGGCAGTGGTGAGTGAGTGGCTGCATGGTACTAAGTTGCCATCTGGGGTTAAACTGCGACACCTTAATGTCCAAAAAAGACATAGGCTGTGTCTGCATTTTGTGATCCACCCATAGGTGTTAGACATTTTAAGAGAAGAAACCTAGCTGAGTTTGGTTGGAGCAAATTTTGCTTTCAACCAAGACTTGCTTGCCTTTATGGTATGCAGAACTAGGGCTTTGATTGTTGAGTTTTCCATAACAAACAATAACCAGTATTTATCACTTGATGAATTTTAAAATACAACTTTTAAAGTTTTTAGTTTCTAGGTGGAATCAATAAATTGAACAGCAATAACTATGGGAGAAGCTGCAAAACCTTGTTTTGCCAAACAAGGTAAAGAACAGGAAATTACGCATCAAGAAGAATTAAAAGGAAGTCCCTTGCAGAAAGTCTACCAAGTCATGGATGAATACGGAAATGGACGTAGCAATAAAAAGGATACTAGCCTGCAGAAGAAAAAGGGAACACCGGTTTATTGCGGAAACAGTACCAGGCGAGGGCTACATAGTTTTTTGAATAGCCCATATTCACTCAAAAACGTGACTTGCAGTCAAGGGTCAAAGTTAAATGATACCCAAAGAGACCAAATGAAGAAGTGGGTATCTGATGACCATCATGGTACTTCTGACAGTTGGAGAGAGTACAAATCTGTTGCCTGGTTTCCTGTGCATAGCAGGACAAGAAAGGACTCTTTGCATGAAGTTGAAGGTGCAGGAAACAGAAATGTAAGACGACAAGTTCAGGAAGACTTAATGAGTGAAGACGTGCCAGACACGCAGAAAGGAAACTCTGGTAATCAACATGCTTGGTTTTACGTAGCTGTCCAGTAAAGTAGCTTTATCTGTTACTGAAAAGTGAAATGTCAAGATTCACTGTTAAAGCAAAAAAAATCATTTTTGTTCTGTCCATATTGCAAACTATTGACCATACTGTAGCACTCTAAACGAGTTGTTACAGCAAATGATACAGAACTTGCTTTATAAATTTTGTTGCCTTTGTAAGTTAGTTTATGAGTGGTAGGAGTCAGTAGGTTTGCAACATCTGTGTAGTGTCCCTGTTTGCAGTTTTCTAGGTACGATTTGACTGAATATGTCAGGCTGGTAAGGGGTGTTTCAGTTAAGTTGATAACATGGTAAGATTTTTGAGTTCTGAGGTCTGTAACAACATATCTTAATGAAGATTGAAAAGAATGCTCCATAGGTACTGCCAGAACTTAGTACTAGCAACAGTAATACAGCAGTAACACAAAACTAATTGTCCATGCATATTGAACGTCTCTATGGGCAATTGCTACTAATAATGAGACTAGAAGCCCTATGTATTGAAATGCAAGGGAGAACAGGCTAAAGGAGGATAAAGTGATCAGTGTCCTAAGATCTTCATTGCATGCGAGTACTAGAAGGAAATGTAAGTAGATCAAAGCAGAAAGAGGAAACTTTAAAGAAGAGAATAATTAGACAAACTAAGAAAGACTAAGGTGCAGATGAGGTGCTGCTAACATGGAACAACTGCCTGTTAACAAGAGGTCTGTCTTGTTTTAGTTCAGACTGAGGACCAAAGACAGTATTGCTCTGCCTGCCCCCCAGCTGAGAAGTAAAGTTATTGCTGGTTGATGCCAGAAAATCCAGGAGTTAAATGTCCTTTCCCTTGATATTAGCTGTCACTAAAAAGGTAAACTGTGAGCAGGTGCCCAGTGTTTCTCACTGTTAGAAGTAAGTTGCACACTTAAGCTCGACCTCAGATGAGGAGAGAACAGAGTAGAATGCTTTTACAAGTTTTGTTCTTGAATTTGCTGGCTATAATGAACTTTTTTCTGTGAAACTTCAGGAACTCACTGAAGTAGGTTTTTTGGAACCACTGGCAAGCATACCTGTGAATTTATTCAGAAGTGAGCTACTGGCATATAGCAAAGGGCAAGTGCCTCTTAAAAGTGGAATTAAAAAATGGTATGCAACTTTAATCTTGGGGAAACCATTCTCAAGCAAATAATGTAACCTGCTATAAGTATTTGAAAGGCAGCAAAGAGATAAGTAGCAGTAAACATAGTTTTATCAAGAAAAAAGTATGCCAAGTCCTTCTAAATAATTTCTTTAACATAGTGATCAATCCCCTGTAGACATGGGAGAAGCAGTTAGTAGATACTGCTAATACTAGTACTGTAGTACTTTAGACACTATTGTGTGACAGTTCTGTAAGTAAACTAGAGAAAAATTCTCTAGATAGAATTAATACAAGAGACTTGCAGAGATGATTAGATAACTATACTCAGAAAATGCTTACCAGAGATTTTGTCAAAATTATAGGAAGCATTGAGCAAGCATCTATGGGGATTCTGCTCTGTTCAATTCTGCTGTTTGTTACACTGATGATGAGTGGACAGCATGGTTTTTAATTGTGTGCTCTTAAATTTTAATGTGCTATGGAGCTGGTAGGAATGGAATGCAGGAAAGCAGGAAGGTCAATTAATGTAACTTTGCACAATTGGAGAAATGACCTACGTATAGGATGAAATACAGAAGACACATGCAAATGCCATTGTTTAAGGAGGAATGTCAACTGTAAAAATAAAGAAGGAAAAGTTATTACAAAGTAGGATATCTGGCTTACAGCCTCATCTGTTGGAAAGATGCGTTGGGTCTGGCTAAGCCCCACAGCAGCCCTCAGTGCTGTGCTTGTGTCCATAGCTGTAAGGGTGGTGATAACACACCAGTGCTTTGGCTGCTGCTGAGCTGTGCTTGCACAGCATCAAGGCTGCCTCTCCAACCTCTACTACCACCACCAGCAGGCTGGGGGTGGGCAAGATCTTGGGGGGGACACACAGCCAGGACAGCTGACCCAAAGTGAGCAATAGGATATTCCATACCATATGATGTCTGCTCAGATACAAAAGCTAAGAGAAAGGAGGAGGAAGGCAGGACATTCATTATTTACAATGTTTGTCTTCCAGAGCAACCACTATATAAGTGGCTAAACATGACCTGCTGATAAGTAGAGAATAACATCTTTTGTTTTCCTTTGCTCCTGCATGCACAATTTTTGCTGTTGCTTCATTAAACTACCTTTATCTTCACCCACCAAGTTGGGTTTTTTCCCCATCTTATTTTCTCACCACCCTGTTCTGCTGAGGAAGGGACTGATAGAGTGACTTGGTGGTCACCTGGCATCCAGCCAAGATCAACCTACCACAGAGACACAAAGCAATGGGCCTAAAATTGAGCAAGAAAGGTTCAGATGAGGATTAAAGGGAAAGTTTTTAATGGTAAAGCTAGGGAAGTACTGGAGAGGTTGTCTAGGCAGCTCACGTAGTAGGTACCTGAAGGCCTGTAAGAACAGGTTGTGTGAGCATTGCTCAGGGCTGACCAAAGTTTATTTCATCCTGCTGCAAAGCACAGGTATGGCATAGCTTGCCTCTTGAGGTCCCTTCAAAATCTCTTAATTCTATGTTAAGTAGCAAACAATTACTTAAAATGTTTCTTTTAGCATTTCCTTTTACTTGAAATTGTCTGTGCAGTTGTCCCTTTCCTTAATGCCCTTTTACTGTAGCTCATAAGCAAGTTTACGGAATCTCCGAGACACTGATTTTTCTGCAGGAGCTTAAAATTTAACTTGCCTTTATTTAGTCATTAACCTATAATTAGATTGTCAGTGCTGTAAGTACTAAATATCAGAAGTATTGATTCACTTTGTAATTTTTAAGTTACTTAGTGGTAACAGAAATAATTGATTAGTAGGTAGTTGTCACATGCTTTCCTACAAATATATTCATTTAATACACACTTTTCTCCAAGTTCTATCTACACTGACCAGTAAAAATGTAGTCAAACAACTGTGGCTGGTTTTAGGATTTTGAACAGGATAGCATGAAACATGGAAGGGATACGTAAAGCTCAGAAACTCAGACTTCTGTTTCTGCTCTTCAGAGCTTCCTTTGGAGTACTGTCCCTGCAACCTATTAAACCTTAGTGCTGTTTATTCCAGAATAAACTTGTGCTGCTGCTGAAAGAAATAGTAACATTCTTGTCCTGGTCCTGTTTATACCAGCAGCACATGCAGGCTGATCATTGAACTGGTTTCAACAACTGGTTGAAAATAGACAAGCAGGTTGTTTCCCTTTGCCAATTACTAGAGACAAAAATAGTGGTCAAGGAAAAGAAACTTTGTAAATGTATTTGGTAAAGCAGTTTTGATTTTTTTTTTTCCTAAGTGATTATTACAAATGAAAACATGCTATAATAAGGGGTTTGGAGCCTAAGGAAGTTGCATAAACTTTCTCGGAAGCAGGGAACTTTGGAAATTCTATGTATCTGGACATCCTGTATAGCTGTTCAGGTGAAAGGTAAGGTGTGACCTGAAGTAATGTGTGAAAATCTGTCCTGTGTATATTCATTCCTGAGGTGATTTTTACAGGTATTCTTTGGACCAGTAGCAATTTCTGCTTCAAAATGATGGCAGAGTAGAAGTGATATTTACATTAATTTGTTCCAGAACTGTTGCTGTAAACATACAAGCTTTCTAAGCTTGTTCATTCTGCCAGTTTTACAGTTTTATTAAGCAATGTCTGAAGATACTTAACAAGTTCGTTATTTATTGACTTGTGTAGCCAATAGGGCTGGGTCTGTTTAATAATGTGAAGGCAATACTGATCTATATTCTGATTTAATTGGAAGGCAAGTGACATTAACAGACAATTACTGCTGGTGATAATAAATTGTTCTGTGTCAGTTAAGATGTGGCAGTGCTACATCATAGTGCTGTTAGCTCTTACCAATCATTCAGATTGATCTACGCTCACCAATTCTGTGATATTCATAGTGGTCTGTAGGTCAGTTCACTTTCTAGCTTGTTCATCTACCTAAGCCTTACCAGGCATCCTGAAATCTTTGGATGTATTCTACCTTTTCGTTATAATGACATGCAGGTATGTCTCAACTAGGCAGTAAAACCTATTGCATTTAGTTTTAAATTTTTGCCAAAAGAATTGTTTATCAAAGCTATCTAAATAACATCAATGCCTTCAACAGGACAGATTAGTGGCTTTTTTAGTAGTTTGAAACAAAGGTATTAGGTTATGACACAAGTACATGCTTTTGCTATTTTTAGACTTGCACAGAACAGATTATGAAACCATGCAGGATAGATGATTTGTATCCTTAGGCTCCCACATTAGTGGAATGGTAATTAAAGAAAAAAAATCAAAATGCTGTGTGGTATCCTGAAGTTACTTGACATATTTGCTCTCATGACTCTTTATAAGAAATGAAGTTTAGGAAACCAAGAAGACTGAGAAGAACTAGAAAAGATGAGTGTGATCAAGATGAAGTGGATGGTCCAGTCATAGATGAATCTGTGCTGTCGGCAAAAGAACTTCTAGGGTTGCAGCAAGCTGAAGAACGATTGAAGCGAGACAGCATTTATAGACTGAAGAAGGTGCCACTGTCTTTACTTGTATAGACCTCTCCTTTTGTCTGTGAATACAATATAGAGGGTACACTTTGAGCAATTTCTGTAAGTAAGAAGTCCAGTTATAGAATTGACTTAATGTACAAAGTGGGTGCTGCTAATTGTCAAGAGAAGGCAGGTTATCCTTTGGAGTTTTTTACTCTGGTAAATCTTAGTTTGGCAGCAATTTAAGCACAAGAAATGGCTGCTCCTTTAGTTAGCAGTATCATCAGATCACTAGATACTGAAGCAGTGAACCAAAAAAAAGTTTTATTGTATGTTTGTTCGGTTAATATATTCTTTCATGGGCATTGGGTATTTTTTACTGTAAAAGACAAGGCCTTGGGCTTGACTGACCCGATACAACTGTTCTTCTGGCATTGTATTTGATATGTGGAGTTAGGAAAGCTAAAGTGAGTATTTCTAGATTTCAGAGTATTACGCATTCAACTTAGCAAAGGTATTGAATGAAATGAAGGTGATATCTTTCTGTATTTTAGAGGTTTTTTACTATCTTTATTTTAGCAGCCTCGAAGCTACCCATCAGCAAAATACACCTGCAAATTATGTGATGTTTTGATTGAGTCTGTGGCTTTTGCTCATAAGCATATTAAAGAGAAAAGACACAAGAAAAGCCTAAAGGTGAGTTAAGGACAAGAAAAAGTATAAAATGCAGATTTATGAAACTGTCCTTACCCTACTAATAACAATGAAACTGCACTGCTTCTAAAATCATTACTCATTTAGTTTCTGCTGTGTTTGAATCTTATTAAAAATACCACTACTTGGTGATAGTGGTAGAAAGAGTAAACTCACGACCAGGACTTTGCTTCACCCTCGGCTTCGGTATTTAATTTGTACTTTTTCATGCCTATTATTATTAAAAGAAGTCCTCATTTAAAGGATAACTCAGTAATATTTGGTTACTGTTGACTGAAGTATGGTAAAAAATTTGTCCCAACTGACTCTTCTGTTTTGCTGTTCTGTAATTCTTATAGACTAGTTGTGTATTCTTCTTAGAGTATATTTCATTGGCCTACTTCAACACTGAAGAGTTTTGATCAAGTCTAGAGCAATGAGGGGGTAGCAATAAGCAAATACAGTTGGTATAGCATATTAGAAATTATAATATATATGTTAGGGTAAAGATGTAAATTCAGAAATAGTGTAAAAGTTAAGAAGCTGTGCAGTATTACAGACTTGTTTATTTGTAAGGAAAATAGGTTTGTTTTGAACAATAACATGAAAATAACTTCCAGCATAATCTCAATTTTACTTTCTTGTTTTAATTAAATATCTTCTGAACCTTCTATTTAATCACCTTGAAGTGGACAAAACTATTTGTCTTCTGTAGGTGTTCTGTTTCTTCCTCTTTAAATCCTGCTGTTTCCCAGTAAACAGATGATGAAAGAATTGGTGACTTTTTTTAATGTTCCAAATACATGTATATATATACACATTACTGAAGCCTCCTGGAATATCTGATTTTTTTATACCTGTCACAATGTCATACTCGGTGTTCTTGCTTCGAATTACTTCCATTATCTGGAAAACCTGTGGTGGTGTTACTTGTGTTGAGTTGCAGGCATTAATTCTAGCACATTGAGCAACTCAAGAAAATCATTAAAACATCAGTCTTACTATCTTTAAAGGAAAAGCAAGAAGAACAGCTGCTGACTGCTCTGCCTCCTGCAACACCTTCCCAGATACAAGCGATTGGTGTTGCTATTGAAAATGTAGTGCAGGAGTTTGGCTTAAATAAGGAAGATCTAGAAGAAAGGCTCAGCATTAAAACAGTGATGGAAAATTTATTGCATCAGAAATTGCCAGGTATTATTTAAAATTTGTTTTGGATGCTAGATATGCCAACTTCATGAGCTGTTTGGGGTTTTTTAAAGTGAAAATCTTGGCTAGCAAAGTTCTAAAACAGTGTATTTTGTTTCTAGTTTGTTGAATGACATGTGACAGTATAACCTTGTATCAGAGAATTAAATTACAATGGTGCTCATGACCCAAATGGACCTGTCGTAAAAGGTGAAGATGAACAGCACATGGACATTTGACCTTCATGAAAGCCTTTACAAACAACAGCATGAAAGGCAGGATTTACTAACACAGTTCTGTGCTGTCAGAAGACTCTTCTTCATTTCCTGTGGTTCTCAAAACTAGATGTAGGTTTAAGATCTAGTGACAATGGTGTGAAGTAGCTACTACACATTTAAAATCAGGTATAGAGTAAATGCAGTATAATTCTTTTTGTTACAGAGTGCTCATTAAGATTGTATGGCTCCTCCTATAGCAGATTTGGTTTCAAAACTTCAGACGTAAACATAGATATCCAGTTTCCTGCCAATGTAAGTAAGACCCTTTTATTAAGTAGGTCTAAATGGGTTTGAATGTTTGCAACTTTATGTAGATGATTGTTTAAATATAACTTGCAGTGTGGTGGTAGCACTTTTTATGAAAATGCATAAGGTAAAACAGAGCTAGCACATTAAAATGGTCTTAAAATAATATTCCTGGCTTCATACAGCAGTAGTGGTCAGGCAGTATAATACAGCTTTCTGTTTTATTGAATCTTTCTTCTGAAAAAAACACTCCAAACATCTGTATTCCTAGAAATCCCATGAGGCAGGTCATTATTTAGCTTCTCTTATATCTGGAATAAATAGCACTTCCATGATCTTGTTTCTGTATCGATATATGCACATTGGAGTTTGATTGCTAGGTTATTTTTCAGCCATGAACCCATCATGTCATTTCTATGTGAAGTAATTTAAAGTCTTGATTTGTATAGAAACAACTAGCATAACAACTTTGTGCTTGAACATGGAAAAGAAAGACTGTGAAGAAATTTTGATTCCGTACTCTAACTTATTCCTGCTGTAGTTGAATTGGCAGTCTTAGTTAGAATTTTGCATTTCCTCTAAGAAACAAAGATGGCAATGTTGCAGAGAAAAAAAGAATTATTCAAGTGCATATAACTTAGCAAAGCTATGATTCCAATCTTTGACATAAGGTAGATCCACTGTCAGAAGGCAGTCATATTTAAGCACAGTGAAACAGTATTTATGGTGGTGTGTTTTTCTCACAACAAAGTCTGTGATAGAGGTAAAAATAGCTTTACTTACAATTACTTCAGGATTTTATGTTTTTCTTAAAAATAAGCAGTTTTTGTTTCTTTTGATACAATTTAGGGATAGCCAAGGACTAAGAAGTTTTTTCTCAGATGCTGTAACTTTGTTTCCTTCTTGCTGCCTTCTCTGGAAGACAAAAAAAGTGGCCTAATGGACGATGTTTTAAATTGTATTTTTTTTAATTGTGGGAAATCACCACTTTGACAGCTATGAAAACAGCTTTATTACTTGTATTGACAGATGACTCAACCAGATGTTCTCCTGCTTGTGCAAGAAAGTCTCCAGAACAGTGGTAAGAAAAAGTTGCAGCTTTCTCGATTGCATTAAACTGTTACTGCTTAGTATTGTTGAATTCCAACTCTGAACAGGTAAACCACATGCTCTTCTTTTTTTAGAAAGAAGTCAGACTTAAAAATACTGCAGGAAATCATACATTGACAGAACTATTTGATATTCAGTTTTGTGATTATTGAAGTCCCATCATTTGTGTTGATATGAGAAATTCCTATTGGAAGGTTTTCTTCTACATTATAAGTGAAGATGTCATTAAACGTAAGGTAGACTGTGCTTTCTTCCCCAAGACTACTCTGTTAGCTATGTATAGTACAGAAAGTAGCCTAAGTTCTTCTAACGTGATCAGAAACTTGGTAACATACTGTCAGGTTGTGGTCTCTCTTCGTATAATTATGGGCACATGCCCGTTAGTACAGTGAGACCGTGTACAGATGGCTGCACACAGACACATGGGGTTTTTTTCAGGTAATGAATACAACTCTATGCATTAATACAGGCAAGTAAAGTTTAAGACCTTTAAAAAAGAATGCACTTAAACCAATTCAATCACGTGCAGGCAAAAAAAAATGAAAAGATGGAAAGCAAACTCTGTCTTTTTAAATGCAGATTGCAAAAAAATAGCTTTACTACTCTCTTGCCCTGCTTTATGCCTGCAGTTGGGAAACCAGACTGTATGGTTCCAAACATGTATATAAAATGTGCATATATTTACTGACCTACATTTTTCTCATTGCCACCCCCACACCCATTGTATGTGCTGCTTCTGGTCTGGTCAAATGACCATTATTGTCTTTGAGAATGGGGTTATTGTTCAACCGGACTAGGAGAATGAAGACCCAGATCCCATAAGAAGTTAGGATCGCTAACAGGTTTTGAAAGCAAGCAATTAACATTTAATGCAAAGCTTTTTTCTGCGTGTCAGAAGATAAAGGCACAGAGCATTAGGTGTTTGAGGTACCCCAGTGGTAGAAACAAGATGTTTTTCAAAGTAGCAAAGTGTTCAGCTGGTTAGGTAACATCAAGAAGACCTTGTCATTTCAGGATTTCTGACTTGAATATCTAAAATTGTTTCGTAGTTTCCTTTCTACCTGGCTGAGTGAAACAATAAGGCCTCAAAAAAAAAAAAAAAGCCCAGTTTGGATCAGTAAACTTCGTTTGGGGAAGACTGCAGTGGCTTCTCTACTTTTTAGAGTTAAGATAAAAATGTAGCTGAATTGTATTTGGAATACTATATAAAGAGTAAGAGGAAAATATAAAAAATTAAGCACTGCAAGAAGACATTACATTGTGCCAGTAAGCCTGTGCTGTGCTTACACAGAGCATTTTTAGATTGCCAGGGAAAATAAACTTCGATATTTTCTTTATGTGTAGTACTGACATAACGTTCTGTGTCTTTCATCTCTTACACTAATGTTTTTTTTTATAGATGTTATTGGTCTGTCTGTATGCCTGGATTACTGAAGCCAGCACTTCAACAAAATATACCTACTTAATTATACATACAGTGTATATGAATTTTGAGAAGTTCCTTGAGTATTTTCTTACCAGTGCTTATCATAGAGTATAGACCATACTCATCACATGAAAAACTTGTTTTAAAAGTGACAGGATTAATTTATCAGATGTACTGTTATTTGTCTCAAAATTAGTCATTAAGAAGTTGAGGTTCTAGCTATACTTCTCTAGTTGCATCCAGTTCAACATATTTTTTGTCACCACCATGCTTAACGTGGCTTCTTCTTTTTCTTTCTCCCACCTAGAATCCTTTACGGAAGTTGATGCAGATTTCCATGCTAGAATACCAGTGGTGGTGTGCAGAGAAAAGCAAAGGTCTCGGTTGTCACTTTGTGTGTTCTAATAGTATATAGCAATGTAAATTGTATGTACCAGCATCAGAAAAATGACGTTTCTGTACTAAATTAATACATATCCATGGATCTTGAAACAAACTAACTCATGGGCAAGTCATTCCTAGCCTAGAATAAGAGGGTAAGGGTTGTTCTGTCCTCAGCTGTGTATTTCTCAATCCCTTTGACCATTATGGCTTCCAGCATGTACCCTTACCCACCCTTCCATCTGGGATAACTGCTTAATGCAGAAACTTTCCTTCCTTATAGGTAGTGTAGATACCATATTAAATTACGGATTTCTGTAAGGGCAAGATCAGCTTGCTTAGCTTCACTAGTATTTTGAGAACAAATGAAAGATGTTTTATTTTGCCCATTTAATGGATATCACTTAAGATTAATGAAAAATCCTATAAGCAGCCAGTGATACAGAAAAATTACCAGTTATTTGCTGCTACCTGGATCATTCAGTATTTGAAAATATTTCTTGTGTTGTGGAAACAGCATAGAAACTAGTTTTCTTATGGGTATGGTATGGGAAGATGGTTTTGATTCATGAAGGAAGTTGGTACTATAACTTTTTTAGTTCAGTGAATTAATGTGGTTAGAAACAAATACTTAAATTGTATTTGGAAACACTTTTACAGAGAATTATGATGCCTATCTTTTAAACCTAACCATAAATAAAATTGGTTTTCCACTCTTCTTTTAATGTAGATACGGTATCTTTGAGAGGCTGTTAAGTCTTTCCTTACAGCCTTCTGCTACACAGTTTTGTGAGATGTTACCTGACCTATGGCTGTTCTTACAAAACCTTCAAGATCTTTTACTTTGTTCTTTTTGGGGTTTAGTGGCCTTATTTGTAAAGTGAGTGCAAGGAATGAGAATGCTTGTCTGACAACAAACCATTTGGCTACACTTGGAAAACTGGAACCTACTGTAGTACCTTTAGTGGTTGCCTTCAGGTACTGGGCAAAGGTAAGTCTCATTTGGATTCCCCCAGCTTTAAGTAAATATTGAATCAACATTGATATTATGCTGGTAAGACTGTAGGTGTGGTTTAGGAAAAGTTGGAAAAAGGATATATAATCTTTTTTATAACTTGTAAATTTTATAAGTGATACAACTATCATTTGTGTTTTAAAAAGTTCCACTGAACTTCAGAAGTAGAATTTTGAGCTTCAGCCAATGTCGTGCAGACCATAACTATCCTGCTCTGTTACCAAACAAGTCAGAGGGATGTATATGAAATGGAATTACCAGTTTCCCTTAAACTTAATCAATCATGAAAAACATGAAAGGAAAAAGCTGCTTTGTTGCTATATGTAGATGAAAACTCTTGCAAATTGAAATAGCTTGCTTCAAAACTTTGTGTGCCTGCAATTAAAATAGGATTTGAGAAAAAGATTGAAAAACTTTTTATTTTTATTATAGCTATGTAAAATGAGTTGTCATTCTTTGCAAATGTGCTGTATGCTCTCTGCATCCTATGGTTCTTACACTGAAAATGCTATGGTAGTAACATCAGTCCAATAAATACACAAGCCTTCACAACAAAGTCCATCTCGTAAGAACTTAAAGATGTCTGAGTTTCTGTACTTAATGTGACAGACTTCTGAACAGTAATGAAAAGAGTATTTTTCACAGTATCACTTGAAACCTTAATGACTTATTGACCTTAATGACACATTATTTTTACAGTTGTGCTGTGTTGATCGTCCTGAAGAGGGAGGCTTGTCACCTTATGTGTTTGCTTTAATGGTTATTTTCTTCCTACAACAGAGGAAAGAGCCTTTTCTACCTGTCTATTTGGGATCATGGGTATGTATTAATACACTGAATAGTATGAATGAGAGGACCAATCACTTGTGGCGTGTAACCTGTCAGCTTCTTGCTATTCTGAGCAAGCCATAAGCCAGACATTTCTGCAGGAATTCAGAAAGGAGCAATGCAGCCACACTACACCTAATGTTTGTATGCTTGGCTGTAAGCATGTGACTCACAGTCCTAGTCCTGGAATTAAGTGCTCTGTTGCCCCTTTTGTGAGTAAGGAGAGCTGGGCATTAAGTAAGGCATTTCATAGCAATGTACTTCGTCATTTCTTCAGCCTTTTTTTCAGGGTTATGAGAACTATGAATTCACATATTACATCCTAAAACAACATCTTGGATTTTAACATCTAATTCTTCAAAATGTAGACCATAGTTGGGGAGCACACTGGTGTGATATCTGGCAGAAGTATCAGACTAGGGGTTTAGCGCATGTATTTCTTGGGTGTAGAAGCTGAAATGCATCTTAATATCAGAAACTGTATTACAGGCACAAATCCAGAACCCAGTTCTCTAGGACATCGTTCAGGTGTTATATTCATGATGCCCGTTTTTCTTCTTAGTCACCTATTATATTTAGTGTGCATGTTCCAGTTTCCATAACCAATTACATGGGCCTTGCAGTTAATAATTTCCTTCAGTATGTGACTGACTCATTCCCAAAGCCTCTCCACACTCTGCACTGAATGAGAGAAATGTCCTATACTACTATATGGCTGTATAATTAAAAAATACACATTTATGCTTGTGTTATGTGCAAAGACAAGGTTCAATACATATGAATACCCTTTAAGAAGCACTCCTGAAAGCTTTTTGTAAAGAAAAACAGGAAGAAGAGAGAAGCAGATTAGGGCATATTCTAGGCCTGGAAGAGCTATTTTTGAACTTTGTTCTGTTGTAATTTGGTCTACTACTATGGTGGGGGTGAGATTTAAAGTTCACATGATGTTTAGCTGTATGTTTCTTTTTCTGTTTCCTTTAGATTGGAGGATTCTCATTAAACAAATTAACTAATTTTCAGCTGAAAGAAGTTGAGAATGATTCTGTGGTTTGGGAGCATAACCCAACTGATGATCCTGATTTGCCACAAGAAACTTACCCTAGAAGGGGCAAGGTCTGAACTATTTAATTTACTTCTGTAGTAGTCTAGCAATCATTGCTGTTCTTGAAAAAAGAATCTTCTACTTTAGTTTTGTGTTTGTTGCAAAACCACGAGCTGAACGGAGAGATTGCATGACTGCTTGATACAAGTTTTACTCTGCTTACGTCTTGATGCTAAGATGCTAGCAGGAGACATTTCCAACTTTTTTATAAGATCCTGGGTTTAAATCTGTTAGAAGAGAATATAGCTTATAGAGTTGAAGCAATTTTATCTCTGAATAAAGCTAAGCATATGAGAAATATTTCCTCTTAGCTTTGAACTGTTCTTACAAATTATTTTGTAACAAATTGGCAAGAAACATACTATTATATGATTGCATATTATTATGACAGTTAACAATACTTACTGGGGTCTTCTAAAAAATAGGCTATATCACCTATTCTGTCCATTTAGATTAGATGTGATATTTTCTTGGAAATTTATAAACTATGGCACAAAGACTTAATTAAGCAGTTCTTATTAATCATTGTTTCTGTACATTACCATTGCTGCAGTCTTTCATTTTGAATTTTTATAATCTGAGTTGATACTATCTCTTCCAACTTCTTAATTGCAGTTTTTATTGCAATTGCGAGACTATAGAAGCAACTATATATTTTGTAATATTACACTACAGGTGAAATATGAGGAAGCACAACAGCTAAACACCTGTGCATTAAATACTATTTCATCCTTTCTTCTGCAATTGACAGGTTCCCTTAGTGTTTGGTTCAGGACAGCAGTGTTCAGCACCTGCTGGTCAGCTATGGCTAGAACTACTTCGTTTCTATGCCTTGGAGTTCAATATGGCTGATTTGGTTATTAGCATACGACTCAAAGAAACAGTGTCTCGTGAATTGAAGGACTGGCCTAAAAAGCGCATTGCTGTAGAAGGTATATATATCAGCAAACTTCAAAGAACTCTTACTTCAGTTTTCTAGGGTACTGTCTTGGCTATTGGCATTGGGTGTAATAACTACTATGGAATTTTTCAATATTGGACTTGATTCCAAATAATATAGTAGCATATGTTTGGGAAAAAAAAAATCAATTTAAGTAATATTTCTCTTGGGTATTTTTTTAATGTTATCAAAAGCAATTAAATGGATTTAAAAATAGTCTTCGGTGCAATTAATAGATATTATGTCCCTACACAATGTTTTAGAGTAACTAACAGTAGTATATTCAAATTTTGTAAGAATGTTAAGTGTATTTTTTTAAAAAAAAGTTAACTGCTGCACTGCTGGCTCACTTCTTCTTTCTACTAGACCCATATTCAGTCAAAAGGAATGTGGCAAGAACTCTGAACAGCCAGCTAGTGTATGAGTATATTCTTCACTGCCTGAGAGCAACTTACAAGTACTTTGCCTTGCCTCACAAAAAAAGTGCAAAATTGAGCAAGAAGTCCCCTCCAAATGCCAGTGAGGAGAAATCCCAAATGCTAGACCATGGAAAAAATGCTGTAAAGCATGAAAATTCTGAGTTGCAGAACTTGGATGGTAGAACAAACACAGCAGTAGTGGAAGACTGCATAACAGAGACCACAAGTATGACCCAGGTACATACAGCTGGTCCTTCAAAACTGTGTGATGGCTCAGAAAGTCTCACAGAAGAAGAACTGGCTGTTGATACAAGTCATTTGGGAATTGCCCATGAAGATTCAGACTGTATAATTGAGGAATTTATTTCTGGAGATAATGAGGATTTTAAACCAATTTGTGAAGAGTCAGAGAGTGGAAATGAAGAGGAGGAAGAGGAGGAAGATGACCATGAGCACCAAAAAAGATGGACTAGTATCTTGGCTAGTGAGCATGGAATAGGTGAAGACAGTGATAGTGGAGATCTCCCTGTCACAGTGAGTGAGCATGACATAGAGACATGTAGCACTTCAGATTTAGAAGGTTTTCAAAATTCTGCACTTACAGAGAGTGATGAGTTTGGCTTAGAGTGCAGTGGTGTAATGGATGACAAGATTGACATTGATGAGGAGAGCACTGAAGGTACTGATGAACTGGATGAATCCCCAGAGAAATTCCAACGTTCAGCACAGACACAAATATCCCAGATGATTAACTGGGATAAAAAGGAGGAAGAGGAAGGAGAACCAAGTCGTCTAAACCAGAGAGAATGTGGTATTATGATAAGAGCTGGAGATGAACTGGGTGACACATACACTGGATCTGGAGATGATGATGCACTGTCAGAGGAGGAAGATTTTTCCATCCTAAATAAATATGAGAACAAACATTTCAAAAAAAATGTGGACGGACCTCTGAGGATCCATTTGAGTCAAGAAGATCTTACTGAGAAGGGAAGCCTTTTTGATGAGAACACAGTGATAGAACAGTGCTTAGAATCTGAACTTTTTTATGAATTCAGTAAATCAGCTTTTACAAAGGGCAAGGTAAGCAAGCTGTATCAGAACATAATCATACTGCTTTCATTCTGTTATCAGTTCTATGAAAGTTCTATGCTCAAACTCATTTAAGTATTATAGTTTTTAAAACCAATCTTGCTTTGTGTCCATTCAGTCTCCTACAGTTGTATGTACCTTGTGCAAACGGGAAGGTCATTTAAAGAGGGATTGTCCAGAAGACCTGAAAAAAATTGAGCTTGACCCACTGCCAGCACTGACACCCAAATTTTCAGTTATTCTAGATCAAGTTTGTGTCCAATGTTACCGTAAGTTGTTTTTTTTAATTTGACTATTGTGCGGTAGAAAAAGAATTGCAAAAAATAGTTAAATAAACACAGGCTCATGGGGTTAAAAAGGGGGGTGGTTTATTTGGTACACTGCATCCAACTCTTAGATACAATTCCAAGATTTATATGGGCTTTAATAGGACTGAGTAGCTTGTATCTAGAGAAGTACAAAATGCTTAGGCTTATCTTCCACACAGTGTCTGTCTGATTACTTATTTAGGCATCTTAATATACTTTCTAAGAGTTTTAATTTTGGGTGGGCTTTTTGACTGATTTTCATCTCTGCCTACTTTGAATTTTGTTACTGTTCCTTACCTTGTAAACAAAGACTTCAGGGCTCTAGAAAAAATGGCATCAAAATACTGTTTGGTAACACTTCTCCACTTTTGCTCTTTTCAGAGTGACCCTCCTTTCTTTCTCGCCATTTCTGACCAGACAAAATGCATATTTGTCTAATTAATGTTTTTCTTTGAACAGGTATTTCTCTTCTACTTCCTCCTTGCTCTCTTTCCTTCACATGTGAATCTTCTCTTGCTTTTTATCTTCTCTCCCTGCCCCCCACCCCACCCCCCTGCTGTAAACCCTTCACTTTTCTAATTTGAATCTTTGCTGTTGACTCTTTCTGCAGATCAGTTTGCCTAATTTTTTATGTTGTCTGGGTTTTTTTTTAAGATGATTTTGCTACAAATGTTGTAGAAGATGAGGCTCGGGAATTTATAAGGCAAAACTTGGAAAACTTCATTAGACAGTATTTCCCAGGTAACTAGGCAGTTCTGGCTTTACGTTTATACTTTGGTGTGCTCATACTTGAGTATTGTCCAAGAAAATTTATCATACCAGCATAATAAACACTTGAGTTTTGAACATTTAGCATATATTGTTGCTCAGCATTGCTATACTTCATTAATTAATTTATATTTTAAGTCTTTTAAGGCTTTGGTGTAAGTCTTTTTTTTTACTTACTCATATATACAGCACAGTAGGAAGGAACAGTGGCAAGTTAAGGAGAAAACAATCAAAGTAGTAGTGGAATGGCTTTTTAATTGTTATTTTAGCCTTATTCATTAGCCATACTTTTTGTTGTTGTAAATGCTCTTACAAACAACAAATTTTGCTTAGTCATTCTTACTGAAACTTAATGGGTTTGGAATATTTTAAAATACAGGCATAACATCTCGTCTCTGCAGAACCTAGCTATTTGAATGTTTTTTTCCTGTTTCTGGAGTTCTTGGCTGTAACACCTGGACTTCAGTGCATAGTCTTTTGAAATTAGCAAAAGAGTTGTTGGGGCAGATATCCCTTATACTGAAAATCTCTGTAGAGAGCAGTCTTTTTTTTTTTTTTTTTTTTTAAATCAGATTTCAGCTCAGACCTGCATGCTGATGATTTATTTACTGGAAAACCCAAGTTGTATATGGATCTGTCAAACTGCTTATTTGAACCAATAAAAGTAGAGATTCTTTCCTTGTCAGAAAAGTTGATAAGAAAGTAAGTTTAGATGTACCGTAGAAAGATAGTAATGTTTTCAAGCCTGTATTAAAAGACATGCAGTAGTTTGAAGCTACATACAATTTGAGATTCTGTGATAGTGTTATAACCCATCACATCTTTTACAGGAACCAAGCTGAATTTGTTTGGGTCTTCAAAAAATGGTTTTGGCTTCAAACAAAGTGACCTTGATATCTGTATGACGATAGATAGGCTGGAAACTGCTGAGGTAGATTGAAAAGATTTTATTTTTTTTTAAATAAATGAAAAATGTTATGGTTATATTGTGTATATAGTGTAACATCTATTATTTTATAAACACAAATAGGTGCCACAAAGGCAGATTATTTTAGGGGGGTTTGCTGTTGGTTTAGGCATGAGTTTAAGAACTGCTCTCAGTAGCCATTTTTGTTCTGAATTTTGCACTGCCATTACTTCTAGCATTGGCTGTGCAGATAAAAAGCATGCTTTGTAGCATAAACAACTAGGAATGGGGGACAGTGGAAAAGGACACCAATCTCCTTTCATGCCTAGTATAAACTTTCTAAAAGCCTATGTTAAGATACTACCTAGTGTTGATTTTACAAGTGCTATTTTGAAACAATTTCTGGTATTCACATAATTCTGTGTAATATGAGAATCGATTATACAGCTTTAAGCTTAATTGCAAGTGATAAAAGGTTTGCCTAAAACACTTAGAGTAGATACAACTTTCAACTTTTTTTTTTAATGTCTTAGGGACTTGACTGCATCAGAATCATTGAAGATTTAGCAAAAATTCTCAAGAAGCAGTCAGGTAACTCTCTTGAAAATTAAAAGAAGCGGTTCTGTTTATGTGACTTCACTTGCTGTAGTGAGAATGATCTAGGGCACTGTAGATGAAAATCATTAAGATTAAACTGTGCTGAAGAGCTTAATGCAAGAGTGAGTTATATGTTGTGAACATGTGGATTTATTTTTCTTTGCATATGTGGGTTTATGAGGTTATAATATTACAGGATCACATCTGAATTGGACAGATAGAATATTTATAACCTACATGCATAAGAACAAATCTTAAGTTAAACATTGACGCTTCAAGTTAGTAGTTATGTTGTTTTTCTATGTTCAGTGCCTAATAAATTAATATAAAAGATAGACTGATTCAAATTTGCAATGGAAAATTACAATTTTATAGTGCTTGTTTTGGTGTCTCACATGAATTTAATATAATTGGAGTGAACTATCAAAGACCTCTTAAGCTTATTTCCTGTAACATTTAGACTGATGTTTGTTTTATTGGGGGGGCTAAATGTATGTTTGTATATATTATGTTTAGCAGATTCAACATGTTTGATAAATGCCTAAAATCAATATTGAAATATAACTGAAGTACAATTTTGGTATCAACTAAGATTTTATTTTGTAGCCTTTTTACTACAGTCTGGGTTTATCTGTAGAGCATTTGATAGTCACGACTGTTTGCAGTCATTCAGTAATCAAACATTTCATCCTAGGTTTAAGAAATATCTTGCCTATAACAACTGCTAAAGTCCCAATTGTCAAATTTTTCCATGTCAGAAGTGGTCTTGAAGTAGACATCAGTTTATATAATACTCTGGTAAGGTTATCTCCTTTTTCTATTTTTTTGTTAACAGAGAAATGTGGGTCTGCTTCTTGAGATTGAAGTGATTGTTTTGTTGAGGTTCAATAATCAATTGTTTCCAATTACCTTTTTTTTAATTTGACTATGAGTGGAGTCAGTTGCACAATTGTGACTTTAGAGTTGTCACTTCCCTAAGAATATATATTGCTCCTCAGTAATAGTGAGAAATAGTGGTTTAGGTGTTTTAAGTCTCTTTGTAAATGAGAGAGACAAAATATAACTTCAGCTTTCCTACACTCCACTTCCCATCACAGCTCTTGCTTAGCACTGAGACCTAGAATAGTGATTTTGAGCTCAGCTTGCCTGAACTGGAACATGAACAAAAAAACCCCACAAGTTCTTGGCTAAATACTTCAAAAACAAGTTTAGGGTTTTTTTTTAATGTCTCTGAACTTCAAAAGCCAGTTCCTTGGAACATCTAAGGAAAGTAAGTTTTAGACCCAAATAATCCTGAAGTTCTTGTATGAGCTCAATGGGAGTCTAGAGGAAGACACCTCAACCACTAAGCAAGTCTGAAAGTTTTTCTCTTCAAGTTATGCATCCGTGCGAGTCAGCTGATAGGTCTCAACATTTCTGGGCTGAAATCTCTTAGTTATATGACCAAATACTTAGAAAATGCAGTATAAGATAATGCGTCCCTTGCGGAAGTACTGTTCTGTGAAGGCTGCTTGTAACACTTCTTCACAGATTAAGGATGTTGATCAGGTTTTTAACAGAGCAGGTGATAACCAACCTCATTCGCTAAATGCTTCCTTTCTCAGTATACATTCTACTATGCAGGACTTCACTTCTGCATTTCTGAGCACACAGCTAGAGGCTTTTGGTTTTCACGTTTTCAGATTATTCCTTCATTACTTCAGAGCTCTTATATCTTCAATGTGACTTCCTTATTTTTATAGGCCTTGCATAACACAAGACTCCTGTCGTCATATGCAGCCATTGATCCTAGAGTGAAATACCTGTGTTACACAATGAAAGTCTTTACGAAGGTAAGTATATCTCAGATGTTCTAGAAGTAGTAGTGCCTGCAGCAAGAGATGATAACCATACAAGATACAAACGGAGTGTTTCTTTTTCTAGATATGTGACATTGGGGATGCATCTCGAGGTAGCCTTTCTTCTTATGCATATACTCTTATGGTGCTTTATTTTCTTCAACAGAGAAATCCACCTGTCATCCCTGTTCTTCAAGAGGTACAGTATGTTGAGAAACAAGTTATCTGTACACAGTATTGACCAGAATGTCAGTGCTGAATCTGAAGGGCTCTTGTAATGACTTTAATATTATGCTTTTAGATCTACAAAGAACCAAAGAAACCTGAAATTTTAGTTGATGGCTGGAATGTTTATTTCTTCGATAAGATAGAGGAGTTGGTGAGTAAATCAGGTTAATTTGAAATGGTGTTACCAGTAGATTTGCAAATGAAAAATAATTACTTTTAAGAAACATTGTCCTCAGATATGGTGTCTGAATATAGAAACTGAAGTGGAGTAGCTATTGCTTTGAAAATCCTAATCCCATGCTGTAAAGCTTTAAGAATGTGGTCGGTTGTAATTAAACTGTGGGGAAAAAAAAAATCTGTAAAATCTGAAAAAATAGATTAAAAAAATTATTTTAAGATCTTAGTGAAGATTAATTGCTGTATGTGTCACATTACTGGGTGGAGATAACTCCTCCAAATACCAGCTGCATTTCTAGTTATAGCTGATTGATCCTGTTTAATGATTTTGTGTTAAATAGGCACATAAAGGGAATTAATAGTTTTTTTATATAACAGGTAAAACCTGAATGTCGAAGTTTTATTAATTCTTCACTTTGTAATATTTTTTAAAATACTACACAATTTTAAAATCAATATTGGATTATTAATACCCATTATGAATGGAAGTATTCTGGTGTAATTCAGTTGTGCTTCTTTATAAAACAGACTTACATTGTTTGAGTTTCCTAGTTATGAAAATTATTCTGCTTAATTTAAGTACTGGAAATAAAAATGTTTCTGTAATTTTCAGTCATCTGTTTGGCCAGACTGTGGCAAAAACACAGAATCTGTTGGGCAGCTGTGGCTGGGACTTCTCCGTTTCTACACAGAAGAATTTGATTTTAAAGAGCATGTTATCTGCATTAGGAGAAAAAATCTGCTTACAACTTTTAAGAAACAGTGGACCTCCAAATACATTGTAATTGAAGGTACAAGCACATGAAGTACTTGAATATGTGGCATTTCCTTAATGACCACATGAAAAATTTGATCTTTCGACAAGACTTATTTATTTTTCTGCTACTAGATTATCAGTTATTTGCTCATGTTTTGAAATAATCACAAAATTCCCATTGAGTCTCAGTAGGGCTAAAAATTATTCTTGGGTTCTTTTTCTCTACTAAAAAGAAGCTGCAAAGCAGACTTCCTACTTTTCATGATGACAGTAACTGACAGAAAAATAGATTTAACCAGATCATTTGGAAAAGAAATCAGCTGTAATGCAACTGAGGTTTCTCATAAATACTAATTTTAGCTGTGTCCGTATTTCCATGACCAATTTAACCCTGCATGTGATTACACTGTTAAGTAATGCCATGGTCTTTAACAAGAAAATGCAGTGATGTGTTTTAGAAATGTTCCTTAAACCATTTTCTGGCCCATATGACTTCCATGGAAATGATTTCCACTCTCTTGCCTGCACATTCAACTTATTCTTTTACAATACTTCAGTCAGTTCAGAGCTGCACAGCTGTGTTCCCTCGTCCATGGCGTTAATTTATTTTCAATAAATTTGCAAAAGTTTGATTTCAGTATCTTAAATCTACATTGGGAATGGCTGCCTTGGGTTGTTCAGGGCAAAATCAGCAATGTATTCATACACATGGACTTGAGTAATGCTTGTAATGCTTTTTGTACAGACCCCTTCGATTTGAACCACAATCTTGGAGCTGGATTGTCAAGGAAAAGTAAGTCCTCTGTTAACAAAGCTGGTTACAAAGTGAAGAGCTTGTCTTAGATCTTGCTGATGTTTGGATAATGTTTTCTCTTATTTTTTTTTTCTTCCCCAGTGACAAATTTTATAATGAAGGCTTTTATCAATGGTAGAAGGGTATTTGGTACTCCTGTAAAAATATTTCCCAAAGAATATCCATCAAAAATGGTAAGTTGCTTCTAGGAGCAGTATGTGCATGCTGTGGGGTGTGTATACCTTACCACTTGCAGGGGTATGGTTGCACTCTTTTTAAGCACTTCTCTCAAATTTCAACAGTATTCAAAATCCTTACAGGAGTTATTGCTTCATGTTGTTTGCATGTAATATGTGGTGGCATGCAGACTACTTGTACTGGCTTACACATTTTAGTCCCTATCAAAACTGGCTTACCATTTCTTAAAACTGCAGCTTTAAAAATATCTTGCAGACACAGGCTGCCTGTAAAAAGAGGCCAGTGGCCAGTTAAATCTCATCAGGTCTTTCAGGAGTTCAGCTATGTGCACCAGGTTTATTCTTCTCTGTAACTCTTCTTGCTGTTTTAACACTTACTTGATTCCCAAGTGTACGGGTTTTCACTTTTAAATGAACGATTTCTTCTTCAGGAATACTTTTTTGATCCAGAGGTATTAACAGAAGGAGAATTGGCACCAAACGATAGATGCTGCAGAAGCTGTGGTAAAATTGGCCATTTCATGAAAGATTGTCCCATGAGAAGAAAGTGAGTATAGTTTTGGCATCTGTGTGGAACTTCTTAGGTTTGTGTAGTAGAAAGATTAGGATGGTAATGCTAAAGCGAAACTAGATGCTGCAGGTTTTCTTTAAAGTGTATCACTACTAGTTTTGGCAGTGCTAGATGGTGTTAGTTTTTTACAATTTTGGTCTGTATTGAGTCATGACATAACTTTAAGAATCATCTGTAGTGGTTTTTAACAGAATCTCTTCATAGAAGGCTGCAAAACTACTTTAAGGTAGTAATGCTGATTCTGCACTTCATTATACAGGAAGCAACAGTCAAAGAGAATCTAAATGCAGAGCTGAATAGCTGTGTGCTGTGAAAATCACTCGTGAGAGCATTTATGTATTTTCACTTAATAGCTTCTACTTCATCAAGACAGGTTTTTGGCATGAACTGTTCAGAGCGATGCAATTCATGTCAAAAACTGTTTTCTGTCAAAGGTTCATTGTCAAACGACAGTGTCACAGCATTGTTTTTCTACAGCACACACATATGAGAAAAATGTCCTGTTTTACATCCAAGAGATTTCCTGATCCTGAGTAACTAGATGCCCAAAATTCAGCAACTGTCATCTTGTAACAAGTGAATGCTAAGCTGATCTTTCTGCTTTTCATATTATGAATGGTTTAAACTTAAAACTGATCCACTGATTATTTTTTTCCTAGTTAAGACAAAGCTCTTGAAAGACTTCATGTCTAAAATAGTGAAAATTGGCAAATAAAACTTCAAGAGGACAAAATCTTGAAAGCCTTTGTTCTTACTTGTAAGGTGAATGGAAAAATCTAACCTTTGTTTAGAGTATGTTAAAAGCTGTAACTAAAACTCACCTGCACTTTTATTTAAGTGGGTAAAAAGCTACTTACATCAGATCAGATGAAGTAGCCTTTCTACTACACAACAGAAGATGGTGAACTTACATTGTTGAGACTGAATTTGGGAATTTATTCAACTCAGCAAATGCAAATACAGTAGCTGATGACAGTTTGAAAATAAAGAATGCTGAAGATGATGTTAGTCTACTCAATGTCTGAGCTGCTGTCTCAGATGCAATGGATTTTTAATCTTATTCTGGAGTGAAACCCCAGTTCATATGGTCCCCATGTTACCGAAATCTCGGAATGAAGAACTTATCGACACCAATGTGATGTAGATAAGCAGACACTTCTTTATTAACGGCCGGGTGCGTGAGTGAGTCCTCTCACGATCAACGCACACCATGGTTCAAAATCATACACCTTATATAGAACTCATTCATACATATTCATTAAATATTCCTGCATAATCATAAGATTTCCCATAAATCATTAACATACTCTCCTCCCATATCCGATTCTGCGCAGTAAAGCTTAGAAAGGTCCGGAAATGGGTCTGGGGTATGATTTGGGTAGGTGGTATATGAGTCGGTGGTCGCGATCTCCCCCTGCCGGAATTACCTTTCACTTAAGGTAACTGTTTCTTGGCCGGCAACTATGGGTTGCTTCACTCGACTCTCCCCAGTTCACATTAATGCTCATTTTGACATTTTAGTACATTCTCCTAGGTTACATATAAACAATCATCTCAAACCTTAAGTCTGTTATCTAAGTTCTAAACATTCCTACTAGGTGATTCTGACCAATACCTCCGGCCTTGGTACGGGGCTGTACAGAGGATTTTTATAGCAGCTTTTACTATGGAAGTTTCATTAAAATATATTTCTTATCCTTCTATATTTCTATTACATGATTGATTTTATAAAATCAAATAATCAATCCATCAAAGTCAATCAATCTTAACTTATTAGCAAATCTATAACATTTCCCCCCCTTTGAAAGTGTTGAAAATTATTATTTCAATACTTTCACATTATTTACGTATCATTTGTTTCAACATATTTTGGTGGTGGGCTATACCTTGGTGGACTAGTTGGTACTTCTCTCATGATCATACAATTGACTGCAATTCTATTGTTAAACTGCTTCTTCAAACATGCATATACTAGCATGATCATCAAAAAGACAATCAGTAACAAAAACAAAGTTTTGATTATGGATTGTATCCAAGAGCTCAAGTTCCATCCTAATTTGTTAAAAATTTTCCCTAACCAGTCTTCTGACATATCTTCTTGAATTGATTCTGTTTCTTTTTCAATTTTATCTAATAAATTGAAATCATGTTCCACATCTTGTGTGACATTTGGAATGTGGATACAACAGTGGTCCAGTTTATCTTTGAAATATCCACATACTCCATGTTCTTTAAGTAGGAGCATATCTAATGCCATTCTATTTTGTAAAGTCATTCTGGAGATTGCCTATAATTGTATATTCAATTCCTTAAACCCCTTTTTGGTAACGTTTGCTAATTTTTCCACTTGACCAGTTAACTTATAGAACCATGCTCTGTTTCTATAGGAAGCTATAGGATTTAAGTGATTCAAGTGCCCAGCCAATTTTCACTCCTGTAGATCGTTCATTCCAGCTATCATCATTTGTCTCAGATCTCTTTGTTCGTTTCAGTTCTAAATTTTCTAGGGATCCTCTAAAAGGTGATTTCTTCCAAATTGGACACAATGTTGGCATGCCTAAAGTAATTTGTTTCACTTTACAATCTAATGGTAGATGAGTTGTCCAGGTTCCATCTCTCAATGCCCAAATTAGATGTCCTGGACTTTGAATAGTAGATTTTCTACAACTAAACATACTTCCTTTTCTGGGTGTATAGGCGCTAGTTAGATTAAGAATATTCTTAAGACCTCGACAAAAACAACGATATTTTAAAACAGCGGCCAAAGGAGGGATTCTTTGAATTATTAAGTCTATATTGCTACAATCATACACTTTTTCACATTTCCACCATGACACTATTTTATTTTCCTTCTCTCCCAATGAAGTTGATCTATCATTGACCCAGGGTAATACTAAAAAACTTTTCCATCCCAGGTAAAACACCAAGAAGTTTTTGCCATATACTGAAAATGGGAATATAAGGTCATAGACCAAACTGAATCCCAAACTATTTCCTTTTCCTGTAGGGTTCAATTCTTTTTCTCACATTTTGTCTCGGTTATCCATACACTGGTGTTTGTTGTAGCCATTTTAGGGTAGTAACACCATCCCTTGTTCCCTATATCTCCATATAATCCCGGTTTTGCTACAAATCATCTTTTGCATTCCCAAATGGTTGAATATACTGGTGATTCTTCCCCAGCTTTAACATTTTGCAATTCCCAAGTTTCCCTAGGTTCTTGTTTACAATTCATTGTCCCATTTTCATATTCCAATTTGGTCAGATTCATGGTTAAGATTCCCCATGGAATAGATTCACCTACTGCCCTCAGTATTGGTAAACAAGCAGTGATCTGCATAACATTTTATAAATTGGCAAATCCTTTAATCAATCCTACCATCAAATTTTCCTCAGCCATTTGTTTGGGAATGTCAATCACTTGTTCTGTTTCTACTTGTCTTTTGTTCCTGTCCACCAAGTCAGCCCATGATCCCACCAACACTACCGACCAAAATAAAATCCAATATGAAAAATTAGACATGTTTCGGTGTCAATTTTAAAGTCTCTGGGTCACGATTGACAATTTTCCATGAAGTAGGTGCTTTCTTCACTCGAATATAATGTATCCAAGCATCTGATTCTGCTATCTTGATAGCTGTAAAAGTGGTTAACAGTACTTGAAAAGGTCCTTTCCAACGTTCCTGTAAAGGTTCGGAGGTCCAGGTCTTCACATAGACATAATCTCCTGGTTGGAAATCATGCACTGAATTTTCCAGGGATAAAGGTCTATTCCAAATTACTGCACTCTGAATTGCAGCCAAAGTTTTTCCTAGAGAAAACAAATAGTTATATACATCCTGCTTTCCTTTTACATGTATGTTTGGATTTGGTTCTGGAGACTCATATGGTTTTCCATATAATAATTCATAAAGACTGACTGAGGTTCCACTCTTTGGCTGTACTCTGATTCATAATAATGCCAATAAAAGTGCCTGAGGCCACTTTGGACTGGTTTCTTGACAAATTTTACTTATTTGTCATTTCAAAGTTTGATTCATCCTTTCCACTTTCCCACTAGATTGTGGTCTCCAAGACACATGTAAATCCCAATGAATACCCAGTATTTTGCTAACACTTTGGACTACTTCAGCAACAAAGTGTGGACCTCTGTCAGAAGAAATTCCAATAGGAACTCCAAATCTCGGAATTATTTCTTGTAATAACCACTTCACCACTTCTTTTGTTTGTGTGGTGCGACAGGGAAGGGCTTCTGGCCATCCTGTAAAAATATCAACCCCTACCAGGAGGTACCAGTACCCATTTTGTCTGGGTAGCTCTGAGAAATCTACTTGCCAATAATCTCCAGGTTGTGCATCAGATTTCAGTCTACCCATTTGAACCTTTTTCTTAATCACTGGATTATTCTTCAAACATACTTCACACTTTGCAGTTACCATTTTAGCTATTCCAAACATCTTAACTGATATTACTTGTTTTTGTAAAGATGTTACTAAGGCTTCTGCCCCCCAGTGACATTCTTGATGTCTCGTTTGAATTATCTCTCTCATCAAAAGAGGGGGAATTATTACCTGTGCATTAGGAGTTATCCACCATCCAGCTAAGTTTTTCTTAGCATTTAATAACTGACTCAATTTGTCATCTTCCTCTAAATATCTCGGTTTTTCCCTAGGAAGGGTTACTGTTTTAAAAGGAATTACTGCTATTTGCAATGCTTGTTTCTTTGCTACCTTTTTTGCTGTTTTATCAGCTAAATTATTCCCAGCTATTATTTTTGTATTCTCAATCTGATGTGCCTTACAGTGCATGATTGCTACTTGATCTGGCTTTTGAACTGCTTGCAATAATCGTAAAATTTCTGTTTGATGTTTAATGTTTGATCCTTGAGAGGACAATAATCCTCTCTCTTTCCACAAAGCTCCATGGACATGCACTACCCCAAAGGCATATTTTGAATCAGTCCAGATATTTACTTTCTTGTCTTTACTTAATCCTAGGCTCGAATTAAAGTGGTAAGTTCCGCCTTTTGGGCTGATGTGGTACTAGCCAATGCTCCTGCTTCTATAACTGTAGTCTCTGTTGTTACCGCATATCCGGCGTATCGGACTCCTTGTTCCATAAAGCTGCTTCCATCAGTATACAATTCCCAGTCTGGTCGCTCCAATGGTACATCCTTCAGATCCTCACAACTGGAATAAACATACTTGATGGTAGCCAAGCAATCATGTTCCAGTTGTCCTTCTTCCTGTATGGAACTTAAAAACACTGCAGGATTTACCAGGTTAGTTGTCTTTAGAATCACATCATCCTGTTCAGTCAATACCACCTGGTACTTCATCATTCGGCTGGGGGACAGCCAATGTCCCCCCTTCTGTTCTAGGACAGTTATCACCATGTGTGGAACATAGACTGTTATTGTTCTTCCCAAAGTCAATTTCCGAGCTTCTTGTATGAGCATTACTGTTGCTGCCACTGCTCGAAGGCAGTTTGGCCACCCTTAACTCACTGTGTCCAGTTGTTTGGAGAAGTATCTGACTGGTCGTTTCCAGCTTCCTATCTTCTGAGTTAACATGCCCAGTGCCAGGTGGTGCCTTTCATGAATAAACAACTGAAAATCTTTGGCTAAATCTGTAAGTCCCAAAGCAGGTGCAGACATTAAGGCACATTTTAACTCTACAGAAGCCTTTTGCTGTTGTGGGCCCCAGACAAAGGGAGAGTTCTTTTGGGCCTCTTATAGCGGTTTAGCTATTAGCCCATAGTTCATAATCCAAAGGCGACAACACCCAGTCATTCCCAAAAATGCTCTGAGTTCATGAATATTTCTTGGCTCAGGTATACCACAAATAGCTTCTTTGTGATCTTTTCCTAATTGTCGTTGTCCTTTTAAAATCTCAAAGCCCAGATATATCACAGTCTGGCAGGCTATTTGGGCTTTCTTCCTGGATACCTTGTACCCATTTAGTCCAGAAAATTCAAGAGGACAGTAGTCACCTGTATACAAGTAAACCTTTCTTCTGTAGCAATCAGTATGTCACCCACATATTGTAAGAGTAAATGTCCAGGTCTTGATTTATCCTGTTTCCAGATTTCAAGTTCCTTTGCTAACTGATTTCCAAAAATAGTTGGACTGTTTTTAAATCCTTGGGGTAATCTAGTCCATGTCAGCTGCATCTTTCACCCGGTTTGAAGATTTTCCCATTCAAAAGCAAACAGTTTTCTGCTTTCCTTTTCCAAAGGTATACAAAAGAAAGCATCTTTTAAATCAAGCACTGTAAACCACTGATAAGTCTCCCTTAACGCTGTTAACAGTGTATAAGGGTTTGCTACTACAAGATAAATATCCTTAACTATTTGATATACTGCTCTTAAGTCTTGCACCAGCCTATATTCACCTGAGGGTTTTCTGACTGGTAAAATAGGAGTATTATACTCAGATTCACATTCTTCCAAAATTTTATACTCCAAAAATTTATCAATTTCTTCAATTCCTGTCTCACTTCTGATTTGATTGGATATTGTTTAATTCTCACTGTTCCTGCGCCTTCCTTCAAATCTATTTTAACAGGCTCTGCTAGTTTCGATTTACCAGGAATATCTGTTTCCCATACAGTAGGGATCACTGCCAAATCCACCTCCGGTGGAATTTCTTGTTCCTTTACTCTTTCTTGTATCATCAAGATTTCTCCCATTTTTGACCCAGGTCTTTTCAAGAAAAGTTCTCCTTCATCAAAAACACTTTGTGCATTTAATTTGGATAACAAATCTCTTCCTAACAAGGGTATCAGACATTCTGGTACATACAAAAATTCATGTATAATTATCTTATTTCCAAATTTCAAATCCAGGGGTTGCAGAAATGGCCTGGTTTTGTTCCAATTTTTCCTTTACAGGTATTTAATACAAAAAATGTTGCTCCTGTATCCACTCCCAATCTCACAGGTTGAGCAACATTTTTTTTTCCCACTTTTTTATTATCAAAAGTTATAGCCATTACCAAATTATCTCTAATAGTTAGCTTACATTCATCCTGCCAATCCTTTCTTTGTCTTAAATAAAAGAACAAATCCACATTTGGCATTTTATTCCATTTCCCTTCTCTTTTACAATACAACATTAACTGCAAAATAGTGTTATAATTCAGTGTCCCATTCATGGGCCACTTTTCCTGATCATCCAATATATACAAAGGCCACCAATTATTACAATACTCAAATTATTACAATACTCAATCATCTGGCTCTTTTGCAGATCATCCTGTAAATTTCCCCAATGTGCCAATAAACATCCCAACAAAAAATTTTTCGGGATTTTGTCATTTACAGCAAGATTACCCATGCTTTTACTTTTAAACAACCGAGTTAACTTAGATGCCATGGTATAATCACTCACAGTACAATACACAATTATTCAACTCTGTCACTCCGATCCGCGGATCCACACTCCACACTCGCTTTCGTGCTCAATTGCACATCTCACCCTTACAGCCACACTCACACTTTTCCACAATTGTTACTTTAAACAAAGACATAAAACACAATATTATACACTTCTTGATTTTCTTCTCGATACACAGACACAATAAACAATTCTGTATCAGAAGAAAAACCCCTCCTAACTTCTTGTTAGAGGTACTACCTTAGAGAACACTATAGCATATAGGTTCTCTGGTTTCCACTTTTTCCAACCCTGCAATAGCTTTCGCTTATGTCTTACGGGCAGACGCCTAGGCTTCCACTTCCACAAGGATCCTTTTAGTCCAACCCTGCGCAGCTTTCACCGCGTCTGACAGGCAGACTTACTCAGTGGGACTCAAACACACTGATGGGTCTCCAACCCACTCCTTACCATACACTTATTATAGTGGGACTCCTACCCACTCCTTTAGTGCACTTGCTTTAGTGGGACTCCAACCCACTTACTACAATTACAAAAAGAAGTGTCTTACCAAAATCCAGGGAACGTCGCGAAGAGCCTTAAGGATCGGGGATCGATGGGTGTCCCCGAGAAATCCTCGGTGCCGGCTGGAACTGATCAGGTCCCCGACTCCTCCGGTCCCCTTCAGTGAGGTCCCATCTGGGTCACCAAACTGTTACCGAAATCTCGGAATGAAGAACTTATCGACACCAATGTGATGTAGATAAGCAGACACTTCTTTATTAACGGCCGGGTGCGTGAGTGAGTCCTCTCACGATCAACGCACACCATGGTTCAAAATCATACACCTTATATAGAACTCATTCATACATATTCATTAAATATTCCTGCATAATCATAAGATTTCCCATAAATCATTAACATACTCTCCTCCCATATCCGATTCTGCGCAGTAAAGCTTAGAAAGGTCCGGAAATGGGTCTGGGGTATGATTTGGGTAGGTGGTATATGAGTCGGTGGTCGCGATCTCCCCCTGCCGGAATTACCTTTCACTTAAGGTAACTGTTTCTTGGCCGGCAACTATGGGTTGCTTCACTCGACTCTCCCCAGTTCACATTAATGCTCATTTTGACATTTTAGTACATTCTCCTAGGTTACATATAAACAATCATCTCAAACCTTAAGTCTGTTATCTAAGTTCTAAACATTCCTACTAGGTGATTCTGACCAATACCTCCGGCCTTGGTACGGGGCTGTACAGAGGATTTTTATAGCAGCTTTTACTATGGAAGTTTCATTAAAATATATTTCTTATCCTTCTATATTTCTATTACATGATTGATTTTATAAAATCAAATAATCAATCCATCAAAGTCAATCAATCTTAACTTATTAGCAAATCTATAACACCAGACCATAAATGCCTTACAGGTTAAGACCACTGATACATTTGAGTCCTTTGCCCAGCCACTGCAATAGGTGATGCTATCAGTGGAGGGCATCCGTCCCCTATGCTCTGCATCATGTTAATTGTTGTCTAGACAAGCTCAAGCACATTACTTTCAGCTAACTGATTGCCACTTTATGGTCCTGATTTCCAGGCCCCCTCCTGTATCGCCCCCTTCTTGTTTTTGAGCAATCCAACATGCGTTCTCGTTGTAAGCATTGAAACAAACAAGGAACACATAATACTAAAACCAACAATACTGTCAATACCATCAATGCGCCTTTGATTATATTTTGTAAGCAGCCCCCTAACCCAAGGCTTGAAAGCCAGTCCGTTAACCCGTTCTCAATCTTTATGGTCTGTACATTTTTTCTTAACTCAGCGAGCTGCTTATGAATAGAGTTAGAGTGATCAGTCAAATTCATGCAACACTTTCCTTAGTGCTGTTCACTATAGGCTACTCTCTACTGTTCATGCTGCTTCCTTCTAGAGGCGAGAACACGTTCCTCCTTTGTTTCTGTCTCATCCTAGTTTCTTCTCATACTCCCTCAAAATTATTTACCTCTTTGCTGCAGGATCTCAGCTGCACTTCATCAAAGCAAGCCAAAACTGCACATCAATGTCAAAACACCCCACTGTCTCTGTTCTGTATAATTTTACAATTTCCCCTTTCTGTTTTTGAACAGCTAGTACCCGGTTTGCCATGTTCTGCAGGGCCCTTGCAAACGTGACAGCAACTAAGGTAACAGCAAACATACAATACTGCCGATTGAGTGAATGGATGCCAAAAAGGCTGAAATTTTCTCAGATTTTGGTTAACATGTTGCTGCAATGCGGCGCCTAAAATCCACGCAGCACATACCATCAGAATCCTCACAGCCATGTCCTTGAACCAACAACAAAAAGCAGTGGCAATTTTGACCCACATTCTTAACTGCCTACCAAACAAGGTGATTTAACTCTTTAATGCTTTCCCTGCTGTTACTCTGGGTAAGAGTAGAACCGCTGCAATACGTTCCCATCATAGCCTCCTACTACATTAGCATCTACAGAAAGACAATTATCGACATTCAAAGTGTAAACAATATCATCTTCTTTTGGATTAACATTATACATAGGTGGAAGGGCACACCAAACAAGAACTGCTTCAGTCAAAAAGTTCGAAACATAGCATGCCTTCTCTGAACATACCTCTGGGGTCATTCCCTTCATTCCCTCTCTTTTTTATGCAAAAAGAAACACTTTTACCATAACAGAGAAGCTCCTATTTACATCTCTGAGCCCAGTTTGGACACAAACCGCAGCTGTATGCGCCACCAGGCTCAGGGCAGGAATCATTCATGCAGTTACAATGCTTTATATCTCTACAAGCGTGCAGACACCTATTAAACACTAGATAACCATGTTTATCTTTCCTATTCTCCTGCACGATACCTAGTTGTTCTCTCATTATGAATCCTCCCTTCCCGCACTGCTTTGCTTAACTCTTTAACAGCCTCGTATTGCACAGGCTGCCACTCTGCAGGTTGATTTGTCTGACAAAATACTGAACATGCCATAGCGACTCCCAAAACCCCTCACTTAAGTGCTTCCCACTTGGATTCCTGCCACCAATCCCTCAGACTCCCTTTCACCCTCCCCAAAAATACAATCAATGCATCGGGAGAGACGAGGGGGTGGGGGAAAGGTCTAGCTCCTTTTCCAGATCTATAGGACCTGGATCAAAAGGTTTATCGGTGTCAATGAAATCATTTTCCGAGTTGTCCTGTTCCCATGCTTGGTCCTGTGTTGCGAGGGTCGCTGCAATCAGTGACAGAAGCTTTGGGGGCAGAGGAGGTGTGGACGGAATCGCCATCGCTGACTGTGTCTTGAGAAGAGTCGCGCTGTCGGTGGAATTTACAGCCTCCTCTGGTTTTGCGCCGTTAGTAGAATTAGTCCACCCTTGGCAAAGAGTAGTCAGAATTTGCCACCAAGATGTTAAGTGTATTCCCGACACGGAGTTCCCCTCCACGGCAGCATCATACAACTTTCTGTTGACCACTTTCATTTCTTTCAAAGTCTCTATAAAGTTTCTTGACTGCTCGCCTGTCTCAATGAGTACAGGTTTCTAAAGCTTCTTAAAACTTCTTCAAATATTTAAAATCTCTAAAGTTTCTTGGCTGCTCACCAGTCTCGATGAATACAGGTGTTATCCTCAGGGTTTAGGTTGTCCGCCTGGTCCAGCCAGCCAGACGATCGTTCAGCCAAGACGTCTCCTCTGGAACGCAGCCCTCTTCCACGAGCTGTCTTTTTTATCAACCAGTTCTGTCCTTATTCTTCCAAGGCTTCGGAACACCACCATAGGGGTCACCGTTTGAGGAGACTGAGGCACGGACTCCCTGATCTGACTAGAAGATCCTTTATGAGTCCATAAACGTCTCTTTCTGGGGACGAAGCCCGATTCCCCGTTACGGATTTCCCACAGCTCACCTCTCAACTCCGGAGGGATTTCAGGCCGGCTCCTGCTTCCTTTCAGCAGATCATTCAAAGTTCTGTGGGACTCGCTGCAAGTCGCTCAGACAGGCGATTCGAGAGCCCTTCACGTTAGATCCTTAAACGCATCACGTCGGGGTCACCAATTTGCGGCGAATGAAGAGACGGGACGCAGCTTGATGCAAGCAAATGTCAATTTATTATACAGAAGCACGAGTTTATATACACTTTCAGAAGCTGCGCGTTTTAAACAGATTGGTTCTTGAAGCTAAGCACTGCATACTAGGCAACCCCTGATTGGTGGTTAACCAATTAACAGCAATTAGCCACCAATTAACAGCAAGATGTTACCTTTCCTTGGCGCCATCGGCCCCCACTTCCCTATGCTCTGTATCATGTTAATTGTTGTCTAGACAAGCTCGAGCACATTCCCCTCAGCTAACTGATTGCCACTCTATGGTCCTGATTTCCAGGCCCCCTCCTGCATGAGTCGTTTTCATTGCTATCAGCGCTGCATCTGACTGACCGAAGGAACCTTAGTATCATCTTCAGACTTGGAGGTTTTACTGATGTCTCCTCCTCTAGGTCATGTATAAAAAGAAGTTAGATAAAACCAGTCCAGCAGTGGTAGCCGTTTCTCCACTGCTAGATCTTTAAGTCGTGTATAACGTTAGAAGCTTTTCGCAGTAGAAGAGACTTTTAGAAATACTGTGAATATACACAGTTTCAGAAGGAAGAGACTGAGTTCTGACTGAATTGTACAAGTAGAAAAAAACCCCAGAACTATAGCCCTATTTTTTATTATTATTTTATTAGCATTTTGCTTGGGTTTTCTTTTCTTCCACTGTCTTTGCAACTCTAGCACCCAGAGTTTCTGTTGTGTTTCTATTTTTTGAGATATAATTATTAGAATTTAGGGCTCTATTGTGATCTTATCATGAAGTTAAATTGTTAGGTATGTTACATCAGTGTAGCAGTGTTTGGTAGGAGAGTCAAAGTACATTAATTCACTTTAACTCATTGAAGAAATACATGAAATGCATGTATTGTCTGTAGACAACACTGGTTTTGCATGGGTTTTTTTCCCACTATGCATGTATGTAAAACCTATCAATTCTGTAGCATTTTTCTGC